>NC_047107.1:6852909-7452909 GCF_902500255.1 Thalassophryne amazonica | reverse complement strand
GAACCCTGGCACTTGTAGAGTGACCCCAGGTGAGCATTTCTGGATAAGGAAACAAGTTGGCAGAGCCCCCTGGTGGTGTCTTTGGGAACTAATGTTTTGCCAACTAACCGTATTCATGAACACATCCTAATATTGGGATAACTTTTACATTTCTTAATATAGAATCAGGAAACTTGGAAAAATTTTGAAAGGAGAACAGGGTAAATATAATAAAAGTATTAAAAATTTCATAAGAGCCCCCTGGTGACCAGATATGTAAGCAGTGCTGGTGTCATTGCTCCATATTGTGTATTATCTGAAAGTGTAAACTTTACAATATTGGATGAAAAGCAAATTGTAGAAAAGAGAATGACGTAAAGGTGAACTAGCTTAAACCAAAACAAACTCTTTGGGAATATTTGCAAGTGATCTATGTTTGAAAACAGCTGCCTTCACACTGGCAGAGTGATGTGCATTTGAGCTTTGCTTTGCTGCATGTACACATGCCACGGCATGATTTCTTACAGTTGCAATGTATCAGCTCATAGCACATTTCATGGAAGGGTGGTCCATTTTGGCAACCATTGAGATGAGGGTGCATCCCATTCCCAGCCAAAGTCAGAAGGGCTTGGCAGTTTTGCGTCCAGCTGCAATGACTGACCCCACACGTGCAGCTTGGAAGACTGCTCTCAAGGCTATTTGAGTGCAGCTTCTGTGGGAGGAATGCCTTCTACAGCCTTTGATTTCTTTTAGAACATGTGCTGACGTGCTTCGTTGACACTGGAGGTGTCAGCAGTGCGGTCATACCACAGCGCAACAAATCTCTGAATAAGAGCCAGTAGATCATCTGTCAACTGAAGTTGTGGATTTGCAAGAGACAAGAAAGCATCTGTGACCTCTGGAAATGCAATCCAAGTTTCCCATGCACTCTTCTTGCCTCTTCCAGCAAAGAAAGATGTTACATCACAGCCAGTTAGTGCATGGAAAAATGGCAGAGCCTTTGCTTTGGTTGATGACAGGGCAGTGGCATTCTCATGTACAGCAATGTATCTTTGGGACTTTCCATTACCAAATGATATCCACAATTCAGAGGTGGCAAACTGGTCGAAAAATGCCACAGCTAGTACAACAACATCACTGTCTGCTGTTCTAATGAGGATACTCTGGTGACCCTTGTTGGAAGAATCCTTGGCATGCAACATGTGTCTGCTTCTTCCTGCGTACAGGGCTGAAGATTTGACATGTCTGTCACAGCAGCATTGCAAGTCACATGTTCCTTCAAAGTGCAGACAACTTGTCTGTTTTGCATGTGAATGCCTGCAGCATGTTCAGCTCGAAGTACAAACAGCTCAGACTTGTCATTATTCCGGAGGAAACTGCCAGTTTCCTGGAATTTGTGTGGTGAGAGTTACTTTCCTGCATACACCATTGCCTCTTTTCTCCCTGGTTGAGTTCTTCAGACTCTGTGGCTTGTAGATATCAAACACATCGACCCTTTCAACATCCTTCAGGATGTTCTCAATGTGGGGCACAAAGACCTGTGTGACATAGTCTGAGAATGTCTTTGACACTGTTGGGGTTAGAGTGTGCACCACCATTGCGCCATCAAGCATGACTGCTGTAACCTTAGGGACTGTGTGGTCAGAGTTTGAAAGGCTTTCCAGAGGAACCAACAAGTCAGACTTCTTTCCTGATCTCATCTCCCCTGACTTTGATAGAGATGGTGGCCATGGTTGGTTCTCATATTTGAAGAACTCTCTCCTCTCGAGATTGGCAGGCAATGTGTAGTCTAGAGAATAAGACACAGTCATCCTTCAATGCAGATACCTGATTTTTTTTTTTTTTTTTTTTTTTTTTTTTTTCTTTCAACTGACGTTGACTTTCAGAGAACAGTGACAACTTGTTCTTCTTGATGGGCTAAGTAATTGACTTTGCTTGAGTTGTGATCTGTTCAGCTACGAATGTCTCAAACTGACGTTGTCCTAGCTCATACATCTCTTTGATACTTTCTGCAGCTGATTGGCTTGTGACAGCTTTGCTGTCAAGAGTTAACAAATCCTTGCTGTCTTCCAGTAAAGGACTTCCAAGATCCTCAATGACCCTCTTGAGAGCATTTACTTCCTTTACAAAGGAATTCTGCATGCTAGCTGTCTGCTCATGATGTTTACCATTGCTGGATTTCTCTGATTTGTTCGCAAAGTCACAAATAAGCCTACTGACCTCTGGACCACCTATCACCCAATGTCTCAGAGCTGAAGGATTGTTTGTCAAGCCCACAGCACCACCTTCTCCTTTTATCACAGCATTTTCTTGTTCGTGTGCCTGGTCTAATGCCATTGCAGAGAACTTGTGATCTGTTTTCTGGACTACAAATCCGCCTTCAGAGAACTCAAAAAAAAAAAAAAAAAAAAAACAGCAGGATGAGACTGTTGTAGGCCTGTTGTACTGTATATTTTGAACTTCATGCCAATGAAGAAATACACTACACATGCAAAAATGTCTATGGCCTCATTGCATGCTCATTATTTTATTTGCTGCCTTGGGACCTTTGTAATGCTACATAACTTTCATATATAGTATTGTTAAGTTATATTTATCTATATATATATGGGATAAGATTGTTTGATATTGAAATGTGAATAATTGTACGATTGGTGAAATTTGGCCACCAGGGGGCTTATATGAAATTTCCAACACTTTGATGATAGTTTCCCTGTTGTTCTCTTGAAGTCTGCCAAGTTTCAGAATTTTAGATTAATAAATTTAAAAGTTATCCCAATATTAGGATGTGCTTATGATTACGGTTAAGCGGCAAAATATTAGTTCTCACAGTCACCACCAGGGGGCTCTGCCAACTTGTTTCCATATCCAGAAATGCTCACCTGGGGTCACTCTACAAGTGTGCCAGGTTTCATGTTTTCATACCAAAAACGCACGAAATGATGTCCACACCAGCCTTACATTAGCATTACAATGCAGTTTCTCCAGGTCTTGGTGTAGTTAACTAAGACTAGTGACAATTTAACCTAACCCTAATCTAAACTTTTTCCATTGTACAATGTATGCACTCCCTGTGGCCATAGAATATATATACAAGGCACAGGGTCGGCAGCAGCAGCAGTGTTACAGCATTAAGAAAAGTGACAATGTGCATGTAGTGCAATGTTCACAGTTCTGTGGTGGATGTTGAACCGTTCAACAGTCTGACAGCATTCGGGTAGAAGCCGTTTTTCAATCTGGATGTTTTTGGATCCTGCGCAGCCTCCTTCCAGAGGGAAGGGGTGTGAACAGATTGTGCCCAGGGTGGGTGGAGTCTCGGAGGATGCAGGTAGCTCTGTCTCTACATCTGGAGCTGTAGATGTCCCCAATGGGCGGTAAGCTGCATCCGATGGTCCTCTGTGCAGGTTTCACCACCCACTTCTTCTCCGCCACCTTGTAGCCACCATACCACACAGGGAGGCAGCAGGACAGGACACTCTCTACTGCACAGCTGTAGAAGGCCCTGAGGACCTCGTTGTTCAGTCCGGCCCTTCCCAATTTCCTCAAAAAATAGAGGCATTGTTGGCTTTCTTGATGACAGCCGTGCTGTTGGTGTGCCAGGTGAAAGTGTTGGAGAGGTGGATTCCAAGGTATCTGATGGAGGTGACATTCTCCACCACTGCTCTGTTGATGTAGAGGAGGAGGAGGTGGTGGGGCCTGACCTGCAGAAGTCAACATCTATCTCCTTGGTCTTCTGGGTGTTGAGGATGAGGTTGTTGTCTCTGCACCACCGTGACAGATTTTCCACTTCTCACCTGTACGCTGTCTCATCCCCTTGGCTGATGAGCTCAATCACCGCTGTATCGTCTGCAAACTTAACAAGATTATTCTTGTGCTGGGCTCTGCAGTCGAAGGTCATCAATGTGTACAGCAGTGGACTGAGCACACAACCCTGGGGTGAGCCAGTGTTCAGGATGATGGTGGAGGATGAGGTGGTGTTGATCTTGACACTCTGTGGCCTCCCGGTCAGAAAGTCCAGGACCCAGTTGCACAGTGCTGAGGGGGCTCCTAGTTCAGCCAGCTTGGAAACCAGTTTCTGTGGGATGATGGTGTTAAATGCAGAAGTGAAGTCCAGGAACAGCAGCCTTGCATAGGAGTCCTTGTTCTCTGTGTTGGAGAGGGCCTGATGCACCACGGTGGAGATGGCATCAGCTGTGGACCAGTTTTGTCTGTATGCATACTGGTGCTTGCCTACAGTTACATCGATGGTCTGCTTCAGGCGCCTCATCACCAGCCTCTCAAAGCACTTTGTGGTGATGGGGTGAATGCAACTGGCCTATAGTCATTGAGGCAGGATGGTGGAGAGGTCTTTGGCACAGGGATGATCCTTGATGTCTTGAGGCATGGCAGAACTCTGGCCTGGGACAGTGAGATGTTGAATGTATTTTCCAGAACCTCAGACAGCTGGTGTGCACAGTCTTTTTGGACCCTCCCTGGTAGTCCGTCAGTGCCCGGGGCCTTTCGGAGGTTGATCCGTTGCAGCACGTCCGTCACCTCAGCTGTAGTGATGTCGCTGACTCGGGGGGGTCTTTGCCGGAGGGAGGGATTTGGGAGGGGGTGGTGGTGTTGGATGCCTCAAAACGCACATTAAAGGTGTTCAGAGTGTCCGGCAGTGCTAGGTCTGTAGAGCACTGTGCTATGCTGTTTTTGTTGTCCGTGATGCATTTGATGCTCCTCCACATGCTCTGTGGGTCATTGGATTGGAGGTGACCTTGAACCTCGAGGGCATATGTGGACTTTTTATTCCCACCGAAAGGTTCCTTCTGGCTGCTCTGAGTGCTGCTGCATCGCTGTCTTTGAATGCAGCATCACAAATTTTCAGCAGGGAGCGCACCTTTCCGGTCATCCAAGGTTTCTGGTTTGGCCTGATGGTGATGGTCTTGGAGGTGGTCACATTGTCCATGCAGCTCCGGATGTAGCAGTGCACAGTCGATGAGTATTCCTCCAGGTCCACACTGATCCTTGTTGTTGCAGCCGCTCTGAACATTTGCCAGACGGTGGTCTCAAAGCAATCTTGAAGCATGGACACAGCACCAGTTGGCCTCACAGAGATGGTCTTTGTGATGGTGTCCCTGCTTTTCGACACTGGACTGTAAGCAGGAAGCATGAGGAGTGAGATGTGGTCTGAGGTGCCGAGATGGGGGCAGGGGGCTGCTCTGTAAACTCCACGTATATTAGTATACACTTTGTTCAGTGTGTTTTCCCCTCATGTGGCTATGTTTACTTGCTGGTGGAACTTGCGGAGAATATCTTGCAGGTTTACATGGTTGAAGTCCCCTGTTACTATATACAGCGCATCTGGATGTTTATTTTGATGCAAGCTGATGGAGTTATGTAGCTGCTTCAGAGCGTCATTAGCATTAGCTCGTGGGGGGACGAAGACGGCACAGTAAACACTGCTGTAAATTCCTGCAGCAGATAGTGAAGGCGGCATTTTACTATAAGATATTCTACAGCTTCGGAGTAGTGTCTTTTAACCTCAGAACAGTTTGTGCACCAACCTTTGTTAATGTAGATGCACAGCCCTCCTCCTGCTGGTTTTACCGGAGTGCTGCTGGTCTCTGTCCGCACGGTGGAGTATCAGCTCTTGTAGCTCGATGACAGAGTCCAGCATGTTGTTAAGCCATGTGTCTGTCAGGATATAAACACTACAGCTCTGCATGTCCCACTGATATAATCTGTCGTAGCAAGTCCATTTTGTTATCCGGCGCAAGGACGTTGGATAGAAATAGTGACGGGATAGCCGGTCTTCCGCCGTTAACATTTACCCCGTTTCCACCCACGTGCACAGCGCTTCCTTTTGGGTCTAAGCCGGCTCCTGCTACGACTTGCTGTCAGGATCGTCAATCTGCCGAGCATTGCCTTTAGGTCCGGGTGGATTCGGACATGTCGGCAATTGTTGTTTAGCTCAAGCAGATCTTTGGAGCTGTATTTTATGCTCACTGTGTTACTTGGAACACTAGAGCTGCTAAAACCGCTAAAACTACTATATTTGCTAAGGACTACACAGAGAGCTAGAGAAGCCGCTGGGTCGCTGCGCACCGCCATCTTGAAAATTAGGTAATATTTTGTACATTATTCATCTCAAACCACTCTGTACATACCCCTTTGAGAACTGCACCCCCAGAAATAATGCTGTTTTCATTGACGCTTCCTCAGATCAACAAAGACAAAACACAACTGATAAAAGTACTTTGCTGATATTTCAATAAGTGCTGATAATAACAGAATGCTTCAGCAGACACACGTACACCAGACGTGACAACAGCACCCCACTGGGAAATTCAGCCTTCTCCACATAATCCACACCCACTGTCTTTCTAGCTTGTGATCTTGTAACAGATGTTTTCACAGCCATTGCTCACTTGGGAACATGGGGGTGAATTGGGGGGGGGGGGGTAATTTCCCATGAAATCCATTTTTACAAAATAACTCCTCACCCTAGCTAAAGTATACCTCAAATGACAACTTTACTTTGTTATTCACACTCTAATATTGAGGAAAATATATGAAGTTATTAATTTTGATATCACAATATTTAAAATTACTGATACACATTGACTCTTGTCCTTTGTTTTCTCCGTAGGATCCATGAAATGGCTGATGGGGAGCTGAAAGACATGGAATACTTCTTTTCCACCCTTCCTACTCCTTTTGCTGCTTTTGATTCTGAGGCTTATAAAACTAGTGTTGTGGGTTAGTGCACATCCTGGAAGCTTTGCTGGAAATCCTGAAGCTTTGCCATTAGTAATACTCCTTCTTTCTTTGGCCTCACCTGTGTTTTAGGGCTTTTTATGAGACACATGCTCCTGGCCTACAACAAGCTGTCCTTCAGTCGGGTATACAAGCTGTACAAGTCCCTGCAGCAGTACTACCACAGTCATTATGCCAAGCCTGCCGACGGCCAGGGGGCTCTGCAGACGCTAGCTGCAGGCGACTCTGACATGGACCTGACCAGTATGGAGGATACTGTAGGAGATCGAATGGACAAAGAAGAGCTGGATGTGACGCTGTATGACTGTGAGCTTCGGTGTGTAGTCGCACAATATCCACATCACCAGTTTGTGCAGTGGTCCGTGCTGTTGCCACAAGTGTTGGGGCCTTTCTGGGTGGAATTTGTCTCCCTGTGTCTTGAGGGCAGCAGGGGGGTTTCCTACTACAATCCAAAGACAAGCAAACAAGTCACTCTAATAGGGCAGCGCAGTCTCGTTGAACCCTGCGTGATAGATATTGCGGGATTTGACCACTTATGGGGACAACCCATCCCATTGCGGAATATATACACAGCACTAGAAGCACTCAGAGAGTGCAAACCTCCACCAAGGCCATGGGGTCACTGACGCCATAACATCTACACGCCGTGGAATCATGACCAAGCTTTTCTCTTCTACCTGTAAAGCCCAGAGACTGGTCAAATGACCCATCTACCTCCAAGATCTCCTGTGGAGAGCTACTTCTGTTATGTAAACAAGGAAGTCTCAGAACACCTCAGGGGAGGGGTGTTTGCATAATTGCTGTCTGTAGCTGCTGCTGACTATTGTATTCCTGTATCCCTCAAATCTTGCTGACACCCTTCCATTTTTGTAAAGTCAGGTAAGATTCCATTCCTTATTATTTCCCTTTTTTCATATTTCATTTCAAACAAGAAGGTGGAAAGTACAAAAAAAGTATTTTTCCTTTTTCTGTTCATGCGTTGTGCTTGTTGTTTTATTCGACAGCCTCCATTTAGTTTCTGAGTGCGGGCCTCATTTGTTTTCATAGGCTCCACTTTTCCCTGCACCCGAGTGTACACAAGTGCAAGACAGTATTCTGCTTCTATGTCTTTTTATGTAGATAGCTTTATCTGACTTTATTTGGAAACAGAGGAGAGTGTATTGGAAAAATAGTTAGTTGATATCATTTGACTGTTCACTCACAATTTCACTTTTTTTCACTCCACAGATGAGGATATTGCTCTGCAGCCGGAAAAGAGAGCTCGGTTGGAGCCTGACCTGACAGAGACGGTGAAAGACGGCACAGTGTGGCGTAAAGAAAAAGTGGGGAGGCCTCTCCATTTCACCCCAATGGAAGCTTACGCCGCAGATGGAGAGCCAATGGCAGAGGCCCGACGTAACATCTCCAGTCGCCTTCAGAGCTTCCTGTGTCTCATCACACATACCATGCTCCGAAACATTCACGATTGGACAATTCAGCATGCGCAGCAAACAGGGGATGCTAATTGGTTCATGGCCCTCCCTACCAAACAAAGTGTGGCGTGGATGTTATGGACCAGATGGTGCGAGACTACACTGTCCGCGCAGGAACACGGTGCTGGTCAGTTGCTGTGTTTTACAACATGGTTGATATGGCAGCCCTGAATGCGCATGTGCTATACCAAGCATACACCGGGAAAAAGGAGAGACGGGTGGACTTCCTGGTGGAAATATGTGGAAATATATGGTTCACTTTTCTTTTTTGGCTTCATATTTCATGACTTTTCATCATTTGAAGGGACCAACAGAGTAAGCATGAAATATGCACAATGACATGTTTTCAACGTCCTGTTCCAATATGTACATCGGTGATCCTTTGGGGTCAATTTGACCGCAAGCTAATTTGCCTGTGTGAAACATAAGATACACTAATATTGTACATATTATGGATCATATTATTATTGAAATAGTATGGGTACATATACATATATTATTAATTTTGTATTATTAATTTTTTAATTTAGTAATAGTCATACAGTGTGGGGGTGGGGCAAAAGCATAAAAACTTGCACAACAGCCCTGGTCTAAATAATTTCTTAGCTGCTCTATGCTCTCTCTTTCTGAGTGCTCTGAAAATGAACTCAAGGGAAAGGTTATCTATCACTGAAGTTCTGACAGAACTTCTTGACCATGAAAGTGATATAGAGGAGGATGTGTCTGAGACAGAGAATAATATAGAGAATGATTTTGAGGATGACCCTGATTATGAGATGGAAGATAAGGATGAGGATGAGGTTGACACTCCTGTTCCTCCGATTGTCTTGGAAGGGTGTCAGCAAGATTTGAGGGATACAGGAGGGTTAATAAAAACTTTACCCTGGGGGAGAGATGAAATTGTTTTCTGAATTGTATTAAAATGTACCAATTGTATTGAAATGTACCAAAAAACACACCAAAAGAAAACTTTGTTGGATTTTATTGAAATGTACCAAAAAACCAAAATATATACAATATTTATTTAATAACAGTGTAGTCCTGCACCATTTGGTCCATAACATCCACGCCACACTTTGTTTTGTTGTAAAGCGTGACCGTGTTTGGCTTCCTTTTGGTGGTATTCTCAGTCTCAACCACGCTGTGCATGCTGCTGAGGATGTAAACCACCTTCCTTCGTTTGGGTGCATAAACTGAGTGTGGCACCAGTGGTTGAAAACACCTGAGTGGTGAATTCATTGTGGTCCATCTGTTTCGTGGAGGGAGGAATTTCCCTGCGGATCTTGTTGACGGTGCCGAGTAGGGTGGTTTTCCGGCTGTGCAGTCTTTGTGCCAGTGACAGCGAGGTGAAGAAATTGTCTGTGGTTACATTTCTGTCCTTGTCCAGGAACAGTTCCATCAGCCTCATCACCACATTTTCTGACAGTCTCTCCGCCCTGGAACAACTGGGGTCCTTGCCAAGATATGGGAAGACGTTACAGATGTACTTGGACTTCAAGTCGCAGGCCACCCAAAACTTAATCCCAAAGGAAACAGCAGCGAGTCTTTGACGGGTAAAGCTGTTCGTCAATGTTGATGTGTCGACCGGTGTTGTATGAGGATTTGGAAGCAAAAGACCTCCATACACCAGAAATTGCAGCAAATTTATCGGTCTTTGCTTGCTCGCTGCGAGTGGACCTGTCATCAAAGCGCATATGTCGCATGATGTCCTTGAAGCGGTTTCGGGCCATAATTCCAATGATGTGTGGGTTTCCCAGGTTTGCCGACCAGTAGTCATTGAGTGAGGGAACCTTGGTAAGCCAATGCAGGATGAGGATGGCAATGAATGCCATTAGTTCAGGGAGGGCCATGAACCAATCAGCATCCCCTGTTTGCTGTGCATGCTGAATTGTCCACTCTTGAATATTTCGGAGCATGGTATGTGTGATTAGACACAGGAAGCTCTGAAGGCGACTGGAGATGTTATGTCGGGCCTCTGCCGTTGGCTCTCCATCTGCGGCGTAAGCTTCCATTGGGGTGAAATGGAGAGGCCTCCCCACTTTTTCTTTACGCCACACTGTGCCGTCTTTCGCCGTCTCTGTCAGGTCAGGCTCCAACCGAGCTCTCTTTTCCGGCTGCAGAGCAATATCCTCATCTGTGGAGTGAAAAAAAGTGAAATTGTGAGTGATTGGACAGTCAAATGATATCACAAATGCACTAACTATTTTTCCAATACACTCTCCTCTGTTTCCAAATAAAGTCAGATAAATCTATCTACATAAAAAGACACATAGAAGCAGAACACTGTCTTGCACTTTTGTACAAACGGGTGCAGGGAAAAGTGGAGCCTATGAAAACAAATGAGGCCCGCACTCAGAAACTAAATGGAGGCTGTCGAATAAAACAACAAGCACAACGCACGAACAGAAAAAGGAAAAATACTTTTTTTGTACTTTCCACCTTCTTGTTTCAAATCAAATCAATTTCATTTATATAGCGCCAAATCACAACAAACAGTTGCTCCAAGGCGCTTCATATTGCAAGGCAAAGCCATACAATAATTACAGAAAAACCCCAACTGTCAAAACGACCTCCTGTGAGCAAGCACTTGGCGACAGTGGGAAGGAAAAACTCCCTTTTAACAGGAAGAAAACTCCAGCAGAACCAGGCTCAGGGAGGGGCAATCTTCTGCTGGGACTGGTTGGGGCTGAGAGAGAGAACCAGGAGAAAGACATGCTGTGGAGGGGAGCAGAGATCAATCACTAATGATTAAATGCAGAGTGGTGCATACAGAGCAAAAGGAGAAAGAAACACTCAGTGCATCATGGGAACCCCCCAGCAGTCTAAGTCTATAGCAGCATAACTAAGGGATGGTTCAGGGTCACCTGATCCAGTCCTAACTATAAGCTTTAGCAAAAAGGAAAGTTTTAAGCCTAATCTTAAAAGTAGAGAGGGTGTCTGTCTCCCTGATCCGAATTGGGAGCTGGTTCCAGAGGAGAGGAGCCTGAAAGCTGAAGGCTCTGCCTCCCATTCTACTCTTACAAACCCTAGGAACTACAAGTAAGCCTGCAGTCTGAGAGCGAAGCGCTCTATTGGGGTGATATGGTACTATGAGGTCCCTAAGATAAGATGGGACCTGATTATTCAAAACCTTATAAGTAAGAAGAAGAATTTTAAATTCTATTCTAGAATTAACAGGAAGCCAATGAAGAGAGGCCAATATGGGTGAGATATGCTCTCTCCTTCTAGTCCCTGTCAGTACTCTAGCTGCAGCATTTTGAATTAACTGAAGGCTTTTCAGGGAACTTTTAGGACAACCTGATAATAATGAATTACAGTAGTCCAGCCTAGAGGAAATAAATGCATGAATTAGTTTTTCAGCATCACTCTGAGACAAGACCTTTCTAATTTTAGAGATATTGCGCAAATGCAAAAAAACAGTCCTACATATTTGTTTAAAATGCGCATTGAATGACACATCCTGATCAAAAATGATTCCAAGATTTCTCACAGTATTACTAGAGGTCAGGGTAATGCCATCCAGAGTAAGGATCTGGTTAGACACCATGTTTCTAAGATTTGTGGGGCCAAGTACAATAACTTCAGTTTTATCTGAGTTTAAAAGCAGGAAATTAGAGGTCATCCATGTCTTTATGTCTGTAAGACAATCCTGCAGTTTAGCTAATTGGTGTGTGTCCTCTGGCTTCATGGATAGATAAAGCTGGGTATCATCTGCGTAACAATGAAAATTTAAGCAATACTGTCTAATAATACTGCCTAAGGGAAGCATGTATAAAGTGAATAAAATTGGTCCTAGCACAGAACCTTGTGGAACTCCATAATTAACCTTAGTCTGTGAAGAAGATTCCCCATTTACATGAACAAATTGTAATCTATTAGATAAATATGATTCAAACCACCACAGCGCAGTGCCTTTAATACCTATGACATGCTCTAATCTCTGTAATAAAATTTTATGGTCAACAGTATCAAAAGCAGCACTGAGGTCTAACAGAACAAGCACAGAGATGAGTCCACTGTCTGAGGCCATAAGAAGATCATTTGTAACCTTCACTAATGCTGTTTCTGTACTATGATGAATTCTAAACCCTGACTGAAACTCTTCAAATAGACCATTCCTCTGCAGATGATCAGTTAGCTGTTTTACAACTACCCTTTCAAGAATTTTTGAGAGAAAAGGAAGGTTGGAGATTGGCCTATAATTAGCTAAGATAGCTGGGTCAAGTGATGGCTTTTTAAGTAATGGTTTAATTACTGCCACCTTAAAAGCCTGTGGTACATAGCCAACTAATAGAGTTTGATCATATTTAAGATCGAAGCATTAAATAATGGTAGGGCTTCCTTGAGCAGCCTGGTAGGAATGGGGTCTAATAGACATGTTGATGGTTTGGATGAAGTAACTAGTGAAAATAACTCAGAGTTAAAATTTTATTAGCAAAGAAAGTCATGAAGTCATTACTAGTTAAAGGAATACTCGGCTCAATAGAGCTCTGACTCTTTGTCAGCCTGGCTACAGTGCTGAAAAGAAACCTGGGGTTGTTCTTATTTTCTTCAATTAGTGATGAGTAGTAAGATGTCCTAGCTTTACGGAGGGCTTTTTTATAGAGCAACAGACTCTTTTTCCAGGCTAAGTAAAGATCTTCTAAATTAGTGAGACACCATTTCCTCTCCAACTTACGGGTTATCTGCTTTAAGCTGCAAGTTTGTGAGTTATACCACGGAGTCAGGCACTTCTGATTTAAGGCTCTCTTTTTCAGAGGAGCTACAGCATCCAAAGTTGTCCTCAATGAGGATATAAAACTATTGACGAGATAATCTATCTCAGTCACAGAGTTTAGGTAGCTACTCTGCCCTGTGTTGGTATATGGCATTGGAGAACATAAAGAAGGAATCATATCCTTAAACCTAGTTACAGCGCTTTCTGAAAGACTTATTCCCCACTGCTGGGTAGTCCATCAGAGTAAATGTAAATGTTATTAAGAAATGATCAGACAGAAGGGGGTTTTCAGGGAATACTGTTAAGTCTTCAATTTCCATACCATAAGTCAGAACAAGATCTAAGGTATGATTAAAGTGGTGGGTGGACTCATTTACATTTGAGCAAAGCCAATTGAGTCTAACAATAGATTAAATGCAGTGTTGAGACTGTCATTCTCAGCATCTGTGTGGATGTTAAAATCGCCCACTATAATTATCTTATCTGAGCTAAGCACTAAGTCAGACAAAAGGTCTGAAAATTCACAGAGAAACTCACAGTGATGACCAGGAGGACGATAGATAACAACAAATAAAACTGGTTTTTGGGACTTCCAATTTGGATGGACAAGACTAAGAGACAAGCTTTCAAATGAATTAAAGCTCTGTCTGGGTTTTTGGTTAATTAATAAGCTGGAGTGGAAGATTTGTGCTTTTCCTCCGCCTCGGCCCGTGCTACGAGCGTTTCTGGCAGTTAGTGTGACTCGGGGGTGTTGACTCATTTAAACTAACATATTCATCCTGCTGTAACCAGGTTTCTGTAAGGCAGAATAAATCAATATGTTGATCAATTATTATATCATTTACTAACAGGGACTTAGAAGAGAGAGATCTAATGTTTAATAGACCACATTTAACTGTTTTAGTCTGTGGTGCAGTTGAAGGTGCTATATTATTTTTTCTTTTTGAATTTTTATGCTTAAATAGATTTTTGCTGGTTATTGGTGGTCTGGGAGCAGGCACCGTCTCTACGGGGATGGGGTAATGAGGGGATGGCAGGGGGAGAGAAGCTGCAGAGAGGTGTGTAAGACTACAACTCTGCTTCCTGGTCCCAACCCTGGATAGTCATGGTTTGGAGGATTTAAGAAAATTGGCCAGATTTCTAGAAATGAGAGCTGCTCCATCCAAAGTGGGATGGATGCCGTCTCTCCTAACAAGACCAGGTTTTCCCCAGAAGCTTTGCCAATTATCTATGAAGCCCACCTCATTGTTTGAAATGAAATATGAAAAAAGGGAAATAATAAGGAATGGAATCTTACCTGACTTTCCAAAAATGGAAGGGTGTCAGCAAGATTTGAGGGATACAGGAATACAGTAGAGTCAGCAGCAGCTGCAGACAGCAATTATGCAAACACCCCTCCCCTGAGGTGTTCTGAGACTTCCTTGTTTACATAACAGAAGTAGCTCTCCACAGGGGATCTTGGTCATTTGACCATCCTGTGGGCCTTTAGAGGTAGATTGGTCATTTGACCAGTCCTTGGTCTTCCAAGTGTTAAACCTATTTAAGTCTAACAATGATGTTTGCTCATTCGTAACAAAAGTTTCATCTGCTGTGACTGCATAGCATGTATCCGTAGCGCTTGGCATCACAGTTTATTGCAACTTGCACCTTTCCCAGAAGCTACTGTCATCTGAGCACTGATATTGATATTGCATGTGCTTACAGACAAAAGAAAATAAGAGACAAAATTCAATTTATTATTCAACTAAACTGCAAATATATGAATTTTCTAACATTTATGAAACACTTCTCTAAACAAGGCCATAGGGTCACTGACCCTAAAGAGATTCCCTTTTTGGCACAGTAATCTATTCAACAATTCAGTGTTACAACCAAAACTATGATACATACACTTTTCTTTCCTTTATATTTGACATCCTTGACCATGAAAACATACCACTAGAACTTGGAATCACTTTTATGTCTTTATTAGTTCAAAAGTTATTGTATAAACTATTTTTCGGTAATGGCGGTTTTCTTCTGGATCTAGCTCCATAACATTTGAAGCTACATCAAATCTGATGACACCTTACTGAATCAGTACAGATTCAGCTACAATTTGGTGTTAGTTATGCATTTCTAGCTTCATTTGTCACGTCACACTGACACATTTTCTATTTTCCCTATATTTTTGCATATTCTGGATCATCAGATCCGGAATCCGGATCCGATCATCACCAAACTTTGTTGTTTGATAGAACATTTGACTATGTTACACCCTAATGTTTTTCAAACCTTTCTGCCTTGTTTTTGTGGAGTTAGAAACTAGAATGTCAAACTCCCGCAATCGTGAAGAATCCTTTAAAAAGTTCCTGGATCCGGATCATGATCCGGATCGCCACTAAAATTTAATCAGTTGTTCCTCTTGTCATTTCCAACCACTCCACAAAATTTAATCGAAATCCGTTCAAAACTTTCTGAGTTATCCTGCTGACAGACAGACAAACAAACAAACGTGACCGAAAACATAACCTCCTTGGCGGAGGTAATAACTTCACACGGGAAAATGGTGCACTATTTTGTTTTCAGCTGCAGTCACCGAAGCAGTCACAAAAAGTGCAGTTTTGGTTCCCAGTGGAGAAGGGAAGATGAGGCAGATGGGAGACGTCGTGCCAGTAAGTGTTAGCTTGCACAGCTAACCAGAGTAGCTGTGTTCGCTCACCTGCACAATTGCCTCAACACGTTTGCGCTCCGGGTCATAAACAGACCGCAACACGTCTGCTTTCCACTACATTGTCATTTTTTCTTTGCATTTCACTTTGTTTGCTTGTAATTTGCCCAAAAACTCAAGAGAATGTGCCGTGTTTCTGTCCTTGAAAGTAGAGACATTCATCATATTTTGCCCCTTTAGTGCCCACCCTCATACGAGACTGTGCTACCCAATTAGGACTAGAATCAGTGTTTGGGGGGGTTACTCACTTAGTGCAGCCAGTTCAGGGTTTGAACCTCCAGTTAGCTAGTTTGTTTGTTTGTTTGTGTTGGGCAAATATGGTTTTCCGTTTACAACCCCTGGCAATAATTATGGAATCACTGGCCTCGGAGGATGTTCATTCAGTTGTTTAATTTTGTAGAAAAAAAAAAAGCAGATCACAGACATGTCACAAAACTAAAGTCATTTTAAATCGCAACTTTCTGGCTTCAAGAAACACTATAAGAAATCAGGAAAAAAAAAAATGTGGCAGTCAGTAACGGTTACTTGTTTAGACCAAGCAGAGGGGAAAAAATATGGACTCACTCAATTCTGAGGAATAAATTATGGAATCACCCTGTAAATTTTCATCCCCAAAACTAACACCTGCCTCAAATCAGATCTGCTCGTTAGTCTGCATCTAAAAATTAGTGATCACACCTTGGAGAGCTGTTGCACCAAGTGGACTGACATGAATCATGGCTCCAACATGAGAGATGTCAGTTGAAACAAAGGAGAGGATTATCAAACTCTTAAAAGGGGGTAAATCATCACGCAGTGTTGCAAAAGATTGTTGTTCACAGTCAGCTGTGTCTAAACTCTGGACCAAATACAAACAACATGGGAAGGCTGTTAAAGGCAAACATACTGATAGACCAAGGAAGACATCAAAGCGTCAAGACAGAAAACTTAAAGCAATATGTCTCAACAAAACAAATGAGGAATGAATGGGAGGAAACTGGAGTCAACGTCTGTGACTGAACTGTAAGAAACCGCCTAAAGGAAATGGGATTTACATACAGAAAAGCTAAACGAAGCCATCATTAACACCTAAACAGAAAAAAAGGTTACAATGGACTAAGGAAAAGCAACCGTGGACTGTGGATGACTGGATGAAAGTCATATTCAGTGATGAATCTCGAATCTGCATTGGGCAAGGTGATGATGCTGGAACTTTTGTTTGGTTCCGTTCCAGTGAGATTTATAAAGATGACTGCCTGAAGAGAACATGTAAATTTCCACAGTCATTGATGATATGGGGCTGCATGTCAGGTAAAGGCACTGGGGAGATGGCTGTCATTACATCATCAATAAATGCACAAGTTTATGTTGATATTTTGGACACTTTTCTTATCCCATCAATTGAAAGGATGTTTGGGGATGATGAAATCATTTTTCAAGATGATAATGCATCTTGCCATAGATCAAAAACTGTGAAAACATTCCTTGCAAAAAGGCACATAGGGTCAATGTCATGGCCTTCAAATAGTCCGGATCTTAATCCAACTGAAAATCTTTGGTGGAAGTCCATGACAAGGCTCCAACCTGCAAAGCTGATCTGGCAACAGCAATCAGAGAAAGTTGGAGCCAGATTGTGGAGCCAGATTGATGAAGAGTACTGTTTGTCACTCATTAAGTCCATGCCTCAGAGACTGCAAGCTGTTATAAAAGCCAGAGGTGGTGCAACAAAATACTAGTGATGTGTTGGAGCGTTCTTTTGTTTTTCATGATTCCATAATTTTTTCCTCAGAATTGAGTGATTCCATATTTTTTTCCCTCTGCTTGGTCTAAAAAAGTAACCGTTACTGACTGCCACAATTTTTTTTCCTGATGTCTTACAGTGTTTCTTAAAGCCAGAAAGTTGCCATTTGAATGACTTTAGTTTTGTGTCATGTCTGTGATCTGCTTTTTTTCTACAAAATTAAACAACTGAATGAACATCCTCCGAGGCCGGTGATTCCATAATTTTTGCCAGGGGTTGTAGCAAGTATTGTATTTTACAGAGTATGAGTTTAGTAGTTTAGGAGGTCCTGTGGCGTGTACTCCATTGCAACTTTTATACTGAAAAGTCAGGACTTTGTTATTAATTGATATAATAACTATTTCCATAGGGCTATCCCAGGAATCAAAGCACTCTAGTAAATAAACTCCAATAATAAAACAATGAATGTCAATAATCAAAAGTACACAACAATGTCAAACATCCAAAATTAAAGAGCTGATAATGTAGAAAAATGTGCAACTCATACTCCGGAGAATCCAGTGCGCACTTTTTATTTATTTTAATGCCCAGTTCCAGTAGAATAAGTCTGCTTTGAATGTTGTTTAACCTTTTTGGAAACCGCATGGTGACAGAAGAGAAAATGAACTAGTTGTTCCAGTCTTAGAACTATATGATTTTTTTTTTTTTTTTTTTTTTTACTTTTAAGACTTTCATTACTTAATTCCAGTCTTGTTTTAAAAAAAAAAAAGACAGCTAAAAACACAAAACAGTTATATGTCAAGTCTGGCAGAGCAGCACAGACACCTCTGGTCTTAATATTTTCAGTGTTTGTAAGATGACTGTTCACAGCAGGTATTTGTGTTTTATTTTACTGTTTCAGAAATGACAATAGTCCAAACAAAGGGCCCCTGTCACAAAAGCAAGCAGAGTACTTTCTTGCAAGACAGGTAAGTGTGAAGCCCCACAGTAGTCTGTCATTTGTCTGTGGCTGTATTGCTGCTGTACAATGGATTTGATTGATGTTATTAACATCACTTTTGAGTCAGTGGGAAACAGTCGGGTCTGTATTGGGACAGTGACATTTATAATTTTGCCTCTGTGCACCACCACACTGCCCATGACGGGATGGTATATGCAGGTGCTGGCCTCCATTTAATAAGCAGTAGTCACATTTCTGAGTGACAAGTTCTCGCTACAGCTGAATGCAGTTTTTACTTAAACATCTGACCCCCCCCCAAAAAAACAAATTTCCTCCGTGCTCCTCCAACATGCCGCACTGGGCACTGTATCATTACTATAGCAACCAATGTGGATCATAGCTAAATGAAGATTGCTCCATGGAGAAAAAGATAAGGAGAAAAAAGGCATGTACATGTACCAAGGTTTCATAAGCACAAAAACGTGGCGTACGTCCTTCTCCACGCTAATGTTCAGATTTATCAAAAGTGAAATGGCCTCAGAAATATGCAGTGTCCCACATCAAGTTGATGGCTGACGTGCGTATGTTTCTACAGCTACACGTAGCGGCGATGCTGGGAAACTTAATAATGTGAAAAACACAAAGTCATCAGAGTGATATTCACATCAGAGGCACACTTAATTAACACACCTCATGTTTGCAGTTATAAGAGTGGATATAAAAGCATGCGTAAATTGATGAAGAAAATGGTATTACAATGGCTGTGTTAGCGTTGTTAAAGGGCCGTGCAAATGGTGCAATCTGACGTGAGCGTGTATTCAGGGAATGTGAAGATTTACTTGCAAATGACGATAATTGGGTCATAAGCCAATTTTGTTTATTGAGGTCAGAGTTACTGGAGTAGTGTACAGAGCTGCAGCTGGCCCAGAGTGCAATATGGCGAGGAGCCAAGGGTTGTCTGTGCCCACACAGGTGCTGACCACGGTGGGGTTCCTGGCAACGGGCATTCCAGCAGCAGCTGGCCGATTGGTCAGGAATGTGCCAGTCAACCTTGCTCTGAGCCATGCCAGCTGTGTGGAGCACAATCATCCGAATGTCATCCAGGTACATCACATTCCAACATTACATCGCAATTTGCAGCAAGAGCCGGTTTCCCTAAAGTAATCGGGGCTATTGACTGCACACATATTGCTATAAAGCAGTAGTGGGCAGTATGTTGAGGGCTACGCGCGTAGGACGGAAGAAATTAAACATGTTTTATTTTCTTCAGCGTACAGCACAGCATGGAGCCTTCACGCGAGTACACGTAGCGCGTGCTACTGTCCGCTATTGTGAACCCGCCCACGCTGCAACACGGTACTGTACGCCATTTCACATCTCCCTGTTGTTCTTCAGGAGCTATAAATACTGCAAGATCGTTGCTTCACTTTATCATACTGGACTCATGATATGAGGACTGTTCACTGTGTTGTCGTTTCATAAAATCTCTCTCTCTCTCTCTCTCTCTCTGTCTAATCAGAGCTGTGACTCTTTAAAATAAACGCACACTCGCTGCATGTCGGTGCGATCATCAAACGCCCAAATCGAACAGTCTGATCAAAGCTGAAAAGAGCTGTGACTCTTTAAAATAAACACGCACTCGCTGCATTAAAAAAAAAATAATAATAATGTTAAATGACTGTTTTTGAGCACCACACTGTGCAGTAGAGAACAGAGTGCACTTCCACAGAGGCAGAAAATAGCACTGAACTGGTGCGGCATGGCACACGCGACTGTGTGCACACATTAAAACGCGAACACACGCAGCTGCAAGTATGAACGAAGACTGAAAAAGGCTGAGTACGTGCGTATTTCGGGTGTATTTAAATGAAACACAACACCGCAATGAGCAGCTCTACGAATACCCCACTGTGACAGGTGCTTAAGAGCAACATGAGACTTTTCTAAACTGATAAAACCAACTGAGCTACAAAAACGCAATAAATCAATAGCACTAACAACACTGTTAAACTAACTTAAACCACAATAACATTTAAAACCTCAAAACCACAAACTCCCATTGTATATTGCAGTACAGCATCCATTGTTTATTGGTTAGCTAAAATTGCTAATTTCTCCAAAAATACTTGTCCTATCAACCTTCTGTTTTCACAGCGTTCATCCTTGATCCCAAATACATAAGCATGGCAAACAGCAAATGTCAGCTCTCCCCGGGTTTTTGCAAGATCAAAACCACACACACACACACACACACACACACACAGAGGCCACTTGGCTATTTTAATATAGATGAGAGCATTTTTTAAATCCACATATAAAATCATCTTTTCATCTGTTAAAATTCACCAGAATATCTTCTTTAAAGTGTGGAAAAGTTCAAAATTTTGCCCTTATTGGAGGGAGGACACCCCCTCCCCCTCATAGTCAACCACCATTCGTTTTCCTTTCTGACTCTTCTCATCCCTGTAATATATGCCAGCAAAATTGACCTGTTTCATTGTCAGAGGGCTGTCAGGTTGGCTAAGAAGGAAGAAAAGCACCTTACCCAATTTGTGCAGTTTGGTGCTCTGGTCTACACAAAAGCATGGCTTTCTGCTCCACATTCTGTTGAACCTCCTACAAATGATCTGCAGCTCTGGAAAATTCTCAAAAGATAACAGCTTATTGATCCAAATATCAGTGCAGCTGAAAGAAAGGTCCTTGAGAACCACCTTTGGTACTAGTCTAATGAGCTGATTGGATTAGATCTTTTTGACAACAAGCTTCCTCCTTCAGAAAAGTTGGTGCTCTGCAAAGGACTGACCAGGGAATTTGAGAAATGCGAAGTCAGAGGGAATACAGCACTTCTGGAAGATCAATCAATCAATCAATCAACTTTTTTCTTATATAGCACCAAATCACAACAAACAGTTGCCCCAAGGCGCTCTATATTGTAAGGCAAGGCCATACAATAATTAGGAAAAACCCCAACGGTCAAAACGACCCCCTATGAGCAAGCACTTGGCTACAGTGGGAAGGAAAAACTCCCTTTTAACAGGAAGAAACCTCCAGCAGAACCAGGCTCAGGGAGGGGCAGTCTTCTGCTGAGACTGGTTGGGGCTGAGGGAAAGAACCAGGAAAAAGACATGCTGTGAAGAGGGGCAGAGATCGATCACTAATGATTAAATGCAGAGTGATGCATACGGAGCAAAAAGAGAAAGAAACAGTGCATCATGGGAACCCCCCCACAGTCTACGTCTAAAGCAGCATAACCAAGGGATGGTCCAGGGTCACCTGATCCAGCCCTAACTATAAGCCTTAGCGAAAAGGAAAGTTTTAAGCCTAATCTTAAAAGTAGAGAGGGTATCTGTCTCCCTGATCTGAATTGGGAGCTGGTTCCACAGGAGAGGAGCCTGAAAGCTGAAGGCTCTGCCTCCCATTCTACTCTTACAAACCCTAGGAACTACAAGTAAGCCTGCAGTCTGAGAGTGAAGCGCTCTAATGGGGTAATATGGTACTACGAGGTCCCTAAGATAAGATGGGACCTGATTATTCAAAACCTTATAAGTAAGAAGAAGAATTTTAAATTCTATTCTAGAATTAACAGGAAGCCAATGAAGAGAGGCCAACACGGGTGAGATATGCTCTCTCCTGCTAGTCCCCGTCAGTACTCTAGCTGCAGCATTCTGAACCAACTGAAGGCTTTTTAGGGAACTTTTAGGACAACCTGATAATAATGAATTACAATAGTCCAGCCTAGAGGAAATAAATGCATGAATTAATTTTTCAGCATCACTCTGAGACAAGACCTTTCTGATTTTAGAGATATTGCGTAAATGCAAAAAGGCAGTCCTACATATTTGTTTAATATGCGCTTTGAATGACATATCCTGATCAAAAATGACTCCAAGATTTCTCACAGTATTACTAGAGATCAGGGAAATGCCATCCAGAGTAACGATCTGGTTAGACACCATGCTTCTAAGATTTGTGGGGCCAAGTACAATAACTTCAGTTTTATCTGAGTTTAAAAGCAGGAAATTAGAGGTCATCCATGTCTTTATGTCTGTAAGACAATCCTGCAGTTTAGCTAATTGGTGTGTATCCTCTGGCTTCATGGATAGATAAAGCTGGGTATCATCTGCGTAACAATGAAAATTTAAGCAATACCGTCTAATAATACTGCCTAAGGGAAGCATGTATAAAGTGAATAAAATTGGTCCTAGCACAGAACCTTGTGGAACTCCATAATTAACTTTAGTCTGTGAAGAAGATTCCCCATTTACATGAACAAACTGTAATCTATTAGACAAATATGATTCAAACCACCGCAGCGCAGTGCCTTTAATACCTATGACATGCTCTAATCTCTGTAATAAAATTTTATGGTCAACAGTATCAAAAGCAGCACTGAGGTCCAACAAAACAAGCACAGAGATAAGTCCACTGTCCGAAGCCATAAGAAGATCATTTGTAACCTTCACTAATGCTGTTTCTGTACTATGATGAATTCTAAAACCTGACTGAAACTCTTCAAATAGACCATTCCTCTGCAGGTGATCAGTTAGCTGTTTTACAACTACCCTCTCAAGAATCTTTGAGAGAAAAGGAAGGTTGGAGATTGGCCTATAATTAGCTAAGATAGCTGGGTCAAGTGATGGCTTTTTAAGTAATGGTTTAATTACTGCCACCTTAAAGGCCTGTGGTACATAACCAACTAACAAAGATAGATTGATCATATTTAAGATTGAAGCATTGAATAATGGTAGGACTTCCTTGAGCAGCCTGGCAGGAATGGGGTCTAATAAACATGTTGATGGTTTGGATGAAGTAACTAATGAAAATAACTCAGACAGAACAATCGGAGAGAAAGAGTCTAACCAAATACCGGCATCACTGAAAGCAGCCAAAGATAACGATACATCTTTGGGATGGTTATGAGTAATTTTTTCTCTAATAGTCAAAATTTTGTTAGCAAAGAAAGTCATGAAGTCATTACTAGTTAAAGTTAATGGAATACTCAGCTCAATAGAGCTCTGACTCTTTGTCAGCCTGGCTATAGTGCTGAAAAGAAACCTGGGTTGTTCTTATTTTCTTCAATTAGTGATGAGTAGAAAGATGTCCTAGCTTTACGGAGGGCTTTTTTATAGAGCAACAAACTCTTTTTCCAGGCTAAGTGAAGATCTTCTAAATTAGTGAGACGCCATTTCCTCTCCAACTTACGGGTTATCTGCTTTAAGCTACGAGTTTGTGAGTTATACCACGGAGTCAGACACTTCTGATTTAAAGCTCTCTTTTTCAGAGGAGCTACAGCATCCAAGGTTGTCTTCAATGAGGATGTAAAACTATTGACGAGATACTCTAACTCCCTTACAGAGTTTAGGTAGCTACTCTGCTCTGTGTTGGTATATGACATTAGAGAACATAAAGAAGGAATCATATCCTTAAACCTAGTTACAGCGCTTTCTGAAAGACTTCTAGTGTAATGAAACTTATTCCCCACTGCAGGGTAGTCCATCAGGGTAAATGTAAATGTTATTAAAAAATGATCAGACAGAAGGGAGTTTTCAGGGAATACTGTTAAGTCTTCTATTTCCATACCATAAGTCAGAACAAGATCTAAGATATGATTAAAGTGGTGGGTGGACTCATTTACTTTTTGAGCAAAGCCAATAGAGTCTAATAATAGATTAAATGCAGTGTTGAGGCTGTCATTCTCAGCATCTGTGTGGATGTTAAAATCGCCCACTATAATTATCTTATCTGAGCTAAGCACTAAGTCAGACAAAAGGTCTGAAAATTCACAGAGAAACTCACAGTGATGACCAGGTGGACGATAGATAATAACAAATAAAACTGGTTTTTGAGACTTCCAATTTGGATGGACAAGACTAAGAGACAAGCTTTCAAATGAATTAAAGCTCTGTCTAGGTTTTTGATTAATTAATAAGCTGGAATGGAAGATTGCTGCTAATCCTCCGCCCCGGCCCGTGCTACGAGCATTCTGACAGTTAGTGTGACTCGGGGGTGTTGACTCATTTAAACTAACATATTCATCCTGCTGTAACCAGGTTTCTGTTAGGCAGAATAAATCAATACGTTGATCAATTATTATATCATTTACCAACAGGGACTTAGAAGAGAGAGACCTAATGTTTAATAGACCACATTTAACTGTTTTAGTCTGTGGTGCAATTGAAGGTGCTATATTATTTTTTCTTTTTGAATTTTTATGCTTAAATAGATTTTTGCTGATTATTGGTGGCCTGGGAGCAGGCACCGTCTCCACGGGGACGGGGCAACGAGGGGACGGCAGGGGGAGAGAAGCTGCAGAGAGGTGTATAAGACCACAGCTCTGCCTCCTGGTCCCAACGCTGGACAGTCACAGTTTGGAGGATCCAAGAAAATTGGCCAGATTTCTAGAAATGAGAGCTGCTCCATCCAAAGTGGGATGGATGCCGTCTCTCCTAACAAGACCAGGTTTTCCCCAGAAGCTTTGCCAATTATCAATGAAGCCCACCTCATTTTTTGGACACCACTCAGACAGCCAGCAATTCAAGGAGAACATGCGGCTAAACATGTCACTCCCGGTCTGATTGGGGAGGGGCCCAGAGAAAACAACAGAGTCCGACATTGTTTTTGCAAAGTTACACACCGATTTAATGTTAATTTTAGTGACCTCCGATTGGCGTAACCGAGTGTCATTACTGCCGACGTGAATTACAATCTTACCATATTTACGCTTAGCCTTAGCCAGCAATTTCAAATGTCCTTCGATGTCGCCTGCTCTGGCCCCCGGAAGATAATTGACAATGGTTGCTGGTGTCGCTAACTTCACATTTCTCAAAACAGTCGCCAATAACCAGAGTTTGATCCTCGGCGAGTGTATCGTCGAGTGGGGAAAAACGGTTAGAGATGTGAACGGGTTGACGGTGTACACGGGGCTTCTGTTTAGGGCTACGCTTCCTCCTCACAGTCACCCAGTCAGCCTGCTTTCCCGACTGCCCGGGATCTGCCAGGGGGTAACTAACGGCGGCTAAGCTACCTTGGTCCGCACCGACTACAGGGGCCTGCCAAGCTGTAGAATTTTCCACGGTGCGGAGCCGAGTCTCCAATTCGCCCAGCCTGGCCTCCAAAGCTACGAATAAGCTGCACTTATTACAAGTACCGTTACTGCTAAAGGAGGCCGAGGAATAACTAAACATTTCACACCCAGAGCAGAAAAGTACGGGAGAGACAGGAGAAGCCGCCATGCTAAATCGGCTAAGAGCTAGTAGCTACGCAACCTAGCGGATTCCTAAAAACACACAAAGTGAATAATGTGTAAATAATTTAGAGGTGATTCAGCAGAAGGAGTGCCTTAATTAAGGCACCAAACAGGCCATGAAGCAGCACAGGTAACGCACAACAACAGCGAACGCACGACAACGGTGCTAAAATAAAATAAAAATCGACTAAACACTCTGTGGAGCAGCACAGGTAACGCACGACAACAGTGCTAAAAAAAATAAAAACGAAAGCGTTAGCAAGCTAGTTAGCTTGCCAACGCTTTCTGAGTTATGGAAACAAACGCATGTAATGGACAACATGTTGAGGCCAGAAAATGATTGTGTTCATTGGGATGTGAATCATACAACAACTCACGATTCAATTCAATTCCGATTCTTGGGGTGACGATTCGATTCAGAATCGATTTTCTATTCAAAGAGCTCTGAGAAATAGTTATATTACTTAAAAAATGTTTATGTTTAAGAAAATGCAGCTTTACAAGGTTAATCAAGTGATTCTACATGTAAATTTACTTATCTGCTTTGCTCGTTCGGAGTTGGCTGGCAGTTTAGCGAAGCGCTGGTCCGTAGTCGGCAGTAGTCGGCTCCCCTCTTTTAGCTCCAGGTGATAGCGTAGCATGTGGGCTTGCGGATTTGAAGTGTTTCCGAAGTACTTGACTTTCATTTTGCAGATTCTGCACACTACATAAGTCATGTCAAGCTCCTTCTTACGCAGCAAATAATAAAATCCAAAATGCGCCCAAACATTTACCTTCAGCAAAGACGGTGCTGGCTGAATTAGCTCTTCGTCCGCCATGCTAAGCTACAGCCACTGAACTCTGCAGCGCACGAGTGTTTGAAGCACGCCGGACGCTGTAGTACGGAAGCCGTTGCCTGGCAAACAGTACACGCAGCGAGTAAGCAAGATTATGTTTAAAAAAATGCTTTTAAAAAATCGATTCTTGGACATTTTGGATCGATTCAGAATCGTAATAAATAAGAATCGCGATTCGGACATGTATCGATTTTTTTTTTTTTTTTTTTCCGACACCCCTAGTGTTCATCTTTATATATTGAACAATAAGTAGTTATTGTGACAGGCCGAACCACCACCATTTATTTACCACCTGTGTAGTGCTGGTGCACCAATCGGACCAGTCTGTAGTTGTCTGCATCTTCTGAAATTCCAAGCTGTGCATTCAGGTGGTCTTGGACTTTGTTAAACACCTCTTTTCTCAGGCCTACCTCCTGAAAAATGATGAGAACAAGGCGCTGAAGCCTGCTGCGCTGCAGGAAGAGCTCAACAACATGCTGAAGTTTAACCCAGACTTTGCTGAGGCGGTGAGCGTTTTAACATGTCATTTTTTTCATGTTTACTCTTGGTTTCAGTCTAAGTGGCTTTTCTTTCTCCTCAGCATTACCTGAACTATTTGAACAGCATGCGGGTTCAGGACATCTTCCTGTCGGCACACAGTCTCTTGCATTATTTTGACCGCCTCATCTTGTCCGGGAATGAGGGAAAGAGCAACGGTGATGATGGCTACGGGCGAAGTCTCCGCTACGCTGCTCTTAACCTCGCAAGTTTGCACTGTCGCTTCGGCCACTCGTGAGTACCAGCGCTGGTGGACCTGTGAGTATACAGACAGATTGTTAAACAGAGCAAGTCGGTGACTCGTCCCTTTGCCTTCAGTCAGCAGGCTGCTCTGGCTCTACAAGAAGCTATCCGCATTGCCCAGGAGTCCAATGACCACGTGTGCTTGCAGCACTGCCTGGTAGAAGCTACCTTATTAGTTTCACTGTTGTTGTGAAGAAGCTTGGTGTGACGTCCCAGTCTTTTTTGTGCTCTTCTTCAGAGTTGGCTCTACACACTGGAGCAGATGAAGGGATCAGATAGCACATTGCTAACTGAGGATTCTGTGAAAATGGCTGCTCATTTCTGCCTGCCAGTGAGTCTGCATCATTTGCTTCCGGCAGTTACCAGAGAGCTGTTCATGATGTGAATGTTCTTTACAGCCAGCCCATGTTACCATTAAGATGAACAAAAATCAGCTCATTACCTAACAAGCAATCTTTCAAACAGGCAAGCCAACTATAGATAACCACACTGCAAAAGTGCAGAATCTTATCACGTACGTATATTTGTCTAATTTCTAAAGCCCGACTGATATATTGGTTGTAATAATTTGCTTTTCACAAGCGTTTCTGTATTGGCCTTACTTTACTGATATGAAAACATTTATCAAATAAAGTATGAGGATGAACCATACAGTTGGTCCAGCAGAGGCGCTCCAGTGGTGTTGTTTATAATGCTGTCAAGCATGACTGGGACCCCCATCACTCCTCTGTCACAGTGGCTTCAAGAGACAGAGGCAGTGTCCAGCTGCCATTCATTTTCAATCAGAGTGGGTATTTTACAGCAACAACAGACAGACAGCTGGTCACTATGCAACAAGCTAGACGGAGTCAAAATAGACTAGAAGTCTATTATATGAACATGCTGAGTGACGCAACATAGCGACTGAAGGCAGTATGACCTGCAGTACCATTCAAAAGTTTGGACACACTTTCCCATTCTGTTGTAGGTGAATATGCATCCAACAGACAACCAAGTGTACATTGGTTGGTTGTTTGGCTATATCGGAATTGTAAATATATACATATTTTTATTTTTTAACTCCCTAATATATGTATCCCCCCCCCCCCCCCCCCAAAAAAAAAAAAAAATACATATTGGTTGGGCTCTACTAATGTCTCATCAAAAATGTAATCTACACTTAATTTGTACATTGTGTAAGTTACTAATTTTAGGAAGTGTTACAACTTTTAGAAATAACAGAGCAGTTCAACAATCTTACAGCCAGTTTAAAAACCTTATTTCATCTCATGTGTCTCAAAACATGTTTCTAAGACTCTTTTACTGAGCAAGATTTTAAAGACATGCCACACATCTAAAAATAAGTTCTTAAGTGACTTCATTGTTTGTGTCTGAACTTAAGTGTAGTTGAGATATTTAGCTAAAAATAATAAAAAAAATATCTATGCTTGTTGTGTTCCTCACGCTCATTGGTAATCCTTTCTTTTGTAGTATTTGGCGTCTCTGGGTATTCAGTCTTTGGTCAGGCAAGGGTCAACACAGGGCAAGACGGCACACAAACTGATGGATGCCCTGAAAGACACGGGTGTTCTGGACTGGAAGCACAGTCTGTCCGAGCTGATAGAAATCAACTTGGCTCAGACGACGTCTATATGGAGGATGTATGGAAAGAGGTCAGACTTCCACTTGACACCTAAATTTCCTTCCATTTCACACCTTTACCTCACTTATGTTAAGTTAGCGCCACCATCTCCAACATCAGTGTGACACTTAGTTTAGTCAGTGATCTGTTATACTCCAATTTGAATTCATTTTTTTTAAACTCACACTCTTAAGCCTATAATGCAGCATGTATTGTTTTTTATACATACGTTTCTTGGGTAAGGCATGATAGGGTTAACACATTAGCACTCTTCCGGGAGTGTCCTCACCAGGACTACAGCACCACAAGAATGGGTCACAAAAAATTGTAAAAAATGTGCAAGGAAGACAAGAAAAAAATTAAATGAGAATTTCATAAACTGTGTAAATAGACTGAAGTCAATGAAACTTAGTGGAAATGTCAGATTTATTAATTCATTTTCTAAACATGCTTATTCCAATTAAGGGTCTATAATTGTGCACGTCAGAGGCTCGGCGAAGCGCCCACAATGCAGCTGTCACCTACATAATACACAGATTATGACATATTAACCATCTAACTCTGTCAGAGGAATGACTGTGGAACTGTTTCACCAGCCCACAACACCATAAATATACATGTGAACTCACCTCCGGTACAGCCTTAAGCCCCTTTCACATCAGGGCTGCTCCCAGTTGCGTTGTGCGTCATCATGACGACGCCACATGGAAGCAACCTAGTGCCGAGACGATGCAGCTCAGTGCCACAACAGCGCGAGGGGCGCGAACAAAAATTAAACATGTTTAATTTTTGTTTGCGTCCTCTGCTCAATGCAGAATTAAGTGGTTTCAGCGCAAGTCAGAGCAACAGGACAGAAGTCAGAGCAACAGGACAGTACTCAGCGTGACTGAAAGACACACTCACAATACAACGTTACCCAACGCCAATTTATGATTCCTGCTGTGTTCCATTGTTCCCGCAGTATAAATCACACAGGATTGTTTTTATACCATGTACACAATGCAGTAAAAACTACACGCTCAAAAAAGTGCACAGAAAAAAAAAATGCTGATTGCAGCTGCAGCTACTTCTCTGTGTGGAGCTGTCTGGTGAAGAGAGGCACTGTGAAGCAGCTTCTTCTCTCACAAATGTGTTTGTTCCTTGTTCTTCCCTCAGATTCTCTCATTACTGTTAAAAAAGGACATAAGTTCTGCTCACAGACTGACTGCCAGAGACAGGACATGTCCACATCAAGTATAACTCCAGGCATCTCCACATTTACTCACGGACGGTTCACATCACGGGCGCGCACATCTCGCGGTCAAAGGAGGAATAATAAACTATAACAGAACTCAGAGTGCAGACCTTGCAGCTCAGCACAAGAACAAATATAAACTAGAAGAGAAATCAGAGTTCACAGTCTGTCTGCAGCCAAACTGTGCACTCTGATTCCTCTGTGCAGAGAACCTGCAGGCTGCATCGTCACCTCCTCTGTGCCCTCCTGCTGCGCGCACCTGACGCAGACATTCCTGCGTCGTCATGACGCAACTGGGAGCAGCCCTGTTGTGAAAGGGGCTTTAGATGCGTTTCACAGTGTAGGGTGGACAACGGCCAGGGAAGCCCCCTCTTGCCTCAGCTGCACCGTTTGCTGGTGACACCGGTTCAAAAATGCTCCATCCACCATGCCGTATGTCCCATGTCAGGTGCAGTCTTATGGCAAAAACAAACGTCTTGCTCTTGAAGATATAGATATGCAAAAATTTAGAAAGAAAGTAATTAGGACTTCATAAATTGAGTAAGATGCAGTGGAAATAATAATAAATAATAATTTTTAAAAACTACTGTGGACATATGGTGCATCCATAAAGTATTCACAGCGCTTCACTTTTTCCACATATTGTTACAGCCTTATTCCAAAATGGATAAAGAAAAAATTTTTCCTCAAAATTCTACACACAATATCCCATAATGACATTGTGAATGATGTTGTATTCACATCCTTTTCTGTGAAGCTCAAAATTGAGCTGAGGTGCATCCTGTTTCCACTGATCATCCTTGAGATGTTTCTACAGCTTAATTGGAGTCCATCTGGGTTAAATTCAGTTGATTGGACATGATTTGGAAAGACACACACTACATATAAGGTCAGCAGAGCAATGGAGCTTCTGTAATTCTTTTTCTGAGGTGAGTGAGTAATCTTAAATAAATTGTGGTGTTAGTGCACCACTGTTTATCGTGAACATTATCTTATGTTTGGTCTTGTTGGATTTGTGAGAATCTACTGAATCTACTGGTACCTTGTTTCCCATGTAACAATAAGAAATATACTCAAAACCTGGATTAATCTTTTTAGTCACATAGCACTACTATTATTCTGAACACTACTGTACATGTCCACCCTTAGTCTCCTATTCCTACTATTTTTGCCATTGTAAGTTAATCTCCCTCCAAACAATGCTCTTACCCTCTGGTTTGGAAAGATTGATACTGATGTCTATGTTTTCATTTGTCACAGCTTTTTTTTGGCCAACCTATCCACCTTCTCATTTGTTGGGATACCGATATGCACTGGAACCCACATCAGTGTTATCTCAACCCCTTTCCTTGCCACATCACTAATCGTAAAAAGAATGTGTAAATGAGGTCATGCCCACTCCTGGATGGACTTGTTCCAATGCTATTGATAGCTGACACAGGGTCAGTTCAATGTGCATAAGTAGTGTGTGTGTGTGTGTGTGTGTGTGTGTGTGTCACTTTAATGTCACCCCAGGGCACAAGGTTTCTATTTGGTTAAGGTCTCAGGATTGGGCTGGCCACTCCATAACATTAATGTTGTTGGTCTGGAACCATGTTGGTGCTCATTTGCTGGTGTGATTGGGGTTGTTGTCATTGAAACGCCCATTTCAAGGGCATTTCCTCCTTGGCGTAAGGCAACATGACTTCAAGTATTTTGATTTATTCAAACTGGTTCATGACACCCTAGTATGAGAAACGTCCCCATATCATGATGGTTGCGCCACCATGCTTCACCGTCTTTGCAATGTAATGTGGCTTGAATTCTCCAAAGAAACAGACACAGTAAATGGGCTGCATTTATATAGCGCTTTTCTGTCTGCATCAGATGCCCAAAGTGCTTTACAAATAATGCTTCATATTCAACCCGATGTGAGGGTGCTGCCATACAAGGTACTCACTACACACCAGGAGCAACTAGAGAATTAAGGACCTTGCCCAAGGACCCTTAGTGATTTTCTGGTCATGCTGGGATTTGAACCAAGGATCTTCTGATCTCAAGCTCCATCAAAAGCCATCTGCAAGCGGGTCTGTTGGTCCTGGACCCACTCATGAGCAAAGCCACCCACAGGATCCTGAACTCGATCGAACAAAGTCAACTGGTAGTCTCTGCTCCTGACCAAACATCAGCAGAAAGGAGACTCACCAGTTGCCTGATATGGAGTACTGTTATAAGCATACAGAATCTGTGGCAAACAGGAACCCCAGTCATGCTTCCAAGACACAGGCAGCGTATGCAACAAATCATGAAGCGTTCTGTTAAATTGCTTACATTGCCAATTCCAAGCTGGGTGGTATGGTGTTGTACCGGACTTCTCTATGCCATTAAAAACCACACAACTGCTGAATCGATACTCTCAAAACCCGTCCCTGATCACAGTGTATCTGAGCTGGAACCTCAAACCTCGAGAACCACTCTAACCAAAACTTAAGCTACCATAGCAGCTCCTTGATCACGTGTTGGACTGCCCACGTGTACTTACTGAAGATGTCAGTCATCACAAGAACGTCTTCTACTCCACCATGGCTAGGCTCTAAAATGGTAAAATCAATGGCAAGAATCTCATTAGGCCGGAATGCCAACAGGTGTCCCATAGGGCCATGAGCCGCTGGTTGACTCACATGCCTCTAAGGTCCCCATGCCCTTGATGAACCTCAGTCAACACGTCTACTTTTAAAGCCACAGGCAACACCAACTGCAACACAGCCCCAGCTGCATTGGGCCTAAACACCTGACGGTACAAAACATCATACCTCTACACCAACCGTTCCCACTGCCAAAGCAGCACCTAGGCTGACCGCGACACCCGTTTCCGCGCCTCCTTATCAGGACCACTTTTATGTTCCCAGAACCCCAAAGCTTCCTGAATAACTGAGTCAGCCTGCTGCAGCACAGCCAGGTCAGATGAAAGATGATGTTGCAAGACTGCAACAACAGCTTGCATTACGTCTACCTTATTCCCCTGACAAATCTGCTGCAAAGGCTCCAGAAGCCATGCACCACTAACCATTACCTGGAAGTCCTGCCCCCCAGGAGGGTGCTGACAGGAGAGAGCATCAGCGTTTTTATTGCTGTGACCTGAGCAATACTTGCTCAGTGGCCCCTGCTTTGCGGATGACAAATGACTCAACAGATTGTTGTCAGTATACACAATGCACCTATGGCCCAACAGGCACTCCCTGAACTTCTCAGTCATTGCCCACTTGAGCGGCAAAAACTCCAACTTCATGGAGCTGTAATTCATCATGTTATGCTCAGCGGGCCTTAACCCATAAATCCTGTTTCTGGGACAACACTGCAGAGGTAACTTTGGCTTTCAGTGCCTCAAAGCTATGGCCACACTCCTCTGTCCAATGACCCAAGCCCGGTTGATCCGCTTCACCCCAGCCAACTCAGCTACTGACTTAAGCAAGGGTGTTGCCAACCTTGCAAAACCCTCTACAAACTGGCGGTAGTAGCTGGCAAAGCCCAAAAGAAGACCACAGTTCCAAAAGTGTGGCCGGAGCCGGCCAGTGGGCAACCACCTCCACTTTACCAGGGTCGGTGGCAACACCCTTATCGGAGATGACATACCCCACGTAATGCACTTCCTGCTGGAAAACGGCACACTTCTTGAGTTTCATCTCTAGCCCCTCGTGCTGCAAATGCTCCTGCACCACCCACAATCTGTCCAGATGTTGTTCAATGGTAGAGGAAAAAAAAACACATCGTCATTCAAATACAACAATAAAGACAGACATTGCTGGCCACCAAAAATCAATCAATCAATCAATTTTTTTTTTATATAGCGCCAAATCACAACAAACAGTTGCCGCAAGGCGCTTTATATTGTAAGGCAAGGCCATACAATAATTATGTAAAACCCCAACGGTCAAAACGACCCCCTGTGAGCAAGCACTTGGCTACAGTGGGAAGGAAAAACTCCCTTTTAACAGGAAGAATCCTCCAGCAGAACCAGGCTCAGGGAGGGGCAGTCTTCTGCTGGGACTGGTTGGGGCTGAGGGAGAGAACCAGGAAAAAGACATGCTGTGGAGGGGAGCAGAGATCGATCACTAATGATTAAATGCAGAGTGGTGCATACAGAGCAAAAAGAGAAAGAAACAGTGCATCATGGGAACCCCCCAGCAGTCTACGTCTATAGCAGCATAACTAAGGGATGGTTCAGGGTCACCTGATCCAGCCCTAACTATAAGCTTTAGCAAAAAGGAAAGTTTTAAGCCTAATCTTAAAAGTAGAGAGGGTGTCTGTCTCCCTGATCTGAATTGGGAGCTGGTTCCACAGGAGAGGAGCCTGAAAGCTGAAGGCTCTGCCTCCCATTCTACTCTTACAAACCCTAGGAACTACAAGTAAGCCTGCAGTCTGAGAGCGAAGCGCTCTATTGGGATGATATGGTACTACGAGGTCCCTAAGATAAGATGGGACCTGATTATTCAAACCTTATAAGTAAGAAGAAGAATTTTAAATTCTGTTCTAGAATTAACAGGAAGCCAATGAAGAGAGGGCCAATATGGATGAGATATGCTCTCTCCTTCTAGTCCCCGTCAGTACTCTAGCTGCAGCATTTTGAATTAACTGAAGGCTTTTTAGGGAACTTTTAGGACAACCTGATAATAATGAATTACAATAGTCCAGCCTAGAGGAAATAAATGCATGAATTAGTTTTTCAGCATCACTCTGAGACAAGACCTTTCTGATTTTAGAGATATTGCATAAATGCAAAAAAGCAGTCCTACATATTTGTTTAATATGCGCTTTGAATGACATATCTTGATCAAAAATGACTCCAAGATTTCTCACAGTATTACTAGAGGTCAGGGTAATGCCATCCAGAGTAAGGATCTGGTTAGACACCATGTTTCTAAGATTTGTGGGGCCAAGTACAATAACTTCAGTTTTATCTAAGTTTAAAAGCAGGAAATTAGAGGTCATCCATGCCTTTATGTCTGTAAGACAATCCTGCAGTTTAGCTAATTGGTGTGTGTCCTCTGGCTTCATGGATAGATAAAGCTGGGTATCATCTGCGTAACAATGAAAATTTAAGCAATACCGTCTAATAATACTACCTAAGGGAAGCATGTATAAAGTGAATAAAATTGGTCCTAGCACAGAACCTTGTGGAACTCCATAATTAACTTTAGTCTGTGAAGAAGATTCCCCATTTACATGAACAAATTGTAATCTATTAGACAAATATGATTCATACCACCGCAGCGCAGTGCCTTTAATACCTATGGCATGCTCTAATCTCTGTAATAACATTTTATGGTCAACAGTATCAAAAGCAGCACTGAGGTCTAACAGAACAAGCACAGAGATGAGTCCACTGTCCGAGGCCATAAGAAGATCATTTGTAACCTTCACTAATGCTGTTTCTGTACTATGATGAATTCTAAAACCTGACTGAAACTCTTCAAATAGACCATTCCTCTGCAGATGATCAGTTAGCTGTTTTACAACTACCCTTTCAAGAATTTTTGAGAGAAAAGGAAGGTTGGAGATTGGCCTATAATTAGCTAAGATAGCTGGGTCAAGTGATGGCTTTTAAGTAATGGTTTAATTACTGCCACCTTAAAAGCCTGTGGTACATAGCCAACTAACAAAGATAGATTGATCATATTTAAGATCGAAGCATTAAATAATGGTAGGACTTCCTTGAGCAGCCTGGTAGGAATGCATCCTCTGCATCAATCTCTGAAAGTTACCAGGAGCATTGCAAAGCCCAAAGGGCATACGGTTCCTCTCAAACAGACTGAAAGGCATGCAAAAGGCCGTCTTGGGATGATTAGCCTCGGCCACAGGAACCTGGTTATACCCACTTGCCAGATCCATAATGGAGAACCAGTGAGCCCCAGGGAGTGCATCCAAGGACTCATCAATCTGCAGCAAAGGAAAGGCATCATTCCTGGTTTTTCCATTCAGGAGCCTGTAGTCAACACACATACGCAAACTGCCATCCTTCTTCTTTTTAATCAGCACAAAAGGAGAGATATAGGGACTGCTACTCTCCCTAATAACATGTGCAACAAGCAGCTGATTGATGTGATCTTTAACCACCTCAATTCTCCGGTACCGCTGTTGCACTGGAACATCATCCAGAAGTGGAATCTCATGCGATATTAGGTCAGTACAACCCAGATCCCCATGTTGGACTGAAAAGACAGAACTAAACTGACCCAGCAGTGCTCTCACCTCACCTTGTACCTCCAAAGGTAAGTGACCCAACTCCAAGGCTGCGATCTGATCCTGCACTGATGGAGAAACAGACTGCGAGGTCTGCAACCCCTGTAGGCAAACTCAAAACCTGCATGTCCTGGCAAGTGCCAACCATAGCCTGGTGACATAGCCACACATCCACTTAGCAACACACACATCAATGAGCCCGCAGCTGTGGCTGGCACCTACCTGTTCTCACAGGAACGTGGAAGAGAACATGCCCGACAAACACCTCTAGCCGATCTCCAAAAAAAATGAGAGAAAGAAAAACGCACTTTGCCTTCTTTTATGTGAGCACTCTCATGCACTTATTGGCTGAACTCAACCCGCCAACTGAAAATCATTCATCCTGCTACACTTGCATCTCCTACACAGAATGTAGTCCACCTGGGTGCACCTTCCTCCACTCTTGTATGCCACCCTGTCCCTTTTTCTTAAAAGTACCACACCACAGCCATTTCCATCCTTCTTGGAAAATTAACTACCGTCTGTCCTTCCATGTTCCTGTCCTTGATACCATATCTACCTATTACTTCCTCATCACTTCTGTTCCCTTCACCAACATGAGTCTTCTCCTATCACCACTCATTCATGCTTGGGCACACTCTCCACCCCCTCATCTAACTCACTACATAAATCTTCCTTCTACATCTCGCAATCTACCTGTGGGGCATATGCACTGATGATTTTCATCATCACCCCTTCAATTTGAACTTCACACTCATCACCCTGTCAGACACTCACTTAACCTCCAACACACTCTTAACATACTCTTCCTATAAAATGACCCCAACACATTTCACTTCCAATCCTCACCATGATACAACAGCTTGAACCCGCTGCCTGTGCTCCTGCTCTTACTTCCCTCCACTTGGTCTCCTGCACACACAATATGTCTACCTTTCTCCTCTCAGGCACATCAGCCAGCTCTCCCCCTTTTCAGTCATACTGCCAACATTCAAAGTCCTGACTCTCACTTCCACCCTTCTAGTTTTCCTCTTCTCCTACTGTCTGTGTCTGAATAACTTCAATGTTGTTGAAAAATACATGACTCAGAGGTTTGAGCATGACCAGTGTTTCTCCTGAGCCGTTCCTGTAACCTGTTATGTCTTGCACAGCACCATGGCACTGCAGCAGGCGCAGCTGCTTCTTAACATGAGCAGTCTGGAGCCAGTCAATTTTGGGGTGCAGCAAAACAACACGGAAACCTTTGCTGTGGTTCTCTGTCACCTGGCGGAGCTACATGCTGAGCAGGTAATACAGCTGATTTGATCTCCACTGGTCCTGTGGGCTCACCATTGTGGCATGGTAACAAATATTGACCTGGTTTATTTCCTGGCTTGTAGGAGCACCAGCTTGGTGCTGAATGTATAATTTTTTTTCTTCTGTGTGTGTTGGCTTTTTTCACAGGGCCTTTACGGTGCAGCTGAAGAAATTCTCCAGCATTTAAAAGAACAGTTTCCACCTCACACTCAGCATGCTAAGGTGCTTCTCAGACTTCATCCGTTAATCACTACACACCTTCTAAATGATTATTTTCATCATTCATTTGTTTAAATTGGTAAATTTGCCATTTAAGTTTCAAGTCTGATACTAGGGCTGCACAATTTGAAGTAGTAGTCATATTGCCATTATTGTAGAAGACATTTCAATTGTGATATGGTAAATGTATGTTTTGTTTTTTGTAATTTGTCAGGTCCGTAAAGATTAAAGTAGTGATGTTTTTGTAATTTTACTTCTGTACGCCACCATAATGGAGTTGAAATAAAACGGTCAAGATGTTCTTGCAATGTCGACTTTCAGTTTTAGTTCAAGGGGTTTGCCTTAGACTGTATATATACTGGACAGAGCCTGCGTGATGTCATCCATTGGTTCTCTGTAGACACCCGGAACAGCTGAAATGAAAAAAATCTTGATTAGGATGGGATGTTTCAGAAGTCATGGGCAGGGTATTAGGCTGTTCCTGACCAGATTTTCAGCAAGCAGCATCATCCTTGCTAGTCTTGTATCCCCACCACTAGTAGTGACACTTTTGTTGAAGGAAATTTGAAACTGCTGGCTAAGGCTAAGCGTAAATTTGGTAAGATTGTAATTCACGTCGGCAGTAATGACACCCGGTTACGCCAATCGGAGGTCACTAAAATTAACATTGAATCGGTGTGTAACTTTACAAAAACAATGTCGGACTCTGTAGTTTTCTCTGGGCCCCTCCCCAATCGGACCGAGAGTGACATGTTTAGCCGCATGTTCTCCTTGAATTGCTGGCTGTCTGAGTGGTGTCCAAAAAATGAGGTGGGCTTCATAGATAATTGGCAAAGCTTCTGGGGAAAACCTGGTCTTGTTAGGAGAGACGGCATCCATCCCACTTTGGATGGAGCAGCTCTTATTTCTAGAAATCTGGCCAATTTTCTTAAATCCTCCAAACCGTGACTATCCAGGGTTGGGACCAGGAAGCAGAGTTGTAGTCTTACACACCTCTCTGCAGCTTCTCTCCCCCTGCCATCCCCTCATTTCTTTGCTAATAAAATTTTAACTATTAGAGAAAAAATTACTCATAACCATCCCAAAGACGTATCGTTATCTTTGGCTGCTTTCAGTGATGCCGGTATTTGGTTAGACTCTTTCTCTCAGATTGTTCTGTCTGAGTTATTTTCATTAGTTACTTCATCCAAGCCATCAACATGTCTATTAGACCCCATTCCTACCAGGCTGCTCAAGGAAGCCCTACCATTATTTAATGCTTTGATCTTAAATATGATCAATCTATCTTTATTAGTTGGCTATGTACCGCAGGCTTTTAAGGTGGCAGTAATTAAACCATTACTTAAAAAGCCATCACTTGACCCAGCTATCTTAGCTAATTATAGGCCAATCTCCAACCTTCCTTTTCTCTCAAAAATTCTTGAAAGGGTAGTTGTAAAACAGCTAACTGATCATCTGCAGAGGAATGGTCTATTTGAAGAGTTTCAGTCAGGTTTTAGAATTCATCATAGTACAGAAACAGCATTAGTGAAGGTTACAAATGCTCTTCTTATGGCCTCAGACAGTGGACTCATCTCTATGCTTGTTCTGTTAGACCTCAGTGCTGCTTTTGATACTGTTGACCATAAAATGTTATTACAGAGATTAGAGCATGCCATAGGTATTAAAGGCACTGCGCTGCGGTGGTTTGAATCATATTTATCTAATAGATTACAAGTTGTTCATGTAAATGGGGAATCTTCTTCACAGACTAAGGTTAATTATGGAGTTCCACAAGGTTCCACAAGGACCAATTTTATTCACTTTATACATGCTTCCCTTAGGCAGTATTATTATACGGCATTGCTTAAATTTTCATTGTTACGCAGATGATACCCATCTTTATCTATCCATGAAGCCAGAGGACACACACCAATTAGCTAAACTGCAGGATTGTCTTACAGACATAAAGACATGGATGACCTCTAATTTCCTGCTTTTAAACTCAGATAAAACTGAAGTTATTGTACTTGGCCCCACAAATCTTAGAAACATGGTGTCTAACCAGATCCTTACTCTGGATGGCATTACCCTGACCTCTAGTAATACTGTGAGAAATCTTGGAGTCATTTTTGATCAGGATATGTCCTTCAATGCGCATATTAAGCAAATATGTAGGACTGCTTTCTTGCATTTACACAATATCTCTAAAATTAGAAAGGTCTTATCTCAGAGTGATGCTGAAAAACTAATTCATGCATTTATTTCCTCTAGGCTGGACTATTGTAATTCATTATTATCAGGTTGTCCTAAAAGTTCCCTGAAAAGCCTTCAGTTAATTCAAAATGCTGCAGCTAGAGTACTAACAGGGACTAGAAGGAGAGAGCATATCTCACCCATATTGGCCTCTCTTCATTGGCTTCCTGTTAATTCTAGAATAGAATTTAAAATTCTTCTTCTTACTTATAAGGTTTTGAATAATCAGGTCCCATCTTATCTTAGGGACCTCATAGTACCATATCACCCCAATAGAGCGCTTCGCTCTCAGAGTGCAGGCTTACTTGTAGTTCCTAGGGTTTGTAAGAGTATAATGGGAGGCAGAGCCTTCAGCTTTCAGGCTCCTCTCCTGTGGAACCAGCTCCCAATTCAGATCAGGGAGACAGACACCCTCTCTACTTTTAAGATTAGGCTTAAAACTTTCCTTTTTGCTAAAGCTTATAGTTAGGGCTGGATCAGGTGCCCCTGAACCATTCCTTAGTTATGCTGCTATAGACTTAGACTGCTGGGGGGTTCCCATGATGCACTGTTTCTTTCTCTTTTTGCTCTGTATGCACCACTCTGCATTTAATCATTAGTGATTGATCTCTGCTCCCCTCCACAGCATGTCTTTTTCTTGGTTCTCTCCCTCAGCCCCAACCAGTCCCAGCAGAAGACTGCCCCTCCCTGAGCCTGGTTCTGCTGGAGTTTTCTTCCTGTTAAAAGGGAGTTTTTCCTTCCCACTGTCGCCAAGTGCTTGCTCACAGGGGGTTGTTTTGACTGTTGGGGATTTACGTAATTATTGTATGGCCTTGCCTTACAATATAAAGCGCCTTGGGGCAACTGTTTGTTGTGATTTGGCACTATATAAATAAAATTGCTGAATTGATGATGATGACATTAGGGATGCACCAATCCCAATACCAGTATCGGCCTGATCCAGTATTCATTTACTCGTACTTTTAATCATAAAATGTCCCTGATGCTCTGTGACTCGATACCCCTTTACAGCAGCGTAATGTCAACCTCTCAGTATGGGATTTTTCAACCACACGTTCTGAAATTTCTGGACTATAAGCAGCTATTTTTTTCATACGTTGTGAACACTGAGGCTTAAACAATGATGCAACTAATTTATGGGTTATTACAGGCTTTCATGTAATTTACTTATAAGTCGAAATACGTCTGTCAGTGTTGTCCATTAATTGGCTGAAAGCCGCGGGCCATCATGCGGAGAAAATTCACACAGATTATAAATAAAAAAATAATCCACATAAAGCCTCCTGCGTTTGGAACACAACATCTGAAAATACTTTAATTCCTCGTGTGGCTGAAAAAAAGTTCCTCCGTGAGTTTGGCACTTTACGCCAGTTCCTCTGTCAGAACTCAGATCAGGGTTTCAGCAGTGGAAATTGTGATTGAAATTGGTGAGTTTCAGCCCTTGGTGTGGGTGTTCAGCCTGATAGGAGACTGGCTCGGTCTGCTACAGTTTTAATCCGTGCGGAAGCGGAATGTCTGTGGCGCTACGTTCTGACCCTCCGCTCGCCTCCACGAGCTGCATTTGTGCCAGAAGTTGAGTCACTGCTCCTCGTTAACTGCTCAGTTAGCACAGGCTATTCTGTCTGAAAGCAAGGAAATTATCCCATGATCCACAAAGATAAATAAAATAAAATAAAATAATGTTAAAATAACTCAGTTTTGCTTAATGGTAATGTGGAGAGTGAAAGCGTGTTTTGCTCAGTGTCACACATTGTAGATAAAAACAGAAACAGAAATAATGCAGAGAAGCTCTTTTCATCAAAAAGAATGTGCCCCTCACATTTTCAAAACAGGCTTTTAGTCCTCACAGACATAAATAAAGTTATTGATGGACAGTTTCAGTTCAGTTCCTGGTGTTTTATATTTTGTAGTGCTGAAGTCCACAGGTTACATTTCAGTGAGATGTCTAGCAGTGTCATGTTTGTTAAGAAACACACGATTAATGTTAAAGGACAATTTGCTGTAATCAAAAAGTGAACTTACATGATTTAAGTGAAATATTTGTAAATAAAAACAAAGCTAATGATATGGTTAGCAGTTACAGTCAAAAGTAAGGAAAAACTGATGAATAAAACATTTTCAGAGTCATCATAAAACTGTAACGCTATCATTAAGTGTTTGTATTGGTACTCGGTATCGACGAGTACTCATACTCGTACTTGTACTCAGTCTGGAAAAAGTGGTATCAGTGCATCCCTACTTCACATGTGACTCTTGAACTCCCCAGTCTCAGCAGCAATGCCTCAAACAGAGAGAAAAAGAGCACAATCAATTGGACATAACTAACAGCACCGAAGGCATTAGTTTCATGAGAAATAGATCAACAGAGAATCAGAGAGGTACTAATATAGTCGCCGGCAACTAGCCTTATGCTAACAAACCCGAATTTAGATATAATGAGGCGGAGACCTTCTCCGTTGACTCAGGTGAGGATTATCACTAGGATTGTGAGGGAGTGTCAGTTACGATTGTGGCCATGTAGTGTATTTCTTTGGACATGATCCCGCAGGCAGGAGCCTGAATGTTGAGGACCACAGGGGCTGGAAAAGACCCAGGACAAGCCCACATTACACCTGGCTGAAGCCAATAGGCTGTTACTTTTGAGAGATGAGGATGGACTAGATTGTGTGCCTGGTTAGCTGCCATTCACGACCCCTGTTCCATAATGTGGTGGAGTCAGAAAGGTGTGGTATCAGCACCTGACCTGACCTGATAGTCACTAAATTTGTGGATTCATTGACTGTTTCATCTCTTGAATGAGGAAAAAAACTATTGTACATCTATTAAATCATTCCAATTTGTTCATAGATTCATTTGTCTTTTTTCATTCTTGTTTACTTTGCATGTAAAAGTGATGTCTGCCAGAACAAAGGAGAGATTAATTTTGATAGAAGAAATAAACTTTAAGGTTTTTTTTGTTTCTCTCCTTTGACTTCCAATTTAGCTCTGGATGCAGTGTGATTTGAAAATCCAGTTTGAAAAGCACATGCATGATGGGAAATTCCATTTAGCCGAACCACAAGTCACAGCCATTTCTGCCTTAAACAAAACTGAGGGTCTCTACAGGTAAACTCAACACAAAAACATTGACTTCCGATCTTGACACCTGTTTCAGATATTGTATGTTGCTCAGATGGTGTATTTACTGACAGGAAAGCTCAAGTTCTGAAGGCTCTCAGACAGACTTCGGAGGCATCCCGTATTTTACAGAGACTCCAGGTGCACTGTGAGAAAACCAAATGCACAGAGATGCTTATCAGGTACATACAGATTTTTATTTTATAAATCTTCATGGTTCCAATACTGAAACTCCAGCTATGTGTGTGCAAACACAGCAGCAGTTAGTCCAATGAACTTTTAATACTCACTGTAATCAAAAGTTTGGACAACAGTGCAGTTGATCGATAACAGGAAATGCAAAGAGAAACTTCGTAGACTTTAGAAATTGAAATTTTGATAAAATTGAAAATTTTGATAAAACAGATAATTTCTACAGTACACCAACAAAAAGAAGATAGAATGGACAGCAAAACATTTCTGGCAACACCACAGATTGTATACATCTGTTTGCATGCAAAGGATACAAAATTCAGTATGTTGGGGAAACGATAAAAGAGTTCAATCAGAGGGTTTGTAATTGCTAATTAGAAAATGCTAACCAAGGATTCAGATGGACTTTAATGAGCTGTCTCAGAGAAAATCATGCAGGGGTGGCTGGATGACTAACTCCGATTTTGATGAAATTTTCACCATATACCCTTCAAGTAGATCAATTAGGAATGGCAAAATCAGTCAAAATTTTACTTGAATTTTGGTCAGTTCAAAACTTGATGTCAAAATGGCCTCAGATTAAAAATATAGTAAAAATGGCCAGCTTTGACATATCCATTCTCAATTCTCAAGGGGTAGATAGAAAAAGTGAGTATGATTCCTCATACGGAGTGCCGATACCTGATACTGGTATCAGCATCGGTGCATCCCTAATACAGGTGCTGGTCACATAATTAGAATATCATGAAAAAGTTGATTTATTTCAGTAATTCCATTCAGAAAGTGAAACTTGTATATTATATTCATTCATTACACACAGACTGATATATTTCAAGTGTTTATTTCTTTTAACTTCGATGATTATAACTGACGACTAATGAAAACCCCAAATTCAGTATCTCAGAAAATGAGAATACGAATTGTGAAAAGGCTGAATACTGAAGACACTTGGTGTCACACTCTAATCAGATAATTAACTCCAAACACCTGCAAAGACCTTTAACTCGTGTCTCAGTCTAGTTCTGTAGGCTACACAATCATGGGGAAGACTGCTGACTTCACGTCTTGCCTGGGCTAAAGACAAAAAGGACTGGACTGCTGCTGAGTGCTCCAAAGTTATGTTCTCTGATCAAAGTCAATTTTGCATTTTCTTTGGAAATCAAGGTCCCAGAGTCTGGAGGAAGAGAGGAGAGGTACAGATTCCACGTTGCTTGAGGTCCAGTGTAAAGTTTCCACAGTCAGTGATGGTTTGGGGTGCTATGTCATCTACTGGTGTTGGTCCACTGTGTTTTCTGAGGTCCAAGGTCAATGTGGCCGTCTACCGGGAACTTGTAGAGAACTTCATGCTTCCTGCTGCTGACCAACTTTATGGAGATGCAGATTTCATTTTCCAACAGGATTTGGCACCTGCACACAGTGCCAAAGCTACCAATACCTGGTTTAAGGACCATGGTATCCCTGTTCTTAATTGGCCAGCAAACTTGTCTGACCTTAACCCCACAGAAAATCTGTGGGGTATTGTGAAGAGGAAGATGCAACACGCCAGACCCAACAATGCAATGCCCAAAAATAACCAAGACTCCGGAGGGTTAAACACTAACATTGTACGTGTGCTGATGGAAGGTCATTAGCTGTGCTAACACTCACACTTGTGTGCCAAAACAAATACTTCAGGTTTCAACGGTAACTCAGAAGATTGCATGAAAGACATAAAGAACAGTAACAGCAATGACTGTAAACCACATAACATGCGAGAAACAGCATTAACTGGTAGTTTTTTCAGCAAACATACTAACCAGTGCATGGTGGGAAAATCCCAGCTTCTGCTACCCCAGCGCACTACATTGTTAAACTGCAACAAAGAAATACTATAAGTGTGTTTTGTTTACAGTGTAAGAAATGAACGATGGACTTGCTGTGTGTGTAAACAGGGTGATGCTTTCCAGTGCTGAGCTCCACTGGGAGTCCTCTGGTTTCTCCACCGCTCTCCCTCTCCTCCTGCAGGCTTTGGCTCTGGCTCGACAGCACCACCTACAGGCCCTGGCCTCAGAGACCCTCCTTCACTTGGCCTTCACTCAGGTCAGCCACAACAGGGCATCCTGCTTCACTTACTCTCCTGCATGCAAACTGCCACAGTCTCTTGTTCCCAGGGGCATGTCAGTAATGTTCTGACTCAGGCTGCTATTCCAGAGCAGGGGTGCCCAGCCTTTTTTGAACAGAGATCTACTTTTAAAGTTGACAGTGTATGGAGATCTACCAAGTCATATCGAACGCCACAGTATAGCCACAATTTATTGTGCACTAATACAGTAACACAATTTTCTGGCACAATATAATGTTTTAACAATAATAATGTATTGTGCATGGTGCAAAGAATAAGCACAAGTAGGCCTAGGACTGGCCCGAAAGAAAGCGGATCAGTTGTAACTTGCTTCATTTCTGAGGTCATGTGGAACAAATCGTGATAAAAATCGCAGAAAACATGGAGAATCACCAGGAAAATACAAACTGTCATGTAATTTTGTAACTTTTAACCATTTCACAAGATTTCAACTACGCTATTGATGAGGCCATGGTCTGGCATGGTCCCGCATGCACACCCCCCCCCAACCCTATAAGTTTGGCAACATTAGAAAGCTTAGAATGTCTAGATTATACAGTAGTGTTCAGAATAATAGTAGTGCTATATAACTAAAAAGATTAATCCAGGTTTTGATTATATTTCTTATTGTTACATGGGAAACAAGGTACCAGTAGATTCAGTAGATTCTCACAAATCCAACAAGACCAAGCATTCATGATATGCACACTCTTAAGGCTATGAAGTTGGGCTATTATTAAAAAAAAAGTAGAGGTCATTGTCTTGTTGAAACACCCATTTCAAGGGCATGTCCTCTTCAGCATAAGGCAACATGACCTCTTCAAGTATTTTGACATATCCAAACTGATCCATGATACCTGGTATGCGATATATAAGCCCAACACCATAGTAGGAGAAACATGCCCATATCATGATGCTTGCACCACCATGCTTCACTGTCTTCACTGTGAACTGTGGCTTGAATTCAGAGTTTGGGCGTCGTCTCACAAACTGTCTGCAGCCCTTGGACCCAAAAAGAACAATTTTACTCTTATCAGTCCACAAAATATTCCTCCATTTCTCTTTAGGCCAGTTGATGTGTTCTTTGGCAAATTGTAACCTTTTCTGCACGTCTTTTATTTAACAGAGGGACTTTACGGGGGATTCTTGCAAATAAATTAGCTTCACACAGGCGTCTTCTAACTGTCACAGCACTTAAAGGTAACTCCAGACTGTCTTTGATCATCCTGGAGCTGATCAATGGGTGAGCCTTTGCCATTCTGGTTATTATTCTATCCATTTTGATGGTGGTTTTCCATTTTCTTCCACACGTCTCTTTTTTTTGTCCATTTTAAAGCATTTGAGATCATTGTAGATGAACAGCCTATAATTTTTTGCACCTGCATATAAGTTTTCCCCCTCCAATCAACTTTTTAATCAAACTATGCTGCTCTTCTGAACAATGTCTTGAATGTCCCATTTTCCTCAGGCTTTCAAAGAGAAAAGCATGTTCAACAGGTGCTGGCTTCATCCTTACATAGGGGACACCTGATTCACACCTGTTTGTTCCACAAAATTGACGAAGTCACTGACTGAATGCCACACTACTATTATTGTGAACACCCCCTTTTCTACTTTTTTTTACTAATAGCCCAATTTCATAGCCTTAACAGTGTGCATATCATGAATGCTTGGTCTTGTTGGATTTGTGAGAATCTACTGAATCTACTGGTACCTTGTTTCCCATGTAACAATAAGAAATATACTCAAAACCTGGATTAATCTTTTTAGTCACATAGCACTACTACAACCCCTGGCAAAAATTATGGAATCACCGGCCTCGGAGGATGTTCATTCAGTTGTTTAATTTTGTAGAAAAAAGCAGATCACAGACATAACACAAAACTAAAGTAATTTCAAATGGCAACTTTCTGGCTTTAAGAAATCAGGAAAAAAAAAAAATGTGGCAGTCAGTAACGGTTACTTTTTTAGACCAAGCAGAGGGAAAAAAATATGGAATCACTCAATTCTGAGGAAAAAATTATGGAATCATGAAAAACAAAAGAACGCTCCAACACATCACTAGTATTTTGTTGCACCACCTCTGGCTTTTATAACAGCTTGCAGTCTCTGAGGCATGGACTTAATGAGTGACAAACAGTACTCTTCATCAATCTGGCTCCAACTTTCTCTGATTGCTGTTGCCAGATCAGCTTTGCAGGTTGGAGCCTTGTCATGGACCATTTTCTTCAACTTCCACCAAAGATTTTCAATTGGATTAAGATCCGGACTATTTGCAGGCCATGACATTGACCCTATGTGTCTTTTTGCAAGGAATGTTTTCACAGTTTTTGCTCTATGGCAAGATGCATTAAAATGATTTCATCATCCCCAAACATCCTTTCAATTGATGGGATAAGAAAAGTGTCCAAAATATCAACGTAAACTTGTGCATTTATTGATGATGTAATGACAGCCATCTCCCCAGTGCCTTTACCTGACATGCAGCCCCATATCATCAATGACTGTGGAATTTTTTTCTTCAGGCAGTCATCTTTATAAATCTCATTGGAACGGCACCAAACAAAAGTTCCAGCATCATCACCTTGCCCAGTGCAGATTTGAGATTCATCACTGAATATGACTTTCATCCAGTCATCCACAGTCCACGATTGCTTTTCCTTAGCCCATTGTAACCTTGTTTCTTTCTGTTTAGGTGTTAATGATGGCTTTCGTTTAGCTTTTCTGTATGTAAATCCCATTTCCTTCAAGCGGTTTCTTACAGTTCAGTCACAGACGTTGACTCCAGTTTCCTCCAGTTTCCTCCCATTCGTTCCTCATTTGTTTTGTTGTGCATTTTCGATTTTTGAGACATATTGCTTTAACTTTTCTGTCTTGACGCTTTGATGTCTTCCTTGGTCTACCAGTATGTTTGCCTTTAACAACCTTCCCATGTTGTTTGTATTTGGTCCAGAGTTTAGACACAGCTGACTGTGAACAACCAACATCTTTTGCAACATTGCGTGATGATTTACCCTCTTTTAAGAGTTTGATAATCCTCTCCTTTGTTTCAATTGACATCTCTCGTGTTGGAGCCATGATTCAGGGTGATTCCATAATTTATTCCTCAGAATTAAGTGAGTCCATATTTTTTTCCCTCTGCTTGGTCTAAAAAAGTAACCGTTACTGACTGCCACAATTATTTTTCCTGATTTCTTATAGTGTTTCTTAAAGCCATAAAGTTGCCATTTGAAATTACTTTAGTTTTGTGTCATGTCTGTGATCTGCTTTTTTTTCTACAAAATTAAACTGAATGAACATCCTCTGAGGCCGGTGATTCCATAATTATTGCCAGGGGTTGTATTATTCTGAACACTACTGTATAATCTAGACATCCTAAGCTTTCTAATGTTACCAGATTTATAGGGTTGGGGGGGTGCATGCGGGACCATGCCAGACCATGGCCTCATCAATAGCGTAGTTGAAATCTTGTGAAATGGTTAAAAGTTACAAAATTACCTGACAGTTTGTATTTTCCTGGTGATTCTGCATTTTTTCTGCGATTTTCATCACAATTTGTTCCACATGACCTCAGAAATTAAGCAAGTTACAACTGACCCTCTTTCCCCCACAGTATGTGCCTTGTTTATAATCACGTGAACCTATTTAAAATGTCTTAATTATTATGAATATGATGACACATTATGCCATTCTTTTTTCATTACAAACATAAAAAAGAACATTTATGTGAAATTCAAAGATTTCCCTTCACTTCCCCATATTTCAGAGATTTGCCCAAATTGTGTGTGTGTGTGTGTGTGTGATCTTGAATAAAGGGTTTTCCGTTTTTCGTGCCGAGATGTTACAGAGATCAGGGTTGATCTGGTCTTGGAGAGCAGGTATGCATGCGTTTGTCTCATTCTCTCCAAGCTTTGGTTCCACGTTGGCTTGAGAAGCCCAGACGTGAAGAGTGGTGAGGGTCTGCACCTGTCCTTGGTCTGGGCTGACTTTGTTTCCACTCGTCTGTGCAGATGATGCTGGGGGTTCCTGAGCAGGGTCTGAGCATTTTGCATGAAGCCATTGAGCCGGTTCTGGCCCACAGTGCAGTTATGGATAAAGGCCGCGCCCTGCTGCTGATGGCCCGCTGTCAGATGGCCGTAGGCGGACTCAGGCCACATGAGCAACCACAAGCAGGTAACCGCTTGGCCCCTCCCAACAACCATGATGGAGGTGACATTTCACTTTCCTTTAAACAGTTTCTTGAAATTCCAAAAATTCCAAGTTTGACAAACTTAAACTGTTGGAGCTTCACTTTACACTCTGCGGTTTGTGGTCTTCTCCTCGCAGCCTTGGATGCAGCTGTTTTAGCCCTTGACACGCTAAGCGAGGCTGAAGCCTACTTCTCCAAGCTCAACTGTAAGGAGCGGCTGCGGGACGTGCACTACCTGCAGGCTCAGCTCCACCACTCTCTGGGCCAAAGCTCCCAGTGCAACAAAAGTGCCATGCTCTTCCGCCTGCTGGACCAGGAGCTGCAGTCTCCAGCACCGCCAGCCTCCATGCGACTGTAGGCGCTGCACAAACACGTGATGATAAACCGTCCTGTCAAAAACACACAAAGGTCAGGAAAGATGGAATTGTTCCTCTTTCCACGTCATTAAACACATTCAGCACTTCTGCTGCCTGTGGGTTTTTTTTTTTTTTTTTTTTTTTTAGTGAAGATGTGGAAGATGATATCAGTGAGTGTGACGCGTGGGATTCGATATGTCTTTGGCCACTTTGTAAAACAAGATTTCTGTCTGATTTTGGTGTTGTGTAACTTCTGTTGAATCAATGTGGTTTTGTTCCTCTGTTTCATTCCCCATGAAATTACAAAACTGACCTTTGACCTGCATTTTGCTGTGCATGAATGTTCATGCTCATAGATGTTGATTCACTGCCATCTGTTGCCGTGGTTTGTAATTGTTAAAGATGGGTCCATTTGTTTTCATCTTGAATGCTTGTCGGAATTCCTGCTGCTCTCCACTAGATGGCCCTCCTGGCCTTTATTTTCTGAACAGGAGATTGGCTCTCACCTCAGAGGTGTTTTTGATGTAAGGACTCAGAACAGTGCTGAAATGATCCACGAACCATTAAAGTAACCAGTTCTTAGAGTTGTTTTGCACTAAAAAGGCAGACTTTGTCTTTTTTTTTTATATATCTTTGGTTTGCAAAGTTATTTGGTTGAAGTGAGTCATTAAAATAGTGCTCAGCAATATTTGAACTGCTTTCTTACATTTTATAGTCCAGTAGATTAACCATAAATCCTAGTGAGTTGTCAGTCCTTCATGGATGTTCTGTTGACTGACATTTGTTTGGTTCCATCACTGCTGCAGATGCGTTAAGGTAGTTGAAGGTCGTTTTTGATGAATGAGGGTAATATCACAGCTACAAGATGAATGAATGAGATGAAGCAGGAATGCAGCAGAGGAGGAGCATATATAATATATATCATATTTCAGGCCCTTGACATAAAATTCTGCTTGAAGCGGTGTATCCTTATATCATTTATTATGATGTTTGTTGCAGCCAACAACAACAACAAAAAAAAGTGATGTGCACAGTCAGTTTTCAGTGTTACCCACATGGACAATAATTTACTTCATTGAAACCTTTTGCACAGTTTATATTAAAACAAATCAAATCAAATAAATTTTATTTATATAGCGCCAAATCACAACAAACAGTTGCCCCAAGGCGCTTTATATTGTAAGGCAAGGCCATACAATAATTACGTAAAAACCCCAAAGGTCAAAACGACCCCCTGTGAGCAAGCACTTGGCGACAGTGGGAAGGAAAAACTCCCTTTTAACAGGAAGAAACCTCCAGCAGAACCAGGCTCAGGGAGGGGCAGTCTTCTGCTGGGACTGGTTGGGGCTGAGGGAGAGAACCAGGAAAAAGACATGCTGTGGAGGGGAGCAGAGATCAATCACTAATGATTAAATGCAGAGTGGTGCATACAGAGCAAAAAGAGAAAGAAACACTCAGTGCATCATGGGAACCCCCCAGCAGTCTAAGTCTATAGCAGCATAACTAAGGGATGGTTCAGGGTCACCTGATCCAGCCCTAACTATAAGCGTTAGCAAAAAGGAAAGTTTTAAGCCTAATCTTAAAAGTAGAGAGGGTGTCTGTCTCCCTGATCTGAATTGGGAGCTGGTTCCACAGGAGAGGAGCCTGAAAGCTGAAGGCTCTGCCTCCCATTCTACTCTTACAAACCCTAGGAACTACAAGTAAGCCTGCAGTCTGAGAGAGAAGCACTCTATTGGGGTGATATGGTACTACGAGGTCCCTAAGATAAGATGGGACCTGATTATTCAAAACCTTATAAGTAAGAAGAAGAATTTTAAATTCTATTCTAGAATTAACAGGAAGCCAATGAAGAGAGGCCAATATGGGTGAGATATGCGCTCTCCTTCTAGTCCCTGTTAGTACTCTAGCTGCAGCATTTTGAATTAACTGAAGGCTTTTCAGGGAACTTATAGGACAACCTGATAATAATGAATTACAATAGTCCAGCCTAGAGGAAATAAATGCATGAATTAGTTTTTCAGCATCACTCTGAGACAAGACCTTTCTGATTTTAGAGATATTGCGTAAATGCAAAAAAGCAGTCCTACATATTTGTTTAATAAGCGCATTGAATGACATATCCTGATCAAAAATGACTCCAAGATTTCTCACAGTATTACTAGAGGTCAGGGTAATGCCATCCAGAGTAAGGATCTGGTTAGACACCATGTTTCTAAGATTTGTGGGGCCAAGTACAATAACTTCAGTTTTATTTGAGTTTAAAAGCAGGAAATTAGAGGTCATCCATGTTTATGTAAGACAATCCTGCAGTTTAGCTAATTGGTGTGTGTCCTCTGGCTTCATGGATAGATAAAGCTGGGTATCATCTGCGTAACAATGAAAATTTAAGCAATGCCGTCTAATAATACTGCCTAAGGGAAGCATGTATAAAGTGAATAAAATTGGTCCTAGCACAGAACCTTGTGGAACTCCATAATTAACCTTAGTCTGTCAAGAAGATTCCCCATTTACATGAACAAATTGTAATCTATTAGATAAATATGATTCAAACCACCGCAGCGCAGTGCCTTTAATACCTATGGCATGCTCTAATCTCTGTAATAAAATTTTATGGTCAACAGTATCAAAAGCAGGTCTAACAGAACAAGCACAGAGATGAGTCCACTGTCTGAGGCCATAAGAAGATCATTTGTAACCTTCACTAATGCTGTTTCTGTACTATGATGAATTCTAAAACCTGACTGAAACTCTTCAAATAGACCATTCCTCTGCAGATGATCAGTTAGCTGTTTTACAACTACCCTTTCAAGAATTTTTGAGAGAAAAGGAAAGTTGGAGATTGGCCTATAATTAGCTAAGATAGCTGGGTCAAGCGATGGCTTTTTAAGTAATGGTTTAATTACTGCCACCTTAAAAGCCTGTGGTACATAGCCAACTAATAAAGATAGATTGGATCATATTTAAGATCAAAGCATTAAATAATGGTAGGGCTTCCTTGAGCAGCCTGGTAGGAATGGGGTCTAATAGACATGTTGATGGTTTGGAGGAAGTAACTAATGAAAATAACTCAGAACAATCGGAGAGAAAGAGTCTAACCAAATACCGGCATCACTGAAAGCAGCCAAAGATAACGATACGTCTTTGGGATGGTTATGATTCATTTTTTCTCTAATAGTTACAATTTTATTAGCAAAGAAAGTCATGAAGTCATTACTAGTTAAAGTTAAAGGAATACTCGGCTCAATAGAGCTCTGACTCTTTGTCAGCCTGGCTACAGTGCTGAAAAGAAACCTGGGGTTGTTCTTATTTTCTTCAATTAGTGATAAGTAGTAAGATGTCCTAGCTTTACGGAGGGCTTTTTTATAGAGCAACAGACTCTTTTTCCAGGCTAAGTGAAGATCGTCTAAATTAGTGAGACACCATTTCCTCTCCAACTTACGGGTTATCTGCTTTAAGCTGCGAGTTATACCACGGAGTCAGGCACTTCTGATTTAAAGCTCTCTTTTTCAGAGGAGCTACAGCATCCAAAGTTGTCTTCAATGAGGATGTAAAACTATTGACGAGATACTCTATCTCACTTACAGAGTTTAGGTAGCTACTCTGCACTGTGCTGGTATATGGCATTAGAGAACATAAAGAAGGAATCATATCCTTAAACCTAGTTACAGCGCTTTCTGAAAGACTTCTAGTGTAATGAAACTTATTCCCCACTGCTGGGTAGTCCATCAGAGTAAATGTAAATGTTATTAAGAAATGATCAGACAGAAGGGAGTTTTCAGGGAATACTGTTAAGTCTTCAATTTCCATACCATAAGTCAGAACAAGATCTAAGATATGATTAAAGTGGTGGGTGGACTCATTTACATTTTGAGCAAAGCCAATTGAGTCTAATAATTGATTAAAAGCAGTGTTGAGGCTGTCATTCTCAGCATCTGTGTGGATGTTAAAATCGCCCGCTATAATTATCTGAGCTAATCACTAAGTCAGACAAAAGGTCTGAAAATTCACAGAGAAACTCACAGTAATGACCAGGTGGACGATAGATAATAACAAATAAAACTGGTTTTGTGGACTTCCAATTTGGATGGACAAGACTAAGAGTCAAGCTTTCAAATGAATTAAAGCTCTGTCTGGGTTTTTGATTAATTAATAAGCTGGAATGGAAGATTGCTGCTAATCCTCCGCCTCGGCCCGTGCTACGAGCGTTCTGGCTGTTAGTGTGACTCGGGGGTGTTGACTCATTTAAACTAACATATTCATCCTGCTGTAACCAGGTTTCTGTAAGGCAGAATAAATCAATATGTTGATCCATTATTATATAATTTACTAACAGGGACCTAGAAGAGAGAGACCTAATGTTTAATAGACCACATTTAACTGTTTTAGTCTGTGGTGCAGTTGAAGGTGCTATATTATTTTTTCTTTTTGAATTTTTATGCTTAAATAGATTTTTGCTGGTTATTGGTGGTCTGGGAGCAGGCACCGTCTCTACGGGGATGGGGTAATGAGGGGATGGCAGTTGGACAGAAGCTGCAGAGAGGTGTGTAAGACTACAACTCTGCTTCCTGGTCCCAACCCTGGATAGTCACAGTTTGGAGGATTTACAAAAATTGGCCAGATTTCTAGAAATGAGAGCTGCTCCATCCAAAGTGGGATGGATGCCGTCTCTCCTAACAAGACCAGGTTTTCCCCAGAAGCTTTGCCAATTATCTATGAAGCCCACCTCATTTTTTGGACACCACTCAGACAGCCAGCAATTCAAGGAGAACATGCGGCTAAACATGTCACTCTCGGTCCGATTGGGGAGGGGCCCAGAGAAAACTACAGAGTCCGACATTGTTTTTGCAAAGTTATACACCGATTCAATGTTAATTTTAGTGACCTCCGATTGGCGTAACCTGGTGTCATTACTGCTGACGTGAATTACAATCTTACCAAATTTCCGCTTAGCCTTAGCCAGCAGTTTCAAATTTCCTTCAATGTCGCCTGCTCTGGCCCCCGGAAGACAATTGACTATGTTTGCTGGTGTCGCTAACTTCACATTTCTCAAAACAGAGTCGCCAATAACCAGAGTTTGATCCTCAGCGGGTGTGTCGCCGAGTGGGGAAAAACAGTTAGAAATGTGAACGAGTTGGCGGTGTACACGGGGCTTCTGTTTAGGACTACGCTTCCTCCTCACAGTCACCCAATCGGCCTGCTTTCCCGGCTGCTTGGGATCTGCCAGAGGGAAACTAACGGCGGCTAAGCTACCTTGGTCCGCACCGACTACAGGGGCCTGGCTAGCTGTAGAATTTTCCACGGTGCGGAGCCGAGTCTCCAATTCGCCCAGCCTGGCCTCCAAAGCTACGAATAAGCTACACTTATTACAAGTACCATTACTGCTAAAGGAGGCCGAGGAATAACTAAACATTTCACACCCAGAGCAGAAAAGTGCAGGAGAGACAAGAGAAGCCACCATGCTAAACCGGCTAAGAGCTAGTAGCTGCGCTAAGCTAGCGGATTCCTAAAAACACAAAGTGAATAATGTGTAAATAATTTAGAGGTGATTCAGCAGAGGGAGTGCTTTAGTTAAGGCACGTGAAGATTACACTGTGAAACAAATCGTTATCTAGTTAACTAGATAAATCTAACTGCGCAGATTAAACAGCTAACAGATACAGAAAAACACCACTGTGCTCCGGAACAGGAAGTGATACAATACCGCAGTGAGAGCCAACCACCTCTCAGAAAACTGGCTCTCATGGAAGCTTATAAAAACTACCTGTTTAAATCCAGGCAACTCTGCAGTTAAATAATCACTTTGTTGCTGTCTGCAATTCCTGCTCGTTAAAATAAAAAAACCCATCATTTTCTCATCAGCCTCTCACTGAAAACAGTGGAACATCCAGACTGTCGCTAACTGTCAACACTAGAAGGCAGTTTTCTCCTTGTTTGGTCCAGAAATGTCCCACTCAAAACAGCAAACATCCAGGCAGTAGGAAAGAGCTCCGTCTGAACTCCCCTCAAAGTTCTGAGCATGCACAAAGCTGAGAGATGAGCTCTGTGGCTGACAAACTCAAATTAGTGGATGGGAAAAAGGACTTTTGTCAGACAAAAAGGAGCACAAACTTAAGGCCCTGTCATACCTTGATGAATTAGCCTGCATATGCCGACTGTATTAAAAACGCTGGCCCACGCCGGCGTACATCTAATAAATTAATGCAGCTGTCACATCTTGACAATTAACGTATTAACAATTAGCATATGCCAACAGCCCCGGTTCCACCCATTGGTTCAGGTCGGTACTGCATGGTGTGGTGTGGGTCAGAAACAGAGTAATTTAACTTTTTTTTTTTTTTTTTTTATCTTGGTGGATGATTTTCACTGTGTACAGAATGCTGATGATTCGACTGGCTGCGGAAAACGCTGCAGTGAATGAATGGAGCACTGTGACTTTAAAGCGCCGGCTCCTTCCTTGATCAGCGGATCTGATCAGGTCATCACAGACCTTAATAATGAAACACTGATGATTTAAACTTTTCAAGCGCCAGTCGACCGCGATCAGGTGTGATCTGTCAGTGTCGCAATCAACAATAACGTCAGGCTTGACCACACCTGATCAGGTCGTCTGATGATCACACCACAGCAACAACGCTTTAAAGAGCTACAGCACATTAATCGAGTTCTGTCCACCTGTTTCTTGCAAAAGAACTGGTGACATCACAAGTCTGACACGGAAGTAAAGAAAAGCATTGTGAAAACTTTGCTTTTTACAGTATGCTGGGGGTCGCGGAATTAATTTATTTGAGGTGGGCGTTTAACCAACTTTCGTCAAAGAAGTCCTCCCTCAGATATATGTATATGGTGTGTGTCTACACGCACGCGCACACACGCATATACAGTTGTATGCAAAAGTTTGCGCACCCCTGATAATTTTCATGATTTTCCTTTATAAATCATTGGTTGTCTGGATCAGAAATTTCAGTTAAATATATCATATAGCAGATGCACACACTGATATTTGAGAAGTGAAATTAAGTTTCTAGTATTTACAGAAAGTCAATCAATCAATCAATCAATTTTTTTATATAGCGCCAAATCACAACAAACAGTTGCCCCAAGGCGCTTAATTATGCAATTAGTACAAGTACAATTATTATTATGTGCAATAATTATTTAAACAAAATTAGGCAGGTGCATAAATTTGGGCACCCTTGTTATTTTATTGATTTGAATGCATTTAGCACTAATTATTGGAACACAAAATTGGTTTGGTAAGCTCATTGACCCTTGACCTCCTTACACTGGTGAATCCAGTCATGAGAAAGGGTATTTAAGGCAGCCATTTGCAAACGTTTCCCCTCTTTGCATCTCTTCTAATGAGTGGCAATATGGGAGCCTCTAAACAACTATCAAATGACCTGAAAACAAAGATTGTTCAACATCATGGTTTAGGGGAAGGATACAAAAAGCTATCTCAGAGATTTCAGCTGTCAGTTTCCACTGTGAGGAACATAGTGAGGAAATGGAAGACCGCAGGCACAGTACTAGTTAAGGCCCGAAGTGGCAGGCCAAGAAAAATCTCACATAAGCTGAAGCGAAGGATGGTGAGAACAGTTATACTCAACCCACAGACCTGCCTAAATTTGTTTAAAGAATTATTACACACTTTCTGTAAATCCTATAAACTTCATTTCACTTCTCAAATATCACTGCGTTTGTCTACTATATGATATATTTAACTGAAACTGCTGATCCAAACAACCAATGATTGATAAAGGAAAATCATGGAAATCATCAAGGGTGCCCAAACCTTTACATACAACTGTGCATACACACACACACACACACAGTAGGGCAAACAAGTATTTAGTCAGCCCCTGATTGTGCAAGTTCTCCTACTTAGAAAGATGAGAGTCTTTCATTTTCAACATAGGTACACTTCATTTATGAGAGACAAACTGAGAAAAATCCAGAAAATCACATTGTAGGATTTTTAAAGAATTTATTTGTAAATTATGGTGGAAAATAAGTATTTGTTCACCCACAAACAAGCAAGATTTCTGGCTCTCACAGACCTGCAACTTCTTTAAGATGCTCTTCTGTCCTCCACCTGTTACCTCTATTAGTGGCACCTGTTGGAACTCGATATCTTTATAAAAGACACCTGTCCACAGCTTCAAACAGTCAGACTCCAAACTCAACCATGGCCAAGACCAAAGAGCTGTCAAAGGACACCATGAAGAAAATTGTAGATCTACACCAGGCTGGGAAGAGTGAATCTACAATAGTCAAGCAGGTTGGTGTGAATAAATCAACTGTGGGAGCAATTGTAAGAAAATGGAAGACATACAAGACCATTGATAATTTCCCTTGATCTGGGGCTCCATGCAAGATGTCATCCCGTGGGGTCAAAATGATCATGACAACGGTGAGCAAAAATCCCAGAACTACATGGAGGGACGTGATGAATGACTTGCAGAGAGCTGGGACCAAAGTAACAAAGGCTACACACTACGCAGAGAGGGACTCAAATCCTGCAGTGCCATGTGTGTCCCCCTGCTTAAGCCAGTACTTGTCCAGGTCCATCTGACGTTTGCCAGAAAGAATATGGATGATCCAGAAGAGGATTGGGAGAATACATGGTCAGATGAAACCAAAATAGAACATTTTGGTAATAACTCGTCCTGTTTGGAGGAAGAAGAATGCTGAGTTGTATTCCAAGAACACCGTATCTGTTGTGAAGCATGGGGGTGGAAACATCATGCTTTGGGGCTGTTTTTCTGCAAAGGGGACAGGACTACTGATCTGTGTTAAGGGAAGAATGAACGTGGCCATGTATCGTGAGATTTTAAGCCAAAATCTCCTTATATCAGTGAGAGCATTGAAGATGCAACGTGGCTGGGTCTTCCAGCATGACAATGATCCCAAACACACCGCTCAGGCAACAAAGGAGTGGCTCCGTAAAAAGCATTTCAATGTCCTGGAGTGGCCGAGCCAGTCTCCAGACCTCAACCCCAAAGAAAATTTGTTGAGGGAGTTGAAAGTCTGTTGCCCAACGACAGCCCCAAAACATCGCTCGTCTAGAGGAGATCTGCATGGAGGAATGGGCCAAAATACGAACTACAGTGTGTGCAAACCTGGTGAAGACTTAAAGGAAACGTTTGACCTCTGTCATTGCCAACAAAGATTATGTTACAAAGTACTGAGTTGACCTTTTGTTATTGACCAAATACTTATTTTCCACCATAATTTACAAATAAATTCTTAAAATCCTACAGTGTGATTTCCTGGATTTTTCTTCCTAATTTTGTCTCTCACAGTTGAAGTGTACCTATAATGAAAATTACAGACCTCTCTCATCTTTCTAAGTAGGAGAACTTGCACAATCAGGGACTGACTAAATACTCTTTTGCCTCACTGTGTGTATCATTTATGCCAGGCGAGTGAACTGTCCAAAAAATGCCCTCGGACCCCAGAGGGTTAACCCATCAGGACCAGTTTCTGCTTCGTTGTGCAAGGAGGAACAGAGTGAGCATTGCCAGAACCCCACAAAATGACCTCCAGCAGGTCACTGGTGTTACTGTCTCAGAAACAGAAGACATGAGTGTAATGAGAAAGAGTAATGTCTGAGGTGTATTTGTGCCAGATTTGGTGCTTGTATCACCATTTGAAGGTTTCCTCTGTAAATATTCTGTCATCTGCTGCACTAGAAGCTGTGCAGAAATCAAAGCCTGCTGGCCCTCTCAGCATCAGGAAGTTCAAATGTCTTCAAATGTGAGCTTTAAGAGCTGCATATTTTTCTACTGGAGGGATGGTTCAGGAGACTAACCAGCCTTGTCGCTGTGGAACCGCTGATGGCTGAAACAACATAATAGTACTTTGTGTCGTCCGCGATGATCTCCTGCAGTGAAAACTGCCTCTGTTCAAGCGAACCAAGCCAAAGCTGACAACTCCCAAGACTTGGGGAGCTTCAGAGACACAGCGTTTGCTGTCATGATCACTTTGGGATGTCCTTCAAAAATGTTCAGAAGACAATGTGCAAATTGCAATGAATGAAATAAGGACCGACAATTTCTCATGTCGAGAATGCAATGGTGTGTTATTTATTTCTCCTCTTTGGTTCACACAAATTGCACACTTTGAAGTACAACTCGTCACCACCCTCAACACAGGGGGTCCCAACGGGAAAGCATCAGAGACCGAGACTCTTTGATATGCACCTCACACATGTCAGCTTATTGTCAAATGCACAATAGGAACCAAAAAAATACACAGCTTGGCCCCGCACATCAACAACACACAGCACCGACAATAAACATCAAAGCAGCAGAGACACTTTGATGTGTGCCGCAAACCTCTCGGCGTGTTATCACATGCATAACAGAAAACACACACGAAATACAGGTTACAACCTGGTATGGTGAATTATGCCCACAATGTCCATTACATGTTGAATGTTCACCACAACATTATCATTGACAGTTTAAATGAAAGGTTGAATCTAGGATCATTTAAATATGCACTGCTTTGGGGATTTTTTTTTCTTCCAGGAGATGCTTAAAATGCATCATTAGATACATAATTAACTTGTCTTCTGGGGCCCCAGACCCCTTGCAAATGTTCCTCAGATTATACAGTTTTCATTTCACAGCCATGCAGATGATTTCATTGATGAACTCATCCCATCTGCTCAAAGTTAATCACTGAATTCACCTGCTGGAGTTGGTGGTTACAAAGAAAACCTGCACACTCTTGGCTCTTTCTGGAATCAGTTTGGCACCTATTGTCTATACTGTGGGAGTCAGCCAGCTGGGGAGACCACTTCCCAGCTCACACCAGGAACATTAGTGGGGTGACTGCTGGCTATCACATTGTCAGAGACTCAGCAGATCCCTTGCAGAATTGGCTCTTGAAACTATTCCATGACTTACAGCGGAACAGCAATTGCTGAACAAAAAATTCTTTATATCATGGATGGTTGTTGAAAATGCTTTCAGCAGGCTGAAGGAAGGTGCCATTGCCTTCTGAAATGGAACGGTGAAATCGATGGTATTGACTTGCTGGTAATAACCTGTGTGAAAATCATGGTGAGACTTATGAGACGGAACAGGACACACCTGGAGTTGAGCCTGTGGTGGCGGTGGCACAGGGTGTAGAGGCGGAGGGCAGAGAGGTACGAGAGGGTCGGATGTGTTACTTGCTGTCAAGTAGTTAAATATAAATTTTGCCTTTGTCTTCATGTGCCTGCACGTTTTACACCGATTCTGTTTCTCTGTGAATTTTGACCAATAATACATTTTTGTAGTTTTTGCAGACATGTCTCCACCTTTTTGTAACATAAATTTGATTTGTAAATGTTGCTAAGATTTCCTGAAATGAATGCTAAAAGATTGAAAAGTTGTTTAAGCATTATATATATATATATATATATATATATATATATATATATATATATATATATATATATATATATCATGGGGCCATAAATGTAAATGGAAGTAAACAGACAATAACAATGGTTGTCCAAAATAAATGAACAAATTACTTCTGGTTTGTGTTAAATTGTTATGTCATTAAACCTTCACCATAGTATTGCTAGAATTCCTTGATATGATTGTGTATTATCTATTTAAACCTTTTCATTTATGTTAAATACCATTTGGTAAAATCTCAGTTTGGACTAGAGCCCTACCAGGGATTATATTCTTCTTCCCACCCCCTCCCACTCAAATTCAGACCTGCAACGTGTGTGTGACAGTCCCGCCCTCTCCTGCAATGGGTGTGTCCAGTTCCGTCCACACGAAACGCTGAGTGCACAATAATGGAGATGAATTGATGTCATGTTTTCTCCTGTCCCGTGGGAGAAAAGACGTCATTTAGGCTGTTAATAAATTCATGGGATTGTTTGTTTCGTTGATTCCCTGGCCTGTCTTTTGACACACTGATCAGGGATAGCGTTATGATTTGGTTGTTTCATTTTGATAGTTTCATGTGACAGTTCAGTTGCAGTGTGACAGACAAGACATAGACTCACTGCGCTCTGCTGTCTCTCTCTGCTCCTGTAATGTCCTCTGCTCTTGTTAAATTTTTTAAGATAAAAGTATACTTTACACTATTTTCCTTTGTTAACTGAGTGTCTTGTTGCTTCTGTTCCCAGTGTTTATTTTTAGCCGATTCCCGCCCACAGTGAGGTTCTGACTACCCGTGTTATGTGTCGGACGCAGCTCGGAGAACCGACCAGCGTTTGAAGGACCCAGTATGAAATAAGCAGAGCACGGTACAAAGGCTAACTGAATTTAATACATAACAGTGATACAAAAAACAACAAAAGAAAGTGCGGTCTGGCGTGGTGCGCTCCCAGCAGCGCTAACGGTCCGGAGCCAGAAGCTGTTCGGACCCAAGGACCCCGCCGACACCCCCCAGGTGGCCGCAACAAACCGAGTCTGTGAAAGAAGGAACCATTATGTGAGTCCACACTCTACACACAGAGAGAACACTTAAAGGTGTACAAACAGCAAACACTTCCTGGCTTGATTACTAATCAGCTTCCCAACCTGCAGGCATGGAACATCCAGTTCACAAAACTCCACTGCAGTGGAAGCCGATACATGACTAACATACAGCTCAATATAATAAAGGTGTGAGGGACACCACATTTACTGACTGTATAAATGTTAGTCACAAAATCTAACGTACCTCAGGAAGTGTGCTGACGAGCGTGAGACCTCACCCCCTCCTCTTTCACAGACCGTGCATCAAACCCTGGACGTTCTGTGCATCCACTGATGATGAGATGGCTCCCGAGACGACGATCTCACCCGTCTGGTCACAAGGTCGAGTCTCTGGCAAATACACACTGTACACTCCAGTCTTAAATGCCACCATGTTCCAATCCATATAGATGCACCTCAGCTGTGAGTCCTGACGAGCCGCAGGTGATCAGGGTGAGGTCCTGATAACCTCAGCAACACAGCCACTCAGTCCCAAATGCAAGCCACCTGGAAGGAAAAACAAAAGACAGAAACAGAAAGGCAGCCAGGCCCCCCAGCCGTACAACAACCCGCTCCCGAAAGATTTGCATAGGGCCCGCGGGACCCAATCCCAATACAGCGCTCTACTTTGGACATGATTATTCCAGCCAGGTGTAGTGTGCAGTGTCTTCTGCAGTGGCAAATTCCAGATGAAAAATTCTTAAGAATGAACCATCAGTGCACCAAAACATCAATGATACATAACTGTTTGGTTTTTTTTTTTACACTGTTGATTCATCCTGAAATGACAAAAAAAAAAAAAAAAAAAGAGATACAATCACAGAAGTCAAACTTTATTGCAATTAAAAGAAGAGCAAATAAAATCTGTGCAACACAGCAAACAATATACAAAGGTCCATGTCCCATGTGTCTGCAGAGGGTCCAGGGTCCAGTCATGGGGGGGGGGGGGGGTTCACACGCCCCGGTCACGCGTGGACAAGCTGGACCAGCACTCCAAGAAATGCCCAATTAAACATAGCTTCCACCTCCATTGTTTCACGGATGTCATCGAGGATCAGTCGGATGTGTTGATCATGCTGGACCCAGCTCAGCTTCAGCCTCAGTCTCACCCAGGATGGACACATTCTACTGTTGGAACAGGCTCCTTTTTCTCTTGCCTCGACAACAATGAAGGTAGAAATTAACAAAAGGAACTTAAAAAAATATATATTCATGAAATACATTTGGAGCTAAAAGCTCCATGATGTGAGACGGTTATTCTTCCCAGTGACAACACGTTGCTGTGTGGTGCTGGACGTTGATGCAGATGTTGAAGATGGTGCTGGTGTTAAGTTCGTGACAGGGCAGGGGAGCCTGGGGAGTCATCTGAGGGCAGTGGCTGAACTCTCCTTGCTTATGGAAAGGGATTCTTGAACTAAAAGTACACAGACTTTATTACTAGGGCTGGGTATTGATTCAAATTTCAAGAATAGATTCGATTCTGATTCTGAAGATTCAGAATTGATTATTTTGATTCAATTCAGTTTGATTAGATCTGATCCGATATCGATTTTGCTTAGTGTTATTAAAACCGTTTTTGGCGCTGGTACCCTGATTGTCTAGTTATGCAACATATTAATACTAGTATATTGACATTTGACAGCAAATTAATGAAGTATTGATAGTTAATGATGGCTATAAGACTGATGGCACAGACAATCCCCCTCCCACTATGATAGACTAGTATTTATATTTTACAAACATGGTGTAGAGCAGAATTACTGAACAGATATATCGCAGCCCAAAGGGGGCGCCAGAGGTCTCTACATTTCTACACACTTCTATGTTTTGGCCTGATGCCTTTTCCTGATCCAGTATCAACTTCCATTTTCATTTGTTTACAATTAACTTGATTATAAACATAATAAGGATTAATCACACCACCAATTTCTATTTCAAATCCTTGTGTTAAACTTCCCTGTTTTTCACATCACTGTCTGGTTTGGATGACCTGAGGTGTTTCAGATGATTGAAGCCGTAGATCATTCGCCTCCTCTGTTGAAGCCATTGGGGTGTCGACCGTTATGTGTGGTGTATCACATGACTCCTTCCGATCCGTTGGAGCACCGATTGCTGCATGCACCATCTCACGTGACTCCTCCCGATCATCATACTGCTTCAATGTCATCAGATGGTGGTTCCACTTTTTCTGTTTGGCGCCTCTCTTTTCCCACTGTGTTTTTTCCTCTTCTCCTGGTCGTGCACAATCCACTTCACGAGCGTGACAGGGTCTGGCGATGTGCCCTTTTTTCACAGCAGTGGCAAAGCACCTCCTTAAACCTGCAGTCGTTTGCTACACGTCCACATCCACAGCGCCTGTTGCACAATTTCCCACTTTCCTCTTTCTTGGGAAGAGCTTTTTGGAAAACTGCTTTGGTTTTCATGGTTGTTTGTGGCAGTTGGTTTGCGACTTCGTGTGCCAAGCCCATTTCATAAGCTTCCTCCAGCGTCAAGTCCTTCATGTGTGTGGCACTTAACATGCAGTCACAAAGCTCCTGACTGTGCACACAAACAAATCTCTTAATGCATCGTCCAAAAAAGCTTCAAATTTGCATGTTGAAGCCAGCTTTCTGAGGCTCAGTGTGAACTCAGTAATCGACTCGTTTTCTCTTTGTCTTCGGGTGCTAAACTGATATCTTTCAGCGATAAAGTTTGTTTTTGGCACAGAGTGAGTGTGCAAGAGACTTATTAAATCAGTCAACTTACATTCAAACAACCATCAAAAACACTGCTTTTGAATTTTTGTCACCATATTTCAGTAGCTGTTCCATATAGGCATCAAATTCTTCCTCCGCTTCATTAAATTGAAGGTCTTCACCTCCAAATGTGGCCCTCATTTTCCATGTGTGTGCTTTGTCTCAATGGACTTCAGTGACTGACATAAAACTCTTCTTAAAGCTTAAATCACTTCCTTGTTGCTAGTTTCTGTTGTGTACCTCTCAGTTTAGGTTTGTAAGCTTGAAGAAATGATGAAGCTGCACATTTATTCACAGGACTTTCAAATAAAAACAACCATCTTGTCTCACTCATACCTCCCTACTTCTGCGCTGCCTGCTTTGCAGTCACAGCCTTATATACTTTTGCGATTAGCGCCCCTACAGGAAACCTTTGTTACTGGAGTCATAGAAAGTTCCAGATACTGCAGTTTAAGTGCACGTCCCACCAATGGTATAAGTAACATTAAACGGTGCTTTCAAGTAGACTTCAGACACCCTGCCTCCCATTGCTCACTGGTGGGTGGGTGTAAATGACGTCCATCTGGTCAAACCATTTCCAGCCTTTACAGTCCGACCCACTCCGGCCATTGTGATCTTTGATGGCCCTGTAATTACTTTTAAGATTTTTCAGTTTTTCTCTGCATTGCTGGAATGTCCAGTGGGCCCCGTCAGCAGCCAAAAACTGGGAGATCTACTGAAATATTTTTTCTTTTCGTGTCGCAGCGTCCAGCTCTCTGGAGTCTCTCCAAACACAGAAACATCCACACTTGATCTACAGGCCACAGTGTGGTTTTGCACACATTGGCCATGTAAAAAAAAGAACCTCATGTGAAACAAAACACATGCACTGTCGATGTAACACTGTTGCAACTATGAAAATGGTGGGTTTGATTCTCATGTTGGAGCTGGACATGACTCATAAAGTGATGACACTCTCTGACCAATCAGTGGCCGGCAGCCTGTTGATGTCACATTTTAGTATTGGCTCAGCTCGCTTGGAACCTCACCTGAGCTGATACCAAAAAAAGCATCAGCTACCAGCTACTTTCCCTAATAGAAAAGAAAAAAACAAAAACAAACAAACAAGTAGAGTTGAGCCGAGTAACCGTATAATGGAAAAGGGCCATATTTGTGCCCATGTCCAGTACTGGTAGGTCCCGAACAGTTACGACTTCCAGTCATTGATGCAACAGGCAGGGCATCCTGAGATCAGTCCTGCACCCTGGTGTGCTGGGCCAGTATCCATCGAAGGTCTCGTCAGTGCCTCAGGCAGAGAGAAGAAGAGCTGAATCAGTCAGCCAGAAAAACTACACCTGAGGCCACGGATGGTCTGGCAATCTGTGCATTCTGGAAAAGTCCAGAACGGCCATCCGGTTTACAGCCGTTGGCCCTGTTCAGTAAACAAAATTATGAGTTTATCAACTAACAACAGCAGCCTGGCGTTGTTAGTTGATAGACTCTACTGTCAGCAGATGGCACCAACACGGTAATTTGTTCATTGTCAAGCATAAACGAGTGAGTAGTTTCAGTTTCAGTGGATGTGAAAACTTAAAAGAAAAATAAGCGTAATGTAAAATGTAATGAAATGAAAATATAAGAAGCTCACAGAGCTTTTTGGCAGCAGCAGTAATGTGTTCGACAACGATGTCATCCAAAAGGACTAAATCACAGACTGAGATTGAGAACCAGGTGGAAGTTGAACCTTATGAGGGACAGAGAGCTCAGGGAATTTCACCCCAGAAAGAGGTACCACCGGTTAGTGAGAACCACAAAAAACAGCAGGTTATTACGTTTAGGCCACTCACTGATTCTTCTGTCATGACGATGAGAAATAATTCCGTGGTTTATTGCTGTCAAAACAAACGTAACTAACAAGCAAATTTGTTTGAAGGATGATCATTATTATTATTAAAACACAAATTATGTTAAATCCAAAACATGAAAATCCATTGCAGTTCTGTACAAAGCCCAAGATTTCCTCTCTCAATATTCATTAATTAATTTATATTATGCATTAATAGCTCCATATATGACATATATTGTATTGAGGTTTGGGGAAAACAAACACAAAATCAACATTTCTATTGAAGATATTAGAATTATCAGTAATAAATCTTACCATGAGCCAACCAACCCATTATTTATTTGCTTAAATATTCTGAAATTCATGGACTTAGTTGATTACAATAAAAACTACAAAGCAAAAACCAAACTTTTAGAACCAGAACCAGAATCACCTTTATTGTCATTGTAATTTGCATTACAACGAGATTTGAGTGTAACTCCAAAAAGGTGCTTTACGTGGTGCGAGTAATTTTTAGCCAAATAAAGGATAGTGAAATTTAAGAGTAAATTATTCAGAGTATATGTACAACTAATATAAACATAAGGTAAAATAAAATAAAATAAAATGAAATGTGGACCAAGTAAAATGTAAAACGAGAAATTATATACAACTGGGGAATCATATTGCACGGGAATATTGCACATGGTTTACAGATATTGCACAAGAATCTTCAAAGGTGCAGATTAGAGTGATTTGTTATTGTTCAGTGCAGTGATCGCTCTGGGGAGAAAGCTGTCCCTGAGTCTATTTGTTCTAGTTTTGATTGACCTATACCGTCGGCCGGAGGGTAGTAGGTCAAACAGGTGGTTGCTGGGGTGGGATGTGTCTTTGCTGATGCTGGCAGCTCTGCTGAGGCAGCGAGGGCTGGCAATGTCTTCCAGGCTGAGCAGAGAGCAGCCAGTGATCACCTGGGCCATTTTGATCACCCTCTGCAGTGCTCTCCTGTCTGCTGCTGAGCACCCCCGTACCACACTGTGATTTAGTATGTCAGGATGCTCTCGATGGTGGCTCTGTAGATTGTTTCTCCTGAACACCCTCAGGAAGTGGAGTCACTGCTGGGCTTTCTTCACCACCACTGTGGTGTTGGCAGTCCAGGAGAGGCTGTCAGAGAACTGCACTCCCAGGAACCTGATGGAGCTGACCCTTTCCACACAGACCCCTTGGATGTAGAGCTGGACTGGGTCAGCCCTGTACTTCCTGAAGTCCAGGATTATCTCTTTTGTTTTTGTGGTGTTCAGCGGCAGGTTGTTAGCTGAACACCACGTTGTCAGTCGATTGACCTCATCTCTGTAATCAGACTCATCCCCCCCTGAGATGAGCCCAAGCACGGTGGTATCATCCTCAGACTTTATGATGGTGTTTGTGGGATGGGTCAGAGAGCAGTTGTGTGTGTAAAGGGTGAACAGGAGGGGGCTCAGTACACAGCCTTAAGGGGAACCGGTGCTGAGTGTGATGCTGGAGGAAAGGTGGGGGCCAAGTTTCATGGACTGTGGGCGGTTTGTGAGGAAGTCCTTGATCCACTGGCAGATGGGGATGGAGATGCCCAGATGTGTCAGTTTCTGGACCAGGATCTCTGGGATGATGTGGTTGAAGGTTGAGCTGAAGTCCAGGAAGAACATCCTCACATAGCTCTCCTGGTGCTCCAGGTAGCTCAGCGCGGTGTGGAGAGCTGTGGTGATAGCATCTTCTGTGGAGTGGTTTGCCCTGTAGGCAAACTGGTGGGGGTCCAGAGTGGGAGGCAGACAGGCCTGTAGTCAATTATGCTCTCCACTGCTGACTTCTTTGGGACTAGAATGATGGTGGAGGATTTGAGGCAGGGTGGAATGATGGCCTGCGACAGGGACATGTTGAAGATGCAGGTGAAAACTCCAGCCAGTTGGTCAGCACACGCTTTCAGTACCTTTCCAGGTGCACCATCGGGGCCGGCCGCCTTCCTGGGGTTCACTGCCTTCATCACATGTCTCACTTCGTGTTCCTGAAGTGTTAGCGTGCTAGTGCTGGAGGGTGGTGGGTGTGGAGTTGCTGCTGGTCTGTCTGCTTTGAAGCGGGCAAAGAAGCGGTTCAGCAACTCTGCCAGTGAGGCGTCAGACCAAGCATTTCCTGGGTTGCTGCTTCTGTAGTTAGTTATATGATTTATTCCCTGCCACATCCTTCTGGGGTCATTCATAGCGAAGTGGTCCTCTATCTTTTGCTTGTAGGCAGCCTTGGCCTCTCTGATGCCTCTTTTCAGATCAGACCTGGCCGCACTGTACAAGGCCCTGTCCCCTGATTTAAAGGCGGTGTTGCGGCTTTTTAATAGGGACTGGACTGCACTGTTCATCCAGGGCTTCTGGTTTGGAAAAACCCTGACCCTTTTGTTGACGGTGACAGTGTCAACACAGTTCTTAATGTAAGAGAGTACGGTGTCAGTGTACTCCTGCAGGTTGTGGCTGGAGAATAAATTCCATACAGTCCGTGAGAAGCAGTCCTGTAGCTGGGAGAGCACTCGCTCAGGCCAGGTTTGGATTGTCTTCCGTTGTGGCTTTCTTCGCCTCAGCAGGGGGGTGTAGGTGGGGGTGAGGGACAGGCAGAGATGGTCTGATCCAGCGAGATGGGGGAGGGGAGTAACTTTGTACGCATGTTTGATGTTTGAGTAGACATGGTCCAAAGTATTTTCCCCTCTGGTGGAACACTTCACGTACTGGACGAACTTAGGGAGCACAGTCTTTAAACACGTGTTGTGTGGGCCGCCAGAAGAGGAGGTACTGCTTGCCCACCACCAGAGGGCGCCCTGCCTGAAGTGCGGGCTTCAGGCACGAGAGGGCGCTGCCGCCTCAGGAACAAGCCGTGGTGACAGCTGTCACCCATCATCCGTGACAGCTGTCACTAATCATCACATCTGGTATAAAAGCAGGAAGACACCTCCACCAAAGTGCCGAGATATCATCTTCATCTGGAAGTAATATCCTCAGCCTTTTGTGATATTTGTAAATCTGTTATTGTGAGTGTTTGCAGGAGTACCGGTCCGTTTAGTGGAGGCTGTGCAAGACGGCGCTCTTTTTCTTCTGAGGGACCGCTGCAAAGTGTTGAGTGAGAGGTGGAGGTGGAATTCCCACCAGGATTGTTACTGGGTGTTCACACACCCACCCTTTGACTGTCTTTTGCTTTCTGCCAGCAGTACCAGATCCGACACGCCGGGAAGGTGGCCACCTGGGGACTCCGGGACTTGGCGGCTCCAGTATTCCTCGGGTTCGGTGGTGGTGGAAATCGTGTGGTTCCGGTTCGTTTCCAGACGGGCGTCTCCTATCATTGAGCCTGCCCACACGACACCTTTATTAATTGACTGTTGCACATTCTGAATCTGCTGTGTTTGGTTGTGTCATTCACAACAGTAAAGTGTTATAATTTGACTCCTTCCATTGTCCGTTCATTTACGCCCCCTGTTGTGGGTCTGTGTCACTACACTTTCCCAACAGGATATCTCGGCCAGCGTCATGGACTCCGAGGGGCGTCACCAGGCTGTTGAACAACCAATGGGAGAGCAGGGAGCGCAGGCATCTGCAGGAGGCGTGATTGGTGAGCTACAGCATATTCTCACCGCCTTTACGGCTCGAATGGATCAAATAGCCGAGCAAAACATCCTCCTGAACCGCAGGGTGGAGGCTCTCTCCGCGCAAGTGGCGGCGAGCGCTCAGGGCGCTGCTGCAGCTCCTCCTCCTGTCGATCCTGTGCTAGATATTAATGTTCCAGTGGTGGTTCAACAACCCCTCCCACCATCCCCTGAAGCATACATAAGCCCTCCTGAGCCGTACGGAGGTTGTGTGGAGACGTACGCGGACTTTCTTATGCAGTGTTCGCTCGTCTTCGCACAACGTCCCGTCATGTACGCGTCAGACGCAAGCAAAATAGCTTATGTGATTACTCTGCTTCGGGGAGAGGCACGCGCTTGGGCTACGGCGCTTTGGGAGCAAAATTCACGGCTCATTCACACATACACTGGGTTTGTGAGGGAGTTCAGAACTGTGTTTGATCACCCTAACAGGGGAGAGACCGCTTCAACAGTGCTGCTGTCGATGAGACAGGGGCGCCGAAGCGCAGCTGCTTATGCAGTCGACTTCCGCATCGCGGCTGCGAGGTTCGGCTGGAATAATGCTGCGCTCCGCGCCGCCTTTGTAAACGGACTGTCGTCAGTCCTAAAGGAGCACCTAGTGGCCAAGGATGAACCGCGGGAATTAGATGGGCTTATTGATCTCGTTATACGGTTAGACAATCGGTTGGAGGAACGCCGTCGGGAACGAGACGAAGGACGTGGCCGGGCGCGCGCCGTCCCTCTTCCTTCCGGGTCCAAGAAAGGTCCGCCCTTCCCACGCTCCCTGGCCTCTACGTCCCGTGGGGCGACAGCTCCCCCTGCTGACGAAGCTATGGACACGAGCAGGGCCACATTTAGACCACCTAATAGACAGAGGAGGTTTCCACGCGGGGCGTGTTTTGTTTGTGGCTCAATGGAGCATCAATTGAGCAATTGCCACGAACGGTTAAACACCAACGCCCGCCCCTAGAGACTGGGCTTAGGGTGGGCCAAGAAATTCACGTGGGACACACACATATTGCTGCACGACTCCCAGTTACAATCCTTAGTGGGGATTTAACCCTTCAGGCCCCAGCACTGGTAGACACAGGGTCAGAAGGGAATCTGTTAGACAGCAGATGGGCCAGGGAGGTAGGGCTCCCTCTGGTGGCGCTACCTACACCATTGCAGGTGCGAGCACTAGATGGCACCCTACTCCCTTTAATCACACACAAGACACCACCAGTAACTCTGGTAGTGTCAGGGAATCATAGGGAGGAGATTGAGTTTTTTGTGACTCCTTCTACCTCCCGTGTGATTCTGGGGTTCCCCTGGATGATGAAACACAATCCCCGGATTGATTGGCCGTCCGGGGTGGTGGTACAGTGGAGCGAAACCTGCCATCGGATGTGTTTTGGATCCTCGGTTCCTCCCGGTTCCCAGGCTAAGGAGGAGGTCCAAGTTCCCCCCAATCTGTCGGCGGTGCCGGTTGAGTACCACGATCTTGCTGACGTTTTTGGCAAGGATCGGGCACTCACTCTTCCCCCGCACCGTCCATATGATTGTGCCATCGATTTGTTGCCAGGCATGGAGTTCCCGTCCAGCAGGCTGTACAACCTCTCCCGACCTGAGCGTGAATCAATGGAGACCTACATCCGGGACTCCTTAGCTGCCGGGCTGATCCGTAACTCCACCTCTCCGATGGGAGCAGGTTTCTTTTTTGTGGGCAAAAAGATGGCAGTCTTCGTCCATGCATTGATTATCGGGGGCTGAACGAGATCACGGTTCGCAACCGATACCCGTTGCCTTTGTTGGATTCAGTGTTCACCCCCCTGCATGGAGCCAAAATCTTCACAAAGTTGGATCTTAGGAACGCATACCACCTAGTTCGGATCCGGAAGGGAGACGAATGGAAGACGGCATTTAACACCCCGTTAGGTCATTTTGAGTACCTGGTCATGCCGTTCGGCCTCACTAACGCCCCCGCGACGTTCCAAGCTTTGGTTAATGACGTCTTGCGGGACTTCCTGCACCGATTCGTCTTCGTATATCTGGATGATATACTCATCTTTTCTCCGGACCCTGAGACCCATGTATGGCATGTACGTCAGGTCCTGCAGCGGTTGTTGGAGAACCGGTTGTTTGTGAAGGGCGAGAAGTGTGAGTTTCACCGCACTTCTTTGTCCTTCCTGGGGTTTATCATCTCCTCCAACTCCGTCGCCCCGGATCCGGCCAAGGTCGCAGCGGTGAGAGACTGGCCCCAACCTACAAGCCATAGGAAGCTGCAACAGTTCCTCGGCTTCGCAAATTTCTACAGGAGGTTCATTAAGGGGTATAGTCAGGTAGTTAGCCCCCTGACGGCCCTGACCTCACCAAAACTTCCCTTCACCTGGTCGGATCAGTGCGAAGCCGCGTTTAGGGAGTTGAAACGTCGGTTCTCGACTGCACCGGTCTTGGTGCAGCCCGATCCTGGTCGCCAGTTTGTGGTTGAAGTGGACGCCTCTGACTCAGGGATAGGAGCCGTGCTATCCCAGAGCGGAGAAACCGATAAGGTTCTTCACCCGTGTGCCTATTTTTCCCGCAGGTTGACCCCAGCAGAGCGGAACTATGACGTGGGCAATCGAGAGCTCCTTGCGGTGAAAGAGGCTCTTGAGGAGTGGAGACACCTGCTGGAGGGAGCGTCAGTGCCTTTTACGGTTTTCACTGACCACCGGAACCTGGAGTATATCAGGACCGCCAAGCGACTGAACCCCAGGCAAGCCCACTGGTCACTGTTTTTCGGCCGTTTTGACTTCCGGATCACCTACCGCCCCGGGACCAAAAACCAAAGATCGGATGCCCTGTCCCGGGTGCATGAACAGGAAGTCAAGACCGAGCTGTGGGATCCACCGGAACCCATTCTCCCGGAGTCCACTATCGTGGCTGCTCTGACCTGGGACGTGGAGAAGACCATCCGGGAGGCCCTGGCACGGAGCCCGGATCCCGGAACAGGGCCGAAGAACAGACTATACGTCCCACCAGAAGCCAGAGCTGCCGTTCTGGACTTCTGTCACGGGTCCAAGCTCTCCTGCCACCCAGGGGTGCGTAGGACCGTGGCAGTGGTCCGGCAGCGCTTCTGGTGGGCGTCCCTGGAGACTGATGTCCGGGCTTACATCCAGGCCTGCACCACCTGCGCCAGGGGCAAGGCGGACCACCAGAAGGCACAGGGACTTCTACAGCCACTTCCTGTGCCCACATCGGTCTGGATTTTGTCACGGGCCTCCCGCCGTCCCGGGGACACACCACCATACTCACGATAGTGGACCGTTTCTCCAAGGCGGCCCACTTCGTGGCCCTCCCGAAGCTCCCGTCGGCCCAGGAGACAGCGGATCTCCTTGTCCACCATGTCGTCCGGCTGCATGGGATACCAACAGACATCGTTTCAGATCGCGGTCCCCAGTTCTCCTCGCAGGTGTGGAGAAGTTTCTGCCGGGAACTGGGGGCCACTGTAAGCCTCTCGTCTGGGTATCACCCGCAGACTAACGGACAGGTCGAACGGGCCAACCAGGAGTTGGAGCAGGCCCTCAGGTGCACGACCTACGCACACCCGACGGCTTGGAGTGAACATCTGGCCTGGATCGAGTACGCTCATAACAGCCAGGTGTCCTCTGCCACCGGCCTCTCCCCGTTCGAGGTGTGTCTGGGGTACCAACCCCCTTTGTTTCCTTTGGTGGAGGGAGAGGTCGGTGTGCCCTCGGTCCAGGCCCACCTGCGGAGATGCCGTCGGGTGTGGCGCACCGCCCGTTCGGCCTTGTTGAGGGCCCGGACGAGGGCTAAAGCCCATGCAGACCGTCGACGGTCCCCGGCCCCCACATACCAGCCCGGGCAGGAGGTGTGGCTTTCCACCAAGGACATTCCACTCCAGGTCGAGTCCTCCAAACTAAAAGACCGATTCATTGGACCCTTCCCCATCCTCAAGGTCCTCAGTCCTACCGCAGTGAGGCTCCAACTCCCGGCCTCACTGCGGATCCATCCGGTCTTTCATGTCTCCAGGATAAAACCGCATCACACCTCGCCCCTCTGTGCACCCGGTCCAGCGCCGCCTCCTGCCCGTATTATCGACGGGGAGCCGGCTTGGACAGTTCGCCGGCTCTTGGACGTCCATCGAATGGGCCGGGGCTTTCAGTATTTGGTGGACTGGGAGGGGTATGGACCCGAAGAACGCTCCTGGGTGAAGAGGAGCTTCATCCTGGACCCGGCCCTCCTGGCCGATTTCTATCGTCGCCACCTGGACAAGCCTGGTCGGGCGCCAGGAGGCGCCCGTTGAGGGGGGGGGTCCTGTTGTGTGGGCCGCCAGAAGAGGAGGTACTGCTGGCCCACCACCAGAGGGCGCCCTGCCTAAAGTGCGGGCTTCAGGCACGAGAGGGCGCTGCCGCCTCAGGAACAAGCCGTGGTGACAGCTGTCACCCATCATCCGTGACAGCTGTCACTAATCATCACATCTGGTATAAAAGCAGGAAGACACCTCCACCAAACTGCCGAGATATCATCTTCATCTGGAAGTAATATCCTCAGCCTTTTGTGATATTTGTAAATCTGTTATTGTGAGTGTTTGCAGGAGTACTGGTCCGTTTAGTGGAGGCTGTGCAAGACGGCGCTCTTTTTCTTCTGAGGGACCGCTGCAAAGTGTTGAGTGAGAGGTGGAGGTGGAATTCCCACCAGGATTGTTACTGGGTGTTCACACACCCACCCTTTGACTGTCTTTTGCTTTCTGCCAGCAGTACCAGATCCGACACGCCGGGAAGGTGGCCACCTGGGGACTCCGGGACTTGGCGGCTCCAGTATTCTTCGGGTTCGGTGGTGGTGGAAATCGTGTGGTTCCGGTTCGTTTCCAGACGGGCGTCTCCTATCGTCGAGCCTGCCCACACGACACCTTTATTAATTGACTGTTGCACATTCTGAATCTGCTGTGTTTGGTTGTGTCATTCACAACAGTAAAGTGTTATAATTTGACTCCTTCCATTGTCCGTTCATTTACGCCCCCTGTTGTGGGTCCGTGTCACTACACTTTCCCAACAACACGCTTGATTGAAGTCACCAGCAACAATACAAACGCCATCCGTAAAAAAGCCCTCCGTAAAGCTAGGACATCTTTCTACTCATCACTAATTGAAGAAAATAAGAACAACCCCAGGTTTCTTTTCAGCACTGTAGCCAGGCTGACAAAGAGTCAGAGCTCTATTGAGCTGAGTATTCCATTAACTTTAACTAGTAATGACTTCATGACTTTCTTTGCTAACAAAATTTTGACTATTAGAGAAAAAATTACTCATAACCATCCCAAAGATGTATCGTTATCTTTGGCTGCTTTCAGTGATGCTGGTATTTGGTTAGACTCTTTCTCTCCGATTGTTCTCACAAGCAAACTTATGGGTTATCTGCTTTAAGCTGCGAGTTTGTGAGTTATACCACGGAGTCAGGCACTTCTGATTTAAAGCTCTCTTTTTCAGAGGAGCTACAGCATCCAAAGTTGTCTTCAATGAGGATGTAAAACTATTGACGAGATACTCTATCTCACTTACAGAGTTTAGGTAGCTACTCTGCACTGTGTTGGTATATGGCATTGGAGAACATAACAAAGAAGGAATCATATCCTTAAACCTAGTTACAGTGCTTTCCGAAAGACTTCTACTGTAATGAAACTTATTCCCCACTGCTGGGTAGTCCATTAAAGTAAATGTAAATGTTATTAAGAAATTATCAGACAGAAGGGGGTTTTCAGGGAATACTGTTAAGTCTTCAATTTCCATACCATAAGTCAAAACAAGATCTAAACTATGATTAAAGTGGTGGGTGGACTCATTTACATTTTGAGCAAAGCCAATTGAGTCTAATAATAGATTAAATGCAGTGCTGAGGCTGTCATTCTCAGCATCTATGTGGATGTTAAAATCACCCACTATAATTATCTTATCTGAGCTAAGCACTAAGTCAGACAAAAGGTCTGAAAATTCACAGAGAAACTCACAGTAATGACCAGGTGGACAATAGATAACAACAAATAAAACTGTTTTTTGGGACTTCCAATTTGGATGGACAAGACTAAGAGTCAAGCTTTCAAATGAATTAAAGCTGTCTGGGTTTTTGATTAATTAATAAGCTGGAGTGGAAGATTGCTGCTAATCCTCCCCCTCGGCCCGTGCTACGAGCATTCTGAAAGTTAGTGTGACTCGGGGGTGTTGACTCATTTAAACTAACATATTCATCCTGCTGTAACCAGGTTTCTGTAAGGCAGAATAAATCAATATTTTGATCAATTATTATATCATTTACTAACAGGGACTTAGAAGAGAGAGACCTAATGTTTAATAGGCCACATTTAACTGTTTTAGTCTGTGGTGCAGTTGAAGGTGCTATATTGGCCTCTCTTCATTGGCTTCCTGTTAATTCTAGAATAGAATTTAAAATTCTTCTTCTTACTTATAAGGTTTTGAATAATCAGGTCCCATCTTATCTTAGGGACCTCGTAGTACCATATCACCCCAATAGAGCGCTTCGCTCTCAGACTGCAGGCTTACTTGTAGTTCCTAGGGTTTGTAAGAGTAGAATGGGAGGCAGAGCCTTCAGCTTTCAGGCTCCTCTCCTGTGGAACCAGCTCCCAATTCAGATCAGGGAGACAGACACCCTCTCTACTTTTAAGATTAGGCTTAAAACTTTCCTTTTTGCTAAAGCTTATAGTTAGGGCTGGATCAGGTGACCCTGAACCATCCCTTAGTTATGCTGCTATAGACGTAGACTGCTGGGGAGTTCCCATGATGCACTGTTTCTTTCTCTTTTTGCTCTGTATGCACCACTCTGCATTTAATCATTAGTGATCGATCTCTGCTCCCCTCCACAGCATGTCTTTTTCCTGGTTCTCTCCCTCAGCCCCAACCAGTCCCAGTAGAAGACTGCCCCTCCCTGAGCCTGGTTCTGCTGGAGGTTTCTTCCTGTTAAAAGGGAGTTTTTCCTTCCCATTGTAGCCAAGTGCTTGCTCACAGGGGGTCGTTTTGACCGTTGGGGTTTTATGTAATTATTGTATGGCCTTGCCTTACAATATAAAGCGCCTTGGGGCAACTGTTTGTTGTGATTTGGCGCTATATAAAAAAAAATTGATTGATTGATTGATATTATTTTTTCTTTTTGAATTTTTATGCTTAAATAGATTTTTACTGGTTGTTGGTGGTCTGGGAGCAGGCACCGTCTCTACGGGGATGGGGTAATGAGGGGATGGCAGGGGGAGAGAAGCTGCAGAGAGGTGTGTAAGACTACAACTCTGCTTCCTGGTCCCAACCCTGGGTAGTCACGGTTTGGAGGGTTTAATAAAATTGGCCAGATTTCTAGAGATGAGAGCTGCTCCATCCAAAGTGGGATGGATGCCATCTCTCCTAACAAGACCAGGTTTTCCCCAGAAGCTTTGCCAATTATCTATGAAGCCCACCTCATTTTTTGGACACCACTCAGACAGCCAGCAATTCAAGGAGAACATGCGGCTAAACATGTCACTCCCGGTCCGATTGGGGAGGGGCCCAGAGAAAACTACAGAGTCCGACATTGTTTTGCAAAGTTACACACCGATTCAATGTTAATTTTAGTGACCTCCGATTGGCGTAACCGGGTGTCGTTACTGCCGACGTGAATTACAATCTTACCAAATTTACGCTTAGCCTTAGCCAGCAGTTTCAAATTTCCTTCAGTGTCGCCTGCTCTGGCCCCCGGAAGACAATTGACTATGGTTGCTAGTGTCGCTAATTCCATATTTCTCAAAACAGAGTCGTCAATAACCAGAGTTTGATCCGCGGCGGTTGTGTCACCGAGTGGGGAAAAACGGTTAGAGATGTGAACGGGTTGGTGGTGTACAGGGGGCTTCTGTTTAGGACTACGCTTCCTCCTCACAGTCACCCAGCCGGCCTGCTTTCCCTGCTGCTCGGGATCCCCTCGGGGACATCTAACGGCGGCTAAGCTACCTTGGTCCGCACCGACTACAGGGGCCTGCCAAGCTGTAGAATTTTCCACGGTGCGGAGCCAAGTCTCCAATTCGCCCAGCCTGGCCTCCAAAGCTACGAATAAGCTACACTTATTACAAGTACCATTACTGCTAAAGGAGGCTGAGGAATAACTAAACATTTCACACCCAGAGCAGAGAAGTGCAGGAGAGACAGGAGAAGCCGCCATGCTAAACCAGCTAAGAGCTAGTAGCTGCGCTAAGCTAGCAGATTCCTAAAAAACACACAAAGTGAATAATGTGTAAATAATTTAGAGGTGATTCAACAGAGGGAGTGCTTTAGTTAAAGCACGTGAAGATTACACTGTGAAACAAATCGTTATCTAGTTCTCTAGATCAATCTAACTACGCAGATTAAACAGCTAACAGATACAGCAAAACACCGCTCTGCTCCAGAACAGGAAGTGATACAATACCGCAGTGAAAGCCAACCACCAGAAAGACAGCAAGTGTCCTGCGCATGCTCATTCAATCCCCTCTTGGCAGGTGTCGGCCAAATTCCAGGTGTCACATATGAACATCCAACAGTGCTCACTGCACACTTAGAAAAGGTGGGGCTATTTGCGCACCTGGTGCAATAGTAGACAACAGGCAACTGGCAACTGCAAACATTCTTCCTGTCTGTAAAAAGTGTCTCAGTGCCACAGAAAAGTGGTGTAACCTAGCAACACACATGGATGTGACTGTGCCGAACCCCCCCCCAACACACACAAATGGCGTGTGGGGTGTGTCGTGTGCCCCTGCCGACAGCAGGTGGACTGTTTTATGTTTCCCCATTTAATTTTTGGTTCATGGATTTTCTTCCAGTTTCTGCATCTCTCGTGTTACGTGTAAAGGGGCCCTGAAGCAGGTGTTTGTTTTTTTCAACAGTTCTGACTCAGTAATTAAATGAAGCAGGCCTGTATTTAAGGTCAGACAGTATTATTATTAATTAATCTGTTTAATCATTTATTTGTTTATTTTCCACTGCTGTGATCATACAAGTGCATCGATTTCTGTTTTGCAAATGTTTTTTTTTCCTGGTCCTCTTCTTGGTTGCTGTGATAAGTTCATGTTTTGGGTTTCATGTGTAGGGGAAACCGGGGCACAGTGGATCAGAAATGTTGTTTTGTGGCAGCATAAGCACATTATGCATAGGTTTAGGTCATTCTATTGTGGATTTAATACAGCAAGTTATTGTTTATAAGGCTCTGTTATTTATGTCTCCCCAAGTGTTATTTACAGGTGTTTTAAATCTATTTAAATATTTTTGATTCACTGTGGCCCAGACATTAATTTATGGGGCACATTGAACCAACTTAGAATACAATGAAAAAACACATGATTATAAAGATTTCTTTAAAATTCTTAAATATATGCTGATGCATATACAAATTATAATCCAGCAAACCAGCTGTGTAATGTGTGAGTGTCTTATATAGTGATATAAGTCCTTTAGAAACTATTATACGAGGTCTGTTAGAAAAGTATCCGACCTTATTTTTTTTTTCAAAAACCATATGGATTTGAATCACGTGTGATTACATCAGACATGCTTGAACCCTCGTGGGCATGCGAGAGTTTTTTCACGCCTGTCAGTTACGTCATTCGCCTGTGGGCAGTCTTTGAGTGAGGAGTGGCCCACCCTCTCGTCGTTTTTTTCATTGTTTAGGAATGGCTCAGACTGCTGCTTTGTTTGATCAAAATTTTTTCAAAAACTGTAAGGCACAGCTGAGTGGACACCATTCGATAAATTCAGCTGGTTTTCGGTAAAAATTTTAACGGCTGATGAGAGATTTTGGTCTGTAAGTGTCGCTTTAAGGACGGCCCACGGCGCCTGACGGGGATCTGCGCTCCGAGGTGGTGGCGTCTCGCTGTTTCAAGCTGAAAACTTCCACATTTCAGGCTCTGTTCACCCAGGTCGTCGTCAGAGAACAGAGAAGTTTCAGAAGAGGTCGGCATGAGGAGTTTATGCGGACATTCCACTGTTAAAGGAGATTTTGTAATGAAAGAACGTGCGGGCAGATTCGCATGTCGGGCCAGACCCGACCGTGGGGGTCGTGACAGGAAAAACACCTCCATTAGAAACTTTAACGGACAAGTTGGAACATGCCCAGCTGTTAAACAATTTCTCAGATACTCACTTGTTGAAAGCAATCAAAAGCCGCCTGAATTTTATAAATGGTTTTCAACACAGAGGTGTTTTTCCTGTCGCGGCGCAGACGGATTTGCGTCATCGTCACGGAACCGACTCGGTGAATTTGCCCGCACGTTCTTTCATTACAAAATCTCCTTTAACAGTGGAATGTCCGCATAAACTCCTCATGCCGACTTCTTCTGAAACTTCTCTGTTCTCTGACGACGACCTGGGTGAACAGAGCCTGAAATGTGGAAGTTTTCAGCTTGAAACAGCCAGATGGATGCCACCTCCGACCGCGCCGCGCCGATCCGCTTTGTGAGCTGTCCTTAAAGCGAAAGAAACTCCACAATCTCTCATCAGCCGTTAAACGTTTCACCGAGAACCAGCTGAATTTCTTGATAGTGTCCACTCGGATATCCCTCATAGGTCCTGAAAAAATTTTGATAAAGCAACGCGCGCCGTCTCCAGCAGCGTCTCAGACAAAGGATTTCAGTCAAGAGGGTTGGACCAGTGCTCACTCAAAGCCTGCCCACAGGCGAATGACATCACCGACACGCGTGAAAAAACTCACGCATGCGCACGAGGGTTCAAGCATGTCTAGTGTAATCACACGTGATTCAAATCCATATAGTTTTTTTTTTATAAAACTGCCAGTTAGTTTTCTAATAGACCTCGTAAATACAACTGTCATAATTTCTGTTCAAATATGAAAACAGTTTATATACACAAATTCTTTCTAGACCGATTCACTCTGCCCCGATTCATTGTGCCCTGGGTGCATGTGATCAATGGTGGGCACAGCTAACCAAAAACTTAGCTTTGATAACAGCTAATCAGCTAACTGAAAATTTATCTTTTATGAAGCTAAACTGATAAACCACCAAAAAAAAAAAATATCGGAAGCTACAGCTAACCAATAACTTTCAGTATTGTCTCTGGTACACTTGCAACTCCTAACAAGCTGATTTTGAGTTTTAACACCATGACCCTTTCTGGTAGCATCAAAGGTGACCACAAATTCAAACAATGAGTTAGCATTCGCTCGCTTGCACGCACGCACGATTATTCCTTAACAGCATATAGCAGTGTCCCCATGAGGCGCAGGTCTTGGAAAATAAAGCACTTTTGACTTGTGGTTTTGATTGATTAAACAAATTAATCTGGATAGAATACCTCCATTAATGTCAATTCTGTCATTTGTACAAAGTTAAAATATTACACCTATCTTTTAATTTTAAATAATGCATTAATTCTGAAGTTTTGTAACAAACACACACAGATGCCAAAGGGATTATCCGTAAAATGAGCCTCCACTAAGACTGATTGGTTGACTCATTCATTCTATGTAAAAACCAACACGTTAATGTGAGGTGTGTGTTGGTGTTTACATATAAATGTGCTTTTGTAAAATATGCCATTTTTTATTTGTAAAAAGAAAGCCATTTGCAAAAGTCAAGTTGTGATTAGACAACCATCTGATATAACCAGGGTCAAAAGAAATAGAACACTGCCATCTACTGGTGCCCAGACGCTCAGACCCTAACCCATAATCCTTTGCATGTCAGAGAGTTGCTGCTGTTTAAACAGCACAGAGAGAAAACACATGATGACAATTGTAAATGAACATTATACAACCAAAATGTACATTTTTATTTCTTTTCATCAGCTGCAGCAAGAGGCTGCAACAACTCTCTGGCGAGCAAAGGATTATGAGATATCTCAATACTTGGGGCGAATACTGCCATGAACACTACTGGCTAATAGATGGCAGTAGAGACCCTGAAAACTTGCTAAAACAAATATTCCAAATAAAGAATCTGTGTCAGCTACATTTAAGATGAGTGGAATTTAATAAACACAAACCAAATTTCAGACATCTTATATATATTACTCTGGAACAAAGAGGACAGACAGTGCTTGACATAAGCAAGAGCAAACAGGAAGCAATTTCAGCTCACAATGATTCCAATTGAAAATAATGAAGAAGCAACCTGAGCTGCTTCTGGCATATTTACATAAAACAAACACAATAACAACATCTGTAAACCCAGAGAATATATTCACGAGAGTTCTAGGCACAATATATAAAGAGTTTAATGCTGTTGTCTGTGTGGAGCCTGATCAGAGCATCTCAAATGCATTTCTGTTCATTTCATTTTTGTTGTGAATGTACTGAGATTACCCATAATGCACTGTCTGGACACAGCATGCCCACACTAAAACCTTCAAAATTAGTGCACTACTTTAAAACTAAAACATATATCTGATATTTTCACTTTATCAAACTTCAAAAGTGATGTTAATTTCAATAACTTGTCCAAAATTAGTTTGGTTAAAATCTTGACTATAAGTTAAAACTGTATGCCTCCATATGACTTGGGTGATATTGCCAGTAAGTCAGTATGGATTTTTAAAAAAATGTGTTTTTTTTTTCTTTTCTGTGACCAGTTCTCCTTTGTCTGCAGTGGATGGGGTGGTTTCTCCTGAAGCTACCTCACCTGTGTTTGCAGAGGGTAGAACTGTACATCTACTGTAAAACATTTAATAGGTAGGTACTTAAATCTTTAATGTCACACTTCATAAATGTTTGTAACTGTTATGGCCCAGTCACACGGCGCACAACTATTCCCAAATGAAGGGAAAAAAAAAAAAAAAAAAATCATATTTCGTTGAGAAAAGGTGGATGAAAGAGCTTGATCACCAAATAGCCTGCGAAGCAAGAGTGCAAAAGGGATAAAAAAGGGACTAAACAAAACCAAAGCTAATGTTGATCTCAACGCTTTAAGCCAAACGCGCCTGGAGCCACAGCTGGAGCAGTGTGTGTCTGCGTCTCTGTGTTCCAGGACTCAGCGATGGGACGGAGCTCATAGCGTCTCAGTCCTGGAGAAACTGCAAACAGAGGCTGTGGAGATCTATGTACACTTCGGTGGACCACCTGCTGTGATTCCTCGTCCAGAATCAAAGAAAAAAACCTCTGGTGTGCTGTGGTCACTGCTGTATTATGTTACTAAGCTTATATATATTGATTTATAACAGAAAACTGTCAAAACGGGGAATAAATATAAGTGTAAAGATGATTGACTATATCAGAGCAGTAAATTGGATCAGTTCGTGTGAACACCGCGGATTGACTCCCCATGTGCGGTTATTCCACGAGCAGCCGCTGATCCACAACATGAATTCTGCCTTCAGAACAGCTCTTTATACATTCATCTGAATCATCTACCTGTTGCCACATGTACATAAGGGCTGGATTGTCATTCCTACACTCATATTGTTATATTTAATAAAAAAAGATAAGCAGGAGCTGCTGCTCTTGCTGCCACTGCGTTCAAATACCGTCAGAAATTACACAACTTTTTTGTTGTTTCAAATTCAGCAGTTGCTTGTGGCAAAATAATTAATTGTATCAACACAAAAGATTAATTCTGGCCTATATAAGGTGTCTGAGCCCATTGAAGCTGACCCTTCCCACCCAGATAAAAAGTCCAAGCAAACAGGCTGAGTTTGCCCTGTAATTTCCGACGGTACATGAATGCAGCATCAGGAGCAGCGCTCACAAACCGGCTTTCTACACTGTGTGAAAACATTTAGCTGGTCGAAAGAAGTCAAACTAAACAATAATGTTACAAAAACTGAACAAACGATTAAAAACATCAAAAACGACAGCAAAACAAAACAAGGATGAATTGAGGTTTTTGTTGCATTTTGTTCAAAATTTTCAACTGTTTAAAAATCCTGATGAAGTGCCAGCTGCAGGAACGAAGCTGCGCGAAGGTCAAACAATGCCAATGAAAGTCAACAAAAGTCCAGATTTCTTGTTTCGTTAGGGCTTCGTTGCCCTTCGTTAAGTGCCGTGTGACTGGGCCATCACACTTGCAAAAATATGTTATCCGTCTAAAAATTATTGGATCAAAATTTATCGGAAGATAAATAGTCCACTGACTGTTTTCAAAATTATCTGAAAAGCTAATCCAATAATGAAAACATTAGCTTCGATAATTAGCGGATGAGCAGAACTGTGCCCACCACTGCATGTGACACGAGTCATGTTATCAAATACCTGATAGTCTGGAGAAGACATAACACATGCTTATCAGTTGGACTGGGTAGTCTTCTAACTAAGAACCATTTTTTGGCAACCTTTCCTCTGTTGTGAGAAATAAATACAAAGACAGTGACATCCACAAAAATTTACTTTTGATAGGAAAAACTGACTTCACTTGCCTCTTAGTTTTACCCTTAACGTATCCAAAAACAAAATACTAATTTATAATGGGGATGTCTTTATGCATAAAAATATGGCATAACTGCTGCAAATATACAACGCGGCGGCGTTTCTGGATGTTGTTGATGTATGGCTTTCACTTTGCATGGTAGAGTTTTAACTTGCACTTGTAGATGTCGATGAACTGTGTTAACTGACAATGGTTTTCTGAAGTGTTCCTGAGCCCACGCAGTAAGATCCTTTACACAATGATGTCACTGGCATTCAGTGTTGGTTTTCGGCCTTGCTGTTTACATGTAGAAAGTTCTCCAGATTCTCTGAATTTTCTGATTATATTATGGACTGTAGATGATAGAATTCCTAAATTCCTTGCAATTGAACATTGAGAAACATTGCTCTTAAACTGTTGGACTATTTTTTCATGCAGTTGTTCACAAACTGGTGATCCTCGCCCCATCTTTGCTTGTGAACAGCTGAGACTTTTGGGGATGCTCCTTTTATACCCAATCATGAGTGTCCTCAGTTCCCAAACACTTATTGAGTGTTGTTCGAAGGAAGGGTGATGTAACACAGTGGTAAACATACCACTGTCCAAGCTTTTTTGAAACGTGTTGCAGGCATATCAAAATGAGCAAATATTTGCACAAAAACAATAAGTATCAGTTTGAACATTAATCTTGTCTTTGTGGTGTATTCAATTGAATGTAGATTGAAGAGGATTTGCAAATCATTGTATTCTGTTTTTATTTACATTTTACACAACATCCCAACTTCATTGGAATTGGGGTTGTATGCAATTTTGCAGATAGACCTACTGATTCACCGTGCCCCGGTTTCCCCTATGTTTGAATATTTGCGTGTGTGCGTGAAGAGAGCGGGATATAAGTCAGATCCATGCGGACACAATTCCAGGTAGAGTGATTCCTAAAGAGAGATTTTGTTTGTCAGTGTGTGTATTTAAGCTCTGTATATGCTCTCCTCTGTGTCACTCCATCCTTGGGATGCGATCTCACGATCTCCAGTGCTGGGAGGCAGGCGCTCTGACCAGAAGGTTAAAAGCCACGGGCCCTAGTGTCTGTGGCCAGAGTGCTTTTCAGCGTAGAGAGTCAGGTTTACAGACTGCCGTATGCACAGCACCTCCCACTGGCCTGTCATATGTACAGATGTTTTTATACATCTGAAATATGCCTATAGCCTTTAGTATGGATCCGATGTGGTGTTATATAAATGAGGTCCCTGTAGTGAAATGAAAAGAGTGAAGAACCTTTTTGCTGACTGAGGGGGGCACATTGTGATCTATGACTGACAAACATCCAACCCCGACAAAGCACCTGCAACAAAGTACAATATGACTGAGCAGACATGTTTCACAGGACCGGCCCGTGATCCCAGACCTGACCAGAGTTGGTGCAGGTTGGACTCTGTAGAGTCCCCATGGTGAAAGTGGGTATTGCATGATGACATAATAATATGCTCATCGCTACATTAAATTAGTCATTTATTTGGTCTGTTGACCACATCAGAAGGTCTCAAACTCAAAACGTGTCCCCCAGGCATTGAGCTGGACTGATGTATTGTCTCATTCTTAAACATAATCCTTATCACGTGATGCGTTACATCAGAGCTTAACCGTCCCATTAATGGTGTTTTTGTTGAAATCACATGGTGTAATTGCTGACATACAGGACTTCAAATTAGACAAATAATGAATTATCAAGAAGGTGGACATGTGATTTTGAGGCGAGCCATTTTCCAGGTGTCAGTAAACGAATGAAGGCATTGTCTGTGTGAAGTCTTCAGTGCAGGCTTGAAGTACTGCGGCTCTGCTTGAGTTCCTTTGAGCAGACTGAGCGGAGCAGAGGAGACCTGGAGTTGTGCTCAGTATCCTGCTGGATAGCCTCCTTTCCTGGGGTCAGACTCCGCACAGAGACGCGCTCCCTGTCGAACCACCGCCTGGACCACAGAGTCTGGAGTCCTCAGCAGCTGGGTCACATGGTTCTTCTGGGCCAGACCCTCCAGAACACTCTGTACACACACACACACACACACAGACACACACACACACACACACACACACACGCTTGATGGGAGGAGGTGAAATCTCTGATTTTAACAACAAGTTTCATGTTTCACATTGTTCTCTGTCTGCAATATTATTCTGGTTTATTGTTAAAGATGCTACAAATACATGTCATTATAAGGAGAAGAAGCCATTAAATTTGGTTCAAGGTCTGAATCCTGCCGTGGATCAAAGCTTTTTATCACCTTTGCCCACTTTGACCTGTACAGTGGGGTGATTCTTATTTTTGTTAAAAAAAAGAGAAAAATTTCTTGTTAAAATGATAGCGAGAGTTCAATATTCATCTTTAGCATCAGCAGTGTGACAGCTTCATGGCGTTTTTGATCAGGGAGTGGGTTTGTTGAAAAGAAGGAATTGTATTTATAGAGTTTGCTCGACCGCACAGGTGAGGCTCCAGCCTTGGTTTTCTATTTGTTTGTATCAAGAACATTCTGAATGATGAATTAGTTTGGCTAAATCTTGATGTTTTTCAAGGACTACATGTAGTCCTTGAAATACATCCACCTGTAGATGCTTTTTTTGAGCACAGAGGAAAAAAACAAGGTCAACATGAGGAAGGAGGTCCAATCCCAGGTTTTAAACTCTTGTTCTGACACAAGATCAAACAAACAAAAATGCATCAAGCATAAATGTGACATCGTCAACCTTCAGGAGTGTGCTCCATTACCACGACACGACAGATGCTCTGTTACGGTTTTAATGTTCTTTCTTCTGACTGTTTTATTTTGAAGTTCCCTGCTTGTGTCAGTTTTTTTCTGCTTTCTTCCTCTTTTACAGTAGTGTTCAGAATAATAGTAGTGCTATGTGACTAAAAAGATTAATCCAGGTTTTGAGTATATTTCTTATTGTTACATGGGAAACAAGGTACCAGTAGATTCAATAGATTCTCACAAATCCAACAAGACCAAGCATTCATGCTATGCACACTCTTAAGGCTATGAAGTAAAAAAAAATAGAAAAGGGGGTGTTCACAATAATAGTAGCATCTGCTGTTGACACTACAAACTCAAAACTATTATGTTCAAACTGCTTTTTTTAGCAATCCTGTGAATCACTAAACTAGTATTTAGTTGTATAACCACAGTTTTTCATGATTTCTTCACATCTGCGAGGCATTAATGTTGTTGGTTTGGAACCAACATTTTGCTTGTTTAATAGTGTGCTTGGGGTCATTGTCTTGTTGAAACACCCATTTCAAGGGCATGTCCTCTTCAGCATAAGGCAACATGACTGTTGTGTGGGCCGCCAGAAGAGGAGGTACTGCTGGCCCACCACCACAAGATAGCGCCCTGCTTGAAGTGCGGGCTTCAAGCACGAGAGGGCGTCGGAGCGACCGGGAGTGACAGCTGTCACCCATCATCCGTACCAGCTGTCACTCATCCACTACTCATCACCACCACCATAAAGGCCGGACTGCAACTCTACCTCCCCGCCGAGAAATCAGCTACCATTCAGGTAATTTCTCTGCTGAACCTGATTCGAGCATTAGTCTGATCTCTTTTGCAGCCGTTTTCCTGGGACGGATTCCCTGTCTGCTGAGTTGGCGTTTGGTGTGGACTGCGATGGCTTCGCCTCCCACCCCACCCAGATAAGTGGTTGTCTCAGGAGCTGTTTGAGTGTGTTATCGGAGGTGGAGGTTCTCCCTCCTAACTGAACACTGACTGTGGGATTACTGAGTGTGCGAACTCACACTCATCAGTACTGTTTCATTCTCTGCCAGCAGTACCGGGTCTGACTGCTGAAGACAGTGGCCACCTGGGGCAAGGGGCTTGGCGGCTCCGGTGTTCTTCAGATCCGTTGGTGGTGGAAGCTGTGTGGGATCCGGCTCTTCTCTCGCCAGACATCTTCTATCTTTGAGCCTGCCCACACGTCACCTTGTGTATAATTGACATTCCACCATATTGGTATTGTCTGTACTTCGTTGTGCGATTCACAACATTAAATTGTTACATTTTGGCTTATCCATTGTCCGTTCATTGACGCCCCCTGTTGTGGGTCCGTGTCACGACACTTTCACAACAGGATTTCTCGGCCAGCGTCATGGATCCCGAGGGGCGTCAACCATCGCTTGAACAGCCAATGGAAAAGCGAGGTGCACAGGCACCAGCAGGAGGCGTGTTAGGTGAGCTGCAGCACATCTTAACCGCTCTTACTGCTCGGTTGGACTTAGTTACCGAGCAGAGCATTATTCTCAATCGAAGGATGGAGGCTCTCACCGCCCAGGTGGAAGCGCATGCTCAGGGTGCTGCTGCAGCACCTCCTCCTGCTGACCGTATGCCAGAGACATTCCACTGGTCGTTCAACGAAACCCCCCCACCTTCCCCTGAAGCATACATAAGCCCTCCGGAGCCGTACGGAGGCTGTGTGGAGACATGCGTGGACTTCTTAATGCAGTGCTCGCTCGTCTTTTCACAGCGTCCCGTCATGTACATGTCAGACGCTAGCCGGGTGGCTTACGTTATAAATTTGCTTCGAGGAGATGCACGCGCCTGGGCTACGGCGCTCTGGGAGCAGAATTCACGGCTCCTAACGATTTACACTGAGTTTGTGAGGGAGTTCCGACAGGTGTTCGACCACCCTCATAGAGGCGAGACCGCTTCAAGCGTGCTGCTGTCGATACGACAGGGGTGTCGAAGCGCAGCGAAGTATGCAGTCGACTTCCGAATCGCGGCAGCGCAAGCCGGCTGGAATGCTGTTGCGCTCTGCGCCGCCTTTGTAAACGGACTGTCTCTGGTCCTTAAGGAGCACCTGGTGGCGAAGGACGCGCCGCGGGATTTAGACGGGCTTATCGACCTGGTTATACGGTTAGACAACCGATTAACAGAACACCGACGGGAGCGAGACGAAGGGCGTGGTCAGGCACAAGCCATCCCTCTTCCTCCCAGGTCCGAAAGGGAGCCGACTTCCTCATGCTCCACAGCCAGGGCTCTCCACGTGACGACAGCTCCCCCTGCTGACGTTGCTATGGAAACGAGCAGGGCCAAAAAGCGATCAGATCAGAGACAAAGGAGGCTGATCCGTGGAGAGTGTTTTCTCTGCAGCTCAACCGAGCACACACCAAACGGTCAAAACAGCAGCACTCGTGCTTAGAGACTGGGCTAAGGGTGGGTCACAACACCCACGCGGGGAGACCCCGACAAACTGCACGTATCCCAGTCACGATCCTGAGTGGGGATCTAACCCTTCACGCCCCAGCACTGGTGGACACGGGGTCAGAGGGGAATCTGCTGGATAGCAGATGGGCAAAGGAGGTTGGGCTCCCTCTAGTGGCCTTACCATCACCATTGTCGGTGCGGGCACTAGATGGCACCCTTCTTCCACTAATCACACACCAGACACAGCCAGTGACATTGGTGGTGTCTGGTAATCACAGGGAGGAGATTGTATTTTATGTAACACCTTCTACCTCCCGAGTGATTTTGGGTTTTCCATGGGTGTTAAAACACAATCCCTGGATTGACTGGCCGTCTGGGGTTGTGGTTCAGTGGAGCAAAACCTGCCACCGGGAGTGTTTAGGATCCTCGGTTCCACCCGGTGTGACAGCTAAGGAGGAGGTTTTAGTCCCCCCAATCTGGCGGCAGTGCCAGCCGAGTACCATGACCTTGCTGACGTCTTCAGCAAGGATCTGGCTCTCACGCAGCCCCCGCACCGTCCGTACGATTGTGCCATTGATTTGATACCGGGCGCTGAGTACCCGTCCAGCAGGCTGTACAACCTCTCACGTCCGGAACGCGAATCAATGGAGACCTACATCCGGGACTCGTTAGCTGCCGGGTTGATCTGGAACTCCACCTCCCCGATCGGTGCTGGTTTCTTTTTTGTGGGCAAGAAGGACGGCGGACTCCGTCCATGCATTGATTACAGAGGGCTGAACGAGATCACGGTTCGCAACCGATACCCGTTACCTCTGTTGGATTCAGTGTTCACGCCCCTGCATGGAGCCCAAATTTTCACGAAATTGGATCTTAGGAATGCTTATCACCTGGTTCGGATCCGGGAGGGAGACGAGTGGAAGACGGCATTTAACACCCGTTAGGTCACTTTGAGTACCTGGTCATGCCGTTCGGCCTCACCAATGCGCCCGCGACGTTCCAAGCGTTGGTTAATGACGTCTTGCGGGACTTCCTGCATTGGTTTGTCTTCGTATATCTAGACGATATACTCATCTTTTCTCCGGATCCTGAGACCCATGTCAAGCATGTACGTCAGGTCCTACAGCGGTTGTTGGAGAATCGGCTGTTTGTGAAGGGCGAGAAGTGCGAGTTACACCACACTTATTTGTCCTTTATGGGGTTCATAATCTCCTCCAACTCTGTTGCCCCTGATCCGGCCAAAGTTGCGGCGGTGAGAGATTGGCCCCAACCAACAAACCGTAGGAATCTACAACAGTTCCTCGGTTTTGCAAATTTCTACCGGAGGTTCATCAGGGGCTACAGTCAGGTAGTTAGCCCCCTGACAGCCCTGACCTCTCCAAAAGTCCCCTTCACCTGGTCGGATCGGTGCGAAGCCGCGTTTAGGGAGTTGAAACGCCGGTTCTCGACTGCAGCCCGATCCCAATCGCCAGTTCGTAGTTGAAGTGGACGCCTCTGACTCAGGGATAGGAGCCGTGCTATCCCAGAGCGGGGAGTCCGACAAGGTTCTCCATCCATGTGCCTACTTTTCCCGCAGGTTGACCCCAGCTGAACGGAACTATGACGTCGGCAATAGGGAACTTCTTGCGGTGAAGGAGGCTCTCTGCCAGCAGTACCGGGTCTGACTGCTGAAGACAGTGGCCACCTGGGGCGCAGGGCTTGGCGGCTCCGATGTTCTTCAGATCCGTTGGTGGTGGAAGCTGTGTGGGATCCGGCTCTTCTCTCGCCAGACGTCTTCTATCTTCGAGCCTGCCCACACGTCACCTTGTGTATAATTGACATTCCACCATATTGGTATTGTCTGTACTTCGTTGTGCGATTCACAACATTAAATTGTTACTTTTTGACTTATCCATTGTCCGTTCATTGACGCCCCCTGTTGTGGGTCCGTGTCACGACACTTTCACAACAATGACCTCTTCAAGTATTTTGACATATCCAAACTGATCCATGATACCTGGTATGCGATATATAGGCCCAACACCATAGTAGGAGAAACATGCCCATATCACGATGCTTGCACCACCATGCTTCACTGTCTTCACTGTGAACTGTGGCTTGAATTCAGAGTTTGGGGTCATCTCACAAACTGTCTGCGGCCCTTGGACCCAAAAAGAACAATTTTACTCTCATCAGTCCACAAAATATTCCTCCATTTCTCTTTAGTCCAGTTGATGTGTTCTTTGGCAAATGGTAACCTCTTCTGCACGTCTTTTCAAATTCAAATTCAAATTGATTAATTTATATAGTGCCAATTCACGACAAAATCATCTCAAGGCGCTTCACACAAAAAACAATTAAAAAAATTAAAAAACACACACACACACACACACACACACACACACACACACACACACACACACACACACACACACACACACACACACACACACACACACACACACACACAAAAAAAAAAACGACCATAAAGAAAGACAACCATAAAAGAATACAAAAATAAAAACACTTCATAATAGTAATGATAAAACAGAAAAAACAAATGAGTCTTTAAACGTGACTTAAAAATCTCCACAGTATCCGACTGCCAAATGTGTGCTGGGAGATCGTTCCACAGAGCTGGGGCATGGTAGGAGAAAGCTCTGTGACCGGCAGACTTTTTATTCACCCTGGGAACACACAGAAGTCCTGCACCCTGAGAACGCAGGGCCCGAGCTAGTACATAGGGGCTTAGCAGGTCAGCCAGATAGGGAGGCGCAAGTCCATGAACGATTTTATAAACTAATAACAGTACCTTAAAATCTGATCTTGCAGGAACAGGAAGCCAGTGCAGGGACGCCAAAACGGGTTTAATGTGGTCAAACTTTCTGCTTTGTGTCAAGAGTCTGGCAGCAGCGTTTTGAACCAGTTGAAGACCCCTAATCCTGGACTGCAGTAAGCCAGAAAATAGAGCATTACAATAGTCCAATTTAGAAGAGACAAATGCATGAATCAAAGTCTCAGCATCAGCCATAGACAGGATGGGACGAATCTTCGCTATATTTCGCAAATGGAAGAAAGCAGTCCTCGTAATGTCTCTAATGTGGAGATCAAAGGACAACGTAGGATCAAAAATTACTCCAAGGTTCCTCACTTTATCCGTATGATGTATAACACACGGACCTAAGCTAAGTGCTAGCTGATCAAATTTATGCCGATACCTCACTGTAGAATTTAAAAGTAGGAAGTTATTAGACATCCAACTTCTTACTGATGCAAGGCAATCTTCCAAAGATTTTATGTGAGTGAGATTACCAGCAGTTATTGGCATGTACAATTGAGTGTCATCAGCATAGCAATGAAAGGAAATACCAAATCGCCGCAAGATATTCCCAAGAGGTGCTACATAAAGGGAAAAAAGCAGAGGGCCTAAAACGGATCCCTGAGGAACCTCAAACTTCATGTCCCTACAATCAGAGGAGATGCCATTACACAATAAGCAGTAAGAGTGACTGGACAGGTATGACGTCAACCAGGCAAGAGCAGTTCCAATAATCCCAAAGTGATTTTCCAGCCTATTGAGTAAAATATGATGATCTACAGTATCAAACGCAGCACTAAGATCCAGCAGCACCAAGACTGTAGTGGTATCTGAGTCCATTGCTCGCAAAAGGTCATTCACTACTTTAGTAAGTGCTGTCTCTGTGGAGTGATATTTTCTAAAAGCAGACTGCAGTGGCTCAAAAAGATTATTCTCAGTGAGGTAGTCCACAAGCTGTCCCGAAACCACTTTTTCCAGGATTTTAGAACAAAATGATAGATTAGATATCAGTCTATAATTCTTCAATACACTAGGGTCGAGATTGATTTCTTAAGTAATGGTTTGTTCACTGCAGACTTGAAACCTTTAGGAACAGATCCAGAAGTTAATGAGAGATTTATAATTTCCAGCACAGTCGGTCCAAGAATGGGCCACAGGTCCTTAAATAGTTTTGTTGGTATAGGATCAAGTAAACAAGTTGCACTTTTTGTAGACATCATGAGCTTTGTCAGCGCGCCAAGCGAGATACCAACAAAATCTGTAAATCTGGGTAACACCTCAGTGGGCACATCCACCTCCATAGCAGTATGCAGTGGTTGGACCAAAGCCTGCTGAGATATGCTCAACCTAGTATCCTCATTTTTCTTCTCAAAATAGTCCAAGAAATCCTGTGCTGAAAATGGAGAGTGAATAACAGTTTCAAACAAAACCTTTGAGTTATGCTTGTTTTTATTGATCAAATCAGAATAATAGGCACGCTTTGTAGCCAGTAGTGCATGCTTATAATCTAAGACAGCATCACGCCATGCAAAGTGGAACACCTCTCGTTTGGAACTATGCCATTTCCATTCCAACCCTCTAGCCTTCTGCCTAAGGCCACGCAAATAACTGCTGAACCAAGGCGTCTGTGCTTTGGGAAAGCGTGGCCTTAATAGAGGAGGCGCAGTTTTATCGAGTGTGGTTTTTAGCACTAAATTCAGGCTATCTGCAAGGCTGTCTACCGACTGAAAATTCATCAAGCTTGAAGTCAAGATTTCTGGTAGTCTCACTTTGAGTTCAGTCAAAGTTGAAGGTTTAATACGTCGCCGCAATGATAGGCAAGGTTGTTGCTCCACTAAACGCGGCAGCGCAATTGTAAACCTAATAAGCGAGTGGTCAGAGACCGCCGATGCAAGAGGCGGGATGTCGATATTTGTGACAGCAAGGCCACGTGCAAGAACCAAATCCAGAGTATTACTACTGATATGCGTTGAACCATGAATGAACTGTCGAAATCCTAGTGCATCCATGATTTCCATAAATGATTTACCAAGGGGATCAGAGGGCTTATTTATATGAATGTTAAAGTCACCAATAATCAAAATATTGTCTACACTAGTTGAAAGACTAGAGATGAACGTGCCAAATTAATCTAAAAAAATCAGAATATGGGCCAGGAGGCCTGTAGACAGTGACAATATAACATAGCTGATTTCCAGTTTTATGACCTTGACAGTACTTAGCATCATGGGCATAATGGAGAATCAGATGCTCAAATGAATTATATTTATGACCCTCAACAGTTACTAAACTAAACCTGGATTTATAAATAAAAGCAACACCCCCGCCTTTCCTCACATCACGTGAAACGTGACTAAAAGTGTACTCCGGTGGGCAGGCCTCATTCAGAGGAAGGACAGCTGTGGATTTAAGCCAGGTTTCACATAACCCAAGCATATCCAGGTGATGATCCACAATTAAGTCATTCAGCAGCAATGAGTTCAGAGACAATGATCTGATGTTAATGAGACCCAAACTAAGGATCTCGGTGGGATCAACAGATTTGAATGAAGTCATGCAGAAGTTCTGCTCCTCAGCAGCCAGTGACGCAGCGTGTTTCAGCGGCCGGAGGAGCTCAGGTGAAACGCCGCGTCTGCGAGCCCACAGACGACAGCACCAGCGTAAAAACTCTGCAGCCCGGCAAGAGGCAGCAGCAGGAAGCTGCGGCACAAACGGGCACAGCTTTAGCGGAGCCGGTCCGGTCATCGGAGAGGACAGTCCAGGAACAACAGGACGAATCCAGCAGCCTCTCGTGCGCAGCGCGCGCTCCCATGCCCAAAAATATCGTCCATCCCACAGGAGGCAAGGATCAGACCCTCTAGTGAAGGCTGCCAGGTAAAACTTAAATTTCACTGATGCACCGCTCCGAAGCGCCTCCTCCGGAGAGGAGCGCAAGGAAAACAGAGCAGGTGGAGTGGGACGTCCGCGAGCACAGGTGGCAGAGCACGGCGGGGCCCTCCCAGACCGGACCCAGACAACAGCAGCGGCTCATAAAGAGCATTAATGTCCAAGAGAGACTGACGATTATACACAAGCAAGGCAGAGGTGTCCCGGCAGAACACACAGAGCAAAAACACAGCAACAAATAACAAAAAACTCGACGAGTGGTAAAGACAGGGCTGACGGCATGCCAAACACACAGGCGCCATCTTGCCACTTTTATTTAACAGAGGGACTTTGCGGGGGATTCTTGCAAATAAATTAGCTTCACACAGGCGTCTTCTAACTGTCACAGCACTTACAGGTAACTCCAGACTGTCTTTGATCATCCAGGAGCTGATCAGTGGGTGAGCCTTTGCCATTCTCATTATTCTTCTATCCATTTTGATTGTTGTTTTCCATTTTCTTCCACACGTCTCTGGTTTTTTGTCCATTTTAAAGCATTGGAGATCATTGTAGATGAACAGCCTATAATTTTTTGCACCTGCATATAAGTTTTCCCCTCTCCAATCAACTTTTTAATCAAACTACGCTGTTCTTCTGAACAATGTCTTGAACGTCCCATTTTCATCAGGCTTTCAAAGAGAAAGCATGTTCAACAGGTGCTGCCTTCATCCTTAAATAGGGGACACCTGATTCACACCTGTTTGTTCCACAAAACTGACAAACTCACTGACTGAATGCCACACTACTATTATTGTGAACACCACCTTTTCTACTTTTTTTTACTAATAGCCCAATTTCATAGCCTTAAGAGTGTGCATATCATGAATGCTTGGTCTTGTTAGATTTGTGAGAATCTACTGAATCTACTGGTACCATGTTTCCCATGTAACAATAAGAAATATACTCAAAACCTGGATTAATCTTTTTAGTCACATAGCACTACTATTATTCTGAACACTACTGTATATCATTTCATGAACCACCTCCCTGGTTCGAAGGTTGTTACAGCCATGGAGTGGCAGCAGGGAAAAGCTCCCACTGTCTCATGGCTTGTCTCTCAAACAGCCTCAAACAACCAAATCCAAAACATCCTGCTTGGGGCGGAACTGCTTCTACTGATAGAGGGGGGCAAAAGCGGGTTACTGGCACCCCAGATCCAGTTGCTTGTGGGTAGATGGAGTTCATCAGTCTGGGAAGACAGCTCATCTAGGAGAAGGAAAACGTATTTCTGACCCCCACTGCCTTGCGGCGATACCCACTCTGTTATGGTTTTAGCAGAGTCAAAAATAAACCCAATTTGCACTTGCAAAAACAAGATGTTTTAACATTCCCAAAGTGATAATCAGTCCAAACAAATGACGTGGAAAACGGGCTCCAAACAAAACATGACAAAGTGGTCCAAACAAGGAGTCCACACAAAACTAACTACAGCCTCTACAGGAAGTAACAACAAGGGTCAAGGTACTTACAAAAACCCGGAGCAGCATGAACACCGTGAGCAGAAAAACAAAAGAACAAAATGAAGGACATGTGTGGCAGGGTCAAAGGTCAAGTGACAAGGTGATCAAAAACCTTGACATCTAAAGTGAAGTAGAACAAAACATGACCATAACTAAAACTTAACCAAAAGACAGATCCAAAACCACATACAACCCCATTTCAAATTAAGTTGGGATGTTGTGTAAAATGTAAATTAAAAACAGAATACAATGATTTGAAAATCCTCTTCAAACTATATTCAATTGAATACACCACAAAGACAAAAATATTTAATGCTCAAACTGATAGACTTTGTTTTTGTGCAAATATTTGCTCATTTTGAAATGGATGCCTGCAACACATTTCAAAAAAGTTGGGATGAGGCAACAAAAGACTGGGAAAGATGAATGCTCAAAGAAAACTTGTTTGGAAACATGTGAGTGTCATGACTGGGTATAAAAGGAGCATTCCCAAAAGTCTCAGCCGTTCACAAGCAAAGATGGGGCGAGGATCACCACTTTGTGAACAACTGCATGAAAAAAATAGTACAACAGTTTAAGAACAATGTTTCTCAACATTCAATTGCAAGAAATTTAGGGATTCCATCATCTACAGTCCATAATATAATCAGAAGATTCAGAGAATCTGGAGAACTTTCAACACAAAAGCGGCAAGGCCAAAAACCCACATTGAATGCCCGTGACCTTCGATCCCTCAGGCAGCACTGCATTAAAAACCAACATCATTGTGTAAAGGATTTTACCACGTGGGAACACTTCAGAAAACCATTGCTCGTTAACACAGTTCATTGCTACATCTACAAGTGCAAGTTAAAACTCTACCATGCAAATTGAAAGCCAAACATCAACAACATCCAGAAACGCCGCCGCCTTCTCTGGGCCTGAGCTCATTTGAAATGGACAGAAAAGTGGAAAAGTGTGCTGTGGTCTGATGAGTCCACATTTCAAATTGTTTTTGGAAATCATGGATGTTGTGTCCTCCGGACAAAAGAGGAAAATGACCATCCAGATTGTTACCAGCGCAAAGTTCAAAAGCCAGCATCTGTGATGGTATGGGGGTGTGTTAGTGTCCATGGCATGGGCAACATTCACATCTGTGATGGCACCATCAATGCTGAAAGGTACATCCAGGTTTTGAAGCAACACATGCTGGCATTCAAGCAACGTCTTTTTCAGGGACGTCCCTGCTTATTTCAGCAAGACAATGCCAAGACACATTTTCCACGTGTTACAACAGCGTGGCTTCATAGTAAAAGAGTGCAGGTACTAGACTGGCCTGCCTGCAGTCCAGACCTGTCACCCATTGAAAATGTATGGCGCATTATGAAGCGCAAAATACGACAAGAGACCCTGGACTGTTGAACAACTGAAGTTGTACATCAAGCAAGAATGGGAAAGAATTCCACCTACAAAGCTTCAACAATTAGTGTCCTCAGTTCCAAAATGCTTATTGAGTGTTGTTAGAAGGAAAGGTGATGTAACACAGTGATAAACATACCACTGTCCCAGCTTTTTTGAAACGTGTTGCAGCCATCCATTTCAAAATGAGCAAATATTTGCACAAAAACAAAAAAGTTTATTACTTTGAACATTAAATATCTTGTCTTTGTGGTGTATTCAATTGAATATAGGTTGAAGAGGATTTGCAAATCATTGTATTCTGTTTTTCTTTACATTTTACACAACGTCCCAACTTCATTGGAATTGGGGTTGTAATACCACAAATGGTCTAGTGGTTAAAGCATTGGGCTTGAGACCAGACGATCCTTGGTTCAAATCCCAGCATGACTTGAAAATCACTAAGGGCCCTTGGGCAAGGTCCTTAATCACCTAGTTGCTCCCGGCACCTTGTATGGCACCACCCTCACATTGGGGTGAATGTGAAGCATTTTTTGTAAAGTGCTTTGAGCGTCTGATGCAGATGGAAAAGCACTATATAAATGCAGTCCATAATACAAAAATAAACATAAAACTAAAACAAAAAACAGACAAACAAAAAACAAGATGCAAAGGTGGAAAACTGGCAGACGGAGCATAAATAAAGAGGCAACAACAACTGACTCAGCCAAAAACTAAACAATAACCAAAAACTACCTCAAGAAATAAAAGCAGAAAACCAACATGGACACAAAGTGAACACAGTGTAGAACTGAGGAAGTATACTAGAAAACCCACAGTGCATAGCCAGAGACATAATGACAGAACCCACCCAGACCGGGACAGAGTAAGAGGACTGACCACAAACACAACAGACAGAGGACAACACCAAAGGGGCTCATGTGGATGACAGACCAGGGAGGAGACACACCGGATACAAAAAGGAGCACAGGCCAAATAACACAAAAAACATCATGACAGAAAGGACAGAGGACTGAATATAAACATAAAGACACAGACAGGACCGACAGATGAACAAACACACACACACACACACACACACACACACACACACACACACACACACACACACACACACACACACACACACACACACACACACACACACACACACACACACACACACACACACACACACACACACACACGAGGTACAGAGACGACAGACAAAGGAGGACACACCCATACACAATGAAAACCAAAGGAGGCGTTGGAAACAAACAGGACAGTACACAAACCATAAACAAAGGACACAAACAGGCAGTCAGAGGCAGACACAACACACTCATGGGAAAGACTCAGGAGTAAACCCTACACAAATCTGGAGTGGAGCCCCTAAGGCAGTTGGATGGACTACTAGTCGCCCTTCCAGCAACTCCAGCGGACATGCTGGTGCCAAACGCACTGCTCTGCACTCCTTTGGACCACATCGGCAAGGCAGAGAGGGGGACGTTGGTGTCTGGGCAGCCCTGAGTCTCTATACACCCCACCCAGTTTCTACACCCCAGAGTGGTCATTTCGGTGATGCTGCAAGGTGGCAAAAACAACACAGGAGACAGCAGTCTCTGAGTGACAAGCCTCATCCGATTGGCGTAGGGTAGGACAGTATGGGTTGCCTCTGTCGGGGGAGGGATCAGCTCCCTGTGGACATAAACCAGTCTTTCCAGCTCTCTCTCTCTTTCTCTCTCTCTGCATGCAGATTTGATGAAATTATCGTAATATAATTCACAGGAATGATACTGGCTCACACTTGGAGCAGAGATGATGGCCAGCTTGAGGTCATGGAGGGTTAGTATTATGTCACCTTTGTATTCTTGTATTCTTTACGTGTATGAGTCTCGGCTGAAAAGTTCTGCCTCCAGTGTGATTATTTCAAATGTGTGTTGTCATTTTGGCTGCTCCCGCTTGTACAGGGTCGCCACAGCGGATACAGCCAGATCCGAACTGGGATTTTGGTACTGGTTTTACGCTGGATGCCCCTCCTGACGCAACTCCAGTTTTTACCTGAAAAAACACATACAGAGCCACTGGTGTTCCGAAGAGGTCTCCCATCCAAGTACTAACCAGGTGCCGCACGACTTAGCTTCTGAGATCTGATGGGTTCAGGCTGACACAAGCAGACCGGCCAGTGTGATTATTTCAAGTAACAACGAAGATATCTAAGTGAAACTGGTGTGAGAATGATCCTTTACTTACTGCTGTACCAAATGGTTTCCACCTGCATTTTCAGTGCTGCTCTGAATCACCTTCAACATGGCACATGCACACAGTGCTCTGTTACATTTGGTGACATGCATGGATGTGTGTTTGAAACCACGTGCTGTTACTGAATTGCTCACGATGGAGCGTTAAGCATTTTTCTTTTTTTGCCTTTCAGCTTCGGGGGGTGGGGGCTCCACCTCCAGACCCCCTAATTACAGCCTTCTTAACCTCCTGCCACTTTAAGTATTTTTTAATGTAGATGAAAATTAATATTCAAAGTTTTAGCTAGTTGACAGTAGGTCAACTAGCTGTACAATATGGCCAAATTATCATATCTCAATATTGTCATATCATTATGATATACGATATGACTATGATTTCACACAAAGTGCAGCAACAGTGAAAATGAAACATTCTTAAACAAAACAGTAATAATACCACACTCATTTTGCACTCATCATAAGGTTAGGATACTGTGCCCTCCAAAAGTATTGGAACACTTGGTATTTCACACATTTTAATTTGTTTATGCCATTTCAAATACAAGAAATACAAAAAAATTAAGAATAAAAATTGCTAAATTTATCTTCCTCGAACTCAAACTGAAAGCAAATCTCTAAAACTTGATAAAAACCTGTAAATAATAATCAGTTTTATTGCCAGTTTTCTTCAGACAAGTCAGGGGATGGAAACATGAACATTTCCAAGTCACTGACTACGTTTACATGCCGTTAATATTCCAGTTAAGGTCAATATTCTGGTTTCTGAATCATTAGGAATAACCCGTTTACATGCTTAAGCAGACAGAGTTACTCCTGTATACATGGTCATTGGTATCATTTGGAATATCCACATCTAAACAGTGACGCACGTCTTTATTTGGTCTGGCGTTCGTGCAAATCCTGCTTCATGTAAATCCCTCCCTCACTACTACTCACCTACACTACTATTTTCTCACTTTTCTCTCCTGTGTAAACACTCTCTTTTTTCTTCTGGGCGAGAAAATTATAACAGACACACGAAGAACACAATGCGCATGCTCTCCCTTCGCTCACTGCCTCCAGGGGTATGGATGCAGGACCCGCAAAGAATCCAAGTTATGGCCACAGAGCTCTGCGGCTGCGGTATACCGAGACCCTGCGGCGCTGTGGATTTTTCCGCAAATGCTGGCGCGCTCAGCATCAAAACAGCGAGCGTAGTCTCTGGACCTGTTGCCAGAGTTGGCGCAGCTCCACACAGCAGAGAGGGGGGCGGTGTGAGTGGCCTGCTGCGGCATTTACCAAGCCCGCAGACTCAGTAAGTGCATCGGAGGCAGAGTAATCGCGGTGATGCCAACCAGTGCCGCGACCGGCCCGCCTGATAAGGACGCAGAACACAATACGCTGTTTATCTCTGCTTCTGTGGTGTCAGGTGGGTTGCGCGCGCCGCATACAAGTAGTTGCTGTACTCAAAAGACCAAGATTCCTTGCGGATAGGACATGCGCAGAACACAAAATAATGTTCCTTTCTATGGGGATATCCCGATGCCCGTTTATATGACCTGATATTCGGGTTAGAAAAGGAGTAACCCAGGGGTCTTATTCGGGTTTTTAAAAACCGGAATATGAGCATATTCGTGTTTTTGCGGGTGTTTACATGGCCATGCACAACCGGCTTATTTCCAATATTCCGGTTACGAAAGGGTTATTGGCTGCATGTAAACGTAGTCAGTGAATATGTCTTGGGCTTTATTTACATAAATTATGAAGAAATACAAAAGTTTCTTTCACCAAAACATCAAATCTAGGCTTTCATCTCAAATGTACTTTCTGGCAAATTGTAGCTCGAATAGGTCTTCTTTTTAATAAAATCCCCCTCAAAGCCCAGCTTCCTGGTGAAGTGGTGTAAACTAAATTATATGAAGTTGTAGAGATTTGCTTTCAGTTTGAGTTTAAGGAAGATACTTCAGATTTATTTATCTAAAGTTGTGTCACTGGTGTGTCAATCAGACAGCAAAATTAAGAGGTTATTTAAAAAATAAGTCCTTCAGAGAGTAAAATTAAGAGGTTACACAGGTTTTATACAGAACAGAGGAGGAGTAAATTACCTGTATTTCTTTCAGCCTGAGCATCTTCACATTTTATCACATAAATCAACAGCTGCCTGCTCGTTTTAAATCACTGGAAACACACGCATATATAAGACAATCCGAATTAAAGGAGAAATGCCACTTTGCAAAACTTGGACCTCATTTCTGGCATAAAATACAGGTGTTTAGGCACCAATATAACTTTGGTGTCATTTGGAGTCTGTGAGTCAAATATTTTGCTTCTTCTACTAAGGTGCATTAGAACTTCTTGTGGTACACAGTACCAGCTACTGTACTGGAGGGGCCTAGCAGTCAATATGTGTCACTGATTTCAAAATACAGTTCTTTTCAACCAGAAGTGAAGAGAAAAGACAAAAAGCTGTGTATGCATGCGTGTGTTTTGATCACTGACAAACTGTGGAGAGCCGACATTTGCTGTTTGTCATTAAGTCATATTTATATTAAAAGCATGAGTGTGTGATTTTATTTAGTAAGTTCAATGTAAGCACATACTATAACTGTAAATACATTACATGGATCACACAAGAAAGTGAAAGCACTTATTTCCTTTGTGGTCCATTTAAAAATCTAATGACAAAATAGAAGTAATAACAAATTCATAATAATAGTGTGTATATGATAGCAAGAACCTAAACAATTTCTAAATTTGTTTTCTAAATTCTCTTGCTTGCCTCTACTGGTGGTTGGCTCTCACTGCGGTATTGTATCACTTCCTGTTCCGGAGCACAGTGGTGTTTTGCTGTATCTGTTAGCTGTTTAATCTGCGCAGTTAGATTGATCTAGTTAACTAGATAACGATTTGTTTCACAGTGTAATCTTCACGTGCCTTAACTAAAGCACTCCCTCTACTGAATCACCTCTAAATTATTTACACATTATTCACGTTGTGTGTTTTTAGGAATCCGCTAGCTTAGCGCAGCTACTAGCTCTTAGCCGATTTAGCATGGCGGCTTCTCCTGTCTCTCCTGCACTTTTCTGCTCTGGGTGTGAAATGTTTAGTTATTCATCTGCCTCCTTTAGCAGTAATGGTACTTGTAATAAGTGTAGCTTATTCGTAGCTTTGGAGGCCAGGCTGGGCGAATTGGAGACTCGGCTCCACACCGTGGAAAATTCTACAGCTAGCCAGGCCCCTGTAGTCGGTGCGGACCAAGGTAGCTTAGCCACAGTTAGTTCCCTTCCAGAAGATCCCGAGCAGCCGGGAAAGCAGGCCGACTGGGTGACTGTGAGGAGGAAGCGTAGCCCTAAACAGAAGCCTCGTGTACACCACCAACCCGTTCACATTTCTAACCGTTTTTCCCCACTCAGCGACACACCCACCGAGGATCAAACTCTGGTTATTGGCGACTCTGTTTTGAGAAATATGAAGTTAGCGACACCAGCAACCATAGTCAATTGTCTTCCGGGGGCCAGAGCAGGCGACATTGAAGGAAATTTGAAACTGCTGGCTAAGGCTAAGCGTAAATTTGGTAAGATTGTAATTCACGTCGGCAGTAATGACACCGGGTTACGCCAATCGGACGTCACTAAAATTAACATTGAACTGGTGTGTAACTTTGCAAAAACAATGTCGGACTCTGTAGTTTTCTCTGGGCCCCTCCCCACTCGGACCGGGAGTGACATGTTTAGCCGCATGTTCTCCTTGAATTGCTGGCTGTCTGAGTGGTGTCCAAAAAATGAGGTGGGCTTCATAGATAATTGGCAAAGCTTCTGGGGAAAACCTGGTCTTGTTAGGAGAGACGGCATCCATCCCACTTTGGATGGAGCAGCTCTCATTTCTAGAAATCTGGCCAATTTCTTAAATCCTCCAAACCGTGACTATCCAGGGTTGGGACCAGGAAGCACAGTTGTAGTCTTACACACCTCTCTGCAGCTTCTCTCCCCCTGCCATCCTCTCATTACCGCATCCCCGTAGAGATGGTGCCTGCTCCCAGACCACCAATAACCAGTAAAAAATCTATTTAAGCATAAAAATTCAAAAAGAAAAAATAATATAGCACCTTCAACTGCATCACAGACTAAAACAGTTAAATGTGGTCTATTAAACATTAGGTCTCTTCTAAGTCCCTGTTAGTAAATGATATAATAATTGATCAACATATTGATTTATTCTGCCTTACAGAAACCTGGTTACAGCAGGATGAATATGTTAGTTTAAATGAGTCAACACTCCCGAGTCACACTAACTGCCAGAATGCTCGTAGCACAGGCCGAGGCGGAGGATTAGCACCTGGTCGTTACTGTGAGTTTCTCTGTGAATTTTCAGACCTTTTGTCTGACTTAGTGCTTAGCTCTGATAAGATAATTATAGTGGGCGATTTTAACATCCACACAGATGCTGAGAATGACAGCCTCAACACTGCATTTAATCTATTATTAGACTCAATTGGCTTTGCTCAAAAAGTAAATGAGTCCACCCACCACTTTAATCATATCTTAGATCTTGTTCTGACTTATGGTATGGAAATAGAAGACTTAACAGTATTCCCTGAAAACTCCCTTCTGTCTGATCATTTCTTAATAACATTTACATTTACTCTGATGGACTACCCAGCAGTGGGGAATAAGTTTCATTACACTAGAAGTCTTTCAGAAAGTGCTGTAACTAGGTTTAGGATATGATTCCTTCTTATGTTCTCTAATGCCATATACCAACACAGTGCAGAGTAGCTACCTAAACTCTGTAAGGGAGATAGAGTATCTCGTCAATAGTTTTACATCCTCATTGAAGACAACTTTGGATGCTGTAGCTCCTCTGAAAAAGAGAGCTTTAAATCAGAAGTGTCTGACTCCGTGGTATAACTCACAAACTCGTAGCTTAAAGCAGATAACCCGTAAGTTGGAGAGGAAATGGCGTCTCACTAATTTAGAAGATCTTCACTTAGCCTGGAAAAAAGAGTCTGTTGCTCTATAAAAAAGCCCTCCGTAAAGCTAGGACATCTTTCTACTCATCACTAATTGAAGAAAATAAGAACAACCCCAGGTTTCTTTTCAGCACTGTAGCCAGGCTGACAAAGAGTCAGAGCTCTATTGAGCTGAGTATTTCATTAACTTTAACTAGTAATGACTTCATGACTTTCTTTGCTAACAAAATTTTAACTATTAGAGAAAAAATTACTCATAACCATCCCAAAGACGTATCGTTATCTTTGGCTGCTTTCAGTGATGCCGGTATTTGGTTAGACTCTTTATCTCCAATTGTTCTGTCTGAGTTATTTTCATTAGTTACTTCATCCAAACCATCAACATGTTTATTAGACCCCATTCCTACCAGGCTGCTCAAGGAAGCCCTACCATTATTTAATGCTTCGATCTTAAATATGATCAATCTATCTTTGTTAGTTGGCTATGTACCACAGGCTTTTAAGGTGGCAGTAATTAAACCATTACTTAAAAAGCCATCACTTGACCCAGCTATATTAGCTAATTATAGGCCAATCTCCAACCTTCCTTTTCTCTCAAAAATTCTTGAAAGGGTAGTTGTAAAACAGCTAACTGATCAATCTGCAGAGGAATGGTCTATTGAAGAGTTTCAGTCAGGTTTTAGAATTCATCATAGTACAGAAACAGCATTAGTGAAGGTTACAATGATCTTCTTATGGCCTCGGACAGTGGACTCATCTCTGTGCTTGTTCTGTTAGACCTCAGTGCTGCTTTTGATACTGTTGACCATAAATTTTATTACAGAGATTAGAGCATGCCATAGGTATTAAAGGCACTGCGCTGCGGTGGTTTGAATCATATTTGTCTAATAGATTACAATTTGTTCATGTAAATGGGGAATCTTCTTCACAGACTAAAGTTAATTATGGAGTTCCACAAGGTTCTGTGCTAGGACCAATTTTATTCACTTTATACATGCTTCCCTTAGGCAGTATTATTAGACGGTATTGCTTAAATTTTCATTGTTACGCAGATGATACCCAGCTTTATCTATCCATGAAGCCAGAGGACACCCACCAATTAGCTAAACTGCAGGATTGTCTTACAGACATAAAGACATGGATGACCTCTAATTTCCTGCTTTTAAACTCAGATAAAACTGAGTTATTGTACTTGGCCCCACAAATCTTAGAACATGGTGTCTAACCAGATCCTTACTCTGGATGGCATTACCCTGACCTCTAGTAATACTGTGAGAAATCTTGGAGTCATTTTTGATCAGGATATGTCATTCAAAGCGCATATTAAACAAATATGTAGGACTGCTTTTTTGCATTTACGCAATATCTCTAAAATCAGAAAGTTCTTGTCTCAGAGTGATGCTGAAAAACTATTCATGCATTTTATTTCCTCTAGGCTGGACTATTGTAATTCATTATTATCAGGTTGTCCTAAAAGTTCCCTAAAAAGCCTTCAGTTAATTCAAAATGCTGCAGCTAGAGTACTGACGGGGACTAAAGGAATGGGCATATCTCACCCATATTGGCCTCTCTTCATTGGCTTCCTGTTAATTCTAGAATAGAATTTAAAATTCTTCTTCTTACTTATAAGGTTTTGAATAATCAGGTCCCATCTTATCTTAGGGACCTCGTAGTACCATATCACCCCAATAGAGCGCTTCGCTCTCAGACTGCAGGCTTACTTGTAGTTCCTAGGGTTTGTAAGAGTAGAATGGAGGCAGAGCCTTCAGCTTTCAGGCTCCTCTCCTGTGGAACCAGCTCCCAATTCAGATCAGGGAGACAGACACCCTCTCTACTTTTAAGATTAGGCTTAAAACTTTCCTTTTTGCTAAAGCTTATAGTTAGGGCTGGATCAGGTGACCCTGAACCATCCCTTAGTTATGCTGCTATAGACGTAGACTGCTGGGGGGTTCCCATGATGCACTGTTTCTTTCTCTTTTGCTCTGTATGCACCACTCTGCATTTAATCATTAGTGATCGATCTCTGCTCCCCTCCACAGCATGTCTTTTTCCTGGTTCTCTCCCTCAGCCCCAACCAGTCCCAGCAGAAGACTGCCCTCCTGAGCCTGGTTTCTGCTGGAGGTTTCTTCCTGTTAAAAGGGAGTTTTTCCTTCCCACTGTAGCCAAGTGCTTGCTCACAGGGGGGTCGTTTTGACCGTTGGGGTTTTACATAATTATTGTATGGCCTTGCCTTACAATATAAAGCGCCTTGGGGCAACTGATTGTTGTGATTTGGCGCTATATAAAAAAAATTGATTGATTGATTGATTGATTGAATTGGCTTTGCTCAAAATGTAAATGAGCCCACCCACCACTTTAATCATATCTTTGATCTTGTTCTGACTTATGGTATGGAAATTGAAGACTTAACAGTATTCCCTGAAACTCCCTTCTGTCTGATCATTTCTTAATAACATTTACATTTACTCTGATAGACTACCGAGCAGTGGGGAATAAGTTTCATTACACTAGAAGTCTTTCAGAAAGCGCTGTAACTAGGTTTAAGGATATGATTCCTTCTTTATGTTCTCTAATGCCATATACCAACACAGTGCAGAGTAGCTACCTAAACTCTGTAAGTGAGATGGAGTATCTCGTCAATAGTTTTACATCCTCATTGAAGACAACCTTGGATGCTGTAGCTCCTCTGAAAAAGAGAGCTTTAAATCAGAAGTGCCTGACTCCATGGTATAACTCACAAACTCGCAGCTTAAAGCAGATAACCCGTAAGTTGGAGAGGAAATGGCGTCTCACTAATTTAGAAGATCTTCACTTAGCCTGGAAAAAGAGTCTGTTGCTCTATAAAAAAGCCCTCCGTAAAGCTAGGACTTCTTACTACTCATCACTAATTGAAGAAAATAAGAACAACCCCAGGTTTCTTTTCAGCACTGTAGCCAGGCTGACAAAGAGTCAGAGCTCTATTGAGCCGGGTATTCTTTTAACTTTTTTGCTAATAAAATTTTAACTATTAAAGAAAAAATTACTCATAACCATCCCAAAGACGTATCGTTATCTTTGGCTGCTTTCAGTGATGCCGGTATTTGGTTAGACTCTTTCTCTCCGATTGTTCTGTCTGAGTTATTTTCATTAGTTACTTCCTCCAAACCATCAACATGTCTATTAGACTCCATTCCTACCAGGCTGCTCAAGGAAGCCCTACCATTAATTAATGCTTCGCTCTTAAATATGATCAATCTATCTTTGTTAGTTGGCTATGTACCACAGGCTTTTAAGGTGGCAGTAATTAAACCATTACTTAAAAAGCCATCACCTGACCCAGCTATCTTAGCTAATTATAGGTCAATCTCCAACCTTCCTTTTCTCTCAAAAATTCTTGAAAGGGTAGTTGTAAAATAGCTAACTGATCATCTGCAGAGGAATGGTCTATTTGAAGAGTTTCAGTCAGGTTTTAGAATTCATCATAGTACAGAAACAGCATTAGTGAAGGTTACAAATGATCTTCTTATGGCCTCAGACAGTGGACTCATCTCTGTGCTTGCTCTGTTAGACCTCAGTGCTGATTTTGATACTGTTGACCATAAAATTTTATTACAGAGATTAGAGCATGCCATAGGTATTAAAGGCACTGTGCTGCGGTGGTTTGAATCATATTTATCTAATAGATTACAATTTGTTCATGTAAATGGGGAATCTTCTTCACAGACTAAGGTTAATTATGGAGTTCCACAAGGTTCTGTGCTAGGACCAATTTTATTCACTTTATACATGTTTCCCTTAGGCAGTATTATTAGACGGCAGAGCTTAAATTTTCATTGTTACGCAGATGATACCCAGCTTTATCTATCCATGAAGCCAGAGGACACACACCAATTAGCTAAACTGCAGGATTGTCTTACAGACATAAAGACATGGATGACCTCTAATTCCCTGCTTTTAAACTCTGATAAAACTGAAGTTATTGTACTTGGCCCCACAAATCTTAGAAACATGGTGTCTAACCAGATCCTTACTCTGGATGGCATTACCCTGACCTCTAGTAATACTGTGAGAAATCTTGGAGTCATTTTTGATCAGGATATGTCCTTCAATGCGCATATTAAGCAAATATGTAGGACTTCTTTTTTGCATTTGCGCAATATCTCTAAAAAATAGAACGGTCTTGTCTCAGAGTGATGCTGAAAAACTAATTCATGCATTATTTCCTCTAGGCTGGACTATTGTAATTCATTATTATCAGGTTGTCCTAAAAGTTCCCTGAAAAGCCTTCAGTTAATTCAAAATGCTGCAGCTAGAGTACTGACGGGGACTAGAAGGAGAGAGCATATTTCACCCATACTGGCCTCTCTTCATTGGCTTCCTGTTAATTCTAGAATAGAATTTAAAATTCTTCTTCTTACTTATAAGGTTTTGAATAATCAGGTCCCATCTTATCTTAGGGACCTCATAGTACCATATCACCGCAGTAGAGCGCATCACTCTCAGACTGCAGGCTTACGTGTAGTTCCTAGGGTTTTTAAGAGTAGAATGGGAGGCAGAGCCTTCAGCTTTCAGGCTCCTCTCCTGTGGAACCAGCTCCCAATTCGGATCAGGGAGACAGACACCCTCTCTACTTTTAAGATTAGGCTTAAAACTTTCCTTTTTGCTAAAGCTTATAGTTAGGGCTGGATCAGGTGACCCTGAACCATCCCTTAGTTATGCTGCTATAGACTTAGACTGCTGGGGGGTTCCCATGATGCACTGAGTGTTTCTTTTTCTTTTTGGTCTGTATGCACCACTCTGCATTTAATCATTAGTGATTGATCTCTGCTCTCTTCCACAGCATGTCTTTTTCCTGATTCTCTCCCCTCAGCCCCAACCAGTCCCAGCAGAAGACTGCCCCTCCCTGAGCCTGGTTCTGCTGGAGGTTTCTTCCTGTTAAAAGGGAGTTTTTCCTTCTCACTGTCGCCAAGTGCTTGCTCACAGGGGGTCGTTTTGACCATTGAGGTTTTTCTGTAATTATTATATGGCTTTTGCCTTACAATATAAAGCGCCTTGGTGCAACTGTTTGTTGTGATTTGGCGCTATATAAATACAATTGATTTGATTTGATTTTAAAAAGGGCCAAAACTCGCACAGTGTAAAGCCAACATTTATGTGTCAAGACAATATTGAGTGCACGTTTTACAACATCATAAAACATGCGATGACACTTCCAGGGCTCTGTAAAAATGCCTGTTTTTACAAATAAAAAATGGAATATTTTACAAAAGCACATTTATCTGTAAACACCAACACACGACACACGTCACATTAACGTGTTGGTTTACATAATGAATGACTGAACCAATCAATGTTTATCAGAGGCACTTTTACCCAGAATGCTTTGTGATCTGTCTGTGTTTGTTAGAAAACGTCAGAATTATTGCATTATTCAACATTAAAAGATATATGTTATATTTTAACTTTGTATAAATGACAGAATTGACATTAATGGAGTTATTCTATCAGTATTCACACCAAACCATAGTCAGCATGACTTTATTTTCCAAGACCTCCACCTGACCGGAGTGTTGTTATTGGTAGAGAGCTGGCTGCTCTGCGCTTGTGGTTGTGCTGGAAGCCATGTAGTAAACAAGAGCTTCCAGCAGGGATCAGGATGTTCAAAGACAGAAGTGTGGGTTCACTGTTTGGGTCTGTTGTTGCTTTTAATGCTTCTAGAAGTTTTCGTGGTGTTAACTCAAATTCAGTTTATTAGTAGTTGCAAATGTACCAGAGACAATACTGGAATTTATCGGCTATCTGTAACTTCCAATACATTTTTGGGTGGTTTATTGTTTTATCTTTATCAAAGATAACTTTCCAGTTATCTGATTATCTGTTATCGAAGTTAATTTTTTGGTTATCTGTGCCCATCACTGGCTAACAGAAAGAAAAGCAATAATTGACTTGAATTGAAAATGCAATACAGAGAATCAAGAATACAATAAAGAACCAAAACCAGGGACCACAGAATAATACAAGAGCCAGAATACTAGAATGAATGGAAACAAGAATGAACATAATCAAGAGGCAAAAAATAAAAACAAGTCACGACCAGGCTAAACTGAAGGAAAAGGGAACAAATAAGACTGGAACCCAAACAGGACAGAAACATGACAAATGCCTTTTTTTTTACAAATGAAAAAATGACATATTTTACAAAAGCACATTTATTTGTAAACACCAACACACACATTACATTAACTTGTGTTGGTTTTTACATAGGACGAATGAATCAACCAATGTGAACGGAGGAACAGTTTACCCATAATCCTTTTGGGCACCTGTGTGTGTTATGTTCAAAACTTCAGAATTAGTGCATTATTTAAAAATTAAAAGATATATGTTATATTTTCAATTTGTACAAATTACAGAGTTCACATTAATGTAGTTATTCTATCTGGATTAATTTGATTTATAAATCAAAACCATAAGCCAAACCTGCTTTCCTTTTCAAGATGTCTGTCTCACAGCTGGACTGCTATATGCTGTTAAGGCAAATGATGTTTGACTACAGCAGTGGGCAGGGTGCACAAAGACACAAAGTGCTGATTCCTTGGCTGTGTTTGGGTTTGTGATCGCCTTTCGTTCCATCAGAAGCATTGGCGGTGTTAAAACTCAAAATCGGCTTGTTAGTAGGTGAGAGTGTACTGGAGACTAGAGGTGGGCGATACCGGGAGTTTTGGTATTGATCTGATACCAAGTAAATACCTAGTATCTGCGATATTGATACTGATACCAATACTTTTTCATATTTAAGCTTCATAGATCCAAAGGATCCAAAAGACCTAGGATAGAATTTTGCCAAACATTGTCCGTGACAACAAAATACTTTATTATCACAATCAACATTTTTGTTTAAAAAATATCACTCACCACAACTTAAAACACAATCTCCTGAGGTCGAGGGCTGACTTGAGGAGAGCGCTGAGTGGGCGGGCCATTCTGAGCCTATACCTGCATGGCTGTTGGCTGGCGCCGCTGAACCACGTGACGGCGCAACAACAAAAGACCAGAGGGGGGAGGGTGTGCTGCTCCGTGTTGTGTGACAAAGCGCAGCGCTGCTCTTACAGACAGAATAGACTTTGATGAATCTGCGTGCGCAGCAGTCAGTGTGTGCGGGAAAGAAAAAAAGCTTGAGTATCGATCTTTTTACAAGAGGATTGTTCAATATCAATACCAGCATTGGTATCAATATTATCGATATATGGATCGATCCGCCCACCTCTACCGGAGACAACACTCAAAGTTAACTGTAGCTTCTGATAATTTTGTTTGGTGGTTTATCATTTTAACGTCGTAAAAGATGAGCGTTTTGCCTACATTTAGTTTTGCCTTCATAATTTATCTTAGAACTGTTTATTTTGCCTTGTTGGGTGTCATTTTTTTCAGCACAACCTCACCTGTGTGACTTTAAAGTTGTTTTTTTCATTCTGACATACTGTATTAACACAGTGAAGTTAAATTCATACAAAAACATAAAATCTGAGTAGAAAAAAGTTTATTTTTTGACTGTGAAAACCACAAACATGTTTAATGAACCTTTTTTATAGCTAAACATGTAAATATATATTGTGAATTTCAAAAACATATGTACAAATGTAGTGCAGGAAATACTAATACTAAACTATTTACAACACAATCAGATGTCAAAATAAGATGCAACACAAATTATTTGTGGCACTCAAAAAAAAAAAATCCTGTGCAACACAACACAGAGTGGCACATCACAAGCCTGACACTTCCACAGTGTGTCACTCCTCTTGTTGTCCACCTGATGGCAGCGTTGGCACCTAAATCTGCCTTTTGTGGCTTTTTGGCGAGGATCTGTGCCTCTCACAATTGGCACAGGAACATGGTTCTGGCTCCTGTTCTGTGGGACACCTGTTTTGTCTGTACTACACAGTTGACACACCAGCTCCACCCTAAAGTCCTTGTGTGTCATGGGCTGCACTTGTTTGACACTCCTTATCTCACGGTGCATTAGTGGTTGCATTGTCAAGGACATGTAGCAACACTGTCCTGTACCAGTGAGCAGTTTTTTGATGGGTGGTGTAGTACTGGATGACCAGGTCAGACAGGTTGACTCCACCCATGTTTTTATTGTAGGCCACAACGGGTAGGACAGGGATTGTCTTTCACCCTCCAGCATCCATCCTTCCCACCCGTCACCCTTCTCTCCTCTGTCTCACCGGAAAACGCATGATGGATGGTGGAGCATACGGACACCTCCTGTGTGTCCATCCCCTTTACAAACACCAGCGGGCCCTCTCTTATCCATCTTATAGATCCTCTTGCACTTTTTTGTGAGAGCATTTGCCCTCCCTCTGGGGCATCCTTTGCTATTGTGCCTGTAGGTGCCACATGCTCCAAACTTCATCTTGGCCAGGTCCATGAACAGTTTGGGACTTGAATAAAAATTGTCCATGTAAATGTGGTACCCAAGGCCAAGAGAGGATGGATGAATCAGGTTCATGACCACATCATAAGACCTCGCATGTTCTGTGGTCACAGTCTTGCCAGTGTAAATGGAAAACATGAGTGTGTACCCATTGCTTTACTCAGCCAATACACAAAGTTTCATGCCCCATTTTGTTGACTTATCTTTCATGTACTGTCATTCTAGGTTTTGCCTTCGTCGCCACCATTCTTTCAGCCACTCCCAGCTCCCTCCTCAGGTGGTAATAAGCCTGGCAGGTATTGAGGATCTCATCATAAAGAGGCCTGGCTCGAAACAGTTTGTCACTGCCTGGTGTTCCCTTTTTACTGTCATTTTTTGCATCCTCATCTGGATCACTCAGGTGGATGCTCCAAAATATGAATTTAAATCTGTCTCTTGCAATGGTGGGCACAGTACCCCTAATCCACTAACCACTAATTATTAAAGCTAATGTTTTCATTATCGGATTAGCTTTTCAGATAACTTTGAAAACCATCAGCGGACCAATTATCTTCCGATACATTTTGGTTCAATAATTTTTAGACCGCAAACATTTTTGCAGGGAGAGTGAATAAGCTCTAGCAGTTAAAAACATTTGTGAAGTCTGATATCAAAGATTTTAATGTCTACCTGTTAAATGTTTTGTAGCAGACATACAGTTCTATTCTCTGCAGACAGAGAAGAGCTGGTTTCAGGGGAAAGTGTTCTATCCTCTGTAATCAGAGGAGAACTGGTCACAGAAGAGAAAGGAGAAAAAAAGAAGAAAAGAAAGAAAGATCATTTCTCTTAAACCCGCGGTCCCACCGAATAATGAAGGATGAATAAGGAGCCACGCACCCTGTTTTTTTGTTTTGTGAGCTATCGTGGCAGTATAGTGGCTCAGAGTGGCTCTTAGAGGCATTATCTTCAGTTAACAAGGCTCCTCTCTGAGCGTGGCACTAATTTCAAGATATTCAAAATTTAGCAACAACAGTGTGGCGCAGTTTGTGTTCGAGTTACTGCAACAGCTTAGAGGCATTTGTGTGGTGCTTACGAGTCTGCAAAAAGTCATTTATCCCTGCGCCTGGCACCTTCGCAGGACCTGAGAGGCTATTTTTGGAACAGCTCTCCTCTTGCGCACACAGTTCCACCTGCTCTGTGCGCTGGACTCTATAGAAAATAATTATTTTGTAGTGGATTAATCATTTTCTGCCAAGCCTTGTATACTGAAAACACCTCTAACCACTTCTAGAATCAGAGGACTGTTTCATCTGGACACTTTTTTTCCTCTCTTTCCTGCTCCATGTGGGATGTATTTTGAACAGCTTAAGGTAATTATTTTTAATGTTTTTTATAGCTTGATAAAACAGTTTCTTGCTGTAAAAGTATGTCTGTATGTTGATGTCTGTTGTATGTAAAAGTATGTTGATTTAATATCTTGTTAATGGATCACATGACCGCACTGAGGCAAGACCTGAGAGGCTATTTTTGGAGCGGCTCTCTTGTGCACACAATCCCACCTGCGCTGTGCGCTGGACTCTATATAAAATAATTATTTTGTAGCAGATTAATCATTTTCTGTCAAACCTTGGATGCTGAAAACACCTCTAATCACTTCTGGAATTAATGGATTACATGAGCTCCGCTGTGTGTGCGCACTGAGGCAATGACTTATCATCACGCTTCAAACGAGCATTTAGGCAGAACGCCAGCTCACAAAAGAGTGATATTTCATTCAATACTGGACGAACACAAAGTTAAAATTTGGGTGACTGCGTGAAAGTGGATGTGTGTTTAAAGCCATGGAAGATAATAACTCCAGTGGAGCAGGAGCTGTGCGGCAACACAGGTGGAGAGCGCGCAAAAGACCGATTTTGAAGACGTAACACAAAGTTAAAAGTTGTATCATGATAACTTGTAAGCTGCGGAAGAAATAAAGAAATATATATATATACACAAAGTCAAAAGTGAAATCATGTTGTAAAAATGACTGTGTTTAAAGCCAGGGAAAAAAATAAAGCCAGCAAGCCATGGAAAGGAAGCCACTTAGAAAGAGCACAGAGGCGGCTGTCCATGAAAGGACAACAGCAGTGCGCGCGCAAAAGAACGATTTTGAAGACATAACACAAAGTTAAAAGTTGTATCATGGTGACTTGTAAGCTGCGGAAGAAATTAAGAAATATATATATATATATATATATATATATATATATATCAAAAATGATCCACAGATGTATATAATAAAACGGCCACCTCATTCTATATGCAGAACGGCACCATGCACAAAAGAGCGCTTTTGCAGAAATAAATGGACAAACACAAAGTTAAAAGTGGATTCACATTGTAAAAATTATTGTTTAAAGCCAGGGAAAAAATAAAGCCAGCAAGCCACGGATGGAAAGGAAGCCACTTAGAAAGAACACAGAGGCGGCTGTCCATGAAAGGAGAACAGCAGCGCATGAGCAAAAGAGTGATTTTGCAGAAATAAATGGACAAACATAAAGTTTTGTGTGTTTAAAGCAGCAGAAGAAAAGTCAGAGAGCCGCGGAGCCAGCGAGGAGCACAGACGCGGCTCTCCAGGAACCCGTGGTTTGGGTCTAGCTGGTCTGGTGCATTACAGGTGGACAGCAGCCTGGAACTGTGCTGGAATGTCTATTTTTAGACTGCGTTTAAAAAAAGAAAAGAAGAAGGGACATCTTTAAATGCTGCTGTGAATCTGTGTATTGAAAACCCACAATTTGAAGGGACCAGCTGTGGGAGGGCTGGAGGTTTGGACCAAACTCATGCCTAAACGTGCACCACCATGGCGTTATCATGGCGCTATCATGGCACTACATGGCTTAGTGTGGCTGACGCGAGCCATTCGAGGCTGTAATGACAGGTCGGTCGTGGCTCACTAGAGGCTGCTACGCGGCACATGCGGGGTACAGAGAGGCACATAGTGGCACCTTCATAGTGGATACGTGATAGATCAAAACGTGGGTCATTCTTCGAATAATCACCCCACACCCATGCGTGGCTCCTTCTTCAGCCTTCATTATTCAGTGGGACCGAGGCTTAACACCATACTAACTTGCCAGCAATATCACCCAAGTCATCCAGAGGCATACAGTTTTAACATATGGTTAAAATTTTAACCAAACTAATTTTGGACAAGTTATTTAAATTAACATCACGTCTGAATTTTTATAAAGTGAAACTATCAGCTATATATTTTACTTTTAAAGTATTGTACTTCAGAATTAGTGAATTATTTAAAATTAAAAGACGTGTTATTTTTTAACTTTGTACAAATGACAGAATTGTCATTAATGGAGTTATTCTATCTGTATTAATTTGATGTATAAATCAAACCCATTAGTCAAAACTGCCTTATTTTCCAAGACCTCTGCCTCACGGTGGGACTGCTGTATGCTGTTAAGGAATATAACACCCCCCCCCCCCCCATTTCCTGGCAGTCAGGCCCCTTTTGCTGGGGTAGAGTTGAGCTTAGTGCCTCTTCACTGCTGCAAAATCTGTTGCAAGCAGGAGCTTTCAGCAGTGGGCACGGTGCACAAAGACAGAAGTGGTGTGGTGGTGACTCATTGTTTGGGTTTGTGATCGTTGTGTTAAAATTCAAAATTGGCTTGTTAGTAGCTGACAATGTACCGGCGACAATACTGAGCTGGGCTGTAGCTTCGGATAAATTTTTGGGTGGTTTAATATAAAAGATAACTTTTCAGTTAGCTGATTAACTGTTATCGAAGCTGCGTTTTTGGTTAGCTGTGCCCACCGCTGGTCTGTTGTTATTATTTTAGCTGGAAGGGGCACAGACAAAATATGATTTTGTTTCCAGTAGTCCTGAAGACTTGGCAGTTACACCAATGACGTATATCAAAATCCCCCCAAATTTTGTAAAGGTTGTCCACATCAAGATCAGTCCATTTGTATTTCTTCCCTAACTCCTTGTTTGTTGCAGTGTTTTTATTGGTGTTCATGCAGATTGTCCGGACTGTATCAGTTTCAAAAAACAGGCGAAAAAGGTCTTTTGGACTTTGGGGCAAAAGTGTCTCTACCTGGACTCCTGGTGTTCTCCGAGGCTGGAATCTGCTGACTGCTGGAGCAGTGTCTGCATCCTCCTCTGTGTTCCAGCAGTCAGAGCTGGGGCATGGCTCTGCTGTGCATCTGAGCGGAGATCTGGATCTGGAAAGAGAAGAGCGTGCTCCGACCCTCTGTTCAGATCTCTGTGCGCATGATACATCCACCTGTTCTGATTGCTCGTCCAGAACAAAAGAGGGATCATCTCCATCATCAGAAGCCTCACTGTCTGGTTCAGACTCTGATGACATGCTGCGCACTCTGTCTTCCTCCAGTTAAAAAAAATCTGAAATGCTTGCACAACGTTCATGACGCCTCATTTTCACAAAACGAAATAAAAACAACACCACCACCACACTAACCACACACGCTAACTAATCCACCACAGACTAAATACACACTCCAAACATGCTAATAGCTCTCAAATCTCCAAATACCAAAACTCTAATCGCTATTGGCTTTTGTCTCTCCTCGCCGAATCACCCACAGCATTTCTTCCCACAGAAACCAAATTATGTGACTTGAGGATCATTGTTATTGGCTTATGTAGTTTATTTTCCACCAGTGATAAAGACAAATTCATGGTTTGTATTTTTTCCTTACTTGTGTTGTTACAGGCAGAGGGGGAGAAGGAAGAAAAGAAACTCTGTGCGAAGCGCGCACCCACAAGCAAAACCACGTGGCGTTGGTGGGCAGTGATCAATCACGCATACTGATAGTGACTTCTGATTGGTTAGCTTGTGCATTTTCCACCAATGACAAAGAGGGAGTCATGTTTCTTCCCACCCCTGTTGCTACTGCAGCAGAGAAGGAAATGATCCTTTTTGCTACGGGTGTGTACATGAACATGCAGCAAAAATGACAATAATATTCATGAAAAAACATGGCATAAAAATACTCATAAGTCATGTTATACTAGCCCTAGTAACAAGATTTTAAAGCTGGTATAACAGTTGAAGTCTATGTTCAACATGCGCTCAAAGGGAGACTCACAGTGCAGCGTATTGAGTATTCCATCCACTTAATTAGATCAATCAATCAATTCAATCAATCAATTTTTTTATATAGCGCCAAATCACAACAAACAGTTGCCCCAAGGCGCTTTATATTGTAAGGCAAGGCCATACAATAATTATGTAAAACCCCAACGGTCAAAACGACCCCCTGTGAGCAAGCACTTGGCTACAGTGGGAAGGAAAACTCCCTTTTAACAGGAAGAAACCTCCCAGCAGAACCAGGCTCAGGGAGGGGCAGTCTTCTGCTGGGACTGGTTGGGGCTGAGGAAGAGAACCAGGAAAAAGACATGCTGTGGAGGGGAGCAGAGATCAATCACTAATGATTAAATGCAGAGTGGTGCATACAGAGCAAAAAGAGAAAGAAACAGTGCATCATGGGAACCCCCCAGCAGTCTACGTCTATAGCAGCATAACTAAGGGATGGTTCAGGGTCACTTGATCCAGCCCTAACTATAAGCTTTAGCAAAAGGAAAGTTTTAAGCCTAATCTTAAAAGTAGAGAGGGTGTCTGTCTCCCTGATCTGAATTGGGAGCTGGTTCCACAGGAGAGGAGCCTGAAAGCTGAAGGCTCTGCCTCCCATTCTACTCTTACAAACCCTAGGAACTACAAGTAAGCCTGCAGTCTGAGAGCGAAGCGCTCTATTGTGGTGATATGGTACTACGAGGTCCCTAAGATAAGATGGGACCTGATTATTCAAAACCTTATAAGTAAGAAGAAGAATTTTAAATTCTATTCTAAAATTAACAGGAAGCCAATGAACGAGAGGCCAATATGGGTGAGATATGCTCTCTCCTTCTAGTCCCCGTCAGTACTCTAGCTGCAGCATTTTGAATTAACTGAAGGCTTTTTAGGGAACTTTTAGGACAACCTGATAATAATGAATTACAATAGTCCAGCCTAGAGGAAATAAATGCATGAATTAGTTTTTCAGCATCACTCTGAGACAAGACCTTTCTGATTTTAGAGATATTGCGTAAATGCAAAAAAGCAGTCCTACATATTTGTTTAATATGCGCTTTGAATGACATATCCTGATCAAAAATGACTCCAAGATTTCTCACAGTATTACTAGAGGTCAGGGTAATGCCATCCACAGTAAGGATCTGGTTAGACACCATGTTTCTAAGATTTGTGGGGCCAAGTACAATAACTTCAGTTTTATCTGAGTTTAAAGCAGGAAATTAGAGGTCATCCATGTCTTTATGTCTGTAAGACAATCCTGCAGTTTAGCTAATTGGTCTGTGTCCTCTGGCTTCATGGATAGATAAAGCTGGGTAATCATCTGCGTAACAATGAAAATTTAAGCAATACCGTCTAATAATACTGCCTAAGGGAAGCATGTATAAAGTGAATAAAATTGGTCCTAGCACGAACCTTGTGGAACTCCATAATTAACTTTAGTCTGTGAAGAAGATTCCCCATTTACATGAACAAATTGTAATCTATTAGACAAATATGATTCAAACCACCGCAGCGCAGTGCCTTTAATACCTATGGCATGCTCTAGTCTCTGTAATAAAATTTTATGGTCAACAGTATCAAAAGCAGCACTGAGGTCTAATAGAACAAGCACAGAGATGAGTCCACTGTCCGAGGCCATAAGAAGATCATTTGTAACCTTCACTAATGCTGTTTCTGTACTATGATGAATTCTAAAACCTGACTGAGACTCTTCAAATAGACCATTCCTCTGCAGATGATCAGTTAGCTGTTTTACAACTACCCTTTCAAGAATTTTTGAGAGAAAAGGAAGGTTGGAGATTGGCCTATAATTAGCTAAGATAGCTGGGTCAAGTGATGGCTTTTTAAGTAATGGTTTAATTACTGCCACCTTAAAAGCCTGTGGTACATAGCCAACTAACAAAGATAGATTGATCATATTTAAGATCGAAGCATTAAATAATGGTAGGGCTTCCTTGAGCAGCCTGGTAGGAATGGGGTCTAATAAACATGTTGATGGTTTGGATGAAGTAACTAATGAAAATAACTCAGACAGAACAATCGGAGAGAAAGAGTCTAACCAAATACCGGCATCACTGAAAGCAGCCAAAGATAACGATACGTCTTTGGGATGGTTATGAGTAATTTTTTCTCTAATAGTTAAAATTTTGTTAGCAAAGAAAGTCATGAAGTCATGACTAGTTAAAGTTAATGGAATACTCAGCTCAATAGAGCTCTGACTCTTTGTCAGCCTGGCTACAGTGCTGAAAAGAAACCTGGGGTTGTTCTTATTTTCTTCAATTAGTGATGAGTAGAAAGATGTTAATCTGCTAAATGTTAAGCTGCTAATCCTCCGCCTCAGCCCGTGCTACGAGCATTCTGACAGTTAGTGTGACTCGAGGGTGTTGACTCATTTAAACTAACATATTCATCCTGCTGTAACCAGGTTTCTGTAAGGCAGAATAAATCAATATGTTGATCAATTATTATATCATTTACCAACAGGGACTTAGAAGAGAGAGACCTAATGTTTAATAGACCACATTTAACTGTTTTAGTCTGTGGTGCAGTTGAAGGTGCTATATTATTTTTTCTTTTTGAATTTTTATGCTTAAATAGATTTTTGCTGGTTATTGGTAGTCTGGGAGCAGGCACCGTCTCTACGGGGATGGGGTAATGAGGGGATGGCAGGGGGAGAGAAGCTGCAGAGAGGTGTGTAAGACTACAACTCTGCTTCCTGGTCCCAACCCTGGATAGTCACGGTTTGGAGGATTTAAGAAAATTGGCCAGATTTCTAGAAATGAGAGCTGCTCCATCCAAAGTGGGATGGATGCCGTCTCTCCTAACAAGACCAGGTTTTCCCCAGAAGCTTTGCCAATTATCTATGAAGCCCACCTCATTTTTTGGACACCACTCAGACAGCCAGCAATTCAAGGAGAACATGCGGCTAAACATGTCACTCCCGGTCTGATTGGGGAGGGGCCCAGAGAAAACTACTGACGCATGATCATGTGACTTCTGACGCAGTGGTGCGTCTGTCGACTCCACACGGTTAAGTAACACATGCTGCTTTAAACACAACTCATACACATCACCCGATACATGGCACAATGCACCATTTTGCAGCCACTCACATAGCCACTGATACACACGGCAGGATAAGACCAACCACCTGGGGGTGGTCGAGTGTAGGGATCAGAGCAGACCAAAAAAGGGAATCATGGCTCTTCTGTGGCAGGTTGAGCATGAGACGACTGCTCGGTCAGACCTCAGCGCTGTATAGATGACTCTGTTCTCAGTGTAGGCTACTCGCAATACAGCATCAGTTGATTTGACATCCCATCTCTGGATCATTTTTGAGTTTGCTTACCACATAAACTTACCGGGTAGGTTCTCTGCTGGGCAGAGAACAACACACTTAAAATGAGACAAAAGGGTGAGAGATGCCATAGTACCCATTGAAGTTGAGTGATCATATTAAAATTTGTACAGATTTGGTCTGGATCTAGATGAACATTCAGATTGATTTTCTTTCAATTCATTTATACTGCAATTCGAATGGATGAATGAATGAATGAGCACCAAGTCCCACATTTTTTATGTTACAACCTTATTCCAAAATAGACTAAATTAATTCCCCCCCATTGACACCCCATAATGACAACATAAAAGTTTTTTTTTTAATTTTTGCAATTTTTAAAAAAAATATAAATCTAAGAAATCGCATGTGCATAAGTATTCACACCCTTTGCTCAATACTTTCTCGATGCACCCTTTGCAGTAATTATGGCCTCATGTCTTCTTGAATATGATGTGAAAAGCTTGGTACACCTATCTTTGCGCATTTTTTGGGGAGTGTCAGTGCACAGCCATTTTCAGATTTCTCCAGAGATGTTCAATTGAATTCACATCTGTGCTCTGACTGGGCCACTCAAGGACATTCACAGAGTTGTCATGAAGCCACTCCTTTGATATCTTGGTTGTGTGCTTAGGGTCACTATTCTGCTGAAAGATGTACCGTCGCCCCAGTCTGTGGTCAAGAGCGCTCTGCAGCAGTTTTTCATCCAGGATGTCTCTGTACATTGTTGCATTCATCTTTCTCTCAATCCTGACTAGTCTCCCAGTTCCTGCTACTGAAAAACATCCCCACAGCATGATGCTGCCACCACCATGCTTCACCACAGGAAGATTCCTGGTGGATCCATTTACAGATGATGGAGGCCATTGTGCTCATTGGGACCTTCAAAGCAGCAGAAATCTTTCTGTACCTTCTTCAGATTTGTGCCTTGACCATTCTGTGAATGAAGGTTGTGAATACTTATGAATGCTTACGTACATGTGATTTCTTAGTATTTTCATTTTAATAAATTGCAAAAGTCTTTTCACCTTGTCATTATGGGGTGTTGTGTGTAGAATTATGAGGAAAAAATGAATTTAATCCATTTTGGAATAAGGCTGTAACATAACAACATGGGTGACGTGTCTTTTCAGTGACAGTCGAGCTTCATGTCTGCTTCTGCTGAAATGACACCGGAGCTTTCAGAAGCCCAGAATGAACTATCAGTCACAGGAGAAGACAAATCTCTCCGTCTGATCTCCGCTCAGATTTGAACACACACACACAAATGTTTCTGATGATCTCTGCAGACATCAGCTGACATTTTGCACTTTATAAAATGAACTTTATTCCTAAATCTCACGATGCACAGCCCCAATCATTGTGCGCCTGTTGGCTGTGATATTGAGATGATATTGCTCTTTTATTTTTTCTGAGTTCATGTCCAAACTCATGTCACTCCGGTCATGTGTCAGTGGATGATGTGACACATGGCCAGTGGTGGGCACAGCTAACCAAAAAGTTAGCTTCGATAACAGCTAATACACTAACTGAAAAGTTCTTTTATAACGCTAAACCAATAAAGCTCTAAAAAAAAATAGTGGAAGTTACACATAAAAGCTAAACTGATAACTTTCAGTATTGATTTTAGTACACAGCAGCTACTGACACAACGAGTCAATGCTTCTGTCTCAGATCAGCTTTCTCGCAGTAAAAGAGACCTTGGTGATCAGAAAGGGGGTGGGGGGATCATTTCTCTTCACACCATACAGACTTGCCAGTCCTTTCACTGGAGTCTTGCACAGGCAGATAGTTTTGACTTATGGTTATAATTTTAAACAAACTAATTGCGGACAAGTTATTGAAATTAACATCACGTCTGTTGTTTTACAAAATCAATATCAGCTATATGTTTTAAAGTAATGCAGTAATTTTGAAGGTTTTAGCATTTAGACACACATGCTGCATTGCATTATGGGTACATCAGTTTTCTGATGTCTGTGGTTGGCTGGTCGGTATAACACTGAAATGTTATTGAAATGTGTGGTGGGTTTTACAAATAAATCTGTATTTGTAAAATATGTAATTTTGTTAATTTGTAAAAAAGGCAATTTGAAAACTAAAAATTCTGTTTAAGTTCTTCATCACTTTCAGCGAATGTGTGGCTGCTCACACTGCCATGAACACTTCCATTTATTGCCATTAACATTGAAAACGTTAGCTTCGATAATTAGCGGTTAGCGGATTAGCAGAACTGTGCCCACCACTGCACATGACACACCATTATGATGAGTTCAGGGGAGGTGATAGTCTAAGTCATGTTTTGGAGAATATGACTAAGGCCAGTATTTTAGGAAGGTGATGATATGTTTTTTGTCCTCTTCAAGAGGCATTTTTTGGCAGGTGCAACTTATACTCTTGGGGGTATATATGGGTTGAGAGTTATACTGCTTAAATTATGGTTAAAATCTCATTAGCAAGACAATAATGAGCAATATTTTGCATCTTCTGTTTGTGTGTGACCGACCTTTTCAAAGCCCTGCTCCACCACTGTCATATTTGGGTTGAGCTGATTGTGAACACGTGGCTCTGTCACAGCTTTCTTCAGGTCATAGTTGAAGAACAAGGAGTTCAGGATGACCTGTTTTTAACAAAAAACTTTTTGTGTCTTGGACATCAAGCCTTAATGACCTGCATGTGTGTGTAGGATGGAGATGCACGTTAATGACTCGGTCTTACTAAGGCCGTGGCTGTGGTGATTTTTGTCCCACCAGAGGCTCCCACAACCATCTTTACTGTATTTTCTTTGTCGAAGATAATGGTCGGACACATGGAAGACAGCGGCCTCTTACCTGCAAACAGATAAACAAAATGTGTCTACTGCTTGTGAGCCTTTAACAAATGATTAAAAAAATGCACAAAATTGAATTCATAATAGTGAACCCGGGTTCGGCCATTAATTTATTTCATTCAGACAAAACTCACGTTTAAGAATTATTCTTGTAACAGGACAACACAGAGTTTGATGTCTGGCCTCGGGCCTTATTATCCCTGCCAATCTGTACTTGTGATATTACTGAGTAGCATTTAAATTTGTGCTCCCCCCATCCCCAGTCAGTGCCCTCAGGTGGATGCTGTAGTGGAGACGGGGCTGAGCACAGGTGCCAGTCCTGATGCAGGGTGGAGGTGACATTGACAAGCAGAGGGAAAGCTGGGAACACCCAAGTGGAAGTGTTGTGTGTGTGTTTACCCGTCACCCATGTTTGTGCCTTATGTTTGTGTGTTTGTATCCGTGCTTGTCCTTCTGGTGGTTCACCCTCTGTCTCTGTCCTTGGTGTCTGTGTGATCACTCCTCTATCTGGGTGTTGTCTCTCCTGTCCATTGTGTTATGTTTCCTGTCTTTAGGTTTGCACTCTTCACTGTTGATTTTATATTTATGTTCCTGGTTTATGTTTTGGTTATTGTTCAGTTCTTTTTGTAGTGTGATTATAGTTTGCCTCTTTTTGTGTTAGTCTTCATGTCAGTTTTTTATGTGTTGCTTTTGAGTTCCACATTGTTTTATTGTATCTTGTACTTGGAGTTATATTCTGGTTATGTGGTATTTTGTGATCTTGGTTATGTTTTATTTCTACTTACCCCTAGAGATTGTTTTGTGTTTAGCTACTTTGTGCTTTTGGTTTTGTGATTGTTCTTCTTCTTAGGTTATGTTTTGTTCTGGTTATGTGTTGTTCTACTTCCTTTAGATGGCTGTGTTGTAGCCACCTTTTTGTGGTCACTGGGCCTTTGAACTTGTAACACACCTGTTATTCATTTGCTCATCAGTTGATTTTGCTTTTAAGTCACACCTCTGTCTCTGATTGTTTGTCAGTTGTTTCACGTTGCTTCCTGCTGATTGTGAGCATTCAGAGATTGCTTGTTTCCTTATCGTGCTTCTGTGTGATTCCAAGTACTTTTGATTCATTCCTTGTCACTCTGTTTGGACTCTGTTTTGTGTGTTGTTTTGGACCCTTTTCCCACATCTCATTTTTTGCCTGTGTTTGGATTGTTGGTTGGTTTGGGACAATAAATCACCTGAGTGTTTGCACCTACCTCTTGCCTCAACACTGCCTGCATTTTGGGTTCGACTCAACTTTGCTAAGTGTGACAAGAAGTTTGTGTTTAGTAGATAATATGAAGAATGAGGCATGTCCCAGCTGGAGTTGCCTGTCTGCACACTCTGTTTGACTATGTGCATGGTTTGTGGGGTCAATGCATTTAACCCTGCTGTATTTTTTTATTATTATTCTTACTGAATAAGCACCAACAGCAGCAGCATCAACATGTTGATAAGTCAGTATTTCTGGAGAGAGTCCACTCACCTGGTTGGATGAAGTTGTTGGGTGAGGGAGGGATTTCAAAGCCACTGCTTATGTGTGGGGAGCTGAAGTCACCCATTTCATCATTAAAAATGATTCCAGTGGATCGAGACATGACTTTGGAGCCAAAACTGGAACAAGAGAGCAGCTTTTATTCAGGAGTCACAAATGCAAAGCCAATAGAACCATTGTTGCAGAAGAAGCTGGAGCTCAACCAGGTGGAAAATTTAAAAACCAGCTTTTAGACTGAAACTCATATGTCAACCAAATTATGATCATAAAACTGATAAGACCCACGCACAGCAGCAACACACACAAGAGTATTGTTTTCAGTCCTGTCTGTCATTGAGTGAGTGAACAACCTTACTCCAAGAGTCTTCATCCAATTTGCAGCAAATTTGGTGGAACGCTGGCTGGTCAGACAAAGTGATTTAAATCTGAGTAAAATTGGTAAAAATTCAAGGTCAAATTTCTTTTCCCAGTGCATATGTATAGGGGATGATTAGAATGCTTATTTTGAGGAATTGGTTAAATACAGCTATGGTGACAATTAAACACTAGCATGTTGTCTGTCAGGATCCATGGGCTCTAAATTGGGTAGTGTTTATAAAATAGGTAGCTGACAATTTTCAAAGGTGGTAATAAATTGTGCGAAGCTTGTATAATGAGTTGGAATGGCGTGTGAGTCTAGAATGTTTTTAGAATGTTTGGTGCAATCCAGGCTGCCTTCCCACCAGCGGCTGAATCTCTGTGAATGCTGGACAAATGGCCATTCGACCCACTCTCAGCCTGAGTTGGCTGGAGTTCAGGTGCCACCCACAAACATCCAACACCACTCACGGGCACTTAGAAAAGGTGGGGCCATTCACGCTGCCAGCACGAAAGTAGAGAGCAGGTGACCACTTTCGAGCTGGCTATGCGAATGGCCCCACCTTTTCTAAGTGCCCCGTGACTGTTTTACCAAGCAACACAAATGGCGTGCAAGTGTGCCCTGTCCCTGCAACACAAATGGCATGCAAGTGTTCGGTGTGTCCCGGGGCCCTACAGAGGTACATTTCCCACAATCCTTTCACGCAGTGCTAAAGTTTTATTTTAATCTTTATTCATTTGTGAATTCTTTGTTTTTGGTCAAATCTTAATCCTCTTATGATTTTTCCAAATTTTTTATTGATTTTTTTTCTTCATTTTTGAAAGGTGCAGAAACAATATGCTGACAGAAAACACCAAGAGAAGTCTTCCTTCCAGGTTGGCTTCAGTGATCTTGACATCTACAGTGTGCGACTGGACCAACCTCCAAGTTCAGTTTCCCTGGAAACAGACAGATCCGTTTAGCCTTGTAGTCACTGTGGAAAGCCGGGAGCACGAACCCTGACACAAGATGTCAAGAAAACAGACCACCACCTCTGGAGTCAGTTTGAGCTTATATCCAAAAATCACCAGGCCCAGTATAATCACACCACTATTGCACCACCTTAATCGATAGCATATTTACCAATAATATTGAAAATGACACAGTGAGTGGATTATTATCAGTGACATCAGTTTTACAGTTTATGATGGTAATTACAAGAGAAATCAGCCAGATGAAAAACTAAAACACAGACGAGCGAGGACAGAGTAAACCATGAATGACTTACAGAGTGACTTACTAGCACAAACCTGGGAAATGGTATATAAAGATAATGATACTGATAATACTGATGAAACTTTCTTAGCACATCATTATATGAAAAAAGTGTTCAATTAAACAATACAGTATAAAACAAAAATGCCAGATCAACCATGGATCACAAAGGGAATATAAACTGCTTGTAAAAGAAAAATACGCTCTATAAAGAACTAAAGGGGCAGAAAATAAATCAAAAAAATCAAAAATATGTTGACCAACATTCTAAGGGCATGTAGGAAAGAATATTACAAGCGAAGCGAATGCAAATGTAAAAACAAGAGGGTTCAAGATGGCGTCTCTGTGAGTGGTCGCATTTTTTGCCTCTCTCCTTGGTCAGAGCTCAATTTTACCGCTGCACCTTGACTCGAGTATATGTCTGCTCTGTTTCATCATGCCCAGTTCCTCTAAAAATGGTCGGGCTAAACAGCTCAGTGAGCGCGAAGACAATGCTCCTCTGCACAGTGACGATAGCCAAAGCTCTGTTAATGCTAACTCCAGTGTCTCCACGGAGAGTTTGCTGAAACATATCAAGGACACGGTGGCGGCTGGCACACAACGGACTGAAACAACCATGAATGGAGCTTTTGTTAAGTTTGAGACCTCACTGAATGCCATTAATGCCAAGATTGATGATGTTGTCAAGAGAATTGAGGAATTGGCGGCAGTCACCGACTCATTGGCCTCCTCCGTAGCCGAGGTGGAGGCTTGTATTTCCAGTTTGGAAGACGACGTGACTCCGCTGAGGGGAAAAGTTGCTGATTTTATTAAAATAAATGCACAGCTGCAGGACAAGATTTTGGGCATTGAAAACCATTTTAGACAGGATACGATCCATCTGTTGAACCTCAAGGAGTCCACAGAAGGTGAGGAACCATTTTCATTTTTTGAAAACTTCGTTCCAAAGCTGTTAAAGTTGTCACATCCAGAAGTTGCCATAGACAGCGCATATCGAGGTCTGGGTAGGCCGGCGAACGGCAGCCCTCGCCCCGTCATTATTAAGTTTTGCCGTCCCCTTGACGCGGCTTTGTTCCTGTCTGCTTCCAGATGTCTGGGTGGTCTCCAGCATGACAGATGTCCACTCTGCATCACCCCCGACATCCCACCCGCGGTTCAACAGGCGAGGAGAGCTTTCAACCCAGTCTGCTCTGATCTGATCAAAAAGACCAAGCCATTACAGTATAAATATTAAAAATAATTACCTTTGAGATTATTCCAAATGCTTTTTACACCCCATGAAGTGCACAAGAAAAGCTGCTGGACAAAATTCCTCTGTGCTTCTGGAGCGATTAGAGATGGTTTTTTCAGCCAATTCAGCAAATGACTAATCCCCTATGAAATAATTTTTTTACATAACACAGCACACAGTGCGGCATCCAGCGGGTTGCGTGGGCCCGGCGAATTGTGTAGCAGTGCCATCGAGTCATGCTGCTCTTATCATCCAGCCAGCCGGACTCGAGTTCGGATGTCAGGTCTGTGGAATGATTTGCCGTCATCGTCTGTTAAATGGGCAGCGTAATCTGTTGTCTTGCTCTGTTCTGACACAAATCAGTGCATTTAATCCCACCTGTGTTCATTATTCATTGATCCAAATCACAGACACGTGCCTATAAACCTAATAATTGACACAGGACATACAGGGAAATGGACCAGACCATTACTTCATGATTATTTACTAGAGACACCATTCAGCTGCCATTCACCAACCAGACCCATGATTAATTTTATTTTATTCTTCACAAATAATTTATTTCGCACACTCATAGTGTGCAAGATTACAAACATAGTGTGCAAGATTACAAACATAGTGTGCAAGATTTACAGAGGTCCACAAAGCAAAACAGTGATCAGCTGATTCTATGTTTACAAATAGACACTGTCTGGGTCATGGTTAACAAGTCGGACAAAACCTGAATTTTCAGTTTGTGTGCAGCATAAGCTTCAATTTTTCTTCCTTGGACACCAATACCACGTTTTTACAAAAATCTTTCAAAGAATCACGCTCCAACGGGAAAAATAATCAAAGTCTCTGTCATTCTCGCTGCCCACACAGTCAGTCATGATGCCTCGAGACTACACTTTACTCTTGCCCTTTGACCTCACGCATCAGACCCAGAAGCGAGCGAGACTGTGAAAAGGCTTATTGTAGCTTTCTGTCACTTATTCTGCAGCTGAGAAGTCGCTGCAAGAAGAATCCTTGGGATCACTAGTGCCCCCTACCATGAGGCAGGAGTACTACATGCCTCACTTGGTGTCTTTTGCAGCCATTTTATGATCGCTCAGCACACGAAGCACGTTACACACACATACAGTTGTTGACAAAAAACACTGTACATCAGCTGCATCAGCTGTACATGTACATCAGCTAAACTATGCAATTTATGTTCATACAGCCAAAGTGTTTGACCATTTTAATAGCGACATACAGAGAGACAGAGTCTCAGTGATTGTGCAATCCAAGGTGAGGCACAGCTGGCTGCTGCCTCACTGCATGTCTCTGCTCAGTATTTGAATGGAAAATGTGAAAAATCAGTGATTTTGAATAAAAAATAATCTAAAACTGGTGAAGTTAAAAGGAAAATAACTTTATAATACAAATCACTGGATAAATATAACCATTTAATATATTTTTTCATTTTACATTTTGTCTTTCCATGATGTCAGTTGAAGCACAGTCTCACCTGCTCGGGTTAAAATTGGTTGTGCTACCCAGCACACATTTTCCGGTAAATGAACTGAAATGTTACCGAAAATGTACCAGTTCGTTCGTATTGCAAGCTTATAAAGTTGTAGTTTTGCTTTATTTTGCAATTTTAATCAAACAAAGACATAATTCAATTCAATTTTTTCAATTTTATTTATATAGCGCCAAATCACAACAAACAGTTGCCCCAAGGTGGTTTATATTGTAAGGCAAGGCCATACAATAATTACGTAAAAACCCCAAAGGTCAAAACGACCCCCTTAAGAAATCTGTTTCTCATTTCTTCGTATCAAATCACCTGAAAACAACCAGTCACCAGTCAGCAACTTCAGCGTTCAATGAGGCCACAGCGCTGTGTAACGATAACTCAGAGGCACAGGTGAACACGGTGTGTCTGTCTGCTCTGACTGAAAGGGAAAAACACCCTCCATCAAAATCCTTCAGTATTAATTCAGAGTTCCTCCTGTGTACGAAGCTGATGATACATTCAGAAATATACGGTATATTTTACAGTTGAAAGACTTCGTGTTTCCAAAAAGGTCCAACTTGGCTCAAAGCAGGAAAAGAGAGAGAGAGAGAATATTAAACTGCGATGTCACTTCAACTATGTATAACACATTTTTTGTAACACTTGCTTTGACACATTACCATTGTCAATAAAGCTCCATTGAATTGCGAGAGGAGGGGAGCAAGAGGAACAAGGCTTCACTCATTTTCACATGAAAAGTAGTTTTCATTGGAACTGTTTACAAACTGTACAGTGTTTACTGTTTACAAATGATACCATGATCATTTGTGTGAACAGCACCGAATGCGCATTAAAAACGAGCGAGGAGCTTAAACGATCATTTTCACCACACAGCCTTAGTGAAGCAGGAAAGGCTGAAATGTTTTGCATCCAGGTTTCATCTTAAAAAGAGCAGGTTTGACAATCAAATCAGTCCAAGTTCAGCTCTTGTTCAAACAAGACCATTAGGGCTTACAGTGGTTTTGATTTTTAAATAATGCAATCCCACTCAAATGTTTAAAAACACAAAACTGTCAAGATGACAGAAAAACTCTGCTTCCTTCACTGGATTAAAGGTACTGTGTCATTTTTAAAGAAGAGAGCAAATGTTATGTCCGTCAAATATTCATGTGTTTTTAACCTTTCAATGTTATTCATGACCTTTTCAATGTTTTTTATTTTATTAACTTGACTTTGACAGAAATATGCAAAAGCGAACTTTGATGTTCCAAATATTACAACATAAATGTCATTTTTAGTTTGTTATTCTTGCTTTCATTGCATCCAAAACCACTCAAAATTAGTTAAAATCGGGCTAATCAGTAACATTTTAGAGGTGTAAAACCCTGTAGCTTCAGGGGGCTCTGCTCCCTCGACCCCCACCAGGGCTGGAGCTGAACTTTCAGGTCTTCTTTTGAGGAAAATCCTCCTCTATACCACTTCATCGTGAAGCTGTGTAACTGAGAATACAAAATATCCTCATATAAAGTCAACAGTAATGAAAATAATAATATAGCTAACAGAGCTCTTGTATCAGATTAGTATCGGTATCAGCAGATATCCATATTCAGCTATCGGATCGGATCGGAAGTGAAAAAATGTGGATTGGTGCATCCCTAGGCTTAAGGCACTGAAAAGTTACTTAAACAGGAAACAAATTGTGAAGTTTGGAAAATATCCATCCTCATGGTTGGATATTGCTTGTGGTGTCCCCCAGGGGTCAGTATTGGGTCTGAAACTCACTCATTTTCAACCACGTATCCGGGATTGGGTTGTGCGTGTGTGTGGGGGGGTGGGGGGTGGGGGTTGCAGTGGGGGGGCTTTTATTGTGGACAGTCTAAGGCACACCTGTGCACTAATCATGGTGTCTAATCAGCATCTTGATATGGCACACCTGTGAGGTGGGATGGATTATCTCAGCAAAGGAGAAGTGCTCACTATCATAGATTTAGACTGGTTTGTGAACAATATTTTAGGGAAATGGTGATATTGTGTATGTGGAAAAACTTTTACATCTTTGAGTTCATCTCATACAAAATGGGAGCAAAACCAAAAGTGTTGCATTTATATTTTTGTTGAGTGTAAATAAATGATCATTAAATTTAAGTAAAACTAAATTCAGTTTTTTTTTATTGTAATAGGAGTACCCCTGGTGCAGATACAGGTAGATGGTGTCCCCATCAAAAGAGTTTATGAATATAGGTTTCTTGAGGTTGTAATAGACAATAAAACAAGTTGAAAATCTCACATAAAACATGTAGAAAATAAACTGTCAGGAAGCATTTCAATACTGAGTAAAGCAAAACACATTCTTTACTGTTCACCTGCTTTGCCATATTTAAATTACTGTGTGGAGGTTTGGGGCAGTACTTATAAATGCTCACCTTAATCATTAAATATTCTACCAAAAAAAACCATAAGGATCATTGATAATACCGGTGTCGCCGACTGAATGTTCCACCCCTAAAAATTGGTTAATAATTCCATTAATCCATTCAACACTTTGGGTGAAGTGACTCTGTCTCAGACAAGCTGCTGAGCTCTGAAATGACACATGCGCAGAGGAGGCATCCAGGTAATTATCAAGTAAAGCGGTCATTATGACAAACAGTCAAACAGATGGTGACACGTATGGACCTCAGAAGTGTGGTCATCATATTCAGCCAATAGCACTAACAGTCTTGAGTCCCCCAGTGTTGCCATCAATCCTCAGCAGGCCATGGCATGAAAATGTTTTCCCTGCCCCATTCACAGACAGTGAAGGTAAGGACAGCCAGTTCAAAGGAACAACATTTCACCACAGCAAAATAATGGACAGGATGTTAATGAGATCACCAGCAACATGGCCCTTCATTTTGCAAACATTCAAGTAATTTAGACATGGTGAGATTGGGTCCAACTCTACAAGTAGTAACCTGAACCTAAGATGGAGGGGAAAGGTAATCCAGTACAAATCTATACATGTCAGTTGTCCTGGGGAAATAATGAGGTTTATAGCATACTGACATCCTTAATTAGGTGGCTGGTGAAGTTCTGTAGACATCAAGAATTTAGGTTAATCAATAACTGGCCCTTTTTCTGCAGTTGCAGTGGTTTGCTGATGCTTCACTCTATGGTGGAAGGTGCCGCCATCTTGTCTGAGAACATAGATTCTCAAAGGGAGGTTAACATTAAGAAACCACGGCAGGCCATGGAGCAGGTGATTACAGAACCTATAGGGCTGACTACAAATGTGGATATGGAATCCACTAGTTTAGAAGGGAAAACTAGAAAAGAAAACCATTATGGTGATAGTGTAGTCTATGTGACAGGGAAGGAAATTTTTCATATTGAAACTGTGGCCTGCATCCCTCGACATAATGGCAAATGAACTGCATTTATATAGCCATTTTCCATCTATATCAGATGCTCAAAGCACTTTACAGTGATGCCACACTCACATGCTGGATGCTGCCGTGCATGGTGCTCAGTACACACCGGGAGCAACTTGGGGATTAAGGATCTTGTCCAAAGGTCCGTAGTGATTGTGCAGTTAGAGTAGGGTTTGAACCGAGGATCCTCTGGACATACCCATAAAGGATCTAGAGGTTCATGCCATGCAAATCTGTTGCCATAAGTATTTGAGATACTATTAGAACTGGGGATGCCCAACCAGTTGATCCTGCAATGCAAGTAAAAAAAACCCTCCACTTTAATTGCTTGTGGCCCATGTGAACCACTGTAAATATAAACCTAAAAGGAGACATCTGACATATATTAGGACAAAATTCACTCTCGAGTTCAAGTGGACCAACTGCCCAAACTACTAAGGTTTTTAGTGTAGGTTTCATTATACAGTAAAACTCACCTGAACTGTCATTGTATAAACCGGATACTCGCACTCCCCAGACAAAAGCAAAAGTCCCAATGCTTTTGTATGATTTTCCATGTAATAAACACTGTATATACCAGATTTTGTATAATGGATTTTCGCTCACATTGGACAAAACATCCTGACTTACCGCAATGTATTTTTATTAAAAACCCCTTGCATGTACCAGACAGAGTGGTCTGGACATGCCCAGTAACAGAAGTACGAAATGAAGTTCAACACTGACACCCACCGATTTGAGGAAAGTAGGTACGGTATTTCCTTGCTGTTAATTTTTTTCCAAATCGTGCTCAGACCCGGGACTCACAGCCTAATGTGCACCTGCTAAATGAGACACCGCAAAAGCCTGTGATTTGCCACTTTTCACTCCTTCCTGTCCGATCATATTTTAAAGGTTTTTGTAATGTGCACGTCGATTTCATTTCGATGATGGATCAAATACGTTTGGCAGGAAAGGCCGCAAATATGACAAACTTCACAACACAAATTCGGAAAATGATGCTTAAATGACCATGTAGGAAATTGTACACCTTACCTGTGATTTGGAGGTAGATGCTTGTAGAAAGAAGAGCTCGTTGAGGGACAAATTAATCCATAAAAAGTATAATCCAGAAAAATTGCATAAAGACACAATGAAGACTGTCACGTGTTGACGGTGAGTGACTCGACCAAATGTAATATTTTAAATGGACATAATGCCCATCGCTTATTTAAGGTAGGCCTATATTTTTTCAGAGGAATTTTTGACCTGGTCATTAAAATAAGGCAGGTCCTGATTCAAGGTCAGGTGTTTAATCAAGGAAATACGGAAGCCCAATTGGTGCTGGGTGTTGTGTGGGCCGCTGAAGAGGAGGTACTGCTGGCCGCCACCAGAGGGCGCCCTGCCTGAAGTGCGGGCTTCAGGCACGAGAGGGCGCTGCCGCCTCACAGGAACAGCCGGGGGTGACAGCTGTCATTCATCAACTCATGACAGCTGTCACCTATCACCATCTCATCGACCACTCCTTAAAGGCCGGACGACATCTCCACCCCGCTGCCGAGATATTGTAGAAGAATTTTTAGGTCCATATTTGAACTGTGATGAACTATCAAGTGTCCTGATCCGAACTGTATGTCCTCTGGTTGAACTAGCAGGTGTTCAACCCAAAAAAAGGGCTCTATTAGTCATTTAGTCTGTCAGGGGCTTTCCAAGGCCTTTTAGGTGCTTTCCCGCAGGCCACGTGCGGGGGCCTCAGGCCAGCTGCACGTGTGGCTGAGGCCACGTGCGGAGGGGGCCTCAGGCCAGCTGCACCTGTGGCTGAAGGTCTTTTAAAAAAATCAGTTGTAAATCCTTCATGTTTTAATGGGAGCGTTTGTCACATTGAAATAATGGCCTAACACCTGCTTAGGGTTCACTAGAGGACGCTTCCAATAGAAAACCATGTCTTGGGAATGAAATAAATAAAAAAGTCGAAGGAGGAGCGATGCCCGCGGGTCTCCAATAAATAGACGAGCGCGGTTGTCATATTCAGTCTCTCTAGAGGACTCAGTTTGTCTAAGCTTTGTGTCGAAGGCTTAAATAAACTTAAAAACTCTGTGCATTTTATCTTGCTTAAGGCTGAATTATTCTAAAGTGTTGTGTCCTCTTTCTAGCATATCACTTGCAATTAGTTTGTGTTATCTAAAAGACGACATCCTGAGAAGACCAAAAAGACGAGCCGCGACAGAACTTGGCGAGCCAGCTTCAGGAGGGTCCAGGGGCATTCCGGCAGCCTGGGGCAGTCCAGCTCATCCCTCCAGACCGTAAATAACAGTGATCACGACTAAAAGGTAAGCAGAAACCTTTTATAATTTCTGCACGATCTGGAGGAGTGAGTCGGGATTTCCGCCCAAGTTGACAGATGATATTTTTTAATTGCCTCTTACCCAAAAGAACCTGGACTAAGAAAATTGATAAGAGACTAAAAAAAGATAAGATTGAAAATTATCAGGCCTTGTAGATAAAATGCTCAGAGGGTGTGTGTGTTCCCGGGAAAAAGAATGTCTATGTGAGTGAAAGTTCAGGAATGTTCATGAACTCTGGTGCGGAAAGAGTGCGTGGAGAACTAACCTGGATGCTTGGGGAATAATTGGTGTTGAAATTCGTTACTAACGTGCCGGCTGATAGCATGCGCTGTAGGGGTTAATTTAGGGGAGTATACTGACAAATAGATACAAGGTAATACAAGGTTATTTAAAGAGTTTAACAGAGACTGAAGTGAAATAAGTGAGAAAAAAGAGTTTAACAAGAGAATACGTGCAGAGAAAGCACAAGATAAGCGCCTGAGGGGGCGCAGTAGAAATACCGTACGTGATAAAGAGATTTAAAGAGAAAAGTGCAAAGAAGCACAGCTGACAGTAAGTAAAAGAGCTCAATAAAGGATGTCATTTTTTAAGAAAAGAGAAAAACTATAAAAAAATAATAAAATAAATAGAGAGTTAGTGCAGAATACATGAGAATTAATGAAGCAGAAAATAGTGCAGTAAGGCACCAAATACACGCTTGTGGGGCGTGGGAGAAGAATAAGTAATTAAGTACACAGTAATATGAGTTTTTTTATAAGAAAAGAAAAAGAGAATATTTTCAGTGCAAAGGCACATTAAGCTCACGAGGAGCTCAGTAAGTGAAAAAAAAAAAAAGGCAGAAGAAAGTGCAGAAAGGCACAGGATACGCACGCGAGGCGCGGTAAGGCGTAGAAATAAATGAAATATTGTATGCTCAGAAAGGAGCTTGTGAAAATAATATATTAAGCACAGGATACGCACGCGAGTCGCGGTAAGGCGTAGAAGTAAATGAAATATTGTATGCTCAGAAAGGAGCTGGTGGAAAATAATATATTAAGCACAGGATACGCACGCGAGGCGCGGTAAGGCGTAGAAGTAAATGAAATATTGTACGCTCAAAGAGGGCTTGAAAAAAGTAATATATGAAGTTGCTGACAGCGCCGGAGAAGCTGTCTAACGTGAAGAAGAGATACATGCTTAAACAGAACACATTGGTGTTAAGTGAATAAAAAGGTTGTTTAAAGCCGCGGAGTGAAAAGTGGCAGAAGTCTAGATAGAGATATATAGAAAGTTGTTTTTAATAATTTTTGTGTATAAAGCTTTTGAAGATTGGTGTGTGGGAGAGTGGAGAGTAATCTGTGTAAAGCTGTGAGAACTTTCAGGCTGGCTGACATACAAGATTAATGTGAAAGAGTACGAGGGGGAGGTATTTAGACCCAACAGGAGGACTTGGGAGGTGCATGACAGGCAGAGAGGAAAGTGTGAAACAGAGGCAGTGAAGAAAAAGACAGGAGAAGAGTGCTATGTAAATACAGAGAAGGTAGATATTATTTCAAAGAGAGAAAACTAATAAACAAACATAGCAGAAAAAGACGAGAAGCAGAAAGTTAAAAAAAAATAAATAAAATAAAAATTAGAAGGGAAATAGAAAGTCGGGAGCAAAGACATTAGGAGGTGTTAGGGTTGTAAGAGGATTAAATAAATAAAGTTGGTTATAAATCAAAAGAGTTAAAGCTTAGATTATAGTGAAAAAGCTGACAGACTGATCAATGCTTGGGACAGTCTTTGATGGGAGACTTAAGTGATGATGAAATAATACTCCCAGAACATTACTTGACTGACGGAGACATCGAAACCCAGGGAATCAGGACACATTTTTGGCTGGAAAGGACCTATTTTGACAGGGTAGGAGCAGAACATTGGCAGGACGAACAAGAGATCAATCAGAAATTATGGCAGATTACTAAGGTAATCAATCTGAAGCAAAAGAAAGAACAATTCCCTCTAATTAATTGGGAGCTGCTGATAAGACGTCTGTGGCATCAGGGTTTAACCCCGTGGCTGGAGCTGCTTTGTGCTGACCCTAATAAAGAACTTAGCATACCATTAAATCATTTAGTAACACTACCAACCGATCCAGGTGAAGAACTGTTTCCTAGGTTGACTCTGACTGTGGTCCCAAGGAAGGTTCGGTGGGAAACAGGTAAATTTTCATATTTAGTTAAAGAAAAAGAAGACGGGCATAGCAGTTGGAAATTTAATCCTTTTAAGGGTTTAAAATACAAAACAGGTGTTACAGCCAGCAAGTTATTGGTCTGGATCAGGACAGCCCCTGAGGGACTACCAGAACACCATAGAAACACCTCACATAGCGTTTGTCAGGGTTACATGGGTAACTCTCAAGGTCAAGGTCGGGAAAGTACCCCGCTAGACTTAGTACTAAGAAAATATCCAGGAAAACGCACTAAGGCCAACCAATGTATGAGAAAGTGGCACAAAAGGTCACATGGGGGCAGGCAATGGCCTTTGGAGGGATCATTTGATCCGGTGATGTGTGAAGCAGTTGCGGTAGAAATACAGAAAAAAGAAATTAAAGATCAGCAGAAGAACGTAAATAACAACAAAAAAACGCACTGAAGAAAAAGAAGTTTTGGCCTTGTTCAAGCAGGAAGCACAGAGGCTACAGCAGAAAAGAGAAAAAATGACAGAGGAAAGATCCAAAGAGACTAAAGCCAGTGCACCGAGCTGGGAAGCAGAGCCACCCCCTTATAAACGTCATGATATGGGAAAGACAGCTGGACAATTTGTATTAGGAACTCGTGAAGAGGACCAAGGCATGGATGTGGAGGGCAAATTCACACTGACACTAAAAGCTCGAGAGCCACAAGGAGACAGGTCCTCAGTCTGTCAAATGGATCATACAAGGTCTCCAAGTCCGAAAGTAAGTGGTCGCTCACCACGACCAGCAGGGGAGGCCACAAATAACAGTGACACGGAGGCAGACGAGGATAAAGAGAGAGACCTGAAGGCTCCGCCTGCACATCGAGGTCCACTGAAAACCGTCCCCTCCCACCATAAGTCAGCCGACTGGACCTTCACAGGCTATAGAGGCTCCGAAGAGTGGCACAAGAGCTTCTGTGACACACTGGATCTGGCCAGAAGAGATAATGAAGAACTAGCTGAGCAACTTCGGCTAGCGAAGGAAAGAATACAAAGACATAGGGACGCCGAGGAAAGAAGAATATTACAACAATCGACGCCCAATCAAGGGAATCACATTATAGAGCCACCCACCCGAAAAATTTCTGGTGAGATCATCATTGAGACTGCAAAAGAGGCCCGACTCAGGCAAAGACAACAATGTGTAGCCAAAGACATAGCGGCTTTAGAACAGAATATAACCGACTGGATGGACTGCCTGGAACCAGTCAGTCGCACTCGATCTGGAAGACAGTATGGAGTCCGCACAGAAGAAGAGGAGGACGAAGACCTCATATGCCCATTGGTGGTTAGAAATGGTCATCATGTGTATACCCCATGGAGCTGGACAGACATGGTGGGGCTGGCCAACAGACTGCCAGACATCACCCAAGGAGCTGGGAGATGGATAACTGCCTTAGAAGAAGGCACTGCAGGGGTAACCTTGTCTTTAGGTGACATAAAAGCCTTGCTAATGCATGTCATGGGAAAACATGACACTGAAGAATTAGCAGGAAAGGTTGGACTAACACAGATGATGGGCACAAATCAACATGATGAAGTCCCCTTTAATCGCTATAGAAACTCCATGTGGGAAGGACTGAGAAGAAAGTACCCTGAGGTCTTGGATCCCTCTAAATTGGATGATGAGGAGTGGACACCTGAAGAGTGCCCAAAGAAGTTCCTGCACCGATTCCAGAAAAGATGGGCGGAGGAAACAGGAAATGCATGGAACCATTCTCCAGCAACTGAAATCCTGTTTAAAATAACTGTAAAAAAGGCTCTACCAGATGAGGTTCAGAAAGCCCTAGATGGAGTCGTGGGACTATCGAAAATGAATTGGGCTTTATACTCTGAGCATATTTGTCACCATCTTGAAATCTACAAGAAAGAAAAACAAAAAGAAGAAGATGCAGCAAAATCCCTGACGAAAAAAAATTGGTGCAGATGCAGTTGGGAGAGCTAACCAAAGTCAAGAAAGAAAAAACAAAGACCCAGGCACCAATGATGACCCCTGTTCCTTCTGAGTCGGCAAGCACAGGCCCTACGGCAAACACTGCTGCCACCATACAGGCACCTGTGGTAACAGCCACACAGAGCCCCCAAGGAGCAGCAGGGAGCACTCCTACAGGAGAAGTCTCGGCACCAGTGGAGCATCACTATCACTACCATAGCACTGGCACACCCGGAAATGGACCCACCTACAGTCATGGGTGGAGAGGAGAGTCACGGAACTTTCAAGGTCAAAGAGGAGGGTGGCGAAGAGGATCTCGCCAACCTTCATTTGGAAACAGATTCCAAAACTCAGCTCCCAGGAACAGTCAAGCGGGACCGCCTATGGGACCAACACCCCCAATAGGGGATCAACCCTCTAATGAGTGTTGGAGCTGTGGACAACCTGGACATCGAATGAGAAATTGTCCGGCCCGACCTTGGGTTGGACCCTCTGCCTATTGGCAATAGGGAGGCCTAGAGAAGACAGAGGGGGAAACGGTGGCATTGGCTATTTCGATGATACCTAAGGAAGAGCCAACCGTCACTGTTAATATACAAAACAGAGATTTCCCTTTCATGGTGGATACAGGGGCAACATACTCTTGCATAGGGAAAATGGGCGCTCATCTCCCCCTCTCTGGGTCTGTAATTAAGACCATCGGCTTCTCTGGGAAAACTCAAATAATACCTTTTACACGCCCACTTCCTGTAACGATTGCAGGAAAAACAATTGAAGCACCCCTGTTATACTCACAAAATACACCTGTGAATTTGCTGGGAAGAGACATTTTATGTAAGCTACAAACCCAGATAGTGTGTACCCATCAAGGACTGCAAATACACTTTCCTGACGAAGCACTCGCCAACATTATGGTGCTTATGGACATGGAAAACAAGGTCCGACCTGTGCAACCATACCATGGGTTGCACAGGTCTGGCTGAAGTTACAACCAGAAAATTCAAATCTTCAACTGCAATGGGAAAAATGGAAGCCCTGGGCCGAACAACACTATGAAGCAGTATATACACCTAGTTTACCTTTACATGTCACCCTGATGTTCGATGCCAAACAAGAACAAACTGACTATGCATGCTGCTGGGATGCATTGATGAATCAACGGCTGTTTCACATAACCACCACAGAAATTTATTTAGGCCCCCAAGGGGCCGCAGCTTCTGTCAAGTTAACTTCAGCTGAACAACAATGGTATCAAGTGCCGAATGCCATGCCTCATGTGACCCTTTTAGTCTCAGAAAAGTACGAATCCCATGACCTAGGTCCAATGGTAAAGACAGCCTCAGAAGTTGAAGAATGGCAAAACATGGAAAGTCCACAAGTACATCTGTCAAAAGACCAGCAGTTTATACGAATTAATTTAAAAGTAAATGATGAGGCTATAGCTCAAAAAGTGGAGCTCAATCCTAGACCAGAGGGACAGATGGTGTTATCGGCCCAACAAGAGAAATTGTTAGAGCAAATACCACCAGTGGTGTGGTCCAAAAGCAAAACGGATGTAGGACTAGTAAAAACAGCCTTACCAGTAAAAATAAAAGTAAAACCGGGAGCAAAACTGCCTCACCAAAGGCAGTATCCATTAAAACCTCAGGCTATTGAAGGCATAAAACCAGTAATTAAGGGACTAATGGCAGCTGGAGTTCTAATAAAAACTGCAAGCCCATGCAATACTCCTATCTATCCTATCCCTAAAAACAATACCAAAGAGTATCGGCTGGTACATGATCTGCGTCCTATCAATGCAATTATAGAAATGGATGCACCTATAGTACCTGATCCGCATACTATACTATCAAGCATCCCTGCTGGAGCAAAATGGTACACGGTAATCGATCTGTGTTCAGCCTATTTCAGTGTGCCTGTGCACCCAGACTCACAACATTTGTTTGCATTCACATTTCTGGGACAACAGCTAACGTATACACGGCTACCTCAGGGACTGAACCTGTCCCCAGCCATCTTTAACAAAGTCCTGGCTGAAGATTTACAACACCTTGACATACCCAGTACATTGGTGCAATATATGGATGATCTCCTTATTGCATCAGAGACTCAAGAACAGTGTGAAAAAGATTCATTAATTGTATTGCATGCATTGGCAGATGGAGGTCATAAAGTAAGTAAGGACAAATTGCAGTTCTGCAAACAACAAGTAGAATACTTGGGAAGACAGTTGTGTGGGACCACGCGATGTATAGCCCCAAGCCAAGTGGAGGCTATAATCAAGGCTCCCAAACCCCAAACAGTGGGACAGATGCTTTCATTCCTTGGGATGGCAGGGTACAGTCGGCCGTGGATTTGTGATTATGCTATAAAAACTGCACCTTTGCGTGCCATGATTAGAGCAGTGGGGCAAACAAGCAATGCAGCTCTCCTCGTCTGGACAGATCAGGCAACGGGAGCTTTTGAGGCCCTAAAAACAGACATGCAATCTGCTCCCGCGTTAGGTAACCCAGATTATGGGAAACCTTTCCATTTGTATGTTACTGAAAAAGCTGGTTATGCTTGTGCTGTACTAATGCAGGAAACAAATGAAGGAAAACAACCATTGGCCTATTATAGTACAAAGCTTGACAACATTGAAACAGGATTGCCACCATGCTATCAGGGTCTAGCAGCAGCTGCCTTTGCATTTCAAAAAGCATCATCCATAATCATGGGACATGCAGTAACGTTGTACACGTCGCATCAGTTACATGCCCTGCTAACCAGTCAACGTTTTGTCTTAACACAAGCTAGACGCACTGGATATGAAGTTGTGTTGTCCGCTCCAGAAATAACAATACAACGTTGTCACACGGTGAATCCCGCCACCAAATTGACCACACCGTTAGATGGTACTCCACATAACTGTGTGGCAGAGACAGAGAAATTTTTGAGAGCCAGAGAACATTTGTATAATCACGCCATAGATGCAGATCTAACCCTGTTCGTGGATGGCTCATGCTTTCGGGATGCCGCGGGATTGCATGCGGGTATGGGGATTGTTAAACTAAACACGGATGGCGAGACCTTTGAATTACTGGAGTCCCAAGGAATTGATCAGCCTTGTTCAGCCCAACTGGCAGAAATCAAAGCCTTAACTATGGCTTGCCAGATAGCTAAAGATCAACGTGTTAATATCTACACAGACTCAGCCTACGCTTATGGCGTATGTCATGTACATGCAAACATTTGGAAACAAAGGGGATTCCTGAGAGCAGATGGCACCCCTGTCACTCATGGAGAAGCGATTTCCCAACTGTTACAAGCTCTCCAATTACCGTCTGAGGTAGCCATCATTAAATGTGCAGGTCATCAAAAGAATAATAACATCATAGCTCAAGGTAACAACCTAGCAGATGACGCAGCGCGCAAAGGAGCACAAGGAGAAAATATGTTTCCCCTGCTAACCATCCAAGATTGTGCCCCACTGGTTTCACTTGACGCACTGATAGTGGCTCAAAGTAGGGCCAGTGGAGAAGAAAAACGAATGTGGGTTAAACGAGGCGCTATTGAGACACGCAGTCAGGGGCCAGCGGACAAGCTGTGGCGCAGTAGTCATGGACATTTTGTGTTACCCACCAATTTATTACGACATGCAATCATTTGGGCCCACGGACCCGATCATTGTTCGCGAGTCCAAATTATGAACAAACTAAAAGCTGTCTGGTGGTCACCATATATGGCAGCAACAGTGGACCGTTTGTTGAATGAGTGTGAGGTATGTGCACAGTACAATGTCCGGAAATCATTCACAGCCCCTTTAGCCCACATTCCGGTCCCTGATGGGCCATTCAGACATCTTATGATGGATTTCATAGACATGGGAGCTGAAAATCGAGTTAAACGAATGAGATATGTTTTGGTAGTGATATGCAGATTCAGCCGATGGATTGAGGCAGTAGCCTCTGCAAATCAAGACCATAAAACGGTAGCCAAATTCTTGTGCCGAGATGTCTTTCCAAGATTTGGCATTCCAGATACTATCTCATCTGACAACGGTAGGGCTTCTGTAGCCAAGGTTACACAAGAAACATTCAAACAATTGGGTATCAAACAGAAGTTTGGGTGTGTTTATCACCCTCAATCAAATGGGGCAGTGGAACGGGCTAATGGCATTTTAAAGAACAAACTAGCAAAAATCATAGCAGACAGCAATGGCAAACTAACCTGGCTGGATGCGTTGCCGCTTGCTTTATTGTCAATGCGCTCACAAACTAACCGACTAACCCATTTGACACCATTTGAAGCTCTTACAGGTCGGCCGATGCCTATTCCATACCTGAGAGGACCCTACGAAGGACCATCGCTGGAGCAGCTACAAGACGAATGGCATAATTATCTGAGACAGTTAACCCAAATACACAAAACTATCTTTTTGCAGGTCAAAGGTGCTACAGAAGACAGAGAAGCAGAGATTCCACTCGAAAATCAGAGCATCCAGCCTGGTGATCTGGTTTACGTCAAGGTGTTCAAAAAGAAGTGGGACAGGCCCCGCCGAGAAGGTCCTTTTAAAGTTATTCTTGCCTCACGTACAGCAGTCAAAGTAGACGGTAAGGACACTTGGTTTCATTTAAACCACTGCTGTAGGGTTGGTGGCCCAGCGCCCCTGCGGCCTCGGCAAGCTCGTCTTGGCAGAGCTGCCGGGCCAAGGGGGGAAGCAGGAGAAGCCAGAGACCCTACAGCAGCACCGAGGGACGGCCACGCCTCCCTGCAGCCAGAAGAAGCACCGAGGGAAGGCCACGCCTCCCTGCATCCAGGCGAACACTGGCCAAGGCGCTCACAGAGACTGATTGAACAAAGACGACGCACAGCTTCAGAGAGTAGTGGATCCCTGCCAGATAGAGCAGCGACAGACTCAGATGCAGACTCAGAGACAACTGGAGACGTAGGCCAACAGACAGACAGAAATACAGACCGACAGATAGACAGGCCACAGGAGACATCAGACTCGGACAGCAACTCAGTAGATTTACCGACAGAAGAACCGCAGGAAGTACAACCCAGACAAAGCACAGATACACCACACATCCCTAGTGACAGCTCATCTAGTGACGGCTCACTTAGTAGCACATCTAGTAGCACATCTCAACAGTCATCAGAGCAATGATTAAGGAATTATTCAAGGGATTGACAATACTACTGGTGGTCAGTATGGGAGAAAATAGACATCCAAAACATACAACGGACTGTGCCGTGGCCATGGCCGCAATAGCAGCTAAACAAGGCATTCTAAACACAGGAAAAACATATAATTTGGTATACATTAAATCAAAAGCCTACAAGAACATAGGAATACAGGGAAAGCTGGGGGATTACATATTAGGCGAAGCCATTAGCATCAAATGTGAAGAGGAGGGAACACTCAACATAGAGGTAATTTGTGATAAAAGAGGATGCAGGGAAACCAAGCAAGACGTAACTGTTACAGTACATGAAGCCACAAAATGGGTAAAAATCAAACCAAGGAAAAAGAGGACAATTAGAAGCCTAGAAACAAGCAGTCACTTAGGGAGATGGGATCCCAGTACAGACCTAGCCCGCACACAAGGGTTGAAGACCAATTTATTTTACCAATGGTTGAAATTTTCGGCTAGGCAGATCAGTGAAAAGCCTTGCATAGCCTGTCACCGGAAAGGTGTGATACCTCAGGCTAAACCCCTACCTGATATCAACAACTGTTATAGGAGTCCCCAACATAACTCAGACCAAGCAGAATGCTATACACAATGTGTTATGAAAATGGCAGTAGGTGATGAAAAATATGCTGCCGACAGTAAACTTTGTCCAGTGCCCCTAAGTACAGAAGGAACCGTTCCACCTATGATTAAAATAGAGAAAGGGATGATACACCCATTCTTCTACATCACAGTAAGAAACGGGATACCAGAAGGGATACCCCGACAGTTAGAAGCCATAGACAGTAGCAGAGTTAAAGCAGATGAAGATGCGGATAAATGGGGATGGGCATTGGCTCTGTTCGGGGTTACTCCAAAAATCCGTTCTAGGTTCCAGGAGGTGCAGTGGATTAATTACTTGTGGTATAATCAGCAAAGATACCTGAACTAGACATTGGCAGCAGTAGGAGCCTTAACCGAACAACTGCACGCCACCTCGCTAATGACAATGCAAAATAGATTAGCTATTGAGATGATGATGGCTGATGAACAAGGAGTTTGTATTATGATCAAAGCCACCGAATGTTGCACAGCTATTCCCATGCGTACAGGGGAAGACGGAAATTTGACAGAGCTTTTAATCACACTTGAGGAGATGCAACAGGAACTGTTAAGTAACTCCATAGGAGGGAGAAATGAAACTGACGATTCTGGATACATTGTAGGGAATGGAATGAATATTGGCCCACTGTTTTCACTGTTTGGGACTCTAAGGAGAGGGTGGATATCATGGAAAGACTGGTTGTACCAGATAGGTGTAATCTTGGCACTAACAGGGGTGGCGGTCTTGCTGGTAATATGTTGTGGTATTCCCTTGATAAAATTTCTGGTCAATAAATTGATTTCATCCACAGTAGGACAGCTCCCACTGCTAGCCATCCGAGCCCTAGAAGAAAGCACAAACGAAACAGACAGAGAACCAGAATATATGGAAATGGATGAAATACCAATTATCCTCCCCGACAGCCCCCAGCTCCCTAATATTGTGGCGTATACCCCAGATAGGGAGGACTGGGATGGACCGTGCTTGGTGATATTGTAGACGAGGAAGAAGACATGCACGCACATTTACATTCACACACATGCACCCACAAAAATGAGGGATAGGATAGACAATATCTGAAAGAATGACATGGAGCTGTAATAATGAACGTATATGTATATTACTAGGACACAGGAGTATGGCTGAGAGACCAGACTCCCCTGATCAGGGATCTATGCCTGATCTGCCTCTATCAAGTCTGATTGGACTCTCAGAACTGTTTGGAGAAGAGGATATACAGGAGGGATGGTCGAGACATGATTGGTCGCCACAGCCGCCTTCCATCCAGCAGCTAAACCAGTTGGCAACAGAAGGATCTTCATCGTTCCAGCACCTGGCGATGACGGCTTCACAGAATCTGCCTGCAGCAAGAGTCGGCCCGAGGACTCCACCATCACCTGAAGGACCCTTTGGACTCAGGAACACACCCCTTCCGCAGATGCCATGGAGACAGTCACATGTGCCAGTGGCAACGATACCCTCCAGGGGAGGCAGCCAAGGTCGGCCATATGCAGCAACTGCCCGAGTGCATCCTAGACCCAATTCACTGCTAGGACCTGTCCCCAGCTTTCCACCCCCAAGGCAGGAGAGATATTCTGATCAGCCCAGTACCTCTGGAGGAGGATCAGCAGGGGTAGACCTTAGCCAAACTCACCCACCAGGACAGAGGGGAGCTTTGTACAGGCTACTAAATGCCCAGAGTGTCCCAACCACTTGCCTGTGCGACATCAACAATACTCCCCCCACACACGAAATGCCTTCCCCCTTGTACTTCCTGTCCCCTGGACTGCACAACCTTAATCTGGTCATGGTCACCCCACAGGACATGGCAATCTTGGTTCGAGAGCTTCGTCTTCCACAAGAGTCTGTTCCAAAAACCTTGGAGCAGCTCCTGCCCCTCACAAATCACATTCCCCATGAGCTATTTGAGGAAATCATGCCACAACTAAGTCAGACAGCTGCATACCTGTTCAGGATACACCGTGACAATGCCAACATCTCTTGTGCTCAGGAGGGCCTCCATACTCAACTGTGTGGTCTTCAGTCTAGTATGGACATGCTAGCCTGCATGATGGAGCATATGGAAAGGGAACAGCTAGGGCTGGCCACCACCACCCTGAATGTGGGCAAGAATTCTCTGGGGGCCCTGTACAACCTGGCCAAGCAGCACAAGGAGCTGGAAAGATCCATCAGAGAACTGCACGACTGTCTGAAAGCCAGAATTCCTGATCCTTCCCCCACTACCCCTGAAAGGCCAACCTCCCCATGTTCCCCAACTTCTCCAAAAACTTCAGATGCTGAGTAAATGCTGAGGAGCGCGGACTGACGTAATGGCACTGAACACGGACTATGATCTTGGTTCTTGAGTTTGAATTGCGGACTGGTTTCAGAAATCTGAGTGTAAATAAAACAAAGAAGGATATATGTTAGTAACGAAGGTTGGGTAAATGTCTGTCCTTACCATCATCTGCGTAACACAGATAAAGCTAAATGCATACACATAGATATCACATTGCAAAGTTATAAAAAGGGGACCCTTACACGGCGTGTTTGTAGATTTAGTAGTAAAGATGCACCATAGGGACCCCTTTTTTCTTAAATTATAGCATGCCTCAAGAGACATGCATTGCCTAAATTTGGTGTCTGGCCAAAACGGGCATTAGAAAACAAGCTGAAAAAGAAGAAAAACAAAGTGGAGAATGTTGAGAAATGGCCTATAATGAAAACCATTATATGATTGACTAAGGCAAATGACTTAAGGACGGACATGAAGGGAAACCATTTATTGTGTTTATCATTTAACTAGACATAGCTGCGCTAACCTTAGAATAGTTTCTTGATTGGTTGACTAAATAGTGGTAACGTAGGGGTTATTTGATGCATTTAAATAATAAATGTGTGACGCTTTAACAAAATAATATGTAGAACCAAGTATAATGGGTTGGAGCCTCTGGTTGAGTGAGTCAATAGATGCCAGAAGATGATTGGTTGCACTGATGTCAATGTGAAGCCTTTACTTTGCCATGATTAAGAGGTTGATGTAACTTGTTTTATGTGGCCATTTTAAGTGCCTTGAATTACACCAAAACTCAATGTTTGAATGTCACCTTGTGTTGATATAATCCAGCTAATTGCTCACCTTGTGCCTTAGTATGTAGGTTCACCTGCACTGCAATATATTTACCGTGTGAAGTATCACTGATATTCATATCCGCACCAGAGTTATCAGTAACTCGAGTGATGTGTTTTTCTTTTTTATTGCAATGCACAAATGAGGATGTCTTGTCAGTAAACAACCCAAGAGTATAGTTGATGTAATGGGACTCTTTCGAGTCCCAGAGGAGGGACTGTAGAAGAATTTTTAGGTCCATATTTGAACTGTGATGAACTATCAAGTGTCCTGATCCGAACTGTATGTCCTCTGGTTGAACTAGCAGGTGTTCAACCCAAAAAAGGGCTCTATTAGTCATTTAGTCTGTCAGGGGCTTTCCAAGGCCTTTTAGGTGCTTTCCCGCAGGCCACGTGCGGGGGCCTCAGGCCAGCTGCACGTGTGGCTGAGGCCACGTGCGGAGGGGGCCTCAGGCCAGCTGCACCTGTGGCTGAAGGTCTTTTAAAAAAATCAGTTGTAAATCCTTCATGTTTTAATGGGAGCGTTTGTCACATTGAAATAATGGCCTAACACCTGCTTAGGGTTCACTAGAGGACGCTTCCAATAGAAAACCATGTCTTGGGAATGAAATAAATAAAAAAGTCGAAGGAGGAGCGATGCCCGCGGGTCTCCAATAAATAGACGAGCGCGGTTGTCATATTCAGTCTCTCTAGAGGACTCAGTTTGTCTAAGCTTTGTGTCGAAGGCTTAAATAAACTTAAAAACTCTGTGCATTTTATCTTGCTTAAGGCTGAATTATTCTAAAGTGTTGTGTCCTCTTTCTAGCATATCACTTGCAATTAGTTTGTGTTATCTAAAAGACGACATCCTGAGAAGACCAAAAAGACGAGCCGCGACAATATCACCTACCATTGGAGGTAATAATCCTCAGCCATAACTGTGCCGTATCGCACTCCAACTGTTTATCTGTCTATTACAGGAGTTCCTGGTTACTTGTGTCAGCTGGAGGCTGAGCTGGTCGGTGACGGCAGGGTGACGGATCGCACCCTTCACGATCATTGAGACAAGTGACTGTTTCAGGTTCTGTAAAAGACTGTGTGTTCGTAATTGTGGAGGTGGAGGTGTGATAACCACCTGTATTGCTGACTGTTACTGGGTGTGCACACACCCACACCTAACTGTTTCTGCTTCCTGCCAGCAGTACCAGATCCGACAGTCGGAGACGGTGGCCACCTGGGGACTCGGGACTTGGCGGCTCCAGTATCTTCCGGGTTCGGTGGCAGTGGAAATCGTGTGGGATCTGGTTCTTGTCTGGACAGACGTCTTCTATCCTTGAGCCTGTCCACACGTCACTTCTGTGGATTGACTGCATATAAATTCTGTAATCATCTGTATTTTGTTGTGCACATTCTCAACAGTAAAGTGTTGTATTTTGGCTCATTCATTGTCCATTCATTTACGCCCCCTGTTGTGGGTCCGTGTCACTACACTTTCACAACAGGATATCTCGGCCAACGTCATGGATCCCGAGGGGCGTCAACCATCTGTTGGACAACCAATGGAAGAGCAGGGTGCACAGGCGTCAGCAGGAGGCGTGATTGGTGAGTTGCAGCAAATCCTCACCGCCTTTACTGCTCGGTTGGATCTAATGACCGAGCAGAACGTCATCCTCAACCGCAGGATGGAGGCTCTCACCGCGCAGGTGGAAGCGCGCGCTCAGGGTGCTGCTGCAGCTTCTCCTCCTGCTGACCCGGTGCCAAATATAGACATTCCAATGGTCATTCAACGACCCCCCCCCACCATCCCCTGAAGCATACATAAGTCCCCCGGAACTGTACGGAGGTTGTGTAGAGACGTGCATGGATTTTTTAATGCAGTGTTCGCTCATCTTTACACAGCGTCCCGTGATGTACGCGTCAGACTCCAGTTGGGTGGCTTATGTAATTAATTTGCTTCGAGGTGAGGCACGCGCCTGGGCTACGGCGCTTTGGGAGCAGAATGCACGGCTCCTAAAAGTGTATACTGAGTTTGTGAGGGAGTTCAGACTGGTGTTCGATCACCCACATAGAGGCGAGACCGCTTCACCTGTGCTGCGGTCTCTGAGACAGGGGCGTCGGAGTGCAGCTGAGTATGCATTCGACTTCTGCATCGCGGCTGCGAGGTCCGGCTGGAATAACGTTGCACTCTGCACCACCTTTGTAAAAGGACTGTCTCTGGTCCTAAAGGAGCATCTGGTGGCTAAGGACGAGCCGCGGGATTTGGACGGGTTTATTGATCTAGTCATAGGATTAGACAACCGGTTAGAACAACGCCGTCGGGAGCGAGACAAAGGACGTGGCCGGGCACGCGCCGTCCCTCTCCCTTCCGGGTCTGAAAAGGTTCTGCCCTCCCCATGCTCCACAGCCTCAGCGCTCCGTGTGGCAACAGTTCCCCCTGCTGACGTTGTTAGGGAGACGAGCAAGGCCAAAAGGAGATCAGATGACAGAGTGAGGAGGCTGCAGCTCAAAAGAGCATATACAGAAAAACTGCCCCAAACGGCCAAAACGACAACACTCGCCTTTAGAGACTGGGCTAAGGGTGGGTCATAACATTGACGTGGGACATACACGCATATCTGCACGTCTCTCAGTTACGATCCTGAGTGGTAATCTAACCCTTCAGGCCCCAGCACTGGTGGACACGGGGTCAGAAGGGAATCTGCTGGACAGCAGATGGGCAAAGGAAGTAGGGCTCCCTCTAGTGGTGCTCCCTTCACCATTGAAGGTGCGGGCACTAGATGGCACCCTTCTCCCTTTAATCACACACAAGACACTGCCAGTAACTCTGATAGTGTCTGGGAATCATCGGGAGGAGATTGAGTTCTATGTGACTCCTTCTACCTCCCGCGTGATTTTGGGCTTCCCATGGATGTTTAAACACAATCCCCGGATTGACTCATCATCTGGGGTTGTGGCTCAGTGGAGCGAAACCTGCCACCGGGAGTGTTTAGGATCCTCGGTTCCCCCCCGGTGTGACTGCTAACGAGGAGGTAACAGTTCTCCCAATCTGACGGCGGTGCCTGAGGAGTACCATGATCTTGATGAGCTGACGTCTTTAGCAAAGATCTGGCACTCACTCTTCCCCCGCACCGTCCGTACGATTGTGCCATTGATTTGATCTCGGGCGTTGAGTACCCATCCAGTAGACTGTACAACCTCTCACGTCCTGAGCGCGAATCAATGGAGACCTACATCCGGGACTCGTTAGCTGCCGGGCTGATCCGGAACTCCACCTCCCCGATGGGTGCTGGTTTCTTTTTTGTGGGCAAGAAAGACGGCGGACTCCGTCCATGCATTGATTACAGGGGGCTGAACAAGATTACGGTTCGCAATCGATACCCGTTGCCCCTGTTGGATTCAGTGTTCACGCCCCTGCATTGAGCCCACATTTTCACCAAATTAGATCTTAGGATGCGTATCACCTGGTTCGGATCCGGAAAGGAGACGAGTGGAAGACGGCACTTAATTGTTGTGAAAGTGTAGGAACACGGACCCACAACAGGGGGCGCAATGAACGGACAATGGAGAAGGTAAATAACAAGATTTACTTCTGTGAAACAAGCACAATTAATATAACAAACACAATTTGGGGTCGAATCCGCTGGTGTCGTGTGGGCAGGCTCGAAGGTAGGAGACGTCCGTCTCAGTCGAACCGGAACCACCCAGATCTCCTCTGCCACCGAACCCTGGAAATACTGGAACCGCCAAGTCCCGAATTCCCAGGTGGCCACTGCCTCCGCTCGTCGGATCCGGTACTGCTGGCAGGAGAGAGCAACAACACACAGGCGTGGATGACCGCACCCAGTAACGGAGAGGGGAGAAGCCGCCTCCACCTCTTGTCAAAGAACAGCAGGAAGGTGAGTACTTATCCAAACAATGAAGCTATCTGTAGTCACCAGTCCTGAAAAGGTTTAACGGGTTTAGCTGGTTATGCGATATATAAATGCAGAGAATACTACCTTAGTCTTAGGCGATATCTCGGCACTGAGGTGGAGACGCCGTCCTCCTGATATACCTCTGTGCTGAGTGGAACAGCTGTGTCTGGTGATGGGTGACAGCTGTCACCCAGGCTACTCCCATGATGCGGCAGCGCCCTCTGGTGCCTGGAGCCCGCACTCCAGGCAGGGCGCCCTCTGGTGGTGGTGGGCCAGCAGTACCTCCTCTTCAGCGGCCCACACAACACTTAATACCCCATTTGGTCACTTTGAGTACCTGGTCATGCCGTTCGGCCTCACTAACGCCCCTGCAACGTTCCAAGCTTTGGTAAATGACGTCTTGCGGGACTTCCTGCACCGATTTGTCTTCGTATATCTGGATGATATACTTGTCTTTTCCCCAGATCCTGAGACCCATGTCCAGCATGTATGTCAGGTCCTGCAGCGGTTGTTGGAGAACTGGCTGTTTGTGAAGGGCGAGAAGTGTGAGTTCCACCGCACTTCTTTGTCCTTCCTGGGGTTCATCATCTCCTCCAACTCCGTCGCCCCTGATCCGGCCAAGGTTGCGAGAGAGATTGGCCCCAACCGACAAGACGTAGGAAGCTGTAACAGTTCCTCGGTTCATTAAGGGCTCCAGTCAGGTAGTTAGCCCCCTGACAGCCCTGACCTCCCCAAAAGTCCCCTTCACCTGGTCGGATCGGTGCGAAGCCGCGTTTAGGAAGTTGAAACATCGGTTTTCGACTGCACCAGTTCTGGTGCAGCCCGATCCTTGCCGCCAGTTTGTGGTTGAAGTGGACACCTCTGACTCAGGGATAGGAGCTGTGTTATCCCAGAGCGGGGAGTCCGACAAGGTTCTTCACCCTTGTGCCTACTTTTCTCGCAGGTTGACCCCGGCAGAGCGGAACTATGACGTGGGCAATCGGGAACTTCTTGAGGTGAAGGAGGCTCTTGAGGAGTGGATACACCTGTTGGAGGGAGCTTTGGAGCCGTTCACGGTTTTCACGGACCATCGGAACCTGGAGTATATCAGGACTGCCAAGCGGCTGAACCCCAGGCAAGCCCGCTGGTCATTGTTCTTCGGGCGTTTTGACTTCCGGATCACCTATCTCCCTGGGACCAAGAACCAAAGGTCGGATGCCCTGTCCCGGGTACATGAAGATGAAGTCAAAACAGAGCTGTCGGATCCACCGGAATCCATCATTCCTGAGTCCACTATCGTGGCCACCCTCACCTGGGACGTGGAGACCATCCAGGAGGCCCTGACACGGAACCCAGACCCAGGCAAGGCCCGAAGAACCGCCTCTACGTCCCACTAGAAGCCAGAGCTGCAGTCCTGGACTTCTGTCACGGTTCCAAGCTCTCCTGTCACCCAGGAATGTGAAGGACCGTGGCAGTGGTCCAGCAGCGCTTCTGGTGGGTGTCCATGGAAGCCGACGTCCGGGAATATGTTCAGGCCTGTACCACCTGTGCCAGGGGCAAGGCAGACCACTCCAAGACTCAAGGACTTCTGCAACCGCTCCCGGTGCCTCGTCGCCCCTGGTCCCACATTGGCCTGGACTTTGTCACGGGACTCCCGCCGTCCCAGGGCATGACGACCATCCTCACGGTAGTGGACCGTTTCTCCAAGGCGGCCCACTTCATGGCCCTCCCGAAGCTCCCAATGGCCCAGGAGACAGCTGACGTCCTGGTCCACCACGTCGTGCGTCTGCATGGGATACCAACTGACATTGTCTTGGATCGTGGTCCTCAGTTCTCCTCACAGGTCTGGAGGAGCTTCTGCATAGAACTGGGGGCCACCGTGAGCCTCTCATCCGGGTATCACCCACAGATGAATGGACAGATAGAGCGGGCCAACAGCCAGGTGTCTTCTGCCACCGGCCTCTCCCCATTTGAGGTGTGTCTGGGGTACCAGCCCCCATTGTTTTCCGTGGTGGAGGGAGAGGTTGGTGTGCCCTCGGTCCAGGCCCACCTGCGAAGGTGCCGTCGGGTGTGGCGCACCGCCCGTTCTGCCTTGTTGAAGGCCCGGACGAGGGCTAAGGCCCATGCAGACTGCCAGCGTTCCCCGGCCACTGCATACGAACCCGGGCAGGAGGTGTGGCTTTCAACTAAGGACATCCCCCTTCAAGTGGACTCCCCTAAGTTGAAGGACAGGTACATTGGACCATTTAAAATCCTCAAGATCCTCAGCCCTGCCGCAGTGAAGCTCCAGCTCCCGGCTTCACTGTGGATCCACCCTGTTTTTCACGTCTCCAGGATTAAACCACACCACACCTCACCCACCCTGTGCTCCCGGACCGGCGCTGGACAGACGTCTTCTATCCTCGAGCCTGCCCACACGTCACCTCTGTGGAGTGACTGCATATAAATTCTGTAATCGTCTGTATTTCGTTGCGCACATTCTCAACAGTAAAGTGTTGTATTTTGGCTCATTCATTGTCCATTCATTTACGCCCCCTGTTGTGGGTCCGTGTCACTACATTTTCACAACACTGGGGATGTCACATAGATTGTTCGGCGCCTCCTGACTGTAACTAATCTGTTACATAAATATAACGGATTTTGTCCATTTTAATGGATTTCGATTACAACAGACAAAATTCTCTGATCCACCTGAATCCATTATGTGCGAGTTTTACTGGATAGGGACAGTGTCCTTGAAATCATTTTGGATTAATGACCTAATTTTGGAACATCATTTAGGGCCCCTTCACACATAGCACGAATAAGTAGGAATTAAGGCGAATCATGATGAAACAGCCCGCATGAAAACATTGAGCCGATGTCGGGAGGGACAGGCGTAAATGATCCCGCTGCGACGGTTTAATGCACGTGAAACTGTCAGCAGGAACACAGTGCGAACAGCTGGAGCTTGTGGAATGACATCAGACAGCTGCTGTGGAAAAAAAAAACCTGCCACCTGTGGGATTCAAACCTGCAATTTACCAAAGCTTTGATTGACAGACAGAACTATCATCATTGTCCTATAAAAGGTGCGTAAAACGCCTGAAATCAACAAGGAGATATTTAAAAAACTATATAACCACACATCATAAAAACACTGCATTTTATTGAATCCCTTTTGTCGAGTGGATGAACCATCTGTATCTCTGTAGATGACCCATGATCACAGACGTACAGTCATGAAATGACATGAATGAAGCAATGTTCTCTTATCATGTCCACATCTGCTGGCCCGGCATGTCCAGTCAGCCCCGCGTGCATGTCAGGCATGTCCTGTGGATGGCCTGTTGCAGGACAGACATTGTGTCATGTGGAACAGAACTCACGTGGGTAACGTGACATTCAGATTGCCCGCCGCATGTTATGATCTGACGGTCCATTTCACCTGGGGCCGCCTGTCAATGTGCCTGCCGTGTGCTTGCTCGCTGCAGCCTGTCGCAACAGCAATATATGTTTTTATGTATGTCCACGTGAGGACAGCAATCAGACACACACGTGTCACAGTGGACAGCTGTTAGTTCATGTCTGTCAAAACATGGTACGTATTCCCCAGCTGGGATGTCCAGAACCAGAGATTTCAACAGCTGCTGCTGTCGGCAGCCACACCCCCTGTCAGTTTAGTGCACACACCAATGTGTCATTCTGTTTCTGTGTTATGTGATCATTTTCTTTTAGCTATTACCTCCACCAAGGAGGTTATGTTTTTAGTCGTGTCTGTTTATTTGTTGGTTGGTTGGTTGGTTGGTTGGTTTGTTAGCAGGATTACTCAAAAAAATCCTCAAAGGATTTCAATGAAATTTTTACCAGGGGTGTATCTTGGCCTAACTTAGAAGTCATTAAATTCTGGTAATGATCTGGAACATGAGCCGTATACGACGGCTAAGACCAAGCTTTACTAAATTATAAATAACTTTTTAATGATATGAGATAGAAACATACTTTTTTTTCTGAAAAGTTAACTCCGCTGACTTTCGAGCCACCGTCCACCATCTTTGTACTCCTCATAGAATCTGTGTGATGACGTGAGCAATGTGAGTGTTCAATCGGAATTGGTTCACCGTCACATGGTTTTCCAAAATCCAATCGTAGGGCAGATTCACCTCACGTGACACACCAAAGATTGTTTTTAGGAGTGACGTGTTACTAGTTTATTATAGTTTGCTGTGTTTTGAATAAATGTGTGTGGAAAATTATATTCTGCTTTACTTTTTCCTTTGTTATTTCTGATTGTAAACCTTTATTACACTTATAAAACACAACTATAGCATAAATATTCTGAAAGTACAGGTTGTCCTGAAAAAAAGAACATGATTGTGAGATGCAGGGAGAGCTGTTAACAGCAACAATAAAACATTTATGCCAGGCAAGTGAACTGTCCAAAAAATGCCCTCGGACCCCAGAGGGTTAACCACTGAATCTGAAACATGACGGTAGATGCGTGAAACAATGTGGAATAAGTCTCTTTGCCAAAGGGTATTCCATGTGACGTCAGTGACCCTATGGCCTTGGTGGAGGTTTGCGCTCTCCGAGTGCTTCTAGTTTGTTCTGTAATTGTGGATGTAGGTAGTATAGTACTTATTAATCTACCTGGTCTCTGTGTTTTCAATGTGACATGTCGAGTGCACTGAGCTGTCATCTAGCTGTCAGTATACTGTGATCAGCTGACAGGTAGCTTGCTGTGCTGTGTGTGCTCTCACGTGGCTGTCCGCCCTGCATGTGATCATGTCTGTACATACATATAAGCATTTAATGTAAGTGTGTGGGAGCGGGGGGTGCGACACGCGTACACATACAAGAAACATGCACCACATGTGTGTTGCTTTTTGCAATGCCACATTCGTGGGGGGACAAATTTCACATCCAGCTCAAAACACTGTTTTCGTGCTGACAGTGCGAATGGCCACGCATTTTATTTATTTATTTATATTTATATAGCGCCAAATCACAACAAACAGTTGCCCCAAGGCGCTTTATATTGTAAGGCAAGGCCATACAATAATTACGTAAAAACCCCAACGGACAAAACGACCCCCTGTGAGCAAGCACTTGGCGACAGTGGGAAGGAAAAACTCCCTTTTAACAGGAAGAAACCTCCAGCAGAACCAGGCTCAGGGAGGGGCAGTCTTATGCTGGGACTGGTTGGGGCTGAGGGAGAGAACCAAGAAAAAGACATGCTGTGGAGGGGAGCAGAGATCAATCACTAATGATTAAATGCAGAGTGGTGCATATAGAGCAAAAAGAGAAAGAAACACTCAGTGCATCATGGGAACCCCCCAGCAGTCTAAGTCTATAGCAGCATAACTAAGGGATGGTTCAGGGTCACCTGATCCAGCCCTAACTATAAGCTTTAGCAAAAAGGAAAGTTTTAAGCCTAATCTTAAAAGTAGAGAGGGTGTCTGTCTCCCTGATCCGAATTGGGAGCTGGTTCCACAGGAGCGGAGCCTGAAAGCTGAAGGCTCTGCCTCCCATTCTACTCTTACAAACCCTAGGAACTACAAGTAAGCCTGCAGTCTGAGAGCGAAGCGCTCTATTGGGGTGATATGGTACTATTGTTGTGTGGGCCGCTGAAGAGGAGGTACTGCTGGCCCACCACCACAAGATGGCGCCCTGCTTGAAGTGCGGGCTTCAAGCACGAGAGGGCATCGGCTTTGCTGGAGGTGACAGCTGTCATTAATCAACACAAGCTGTCACCCATCACCACCACTACAAAGACCGGACTGCAACTCCACCTCCTCGCCGAGAAATCAACTACCATTCAGGTAATTTCTCTGCTGACTGACACTTTGTGTGTAATAACCTGAACTTCTGTTGCAGCCGTTTTCCTGGAGTGTGTCCTTATCTGAGGGATTGGCGTTTGGTGTGACAGCGACGGCTTCGCCTCACACCCCAACCCAGATAAGTGGTTGACCAGGAGCTGCACAAGTGTGTGTGATTGGAGGTGGAGGTTTTACCTCCTTAATACAGACTGTGGGATTACTGAGTGTGCGAACTCACACTCATCTGGACTGTCTCTGTTCTCTGCCAGCAGTACCGGGTCTGACTGCTGAAGACAGCGGCCACCTGGGGCGCAGGGCTTGGCGGCTCCGGTGTTCTTCAGCTCCGTTGGTGTTGGAAGCTGTGTGGGGATCCAGCTCTTCTCTCTCCAGGCGTCTTCTATCGTCGAGCCTGCCCACACGTCACCTGGTGTATGATTGACAGTCCACCATATTGTTATTGTCTGTACGTTGTTGTGCGATTCACAACATTAAATTGTTACTTTTTGGCTTATCCATTGTCCGTTCATTAACGCCGCCCCCTGTTGTGGGTCCGTGTCACGACACTTTCACAACAACTATGAGGTCCCTAAGATAAGATGGGACCTGATTATTCAAAACCTTATAAGTAAGAAGAAGAATTTTAAATTCTATTCTAGAATTAACAGGAAGCCAATGAAGAGAGGCCAATATGGGTGAGATATGCTCTCTCCTTCTAGTCCCCGTTAGTACTCTAGCTGCAGCATTTTGAATTAACTGAAGGCTTTTCAGGGAACTTTTAGGACAACCTGATAATAATGAATTACAATAGTCCAGCCTAGAGGAAATAAATGCATGAATTAGTTTTTCAGCATCACTCTGAGACAAGACCTTTCTAATTTTAGAGATATTGCGTAAATGCAAGAAAGCAGTCCTACATATTTGTTTAATATGCGCTTTGAATGACATATCCTGATCAAAAATGACTCCAAGATTTCTCACAGTATTACTAGAGGTCAGGGTAATGCCATCCAGAGTAAGGATCTGGTTAGACACCATGTTTCTAAGATTTGTGGGGCCAAGTACAATAACTTCAGTTTTATCTGAGTTTAAAAGCAGGAAATTAGAGGTCATCCATGTCTTTATGTCTGTAAGACAATCCTGCAGTTTAGCTAATTGGTGTGTGTCCTCTGGCTTCATGGATAGATAAAGCTGGGTATCATCTGTGTAACAATGAAAATTTAAGCAATGCCGTCTAATAATACTGCCTAAGGGAAGCATGTATAAAGTGAATAAAATTGGTCCTAGCACAGAACCTTGTGGAACTCCATAATTAACCTTAATCTGTGAAGAAGATTCCCCATTTACATGAACAAATTGTAATCTATTAGATAAATATGATTCAAACCACCGCAGCGCAGTGCGTTTAATACCTATGGCATGCTCTAATCTCTGTAATAAAATTTTATGGTCAACAGTATCAAAAGCAGCACTGAGGTCTAACAGAACAAGCACAGAGATGAGTCCACTGTCTGAGGCCATAAGAAGATCATTTGTAACCTTCACTAATGCTGTTTCTGTACTATGATGAATTCTAAAACCTGACTGAAACTCTTCAATAGACCATTCCTCTGCAGATGATCAGTTAGCTGTTTTACAACTACCCTTTCAAGAATTTTTGAGAGAATATAGCTATCTTAGCTATAATTAGCTAAGATAGCTGGGTCAAGTGATGGCTTTTTAAGTAATGGTTTAATTACTGCCATCTTAAAAGCCTGTGGTACATAGCCAACTAATAAAGATAGATTGATCATATTTAAGATCGAAGCATTAAATAATGGTAGGGCTTCCTTGAGCAGCCTGGTAGGAATGGGGTCTAATAGACATGTTGATGGTTTGGATGAAGTAACTAATGAAAATAATTCATCAGACAGAACAATCTGAGAGAAAGAGTCTAACCAAATACCGGCATCACTGAAAGCAGCCAAAGATAACGATACGTCTTTGGGATGGTTATGAGTAATTTTTTCTCTAATAGTTAAAATTTTATTAGCAAAGAAAGTCATGAAGTCATTACTAGTTAAAATTAAAGGAATACCCGGTCAATAGAGCTCTGACTCTTTGTCAGCCTGGCTACAGTGCTGAAAAGAAACCTGGGGTTGTTCTTATTTTCTTCAATTAGTGATGAGTAGAAAGATGTCCTAGCTTTAGGAGTTCCGAGCTCCGAGTTTGTGAGTTATACCACGGAGTCAGGCACTTCTGATTTAAAGCTCTCTTTTTCAGAGGAGCTACAGCATCCAAAGTTGTCTTCAATGAGGATGTAAAACTACTGACGAGATACTCTATCTCACTTACAGAGTTTAGGTAGCTACTCTGCACTGTGTTGGTATATGGCATTAGAGAACATAAAGAAGGAATCATATCCTTAAACCTAGTTACAGCGCTTTCTGAAAGACTTCTAGTGTAATGAAACTTATTCCCCACTGCTGGGTAGTCCATCAGAGTAAATGTAAATGTTATTAAGAAATGATCAGACAGAAGGGAGTTTTCAGGGAATACTGTTAAGTCTTCAATTTCCATACCATAAGTCAGAACAAGATCTAAGATATGATTAAAGTGGTGGGTGGACTCATTTACATTTTGAGCAAAGCCAATTGAGTCTAATAATAGATTAAATGCAGTGTTGAGGCTGTCATTCTCAGCATCTGTGTGGATGTTAAAATCGCCCACTATAATTATCTTATCTGAGCTAAGCACTAAGTCAGACAAAAGGTCTGAAAATTCACAGAGAAACTCACAGTAACGACCAGGTGGACGATAGATAATAACAAATAAAAGTGGTTTTTGGGACTTCCAATTTGGATAGACAAGACTAAGAGTCAAGCTTTCAAATGAATTAAAGCTCTGTCTGGGTTTTTGATTAATTAATAAGCTGGAATGGTAGATTGCTGCTAATCCTCCACCTCGGCCCTTTTTGACCGTTGGGGTTTTTACGTAATTATTGTATGTCCTTGCCTTACAATATAAAGCGCCTTGGGGCAACTGTTTGTTGTGATTTGGTGCTATATAAATAAAATTGATTGATTGATTGATTGAACAGCACGGCTCTGCTTGAAGGTTGAAGCAACGAAGCAGTGCCCCGACTTGCTGCTTTGTTGGTTCTCTGCTTTGCTGCTTTTCAGAAGTGGCAAGTTCGCTTCTTAACCCCTCTCAAAGCTATTTAAAGATGTCAATTGTGAGTTACTTTTGTGCAGATTAAAGTCACTCACTGTGACTCTTGTCTTGTTGTGAGCGAGAAACGAGAATCGTCCTCCGTTCTGTTCCCACAGCTCCAAATGCTGCGCTCTGCCAAGTCAAGCAAGAGTCCGGTTGGAATTAATAACTTCAAAGTGAATCACCATTTTAAATCAAATGGCACCTCTTTCCAAACACAGACAACAAACTACGACAGACTAAAACATTTTTTCCTCCCAAGATAAGATGTCCTTCTTTCTTTATGAATTACATTGATGCTGACTTTCAGCGCAGCCATTTGCAAAAGCTCAGCTCAGAGTCTATAGAGTTACATTTGTGTCATTAATGTCTGAAAGGAAATGCTTTTGACAAAAACTATAGATTTTGTTTATTTCTATTTATCTCCAGAGATCTAAGATCCACCATGCACATGTAGCGCCTCGTCTGCCTGGAAGTGACACACTATGGACCTCTACATTCTGTCTAGGTTCGGAGAGATGGATCCCTAATTTAGTCAATGAAAAAGCATTCACACGGTGAAATGACTCCTCTCATCTAGTGCAACTATACAAAAGACTCACTCCTAACAAGCAGAAGACTTATTAGACAGTGCTATGAGGTAATAAATCACAAATGTCTGATTTTTGCATTGTTTTTCTTACCACTGATCATCAGATTGTTTTATAATGGGGGTTCTATGGTCAGAATCTCAGGTCAGAGTGCCGTGATGACAATGAGTCAGAGCTGATTCACCACCTTGTGGCGGTTCATGATAATACAACTAAATGACATGAATGGGTTTCGTAACCATGTGGGTTACACTCTCCCCTCTTAAATCAGCATGAGTCCCTTCATGAGCTAGCCTCTGGACCCCATGGGGACTATCATAGTTGGTAATAGTATTTAGTGCTTGGTTAATGCTCTGTAAAATACTCTGTGTGCAAGACATTAAAGGCTTCCCCAACTGAACGTATTGAAACCGGTCAGGGGGTTGTCATGATCTTTCTGACCTCCTGGTGGGGTCAATAGTTCTTCCGTCTGTTACAGTTTCACTTCCAGCTCTTTTATCAGATGTCTCAAGTGCTTGAGTGAGGTTTGGCTCAGCATCTTGAAGAACCCTTACAGTTTCTACACCTGCAGGATTCTTCCCTTCATTAGTTCCATTATGATGCTTCACTCTAGTTGCATGCCCAAAATCATTCTCATTACAGGCAAAAACATCATGATACTCATGCAAACTGAGCGTTACTTTGTCCTTCCACTCTTTTGAAAGGGTGAGTCACCAATGTCAATGGTAAAGTCTGACTGGTCTGGTTCCTTGGCTGGTTTAGAAATGCCAGAACACCATCTCATAATGTCAGCAAGTTTGTCTGAATCAGGTAGGTTGTCATAAATCTCTTTGGGAGTGTCAAGTTCAGCAATGACATAATGGTCATTCTCATTCCTCACCTACACAGGTAATTTGTGAGGATGGTGTCTGGGCATGTTGAGGAGGCAGCACTCCACAAAGACCCCAGCAGGTAAGACAAAGGATTGAGGCTGCCCAACCATAATACAGCCACTGGTGGTATCAGCTTTCACATACCCTTATAAATAGAGCAGGTAGGACTTGCGATGTGGCCATTCTCATGACACCGTTTTGTGGTATATTTTATTCATGGTTTGAAGCAAAACCATTGACGGTTTGCTGATAATTCACAATTTACAGCTGATTCACGTTTTGGGGGCCAACAATGTCATCCCTTATCTCAGTCAGTAGTCACCTCAAACGGAAAAAAATAGTTGTCACCACTACACAATGTTGTCATATTCAACTAGACCCACTGCCATTATTTGAACGCCTGTGATCATTAATTCCAATCATTTTAATGATAAATGATGATTTTAGATGATGTTACAATCATTAGATAATTTACTGGTTCCCATAGACTACATAATAAATACACATCCCATAGAGATACAAATACAAAATATGGGGGGTGGTGGCCAAGTGGTTAATGCGCTTGGTTTCAGTTCAGAAGGTTCCGGGTTCAAATCCCACCCCTGCCACATTTCTCCATGTAATGTGGAGTTGCGTCAGGAAGGGCATCCGGCGTAAAACCTGTGCCAATTCAGACAATTCAATGCAGATCCACCTTGGATTTGCTGTGGCGACCCCCAAGTGCAAACAAGGGAGCAGCCGAAGGGACTTACTTTAGAGATACAAATACAATATTGTATTTGTATTTCTATGGAATATCTATCTATCTATCTATCTATCTATCTATCTATCTATCTATCTATCTATCTATCTATCTATCTATCTATCTATCTATCTATCTATCTATCTATCTATCTATCTATCTATCTATCTATCTATCTATCTATCTATGATGAAGCCTCACAGGACATGTTCTGGCATGTCCAGGCTCATCCACAATTTCTTGGTTAGTCACACGACTGAAAACCCACCGACAGCCGTCTGAAAGCCATCTGAAAGCCGTCCTGTGAGACCAACATGGAGGTGGTTTTGTGCTGCGCCATGAGCGGCACGGTGGTGCATCCGTCCGCTTTTCTTTCCATGAAAAAAACTCCTGTAACAGTGGAATGTGCCGAAAAAGTACTGATGTCCACATCTCCTGCCATTTTTGTGTAAGTCAGACGACGTCCTGGATCAACAAAGCCTTCACGTTGGAAATGATCTGGTTGATTCAGCTTGTCGATCGGCGCTCGAGCGTGGCGCGCTCTCAGCAGCTGTGGGCGGTCTTTAAACCGGAGCACTCCTTAATCTGTGAAATCCCCATAAAATCGTCCCCGAAAGCCAACAGAATTTTCTGAATGGTGTCCACCTGGAGGTCTCTCACAGTTTCTGGAAAAAATTGATGCAGCAAAGCTCCAAATCGTTCAGACATTTATTCGCAATAAAAATCTGATGAGAGGGGTGGACCACTGCTCACACAAAGCCTGCTCACAGGTGAATGACGCAACCGACAGGCGTGAAAAAACTCACGCATGCGCACGAAGGTTCAAGCTTGGCTGATGCAATCACACGTGATTCAAATCCATATGGTTTTTGAAAAAAATAAAAAAGGTCTGATACTTTTCTAACAGACCTCATATATGGATTTTTGCGGAGCAGAGAGCCAAGTTGTTGCTTTTGTGATACATGTTATGTTGTTTTTTGTACTTTAACTATCCACAAATGTGCAGGAGTTTCATGTGGCTGTGCAGGATTCTTCTTCTGTTTGTTTCTAAAACCTTAGTCCAGGTTGTTGAAGCAGGACTCTTACTAGAAATTAATGGTGCTGGTGGCAGCCACAGCGCTTCCATCCTCAGCGATGACGGAGAGGTGAGCTGTTCCGTGGTTGTCTGGGATAAAGTAGTCTGGCTCATAGTAGCTGTCAGGATGGGTGGTGTCATCTGTAATTTTACTTCTTATGCCGTCAGCGAAGTAGTCTGAGGTCATGTTTTGGATGAGCTGCCGAGAAGAAAACCAGATCATCAGTTTCTCTTATCAAATCATGAGCAGTGAAAAACAAATAAATTGCTTTGTGTTGAATAAACAAATCTAAAAACACTTTGGTGCATTCTGCAAAACTGTTCAGGTCTCACCACACTTGAACTGCCTGTAATGCACTAAATGACAAAGACAAAGAGAGGGTTTTACACTTCAGTCTATGACCTACATCCTTTTAACAGGTTAACGAAGCGAGTGGAACGACAGGATCACTGCACTCGCTTTTACCCACAATGCCATCTCAGTTGAACATTTTTTTGATAAAATCCAAATTTCTTGGAATGGTAAAACTGATTATTTTCAAGATAGATCATAAATTGATTAGCAGTAACCTGTTCAAGTACTTTTGGCATTGCTGGGAGAACTGATATCGGCCTATAATTACTGGCATCAGTTAATGCACCAAATTTATAAATTGGGGTGATAATGGCCATTTTAAAACTTTGTGGAAGTTTCCCTTCTTTAATAGACAAATTAATAGAATGAAGTAATGAGCCCATGGCACTGTTTCTTTAAAAAATAAAGTATTGATTCCAAATTTATGTTTTACCTTTTATTACCTCCGCCAAGGAGGTTATGTTTTCGGTCGCGTTTGTTTGTCTGTCTGTCAGCAGGATAACTCAAAAAGTTTTGAACGGATTTTGATGAAATCTTGTGGAGTGGTTGGAAATGACAAGAGGAACAAGTGATTAAATTTTTGTGGTGATCCGGATCCGGATCACGATGCTAACGTGTTAGCATGTCTATGGCATTTTCAATGTTAAAAGTTAGCATTAAGCAGTTGCAGCTGTCATCACGTTCGGGTGCATTTGTTTTCAAATTGTAATATTTCTTAAATTTATTTTTGTTTATATATTAATAATCTAATGATTATTATATACAATTTTAGAGAAGGAGACAAAAAGAAATAGATCACTGTGCCAAGGAGGGAATCTCTTTAGGGTCAGTGACCCTATGGCCTTGTTTAGAGAAGTGATTCATAAATGTTAAAAAATTAATATATTTGCAGTTTAGTAGAATAATAAATTGAATTTTGTCTCTTATTTGTTTTTGTCTATAAGCACATGCAATATCAATATCAGTGCTCAGATGACAGTAGCTTCTGGGAAAGGTGCAAGTTGCAATAAACTGTGATGCCAAGCGCTAAGGATACATGCTATCCAGTCACAGCAGATGAAACTTTTTTTTACTACTGAGCAAACATCATTGTTAGACTTTTTTAGGTTAAATGATTCCACGGCGTGTAGATGTTATGGTGTCAGTGACCCCATGGCCTTGGCGGAGGTTTGCACTCTCTGAGTGCTTCTAGTTTGTAATTGCATTATGATTTTTTGAATTTTGATGTGGTCAGTTTGTTCGATGTTAAAGTAGGAATCCTGACCATTAGTTACTGTATATTGTTAAAGTTTTGTAATTGTTGAGAATCTAAATTAAGTTCATCTGTGTTGAGAGTTATTTGGAAGTTTGATGCAAATTCATCTACAGATTGTATGAAGTATGCATTCAATTCATTAGCCATTTCCTTGATGTTAGTAAGTTCCTTTATTTCTCTTGGTGCTTTCCAAAGATATGAACTATTCCCACCTGAATCATTTATTGCATGATATAATTTGTCTTTGCCTTTCTTAGTTCGCTTTCGTAAGCTCTTGTAGATGAAGGTATCTCTATGTAATTTTGTGGACAGTGAGTTTTTAATGCATGATTCTGCTTCTTCATCAGCTGATGAATGTCATTATTTATCCATGGCAGAGTTTGTTTATGCTTCAACTTAATAGAGCAAGTGAACTTTTGGATTACATCTGCCATAATATTGTATGGCTGCGATGCTACACGCGCTCTGATTGGCTGATTTCCAGTGTGATATTTTCCCATATCAGACCCGTTACTATGACAATCGGTCCGGAACACATATCACATTTGCAACTATGTTTAAGATGATCCAGGCGGAGTGGAGATGGTGAGGATGAAGTCTGAAGCCAGGTGGCAGCCCCCAGAGCTCACGAGGTGTGGGATCGCTGGAAGTGAGGAATGAGTTTCTCGCGAATGTGGAAGTGTAGAACCAGGGTTGATATAATGTAGGTGATGATGAGTGACAGCTGTGATGATCAGCTCCGTAGTCGAAAACAGAAAAAGAGGCAGGACCCAGCAGGAACCAAGGTGACACACAACATTTACCTCGTTAAACAAGAAATTTAAAAGCAAAATAAAACAAAAAGTGCACAAAAAAAGAAAGGAAATTATTAACAAAGAAGTTAGAGTGACAAAGAGGAACATTCTCCGAGCAAATTTTATTACACTGACAGGTTTGAACTGGAGGAATTAACAGCAAACAAGATGGAAGACATGCAAAACTTCCATACACCGACAAAATCAGCCACATAATAAACAAATTATTAACCTCGGTTGTTCGGTCTATACTGCCAACACCTCGGTGTGATATTTTCAATTACAGACCTCGCGCTCAGTTAATAATCCCCCGTCACACATAGACTGATTGAGGCCAAATGGCATCAGAATGACACACCCACCCACAGTCAGGAAGTGTTGAGGTGCAGTCTGTAGACGGATGTACAGCAGTCTCAGAGCAGTCTACATAGTTGGTCCCATTCGCTTGGCTGTGTTCAAAACACTCTTGGCGCCGTTGAGATGGGATGCCGATCTAACGGCGCTCTATGTGCAGTTTGTACGCCATCTGATCACAATCTACATATTCCGATAGCATCATAACAGCATTTGAAACAATCTAATTGCAGTTGATTGAACTTTGAGATGGATCGATCATGGCAAAGCCTGCCAGCATGCCCTGCTTCTGCCATGTATGTCCACCTCCACTGGACAAAGGGAGGGCAAAGGAAATGTTGATATGTAATATTATGTATGTAGCACACATTCATTATGTGCAGTGCATGTGAACAGTGCACAATCAAACCGTGTGCCACTGTAGGTCAGTGTATTGCACAGCACACACTGCGCGCAGATCTGAACAGGCTGTTATATCCATAATAGACCTTACAGTACAGATACATTTCCATTCCTTGTCATGGGAAACATAAATAATGTGAAATATTGTGCCCATCATATCTGTGACACCACAGGCAGGCGCATCATATAATATCAGAGGCTCGCACCTGAACAGATCTTACCACTGTAATATACATATTATTACTTTATCACCATCTAACTCTGTAGGAGGTGTGACGTGGAACTGTTTTGCCAGCACATTACAACATTATTAAACATGAATCCCACTTCCGGCACGGCCCCAGGAGCGTTTCACAGCGCAAGGCAGACAGGAGCCAGGGACCACAGCCTGTGGTGTTAACCCTCTCACCCAGGTGTGCTGTACGTGTGCTGGAATCAACTACAGCATAAATAAATCCCATGTGACATGCTGTGCACCAATAATCCAACCAGACACTGTGGCATACAGAGTTATGCTCTGTATGTCAGGGACCATTCTAACATACGTTTATGCTGGAATGGCCCCCCCAAAAAATAAGTTCACTGGAATGGCTGCATCTGACAAATGTTGCACGCATGGAGAAGCTTGACCCACTGCCAATAAAGTTCAGCAGCAAAAAGAGTCCAGTGGGATGAATAAAATTCAGCAATGCAAGTATACGAGGTCTATTAGAAAAGTATCAGACCTTATTATTTTTTTCAAAAACCATATGGATTTGATTCATATGTTTTTACGTCAGCCAAGCTTGAACCTTCGTGCGCATGCATGAGTTTTTCCACACCTGTCGGTTGCGTCATTCGCCTGTGGGCACGCCTTGTGGGAGGAGTGGTCCAGCCCCCTCGTCGGATTTTCATTGTCAGGAAATGGTGGAATGATTTGGGCTTTTTTTCCATCAGAATTTTTTCAAAAACTGTTAGAGACAAGCAGCTGGAAACCATTCGAAAAATTTATCTGGCTTTTGGTGAAAATTTTACGGGCTTCACAGAGAATAAGGACTGTTACTACAGCTTTAAGGACGGCCCACAATGGCGAATGGCGTGCCGCGCTCCGAGCAGCCATCGAGAGGCAGAAAACACCACATCATTTCTAAACGGATGGCTGTGTGGAGCTGGAACCATCGTGAGCAATTTCTCTGGTTATCACAAGAGCTGGACATCAGCCATTTTCCGGCAGATTTCACTTTTAACAAGAGATTTTGTCATGGAAAGCCGCACGGAGGCTTCACGCGTCAGGACCGATTCGCTGATCGAGCAAGACAAAGGAACACCTCCATTTCGGAGTGCCAGGGGACAAGTTGGGACATGCCCAGCTCTCCACAATTTCTCTTAAAACTCACTGGGCTGGTAAGCATTGAAAGCCGAGATAGGCATGTTCCTTTGTCTCGCTCGAAACAAACACAGGATATAAGATACAACCCTGATAAAAAAAAAGGAAAGAAAACCTCAAGGACAGTGGACTGACACACCTACAACAAACAGGGGCCATGCTATGCTGAAATACAGTAGTGTTCAGAATAATAGTAGTGCTATGTGACTAAAAAGATTAATCCAGGTTTTGAGTATATTTCTTATTGTTACATGGGAAACAAGGTACCAGTAGATTCAGTAGATTCTCACAAATCCAACAAGACCAAGCATTCATGATATGCACACTGTTAAGGCTATGAAATTGGGCTATTAGTAAAAAAGTAGAAAAGGGGGTGTTCACAATAATAGTAGTGTGGCATTCAGTCAGTGAGTTCATCAGTTTTGTGGAACAAACAGGTGTGAATCAGGTGTCCCCTATTTAAGGATGAAGCCAGCACCTGTTGAACATGCTTTTCTCTTTGAAAGCCTGAGGAAAATGGAACGTTCAAGACATTGTTCAGAAGAACAGCGTAGTTTGATTAAAAAGTTGATTGGAGAGGGGAAAACGTATAGGCTGTTCATCTACAATGATCTCCAATGCTTTAAAATGGACAAAAAAAAAACAGAGACGCATGGAAGAAAATGGAAAACAACCATCAAAATGGATAGAAGAAGAACTAGAATGGCAAAGGCTCACCCACTGATCAGCTCCAGGATGATCCAAGACAGTCTGGAGTTACCTGTAAGTGCTGTGACAGTTAGAAGACACCTGTGTGAAGCTAATTTATTTGCAAGAATCCCCCGCAAAGGCCCTCTGTTAAATAAAGGACATGTGCAGAAGAGGTTACAATTTGCCAAAGAACACATCAACTGGCCTAAAGAGAAATGGAGGAATATTTTGTGGACCGATGTGAGTAAAATTGTTATTTTTCGGTCCAAGGGCCGCAGACAGTTTGTGAGCCGACCCCCAAACTCTAAATTCAAGCCACAGTTCACAGCGAAGACAGTGAAGCATGGTGGTGCAAGCATCATGATATGGGCATGTTTCTCCTACTATGGTGTTGGGCCTATATATCGCATACCAGGTATCATGGATCAGTTTGGATATGTCAAAATACTTGAAGAGGTCATGTTGCCTTATGCTGAAGAGGACATGTCCTTGAAATGGGTGTTTCAACAAGACAATGACCCCAAGCACACTAGTAAATGAGCAAAATCTTGGTTCCAAACCAACAAAATTGATGCCTCACAGATGTGAAGAAATCATGAAAAACTGTGGTTATACAACTAAATACTAGTTTAGTGATTCACAGGATTGCTAAAAAAGCAGTTTGAACATATTAGTTTTGAGTTTGTAGCATCAACAGCAGATGCCGCTATTATTGTGAACACCCCCTTTTCTACTTTTTTTTTTTTTTTTTACTAATAGCCCAATTTCATAGCCTTAAGAGTGTGCATATCATGAATGCTTGGTCTTGTTGGATTTGTGAGAATCTACTGAATCTACTGGTACCTTGTTTCCGATGTAGCAATAAGAAATATACTCAAAACCTGGATTAATCTTTTTAGTCACATAACACTACTATTATTGTGAACACTGCTGTAGGTATAAAATGCAATATGAAGTCTTAAATTATGTACACTGCCATTCATTCATTCATTCTTTTTCTGCAACCTGTAATATCTGTTTTTCTTTATTTCTAATAAATTTGCAAATAATAATAATAAAAAAACTTTTTTCATGTTATTATGGAGTGTTGTGAGTAGAATTTTGAGGGGAAAAAGAATTCAGTACCTTTTGGAATAAGGCTGTATCCATCCATCCATCCATCCATTTTCTTCCGCTTTATCCGGAGTCGGGTCGCGGGGGCAGCAGCTCAAGCAAAGCCACCCAGACCTCCCGATCCACACACACCTCCTCCAGCTCCTCCAGGGGAACCCCAAGCATTCCCAAGCCAGCCGAGAGATGTAGTCCCTCCAGCGTGTCCTGGGTCTTCCCCGGGGCCTCCTCCCAGTGGGACGTGCCCAGAACACCTCTCCAGCGAGGTGTCCAGGGGGCATCCGGAAAAGATGCCTGAGCCACCTCAACTGACTCCTTTCGACGTGGAGGAGCAGCAGCTCGACTCCGAGCTCCTCCCGAGTGACCGAGCTCCTCACCCTATCTCTAAGGGAGCACCCAACCACCCTGTGGAGGAAACTCATCTCGGCCGCTTGTACTCGCGATCTCGTTCTTTCGGTCATGAGCCAAATCTCATGACCATAGGTGAGGATCGGAACGTAGATCGATCGGTAAATCGAGAGCTTTGCCCCCCTACTCAGCTCTCTCTTCACCACGACGGTCCCATACAGCGACCGCATCACTGCAGATGCTGCACCGATCCGTCTATTGAGCTCACGCTCCATCCATCCCTTACTCGTGAACAAGACCCCGAGATACTTAAACTCCTCCACTTGAGGCAAGGACACTCCACCGACCTGAAAAGGGCAAAGCACCTTTTTCTGGTCGAGAACCATGGCCTCGGATTTGGAGGTGCTGATTTTCATCCCGGACGCTTCACACTCGGCTGCAAACCGCCCCAGTGCACGCTGAAGGTCCTGATTTGATGAAGCCAACAGAACCACATCGTCCGCAAACAGCAGAGACGAGATTCTGTGGTTCCCAAACCAGACCCCCTCTACACCCTGGCTGCACCTAGAAATTCTGTCCATAAAAATAATGAACAGAACCGGTGACAAAGGGCAGCCCTGGCGGAGGCCAACGTGCACTGGAAACAGGTTTGACTTACTACCGGCAATGCGAACCAAGCTGCTGCTGTGGTCGTACAGGGACCGGATAGCCCTTAGCAAAGGACCCCGGACCCCGTACTCCCAGAGCACTCCCCACAGGGTGCGCCGAGGGACACGGTCGAATGCCTTCTCCAGATCCACAAAACACATGTGGACTGGTTGGGCAAACTCCCATGAACCCTCGAGCACCCGATGGAGAGTGTAGAGCTGGTCCAGTGTGCCGCGACAAGGACAAAAACCACACTGCTCCTCCTGAATCCGAGGTTCGACCATCGGTCGAATTCTCCTTTCCAGTACTCTGGAATAGACCTTACTGGGGAGGCTGAGGAGTGTGATCCCCCTATAGTTGGAACACACCCTCCGGTCCCCCTTCTTAAACAGAGGGACCACCACCCCGGTCTGCCAATCCAGAGGCACTGTCCCCGATCGCCACGCGATGTTGCAGAGGCGTGTCAGCCAAGACAGCCCCACAACATCCAGAGACTTAAGGTACTCAGGACGGATTTCATCCACCCCAGGAGCCTTGCCACCGAGAAGCTTTCTAACCACCTCGGTGACTTCGGCCTGGATAATGGATGAGTCCGCCTCCAAGTCCCCAGTTTCTGCTTCCTCTTCGGAAGACGTGACGATGGGATTGAGGAGATCCTCAAAGTACTCCTTCCACCGCCCGACATCATCCCCAGTCAGGGTCAACAGGCTTATTAAGGCTGTAATATAAAAAATGTGGATAAAGTGAAGTGCTGTGAATACTTTCTGGATGCGCCGTAACTGTCCCTCCTCAGTGACTACACAGCATCAGCACTGTCCTTACGCGAGACATTACATTGACAAACTGCAGCCAGGTGGACGTGGTTCACAACTGTCTAAAATAATATTCTGAAAAATTGATAAGTAATTTGAATGCATATGTCTTCCAGCACCCCACAAACCAAAGTGATTAAATTGCAGCACATAACAATAATAACTATTGTGTTTTCCAGAGTATAAATCCCAGGTTTGTTTTGTTTTTTCTCCTGGTTTGGGGGGATCCTGTGACTTTTTGTGCATATAAATGTTATGTTGCACATATAAATGTTGTACATTTATATAAAAAAAACTCACACTTTTGTTCTAATTATTATTAATAATAATAATATGAACTACTTATACAGGACGTTATCCAGCTTTATCTATCCATGAAGCCAGAGGACACACACCAATTAGTTAAACTGCAGGAATGTCTTACAGACATAAAGACATGGATGACCTCTAATTTCCTGCTTTTAAATTCAGATAAAACTGAAGTTATTGTACTTGGCCCCACAAATATTAGAAACATGGTGTCTAACCAGATCCTTACTCTGGATGGCATTACCCTGACCTCTAGTAATACTGTGAGAAATCTTGGAGTCATTTTTGATCAGGATATGTCCTTCAATGCGCATATTAAGCAAATATGTAGGACTGCTTTTTTGCATTTGCGCAATATCTCTAAAATTAGAAAGGTCTTGTCTCAGAGTGATGCTGAAAAACTAATTCATGCATTTATTTCCTCTAGGCTGGACTATTGTAATTCATTATTATCAGGTTGTCCTAAAAGTTCCCTGAAAAGCCTTCAGTTAATTCAAAATGCTGCAGCTAGAGTACTGACGGGGACTAGAAGGAGAGAGCATATTTCACCCATATTGGCCTCTCTTCATTGGCTTTCTGTTAATTCTAGAATAGAATTTAAAATTATTCTTCTTACTTATAAGGTTTTGAATAATCAGGTCCCATCTTATCTTAGGGACCTCATAGTACCATATCACTCCAATAGAGCGCTTCGCTCTCAGACTGCAGGCTTACTTGTAGTTCCTAGGGTTTTTAAGAGTAGAATAGGAGGCAGAGCCTTCAGCTTTCAGGCTCCTCTCCTGTGGAACCAGCTCCCAATTCGGATCAGGGAGACAGACACCCTCTCTACTTTTAAGATTAGGCTTAAAACTTTCCTTTTTGCTAAAGCTTATAGTTAGGGCTGGATCAGGTGACCCTGAACCATCCCTTAGTTATGCTGCTATAGACCTAGACTGCTGGGGGGTTCCCATGATGCACTGAGTGTTTCTTTCTCTTTTTGCTCTGTATGCACCACTCTGCATTTAATCATTGGTGATTGATCTCTGCTCCCTTCCACAGCATGTCTTTTTCTTGATTTTCTCCCCTCAGCTCCAACCAGTCCCAGCAGAAGACTGCCCCTCCCTGAGCCTGGTTCTGCTGGAGGTTTCTTCCTGTTAAAAGGGAGTTTTTCCTTCCCACTGTCGCCAAGTGCTTGCTCACAGGGGGTCATTTTGACTGCTGGGGTTTTTCTGTAATTATTGTGTGGCTTTTGCCTTGCAATGTGGAGCGCCTTGGGGCGACTGTTTGTTGTGATTTGGCGCTATATAAATAAAATTGATTGATTGATTGATTGATTGACGTTCCCAGAAATCAAGACATTAAACAAAATAAACTCCAATAATGAAAATGCACCAAAGCAATGCACAAAAATCTCAAATTATAACGAGCTGATTGCTAAAAAATAAATAAGGAACTGATTCTGTAGCCATTAAAGGGCTACGGAGAGCACTTCTCCATAGCCGTGAAACCATTATATATCTATGTAAAAATAGTCAAGTGGCCTCTGTCTGTGTGTGTATGTGTGTGTGTGTGTGTGTGTGTGTGTTGGGGGGGGGGGCGCTGAAATCATGCAGAAACCAGGGAGAGCTGTCATGCTGCAATGTTCAGTACGGACAGGTCCTTGCAAAGGGACGACAGAGCGCTGGTTCCCACTCCGCTCCCGGCAGTCTATGTGTAGTTTGTGCGCCAGTGGAGATGGTGAGGAGCTGGGACCGCCTGGGATCCAGGCTTTAATCCTTATTTTGCCCCTTTCTTTTACTTACCGGTGGCTTCGGCTTGGATTTATTAGTTGTTTATTTTCAGTATCCTGGGTTCTATTTTTCTTTGTTACTTTATTACTTTTTTACTTTAGCCATTGTTCAGTTCTGTTCTGTCAGTTTGTGTTTTCATTGTTTATCACTTGTTTATTTTGTTTTTCTCACTTGTTATATCATCTGTTCTGCTTTAGTGTCGGGTTTTGTTCATCACAGAGTCTCTGTTTTGTTTATAGTTTGTTTAGCCACTTTGTTTTCTTACTTAGTTCCAGTTTAGTTTTGTCTTCATGTTTATTTATTTCAGTTCTCATGTTCATGCCCAGTTTGTTGTTGTATTATATTCTGCCCTCGATTTCTGTTTTAGCTCTGTTGTGTTTTTTGCCATTTGTTTGTTTCCACTCCACACCCCTACACCTGCCATCATGTCTTCATCCCTCACTCATATTTGATTGTGTTCACTGCACCTGCCTCGTATCTTTCACTCACACTCTTGGCACCCACTCATGTATCTTTGTCTATTACATCACTCCACTTTGTGCACTCCCCTCCTCACAATCTTGCCTGTGTATTAGCTTTGTTCACTAGCCACGTCCCTTTCTAGATCTTTCCTCACATGCAACTCATTAACGCCACCTGTTCTCCTCTCACATCCTGATTAGTCCACCTGCATTTAAACCTCACAGTCCTTCACTTCCCCACCAGATTGTTGTCTTTGTACACTTTCCAGCGCCTTTCACAGTTCTGAGTTTTTGTTTTGCCGTGTTCCGAATCCTGCTCTGTACTCCTCGACCATGCCTCTTTCCTCACCCCAGATGTCGTGTTTGCTCGTGCCTCTGAACCCTGCTCGTTTATGACTGTGTCTCTGGCTAATCCTATTGGTACTTCTTCTGCGCTTACTTACCACATGTGTACCAAAACAAGGCCTGGAATAAAGACCATGATTTCTCTTTCACTAAAGCCTAGTCTGGGAGTTTGCATTGCGGGTCCAGCCGCTCTGGATGCCGGCCAGCCACCTGTCCTGACAAGAGCTGTCATTTGCCGTTTGGCATGCTTATGTATTTTGGGTCAAGGATGAATGCTGCGAAAACAGAAGGTTGATAGGACAAATATTTTTGGAGAAATGACCAATTTTAGCTAACTAATAAATAATGGATGCTGTGCTGCAGTGCACCATGGAAGTTCGGGCTTTTGAGGTTTTAAATGTTATTATTGTGGTTTATGTTAACATCATTGTTATTGTTATTGATTTATTGTGTTTTTGTAGCTCAATTGGTTTAGTCAGTTTAGATAAGTCTCATGTTGCTATTATCATGAGTGACTTAAGTTTCATGTTGGAGTCATGGCTGAAATGTGTAGTGGTTTTAATGTCTTCAGCCACTGTCTTTGTTTGTCAAATTAAAACCACCTGCTTACAGCAGTTGTGCGTGCGTGCATGTGTGCTGCTAATTACTTTCTGGACTCATGCCATTCCAGCAGGGGGCGGTAAGACATCTTTATATTAAAAGCGTGAGTGATTTTAAGTTCAGTGTAAGTACATAATATAATTGTAAATACGTTAAAAACACACAGATTACATAAGAAAGTGAAAACACTTATTTCCACTGTGGTCCATTTAAAAAAATCAAATGACAAAACAGAAGTAAAAATAAAGTAATAATAGTGTGTATATGATAACAAGAACCTAAACAATTAATAAATACATTAAGACTGTTGTGTGGGCCGCCCGAAGAGGAGGTACTGCTGGCCAACGCCAGAGGGCGCCCTGCCTGTTGTTGGGTTTCAGGCACCAGAAGGCGCAGTTGCCACCCAGGAGCCAGGACTGACAGCTGTCAGCAATTCATCATCATCAGCACCATAAAAGCCTGGAGGAGACACCACACCTCTGCTGAGATATCAGCTTACCTCACAGGTAACCTCTCAGCCGTTTCTGTGCCGTTTGCACATTATTTACTACTGAGTTTGCAGTCGTAACCTTTGTACGCTCGCAGCTTGGAGCTGGGTTTTGTGGAGGTTGGAGGGAGTTGACGTTAACTAGTAATGACTTCATGACTTTCTTTGCTAACAAAATTTTAACTATTAGAGAAAAAATTACTCATAACCATCCCAAAGACGTATCGTTATCTTTGGCTGCTTTCAGTGATGCCGGTATTTGGTTAGACTCTTTCTCTCCGATTGTTCTGTCTGAGTTATTTTCATTAGTTACTTCATCCAAACCATCAACATGTTTATTAGACCCCATTCCTACCAGGCTGCTCAAGGAAGCCCTACCATTATTTAATGCTTCGATCTTAAATATGATCAATCTATCTTTGTTAGTTGGCTATGTACCACAGGCTTTTAAGGTGGCAGTAATTAAACCATTACTTAAAAAGCCATCACTTGACCCAGCTATCTTAGCTAATTATAGGCCAATCTCCAACCTTCCTTTTCTCTCAAAAATTCTTGAAAGGGTAGTTGTAAAACAGCTAACTGATCATCTGCAGAGGAATGGTCTATTGAAGAGTTTCAGTCAGGTTTTAGAATTCATCATAGTACAGAAACAGCATTAGTGAAGGTTACAAATGATCTTCTTATGGCCTCGGACAGTGGACTCATCTCTGTGCTTGTTCTGTTAGACCTCAGTGCTGCTTTTGATACTGTTGACCATAAAATTTTATTACAGAGATTAGAGCATGCCATAGGTATTAAAGGCACTGCACTGCACTGCGGTGGTTTGAATCATATTTGTCTAATAGATTACAATTTGTTCATGTAAATGGGGAATCTTCTTCACAGACTAAAGTTAATTATGGAGTTCCACAAGGTTCTGTGCTAGGACCAATTTTATTCACTTTATATATGCTTCCCTTAGGCAGTATTATTAGACGGTATTGCTTAAATTTTCATTGTTACGCAGATGATACCCAGCTTTATCTATCCATGAAGCCAGAGGACACACACCAATTAGCTAAACTGCAGGATTGTCTTACAGACATAAAGACATGGATGACCTCTAATTTCCTGCTTTTAAACTCAGATAAAACTGAAGTTATTGTACTTGGCCCCACAAATCTTAGAAACATGGTGTCTAACCAGATCCTTACTCTGGATGGCATTACCCTGACCTCTAGTAATACTGTGAGAAATCTTGGAGTCATTTTTGATCAGGATATGTCATTCAAAGCGCATATTAAACAAATATGTAGGACTGCTTTTTTGCATTTACGCAATATCTCTAAAATCAGAAAGGTCTTGTCTCAGAGTGATGCTGAAAAACTAATTCATGCATTTATTTCCTCTAGGCTGGACTATTGTAATTCATTATTATCAGGTTGTCCTAAAAGTTCCCTAAAAAGCCTTCAGTTAATTCAAAATGCTGCAGCTAGAGTACTGACGGGGACTAGAAGGAGCAAGCATATCTCACCCATATTGGCCTCTCTTCATTGGCTTCCTGTTAATTCTAGAATAGAATTTAAAATTCTTCTTCTTACTTATAAGGTTTTGAATAATCAGGTCCCATCTTATCTTAGGGACCTCGTAGTACCATATCACCCCAATAGAGCGCTTCGCTCTCAGACTGCAGGCTTACTTGTAGTTCCTAGGGTTTGTAAGAGTAGAATGGGAGGCAGAGCCTTCAGCTTTCAGGCTCCTCTCCTGTGGAACCAGCTCCCAATTCAGATCAGGGAGACAGACACCCTCTCTACTTTTAAGATTAGGCTTAAAACTTTCCTTTTTGCTAAAGCTTATAGTTAGGGCTGGATCAGGTGACCCTGAACCATCCCTTAGTTATGCTGCTATAGACGTAGACTGCTGGGGGGTTCCCATGATGCACTGTTTCTTTCTCTTTTTGCTCTGTATGCACCACTCTGCATTTAATCATTAGTGATCGATCTCTGCTCCCCTCCACAGCATGTCTTTTTCCTGGTTCTCTCCCTCAGCCCCAACCAGTCCCAGCAGAAGACTGCCCCTCCCTGAGCCTGGTTCTGCTGGAGGTTTCTTCCTGTTAAAGGGAGTTTTTCCTTCCCACTGTAGCCAAGTGCTTGCTCACAGGGGGTCGTTTTGACCGTTGGGGTTTTACATAATTATTGTATGGCCTTGCCTTACAATATAAAGCGCCTTGGGGCAACTGTTTGTTGTGATTTGGCGCTATATAAAAAAAAATTGATTGATTGATTGATTGACCACAAAAATGTCAAATCCCCACGGGCAACATGCTAGTTAAATATAATAATATAAGTAATAAATATATGTAATAATAATATATACAGTGAGGCAAATAAGTATTTGATCAACTGTGGATTTTGCAAGTTTTTCCCACCTACAAAGAATGGAGAGGTCTGTAAGTTTTATCGTAGGCTCAGCTGTGAGAGACAGAATTGAAAAAAAAAAAATTAGAAATCAGAAAATCACATTGATTTGTTTAACAATTAATTTGTATTTTATTGCATGAAATAAGTATTTGATAAAAAAACAGACCTTAATATTTTTTTAAGGGACAGATTTGGTTCCACCCTCTACAAACAGAAGAGCACTACTTCTATGAAGAATGACTCTATCCTTTGTAGGCAAAGGAGAACTAGTCACACACACACACACACACACACACACACACACACACACACACACACACACACACACACACACACACACACACACACACACACACACACACACACACACACACACACACACACACACACACACACACACACACACACACAAAATAATTTCCTTTAACACCATACTGATACGCTGGCAATATCACCCAAGTCATCCAGAGGCATACATTTTTAACTTATGGTTCAAATTTTAACCAAACTAATTTTGGACAAGTTATTTAAAATTACTGTCATGTCTGAAGTTTTATAAAGTAAAAATATCAGATATATGTTTTAGTTTTAAAGTAATGTGCTAATTTTTAAGGTTTTTGTGTGGACATGCTGTGCCCAGCAGTGCATTATGGGTAGGATGGGGTAATCTCAGTACGTTCACGACAGGACAAATGCATTTCAGACACTCTGATCAGGCTCCACGGACAACAGCATTAAACTCTAGTGCCTAAAACTCTCGTGAATATATTCTCTGGGTTTATAGACATTATTGTATTTGCGTTTGTTAAATTCCACGCATCTTATATGTAGCAGACATGGATTATCTGGAATTTTGTTTTGGCAAGTTTTCACGGTCTCTACTGCCATCTACTGGCCAGTAGTGTTCATGGCAGTTCATGGCAGTATTCGTCCTGAAGATGAGCAGACACTGTATGATATTTTTAATCACAAGTTAAGTTTTTTCAAACTAAATTTTCAAAAACTCTCGATGGGAGACATCAAAGTTTAAAAACAAAATGACAAAAAAAAAACATTAAAAGACAGCTCTGTGGTGTTTGCACAGGCACAGAGCGAGCGGTTTCGACGCTTGTAGGTCTTCAACAGCAGCAGGATACCCTCACGACGGCCGACCAGAATAATATCAAACAGGTTTGATTTTCATTCGACCATACGATCGGCAATCAGGGGGTGGTCGTGAGATGTTAAACGCAGCTTGTTAGTCCATGTACACTACATGATGCAGGACACGTGATTAACCTGAAACTAGGTCCAAAAAATTCTCGCACGAATGAAGAATCATCTGAAAAAGGGCCAAAACTCACACAGTGTAAAGCCAACATGTATGTGTCAAGACAATATTGAGTGCACGTTTTACAACATCATAAAATGTGTGCACATCATAAAACTAATAATAAAACTAATAAAACTAATATAAAACGTGCACACATTCTCTCCACATGCAAAACATGTTGTGATGACATTTCCAGGGCTCTGTAAAAATGCCTGTTTTTACAAATAAAAATGGAATATTTTACAAAAGTACATTTATCTGTAAACACCAACACACGACACACGTCACATTAACGTGTTGGTTTACATAATGAATGACTTTTACCGACTTTTACCCCGAATCCTTTGCGATCTTCTGTTTGTTACAAAACCTCAGAATTAGTGCTTTATTCAACATTAAAAGATATATGTTATATTTTAACTTTGTACAAATGGCAGAATTGACATTAATGGAATTATTCTATCAGTATTCATTTTATTTATACACCAAACCATAAGTCAGTATGACTTTATTTTCAAAGACCTCCGCCTGACCGGAGTGTTGTGATTGGGTAGAGAGCTGGACTTTGTGGTTGCTCTCAGCTTGTGTCTGTGCTGTAAGCTGTGTAGTAAATAAGAGCTTCCAGCAGGGAGCAGGATGTTCAAACATAGAAGTGTGGGCTCATTGTTTGGGTCTGTTGTTACATTTGATGTTTCCAGAAGCGATTGTGGTGTTAAAACTCAAATTCAGTTTATTAGTAGTTGCAAATATACCAGAAACAATACTGGAATTTATTGGTTATCTGTAACTTCTGATACATTTTTGGGTGGTTTATTGGTTTATCTTTATCAAAGATAACTTTTCAGTTAGCTGATTATCTGTTATCGAAGTTAATTTTTTGTGCCCACCACTGACTGGCTCATAAGCTGATGTTGATTACCAAAGACACTGTTACAGGAGTTGTGCACAAAACTGCGGCCGACCGCACAGCGCAATATAGCGAGGACCCAGGGGTCGTCTGTGCCCACACAGGTGCTGACCACACTGGGCTTCCTGCAACAGGGGCATTCCAGCGGGGCATTCCAGCATTTGAACCCTGCGTGATATCACGGGATTGGACCACTTATGGGACCTCAGCTCCGTTGCACAATATATACACAGCATAACTTCACACGGATAAATGGTGTACTGTTTTGTTTTCGCCTGTAATCACCAAAGCAGTCGCGAAAAGTTTTTTTCAGTTCCCAGTGGAGAAGAACAGATGAGGCAGATGGGAGACATCATGTCAGTAAGTGTTAGCCTACACAGCTAAACAGAGTAGCTGTGTTCTCTCACCTGCAAAACCGCCTCAACACGTTTGTGCTCTGGATCATAAACAAACCGCAACACATATCCACTTTCCCACCACATTGTCATTTTTTCTTTGCATTTTCACTTTTTTTGCATGTAATTTGGCCAAAAACCCATTGAAAATGCTGTGGTTGGGCCCCCAAAGTAGAGAAATTACATCATATGCGTCATATTTTACCCCTTTAGCGCCCGCCCTCAAACGAGACTGCGGTGTCCAATTATCTCCCTGAGTTCTGTATTTGTGCCTGTAAATACCAGTAAATACCAGTAGTGCCGGGCTCGGCAAAAAGGGGTGGAGGCGAGGCCGGCGCGGAGGTGTAAAAGTTAAGCGACGCAGGCGTAATTTTTGCACCCCGCTGCCGAGTGTGTATCTAGCCAACGTCCGTTCGCTGCGGAACAAGACTGATGAGCTCGCCTGTCTTTTAGATGCCTGAAAAGACTTTAGAGACTGTAACGTTTTTGCCATTATGATGATATCCCTGATTCTGCAGTAACGCCCCCTGGATTCGTCCTTTATAGATCAGATCGTGTGTGCGATGACACAGATAAGAAGTGCGGTGGTGGTGTATGCTTTCTTGTGAACAGCCAATGGTGCACGGACTGTCGAGTATTGTCACGGACCTGTACTCCTGAGCTGGAAACTCTCACCATCCACTGCCGACCATTCTACATGCCCCGTGAATTGTCCTCTATTATATTTACCGTGGTCTATATTCCTCCTGAAGTCAGTGCACAATCAGCTATGACACAACTGACTGAGATCATCACAAAACATCAGGCAGATCATCCGTTCACTACTCCTATTGTCGCCGGTGACTTTAATCATACTAGTTTAAAGAAATTTATGCCAAATTTCTTTCAACATGTCACTGTGCCTACAAGGAAGGAACAAATTCTGGACCACTTGTACACGACAATGAAAGGCGCCTATAAGTCATACCGTCGTGCTCTGCTTGGGGATTATGATCATAATATGATCCATTTAGTTCCAGTATATCAGTCAAAACTGAAATGTGAAAAACCAGTCAAGCGGATCGTTCGGCAGTGGAGCTCGGAGGCTATTGAATCACTCCGTGGATGTTTTGAATGTACTGATTGGGATATTTTCCTTGAGTCGTCAGCTTCACTGGATGAATGCACTGAAATAGTAACAGACTACGTGTCCTTTTGTGAAGATCTGTGTGTCCGACCAAAACTGTTGTTTCCTACCCGAATCAGAAGCCTTGGTTTGACTCATCCCTCCATGCCAAGGTCAAGGCCAAGGCTGCTGCTTATGAGACCGGTGACAAGACCCTATTCAAACAATCCAAGAAGGAATTGTCCCGCGCTATTAGAAGCGCTAAGCGGGTATACAAAGATAAGTTACAAACTTTGAACTTTGGCAAGGTGTTCAGAAAATAGCGGACTATAAGTTTAAATCGGCCACTAGGGTACCTGATGATCCAGAACTGCCTGATCAGTTGAATACTTTTTATAGTCGATTTGATAAACCAGGAAATGGGCCTAGAAGCACCCTTCATTGTATCAATGAGAGACACCCAGCGGGCTTTAGTTCCGCTTTTAATACAATTTTACCATTTAAACTGTACTATAAAATGATTGAATTAGGTTTACCTCGTAATATTTGTAAATGGATTTTGGATTTTCTCACAGATAGGCCTCAGGTAGTTAGAATTGGTAAGCACGTCTTGAAGAGTATTGTTCTGAATACTGGCGCACCACAGGGCTGTGTTTTGAGCCCATTTTTGTACTCTCTGATGACGTCAGACTGGGCAGCTATTTCTGATAACAATCTAGTCATCAAATTTGCAGATGATATGGCCGTCGCTGGATTCATTCGTGATGCAGATGAGGGCGACTACCGCCACTAGGTCAATGAGTTGGTGAGGTGGAGTGCCAAGAACAACCTTGAGCTGAACGTCGCCAAGACAAAGGAGATTGTAGTCGACTTCCGTAGGAATAACACTCCAATTTCACCTCTGGTGATAAATGGCTCTGGGGTAGAGTTTGTAGATACATTCAAGTTTCTCGGCATCCACATCTCCAGCGACTTGACCTGGTCGGCGCATGTCGAGAACTGCATTGCGAGGGCCCGATGCCGGTTGTTTTTCTTGTGGCGGGCCCGATGCCGGTTGTTTTTCTTGTGGCGGTTGAGGGGATTTGCCGTTGACAGTAGTCTTCTCCTGAAATTCTATCACTCTGTCATCGAGAGCGTCTTGGCGCTCTCGATTACAGTGTGGTACGGAGGAGCTACCGTTGAAAACCGTAGTCTTTTGGATGCCGTGGTTTCCACTGCGTCAAAGATTGTGGGAGTGGAGCTTCCTCCGCTGAATGATTTATATTTGCAACGCATGGAGAGGCAAGCTAGAAAGATCCAGGCTAAGTCTCATCCCGCCAACGAACTTTTCAAGCTACTCCCATCAAGTAGAAGATACCGGTCATTAGCAACCACTTCAACCAGATCTTATTCTGGATTTTTCCCCTCAGCCGTCCGCCTGCTAACAAGCAAATTGTAGTAGAGTATTTATATATGATTTTTATTTACTGTAAAATTGTTTCGTGTTAACGGGGTGAATGTATTTATTATGTAATGTTTGTTTTTTTTTAAGAGAGCGCATAGGACTAAAATGATTTCCACATTGTATGTATCTGTATATATGATGAGGCGAATAAACGATGAACTTGATTTGTCTATAAATGTGTGTGTAATGTTATGAATGTCACACTGTCAGCGGTCATGCCCCTCACTGTTTTAACGTCTGTGTGTGTGTGCTGCTGTGAGCCCTCAGCTTTTTGGCCTCACACACACGCTCCCACTAACTCTTTTACCATTTCATGTATATTCTGTGTGACAGTGTCCCAAATGAATTAACCCTGCATGTGTCTATGTCATTCCCAGCACACACTCAGGTTAATTTCTTTTCTGTGTTCATGGTGACTGATGTGACGGGGATGATGTGTAGGGAATCATAGCTCCAGGGCTTATTTACATGGATTTGCATATTTGAATAGAGGCGTGGAAAGGGAGGAGCTTTGTGCGTGTGCATGTGCGCTTAATTCCATGTTGATTGGGATGTATAAGCAGAACATGCATGGATGGGTCGTGTGGGCTCTCACTGCGCCTCTACTGGTGGTTGGCTCTCACTGTGGTATTGTATCACTTCCTGTTCCGGAGCACAGCGGTGTTTTGCTGTATCTGTTAGCTGTTTAATCTGTGTAGTTAGATTGATCTAGATAACTAGATAACGATTTATTTCACAGTGTAATCTTCACGTGCCTTAATTAAACCACTCTCTCTGCTGAATCACCTCTAAATTATTCACACATTATTCACTTTGTGTGTTTTTAGGAATCCACTAGCTTAGTGCAGCTATTAGTCCTTAGCCGGTTTAGCATGGTGGCTTCTCCTGTCTCTCCCCCACTTTTCTGCACTGGGTGTGAAATGTTTAGTTATTCCTCGGCCTCCTTTAGCAGTAATGGTACTTGTAATAAGTGTAGCTTGTTCGTAGCTTTGGAGGCCAGGCTGGGCAAATTGGAAACTCGGCTCCGCACCGTGGAAAAACCTACAGCTAGCCAGGCCCCTGTAGTTGGTGCGGACCAAGGTAGCTTAGTCACCGTTAGCTGTCCCCCAGCAGATCCCGAGCAGCCGGGAAAGCAAGCCGGCTGGGTGACTGTGAGGAAGAAGCATAATTCTAAACAGAAGCCCCCTGTACACCATCAACCCATTCACATCTCTAACCGTTTTTCCCCACTCGGCGACAGACCCGCCGAGGATCAAACTCTGGTTATTGGCGACTCTGTTTTGAGAAATGTGAAGTTAGCGACACCAGCAACCATAGTCAAATGTCTTCCGGGGGCCAGAGCAGGCGACACTGAAGGAAATTTGAAACTGCTGGCTAAGGCTAAGCGTAAATTTGGAAAGATTGTATTTCATGTCGGCAGTAATGACACCTGGTTACGCCAATCGGATGTCTCTAAAATTAATATTGAATCGGTGTGTAACTTTGCAAAAACTCTGTAGTTTTCTCTGGGCCCCTCCCCAATCGGACCGGGAGTGACATGTTTAGCCGCATGTTCTCCTTGAATTGCTGGCTGTCTGAGTGGTGTCCAAAAAATGAGGTGGGCTTCATAGACAATTGGCAAAGTTTCTGGGGAAAACCTGGTCTTGTTAGGAGAGACGGCATCCATCCCGCTTTGGATGGAGCAGCTCTCATCTCTAGAAATCCACTCCAGCTTATTAATTAAGACCCAGACAGAGCTTTAATTCATTTGAAAGTTTGACTCTTAGTCTTGTCCATCCAAATTGGAAGTCTCAAAACCAGTTTTATTTGTTATTATCTATCGTCCACCTGGTCGTTACTGTGATTTTCTCTGTGAATTTTCAGACCTTTTGTCTGACTTAGTGCTTAGCTCAGATAAGATAATTATAGTGGGTGATTTTAACATCCACATAGATGCTGAGAATGACAGCCTCAACACTGCATTTAATCTATTATTAGATTCAGTTGGCTTCGCTCAAAATGTAAATGAGCCCACCCACCATTTTAACCGCACTTTAGATCTTGTTCTGACATATGGCATAGAAATTGAAGACTTAACAGTATTCCCTGAAAACCCCCTGTTGTCTGATCATTTCTTAATAACATTTACATTTACTTTAATGGACTACCCAGCAGTGGGGAATAAGTTTCATTACAATAGAAGTCTTTCTGAAAGAGCTGTAGCAAGGTTTAAGGATTTTCCATTGAGTTCAGGTCTGGAGACTGGCCAGGCCACTCCAGGACCTTGAAATGCTTCTTACGGAACCCCTCCGTAGTTGCCCTGGCTGTGTGTTTGGGGTCATTGTCATGCTGGAAGATCCAGCCATGACCCATCTTCAGTGCTCTTACTGAGGGAAGGAGGTTGTTTGCCAAAATCTCGCAATACATGACCCCATCCATCCTCTCTTCAATACGGTGCAGTCATCCTGTCCCCTTTGCAGAAAAGCACCCCCAAAATGATGTTTCCACCCCCATATTTCATGGTTGGGATGGTGTTCTTGGGGTTGTAGGAGGAGTGGCCCGTGAGTGAAAAGATGGACAGAAAAAAGCCAGGTGGAGCTGATAAAGCTAGATTAAGAAAAAGAAAAGCTTTGGAGGAAGATGCTGCCAAGTGTGCAAAGCTTACAGATATGTTTTCAAGAAGACAGAGCCAAGAGGGAAATGGTAAATAGGGCCGGGCATAACAGGCTTTATCATATATACCTATAAATGATACGCCAATATGATCGGATAAATCCACGAAGTAGTCAGCATTATTTTTTACAATTATAGATTTTTTAAGGCTGTAAAACCCCTCACTACACACTTATACACTTTTCTCAAACAGGCATTATTAACATTTTCTCACTTTTCTCTTCTGTGTAAACACTCAAAGTTCAAACCTTATTAGAAAAAAAAATAGAACGTTTTCCTATAAATAATTATGATGGCTTTTAGAACTAACAAATTTAATTTTAACGATCAACCTATGAGGTTGGACACGTAAGAAATTATTAATAGTGACTCACCAGTATTTCACAGTTCCTCTGACAGCGCCTCTTCATCGTGGCGCCGCTCCGCTGTCCTTGGGCTGATTACTTGGGTGGTATGAAAAATATTACCCATCCGCGAAAAGGGTGTATTGCTATTTATTCTTTAGTGTTTTATCAAATCATATTGGCGTATCATTTATAGGTATATGATAACTGATAATATGCCTGTTGATGCCAGGATGTCAGCTGTATCAACATTTGTAGTACTGTACCACCTCTTCCAGCTACTTACAGTATGGGACTTCACTGCTTAGGTGGTGTACTGGTGAGTTAACAATACTCTTCTTGTTTTAACTAACTTTTATTTTCTATTATAAGCCACCCAATTTTCACAGTCAGTCAGCACATAAATGCTGGATTTAAATGCCACAGCAGAACTCTTATTATCTCTGTGCACTGGCGGTTTCTGGGCCAGTTAGATATGAAACTCCCGGGCTGAAAAATGTTCCCAGCACGGCCCTGCCTACTACCCTCCGGCCGCCAGTATAGGTCGATCAAATCTAGGACAAAGAGACTCGGGGACAGCTTTCTCCCCAGAACGATCTTTGCACTGAACAATAACAAATCACTCTAATACACACCTTCAAGTTTCTTGTGCAATATCTGTAAACCATGTGCAATATTCCCGTGCAATACGATTCCACAGTTCTGTATAATTCTTGTTTTACATTTTTCTTGGTCCACATTTTATTTTATTTTACTTTATCTTATGTTTATTTAGTTGTACATATACTTTGAACATTTTATTGTTAAATTTTATTTGGCTAAAAATTCTCGCACCACGGAAAGCACCTTTTTGGAGTTGCACTCAAATCTCGTTGCAATGCAAATTACAATGACAATAAAGGCGATTCTGATTCTGATTCTAAACCATGATGGCGTCTTGTGTTACTAATGTAATCTTTGTGACTGTGGTCCCAGCTCTCTTTAGGTCATTGACCAGGTCCTCCCGTGTAGTTCTGGGTATTCTCAGAATCATTCTCACCCCACAAGGCGAGATATTGCATGGAGCCTCAGACCAAGGACGACTGACAGTCATCTTGTCTTGCTTCCATTTTCTAATAATTACGACAACGGATGTTGTCTTCTCACCAAGCTGCTTGCCTGTTGTCCTGTAGCCCATCCCAGCCATCTGCAGGTCTACAGTTTTGTCCCTGGTGTCCTTAAATGGTAAATGGACTGCATTTATATCACACTTTTCCATCTGCATGACACAAATAATGTCTCACATTCACCCCGATATGAGCAAAGCGATCACACATGAATGAGGTCACGCCTTTCCCCATATTTTACTTATTTTCCAGTCTTTCTGTCTGTCAAGTGTACTACAATTTACGTGGTGGAAGGTTCATTTGCCTGGCCGGCCGACTGATAGCAAAGTTTGGACTGTGTCGTGCACACTCAGATGTGGCTGGCTGGTCCCCATACGATCATGTCTGTACGTAATTATCAGCATGAGATCATGAGAGCCCACCCACACATGTAACTTGTGTGGAGTGTTGTTCATGTTATTCATGGCACGATATGTGTTCTCCATCTGAGATGCCAGTACACAGCAATCAGCTGTTCCAGCTGGACATGACAGCTGTCCAGATCCGCACTGTGGTGGACAGCGATGGCACTCCGGCCACCTCAGCTGCACCTGACAATGTTGGATCATGGTGTGTGTGTGTGTGTGTGTGTGTGTGTGTGATACACGGCACACGCTCACCCTCTGATGAGTGTGTTTGTGTAAAAACCAGCTCTCCGTCTCTGGGGTCCGACCTTCATGTCTCCACGGGTATTACCCGGCAGGGCTGCACAAAGGCTGTTCAAGCTGGTGGCGAGGAGATTCGTCTAGCTGCTCACTGCCTCCATCCGGACGTCCACCCCGCTGAAGCTGATCTCGCACCCCGGTCGAATAGCCTTCTCTGGAACCAGGATACGAACCGGCCACGCCCGTTAACGGCAGCTCTCCTCTTATGGATCAGGGCTCTTGGAATGTTGCTAGATTTTAAATTTAGTGACTCATACAGCGAGTCCCCAGGATGTGTTATTTTCATTAAAAAACCAGACTAACCTTTTAGAGCCTTTTTGATGTTGTACACCCAATAAACTTTAACTTTTACACCTTAAGAAGCATCAATAATCCAATGTCCGAGCCTTAACATTTTAACTGCATGCTTGGAAATTTATTGCAGGTTTTGCAAGTGCCAATAACATAATCAACATAGATTATATGGTAATAATTTCACAACAGTAATTCAAGTATAATTATAATAATGACTGGCAGAGATTTTTGTTTTTAATTCAATAATTCTGACTGATCTTACTTTGACTGGGACTGGATTGACTTGACTTTTTCTAGGAGTGAGGGAAGGAGGTTTTTGAGGTTAGGGTCCCCAGCTCGATGAACTTGATTTCCTCTTCATCAGCTGTTAATCGTTAGCTGACCACGATCCTTGTGTGATGTTGTAATCCTTCAGGAAGTTAATCCACATAAGAATTTATTCCATCTTCAATCAACCAAAAGTTGATCTAATCCATTCTGGTATGCAGTGATGTTCCTTGAGAGAGAAATCGTTGAACATTCTCCACTCAGACTTAAGGCCAGTGGTTACTCTCCGTTGTTCTGCTACTCCGTGACTGGACGGCCTGAGTGGGAGTTGAAAACTCTCTCAAATGATCTTTATGGCTCCAATCCTCTCACTCCACAATTCCAATTGCTGCTCACAAGATGGTCAAGTCTTGTGATCTCCTCGTAGCAGGGGAGTAGTGTCAACAGCAGCTCTCCCTGGAAGAATAACCCCGTTTTCTGGTGTTTCACAATTTATATATGTGCTTGACTCTTGTTGTCTTCAGATGATCTTGGTTACCATGGGGACACTGCTGACTCAAAACCTCCTCCCTTCTCCTTCTGCTTACTGGAAATCTCTGCAGCCCTTGCCAGTAACTTATTTCTCAAGTTCCTCTTTTCTATTAACACTTCAGCTTTTCTGAGAATTCATTCTTTTAAATCTTTTCTTCAAAATCACATCAATCATATTCAATCATTTCATTACAACTCTCTTTCACATAAAAACAATTCATATGATCATATACAAACATTTTCATTCCTTATTATTCATTTCATATTTTACTAACATTTTAATCATTTGATCAGTTGTTTAACATCAGCTTTACTTGCCCTGCTTGCGACATCTTCTTCACTTCCTCTTTTTCTCTGACTCTGCACTCTTTATGAAAAACAACTCATATAATCATTCATTTCACTTATTTGTAACATACTTTTTCTAATCAACTCTTAATTTTAACTCATTAATACTTAATTTGATCATACTTATGTTAGAATCATTCTTAGACATATTCCATCGTCTTCACCACGAGTTCATTCCGTGGGCCTCCCCATTTGCAATGGAAAAGTCCGGTATGACCTCACTTACTCCTGTAAGGTACCAAACACTGTGCAGTTTAATCCAACGGCATGTATATTAATCCCATGGCATGTATTATATTCCAAGATGAAAACAAGCTGAAAGCAAGCTTAAAGTCATCTTTCCTGACACCCCCTCCATGACTTGAAGTTCTGCCGATCTCTCTATACCTCCATAAAAACATCCTCGTCGTCGTCGACAGGGTGAAGGGTGAGCACTTCTTTTTCATCCACCATCGGAGACAGAACAGGAGGAGCTGGAGTTGAACGACACTCATCCAGCACCACGTACTCCTCTCTGCCTACCTGTAGATTCCCGTCGCCGTCAGAAGGCTGCTCGTCCAGTAGTGGTGATTGTGATGGTAATCCCAATGGAGACGGAGTTGCCTCATATTCCTGAGATGATACTCCGTCAGGGAACGATGGTGCGCATGGTGAAGTGGGGGTGACGAGTGTATAACACGATGTAACTGGTGTAGATGGTCGTGGTGATGTATCCTTCTTTTGAGGTGAAGCTTTAGCGAGAATCTCCTCAGGCTCGGGCTGTTGAAGGTGTTCATCCAGGAACACCTGCGTGAGGGCCTCCAAACACCAGTTCATATCCTCGGTTTGCACCCCAACCTCCGCAGTGCGCTGTGGAGATGAACGTGGAACTGGTGGTAATGAAGGACCAATGGCCACGATCCGGCCATCTGCAAGATGAGCTGTGGAGAATCTTATTCCCGTAGGATACATCCACATTTTGGTAAACACGGGGCAATACATATATCCCTCTGGAGACACTATAGTGTCAGCTCGTATTTGATCAACCAAATGTTAATGCCAAGTCACGTCTGCCTCGACCTCAATTTTTAGGTATGCTTCTGTTGGTACCTGGGGCAGAAAAGAAGTATCCTTCCGTTCCACTATTCCCCGTGCCACTTGAACAGGGAAGTTGTTGCCATAACATGTCGGGCACCACAGAGTCGGTGTTATCTCCCAGAAGTAGAGCGCTTGTTCCAGGGTGGCTTGACAATGAATACATCTTATATCCCCCTATAGTGTAAGAGGAAACATTAGTCTTTTAACTATTATATTGCAAGCAAGCAAAAGTGTTCATAGGGATTATTCAGATGTACGCCAGAGCCGCCTCATGATCACCGTAGGAGAGTGGGACTGTGGTGACGTTGTCATTCCCGCTGTAGCTGAAGGAGCCATACGCGGGAAGCAAGCATCATAGGTCGTAAACCATAACAGCAGGAGTAGTTGACTAACCATGGACAGCCAGTATAAAGCTGATAACATTCCCCATCCTAAGGCCCAAATTATGATAAGTCCAAGTTTGTAGAGCCAAGGTTTCTTACGTTGTACGGCTCCAGTTAATGTAGCTATGTACGCCAATAGGGTCAAGGCCATCACAGCTTCGCACACAATGTCAGCTATCACTGCCGGGGCGTAAAAGATTGCTGTCATATCTATCACCATCCAAATTGTAATGGATGTGTACTGCCATATTCCCCAACAGTCAAACTGGAGAGTAAAGCGGCCGAGGACGTGAGTGGTGAATAGAGACAACCCTAAGTCACTCTGACCGTAGTGCAGATTGATGATCGCCAATCTGACACATCCATGTAGTAGCATTACTATTCGCAGTGGTTGTCATAAGTCCCAACGGCCGACACAGCAGTATAGCAGCCATATTAACAGTAGTGCAATAAACTCCACTCTACTCACTTTGAAGATGATGTCATTTATGCCGCCAGTATTGTTGGACATTGTGCTCTCTTATTCTTTTTACTTATCTCCTTAAGTTTGTATGCTGTTATGTAGATGCTTCTTCTTCCTTCAATCCCCCCAGTCAGAATGAACAGGGCGTGTCTCGGCGTCGGGCTTTGTAGGCTCCATCGCTCCTCCCCTAACGGAGGAGGGGCTCCATATCACTGCGTTGTGTGCTCCTCCCACACAAGCGCAGGGCAGCTACGAAACTTCCTTTTAACAGAACCTATCCAATCACTGCAGCAATAATAAGTCCTATTATGATTAACAGATAGGGCCAAAGATATCCAAACAAATGTCCAATCCAACCAGTCACTACTTCGAGACCTTCTTTAATGACTTCTCTGGTCTCTGCAGCGAAAGTGACAATTTCTCGTCCTTCACATAGACTTTTCTTGAAGGCGTATCCTTCCTCAAGCATTATCAAAGCATCACCAACAAATGGCACTATGTGGCCTAGGACCTGCTTCCTTTTCGACATTCTATGTCCCAGGACAGCCTTGGCACATCCAACGTTGGGTGGAAAAGCTCTTATCCATACGCCAGCTCTGTCCTTCTCCCAAACTGTTTGATGGCCGTAAGTGTCATACTCGCCGTCATAGTAAGCGTCACAATATTCTTCCCAGCTAGGAACATTTCTACAATTTTGGCGGGCAAGGGTTATCGTGCATGTGGTATTACATCTATTACAAATCATTTTCCAGGGCCGTGGCGTAACATAAGGGTTTGGTCTCCAGAGTACACTGGACCAAGTAGCTCTGTCTCTGGAGTAAACCGTGGCGATGTATTGATATTTAACCCAATAATTATTACTTTGATCCAAACAGGGGAATACCCAATCTTCAACTTCATATTTCTCCATTCCCCACCAGGTGACGTCCTTACTACGCCTAACTCCTTCCTGCCATGCTTGAAGGGTCCCCTTAATGGTTGGAATCTGTAACAACTGTGTACAGTTATATACCCATCTTAGCCAATTCCCTGTCTTAATTTGATCTATGGGACATCGGGGGGATTTACCAGAACCTTCAGCCAAATTATTATGGTATTCTGTCTCATGTAAGCTTCCATAAATTCTATTCGCCACGCATTGATCAATTTTGCTAAAATCTTCCTGAGGTACTGACCTTAGCTCATCAGGCTTTGGTCGTTTTTGCACATAGAATTTTGCTTTATGTGGACCCTGCAAACTATGCCCAGTCCACGTGTATCCCTTCGGAAAATTCCCCTCAAAATGTATCAGTGAAACGCTCCAGACCCACGGAAAAGTGTCGTTAAGCCATTCATCATGTTTTGCCTCCTGTTTTTGTTTCCAAGTAATCCTGTCTATCAAATCAGTGACTGGTGCAAGCACCATGTAGTTTTGAAATTTACATCCAATAGGTCGATTCCAATAACATCTATCTAATTTTGCTACTTTTTCTTTTACACAATAATCATGAATCTTCTTCCATCTATTTTTAGCCGCGTTATCAATACTTTTAACCTTTTGTTCTAATACTTGCTGGGTATCTTGTGTTGGCGATGTAGGGAGTGGTTTGGTTTTTCCCTGTGTTGGTGATATCTTTGTGGATCCCACCAATGCTGCTGGTGAGATGGCGGTTGGTTTGGAATATGGTATCCCTGCTCCCATGCCGGTAGCGTTGTTCAACGGAGGGACTATTGTAGATGTAGTATCCACTTTCGGCACTCTGCTGCGGGTGTTGTCACAGGTGAGGTTATAATTACCCCAATGTTTCCAGGTAGGCATTATCATTCTGCAACCATCATGTCTTGGTAATGCTGGAAAAACAGCTTCTTTCTCCCAATATCCTGCTCGATAGCCCAGCAGTACTCTGCATCCCCATGAGCAATACCAGGCTGGCTCGCCAGGTTCAGGTCTTATCCAGGTGCAGCCTACTTCTCTTCGCTCTCTTTGTTTTAACCGTAAGATGGTTGCCACGATAATCTCTTGATCCCTCACTTGTAGGTTTTGAAGGATGTCTGCTCCGGTGGTCAGGTTGTAATTGGTGGTGACGGTTGGAAATTCCCCACTGTCGTTCAAGTATTGCAGCCACTTATTCGTTAGCATCTGCTGGGTTAGGTTCTTCATCTTTGCCCATTTCTCTGTAGAATTCTGGTCCCATATCATGTAGATGTTTCTTGATTCAACTCCCCAACATGTCTGTTGGAAAGTTTTAGTCGTTGCGTACTGGACCCTGATATGGGTTAAGGTCCAGGGCGTACTACCATAGTGGTACAGGATAGCTAGAAGTACAGCAATGCCGACTAATAATGCTGTAAGTCTGGCCATCCAACTCCAACATTGGAGGCACTTTTTCTTCCATGGCTGGCTTTGTTGCTGCTGCTTTCTTCCAACATTTTCGTAGTAGAATTCACTTGGTACTGGTGGCAGCGGCTCCAGCTTTTGGGGTCATTGCAGCAGTGGCATTTCTATGCCAAGCTCCTCTTCTCTTGGTCTTTCGTTGATTCTTTGAGGTTGCGTGGTGATCACGCTGCCTTCCCGTGGTTCTTCCATCTCGGAGATAGATGATCTTAGGTACTGTTGTTTGTCTCGTGCTCCCAACAGAGACGCTTGATGCTCGTTGCTGAAGAAGGGTGACTAACAAGGGAGATGGCCATGGGAGTCTAATATCTAGTCCTCGCCATGCCCATTTCCAAGTGACGACTGTCACCTCCTTCATTTCAGGCGGTGGTCCCTGGGGTGTGTAGAAACACTGTGAAGAGGCAGGATTCAATTCTCTACGTAGGTGCAAGATATCCTCATAGGCGTCCCAATATGCCGTTCCACTGTAGACATACTGCGCCATCACAGAGTACAGAGGAGTCGATCTCCGGAATAGTCCTCTTCCCTACTTCATGCTAAGTCGTATCAGTATAGCCTTTGGGGGTTGCCAAAGCCCCACTAGTACTCTGGTTCACCATCCACTTCTAATAGGTGGGAGACTTCCGCCTTTCTCGATGTCAAGGTGCTGTACTGTCGTGCATATTGGCAAAGTTTGGTTCTCAATCAAATAAAAAGTTGAACGTGCCTCTTGTAGTTGAAGTCTTTTAAACATATAGGGACTACTGGTCCAGATCTGGAAAAATCCAAGCCAAATATCCACATACATTCCCTGTAATGGATCAACATAATTAGGTCCCCACCTTATTTTGAACCTGTAGCCCCTTTTCTGTACATGCACTACATTCAAGATGCAGGGATATGAGTCTGGACACCGGGGAATCAGGTAAAACTTCCATCCGACCCCAGGGCAATTCCAGTGTTGTCCAACTTTGTCCACGATAGCTTCCAGAGTGTATAATCCAGGCTCTGCAAGATCAGCAGTCCTTTTATATGAATCATTATCTACAAAGTATCCTCCTGTTCCCAGCAACCATCCTTTTTCTTTGTAATCCTTTTCTGGCCAGTTTAAACATATTTTCTTGTAGGGTAAGTCCAAGTATGGTGTAAGTCCTCCAGGCCCGGATCGTAGACTATTTACATTATTTTCATCCAGTTTGAAGGTCCGCAGCATGATTCAGAGTGAGTTGTCACTCCGCCATCAGTCTCCTTCTCTTTCTGCCAAGATGCACCACCATAGGGAATAGTCATTGTCTCTTAAAGAGATGAGTGTAGATGGGAGATGGGTGCTTAAGTTCGGAATCCATTCCTTTCCACGCCCACTTCCACATCGTAACAATTATTCTGTCAGGTTTAGGGAGGGGTCCCTCAGGGATCCTCTGTACCTGATGTGGGGGTACATAGTCCCATAGATCTTGCCAATGCTGCCAAAACTCTTTTCCAGAATACCTGGTCTGTGATAAGGCTAGATAAAGGGGAACTATAGGCTTCTCTTCTTGATCCTTAGGCTCAATTTGAAGCTGAATTTTTCTTGCTTGACAACAGTTCCAGACTCCTCTTTTGTACAGGTAGAAGAAGTCTCGAGTTACAAAAATCGTTGGTATGGTTGGGGGTAGGCAGCTCACACAGGCCCGGGGTTGATCGATAACTCTCAAATTTACTGTCTGGTTATCTAAAACATGATATCTTGGGTCTTGCAGTCGTCTGTTCAATTGACGTCGCATATTGGGGCTTGTCGTCCAGATCAAGCACTGGTTAAGGTATATTTCAACATAGACTCCTTGGAGTGGCTCAACATAATTAATCCCCCATCTCAAGGTGAATCTCAGGTCTTTGAGTTGTAGGTAAACCACATTTAATATCCAAGGGTAGGTGTCTGGACATCTTGGAACCGATTGGGGTATTCTTCGGCGTCCTATTATGTACCAATGCCTCAGACTTTCCTCGCTAAGCACTCGTTCAGCAAGTAATTTTTGTCCTGTTGTCTCTGTTAAGTCGGCATCTCTTTTATATTCATAATTTGAGACATAATATCCATTAGATGCTAGTTCCCAATCTTCTTCATCAAAATCTTTTTCTGGCCAATTTAAGTATAGTTTCTCAGCACCAAGGCCACATTGTATGTAGGGTCCAAGTCTTCCTCGATTATTAATAATGGGTACTCTATTTACATCTGGTCCTTGCGACATTTTGCAAACAGCCGCTTCTTTTTACTTCTTCCTTATCCCGCCGAAAATGGAGGGAAACATCCAGCGACTCCGAGGCTTTCCTGATTTTTCTTCACCTTGAGTCGGTTGGTGTAACGACTGCTGCTGTTCCTCCAGGAGGTCAACGTGTGCTCCGACAGAGTAAACCCCCACATAGGGGACCAACACCATCAGCACTGTGAGCCGCACCCTAATCGTTTGGTCCGGCCTACTAGGAGTGTCCGCTCTGCTAGCCACTCCCCCCATAGATTGTATCCTCCTCTTTCTCACCCATTCTTCGGGTGTCACGTGGTACTCGGCTGACTTCTTCTTCAGTTTTGCTGCTTTATTTCCCCAGGCGTCTAATCCAGTGGTAAAATAATACATGAGGGTTTCTCTGCCCCCTTTTTCTTGTGGCACCTCTTCTGCATCTTCCAGTGGAATTTCTGGGTTTTTTAGAACTTCTTCTATCAATTTGGCCCAAGTTATCAATTCCCAAGGGCCGATCCATCCTTCTTCTTGGGCTTTTTGCTGTTGATCATCGGTCAGTCCTCCCATCATGTCTGTATATCCGGGTCGCTCCGGATCTCTATACACTCTGAACACCAGTGGAATTTGCACTGTGTCTATTGGAGGGTCATAAGTTTGCCCATACTCTGAACCATGGGACCAGCTTTGATGTATAGCTTCATGCAACAAAGACGGCTTTCGCTCACCACCTCCTGCAGCTTGGTCACTTCCTCCTGCTCTAGTTGTTTCTAACATCAAATAGACACTTGATGCCGTTGGACTCATGTCACCGCTGCCTTGATTCCCTTCAGCTTGATCAAGTGCAAGTCCTCAGTCCTCAGGGGGTCCAAAAACCTTCTCACTTGCCATCCTTCTGCTCTTGCCACATGCAGTAGTCTTCCCATATGAGTTCTTGCTTTACACACCAGGCAATACTCGATCTCATGTCCATTCCAATAGCATGAACACACCTGCATATCTACATTGTCTCCACATATGTCCCACTGGGTGTAAAAGACCATTCTTGGCAACTGGGTTAGTCGGCATAACCCACATACAAGTGCATCCAAAACCTTCACCGGCTTGTGAAGTATTTGCTTGAACTCATGTCTTGCCCCACTTGGAATTGGGGGTTTTCTAACCCCAGGTCCCGACCATTGGACCGTCAGCGGTACTTCTTCGCGGCAAATCACACAGTGATTCTCAACTTTTTTCCATTGTAATAACTCCTTTTCACATGATAAAAATCCTTTCTTTGCATGATATAGTTTCCTCAGGACTCTGCCTGCCCAGAGGCCATCTTTTGTTCTTCTTAAGGCAACCACCCCATTGACAGTGGCCATTCTGACAAAGGGTGGAAGATCTTGGGTGTTTTTGGCCATGTTTAGCTCCTGGTTTCGTCTAGTTAGGAATTGGCTTCAGCTGCTCCACTCCTTGGATTCCCTTCTTCTTCAATTCTACTGTGTTGCTGTCCAGTATCTTCACTACTGTATCTGTGGTCTCATATTTAGGTTTAACAGCAGTGTTGGTTAGGTGATCTCGAGCTCTCACCCACACCTTCTGTCCAACCTTAAATGGGATCTTTGGTTCTGGTTCTCCATCCTTTTTAGTCTGACTCCGCCCCACTTCCGGTGTCGAAAATGGGCGTTGGTTCAGTTCTTGCAAAGGGGTGGGCCTGCTGGCATGATGGCGGTCATTCAGGGCCTGTCCAATTTCCAGGGCCTTAGTACTCCATTCCCTCGTGTTAGCATTTTTCCCAATCCAGTTTTTCACCAGTCCAATAGCCCTTTCCATGACTCCATTTGCTTGAGGAGTGTATGGGGGCGAGTAAATTCTCATTACTCCATTTTTTTGGCACCACTGGTCGACCTGAGCATTGCGGAAATGTGTCCCATTGTCCATTCTCAGCTCCCTAGGTATCCCCAGATTTGTACACACTTGATCCAACATGCTGATCACACTGCTGCCGTTGGCTTTTCTCACAGGCTTAACAGTCACATAGCCCGACATAGAGTCCACAAGCACCAACAGATACTTTTCTCCTTTCTTACCGGTCACCCCCATGGGCCCGGCAACATCCATGCATACTGATCCCCATGGAACAGTACTCTTTATGGTGAAACCATCCACCCTTTGTCCTCGTCGTCCTGCATTGTATCGACCACATACTTCACAGTCTTTGAGAACTCGGCAGACTTGGTTTCTCGGAATCCAAAGTTGCAGTTTCTCCAGCTCCTTCCGTGTGGGAATGGTGCCTGCATGGCCAAGTGCTTCATGTATGGCCAGCACCACTTCTTTCACGGACTCTTTTGGAACTACCCTTCCCTTGGGTGTCTGTTCCCACTTCTCGATCCAAACAACGACGACTTTTCTCAGCTGCACATAGCGGTCCACTTCTTCGTTCCTGCTCAGCTGTGCTCCTTCTTTTACATGGGCCTTCTGATGTACCACATCTAAGTCCATTGTTAGCCTCAACTCGGCTATTTTCCTCCACAAATCCATATGAGCTACAGGCTTCCGCTTAGCTCCTTCAAATCCATTTTCTTCCCAAATGGATAAGTCCTCTTTCAGGGCTTGTGCGGAGTAATGACTGTCTGTAACCACTTTAGCCCTTTTTACTCTCCTCTTGTTTAACTCCAAGAGTCCTTCCAGTATTGCTGTAAATCCTCCGACTTCAACTTCAATCAACGTTTTTCTTATATAGCGCCAAATCACAACAAACAGTTGCCCCAAGGCACTCCATATTGTAAGGCAAGGCCATACAATAATTATGAAAAACCCCAACGGTCAAAACGACCCCCTATGAGCAAGCACTTGGCCACAGTGGGAAGGAAAAACTCCCTTTTAACAGGAAGAAACCTCCAGCAGAACCAGGCTCAGGGAGGGGCAGTCTTCTGCTGAGACTGGTTGGGGCTGAGGGAAAAAACCAGGAAAAAGACATGCCGTGAAGGGGGGCAGAGATCGATCACTAATGATTAAATGCAGAGTGATGCATACGGAGCAAAAAGAGAAAGAAACAGTGCATCATGGGGAACCCCCCACAATCTACGTCTAAAGCAGCATAACCAAGGGGTGGTCCAGGGTCACCCGATCCAGCCCTAACTATAAGCCTTAGCGAAAAGGAAAGTTTTAAGCCTAATCTTAAAAGTAGAGAGGGTATCTGTCTCCCTGATCTGAATTGGGAGCTGGTTCCACAGGAGAGGAGCCTGAAAGCTGAAGGCTCTGCCTCCCATTCTACTCTTACAAACCCTAGGAACTACAAGTAAGCCCGCAGTCTGAGAGCGAAGCGCTCTAATGGGGTAATATGGTACTACGAGGTCCCTAAGATAAGATGGGACCTGATTATTCAAAACCTTATAAGTAAGAAGAAGAATTTTAAATTCTATTCTAGAATTAACAGGAAGCCAATGAAGAGAGGCCAACACGGGTGAGATATGCTCTCTCCTGCTAGTCCCCGTCAGTACTCTAGCTGCAGCATTCTGAACCAACTGAAGGCTTTTTAGGGAACTTTTAGGACAACCTGATAATAATGAATTACAATAGTCCAGCCTAGAGGAAATAAATGCATGAATTAGTTTTTCAGCATCACTCTGAGACAAGACCTTTCTGATTTTAGAGATATTGCGTAAATGCAAAAAGGCAGTCCTACATATTTGTTTAATATGCGCTTTGAATGACATATCCTGATCAAAAATGACTCCAAGATTTCTCACAGTATTACTAGAGATCAGGGAAATGCCATCCAGAGTAACGATCTGGTTAGACACCATGCTTCTAAGATTTGTGGGGCCAAGTACAATAACTTCAGTTTTATCTGAGTTTAAAAGCAGGAAATTAGAGGTCATCCATGTCTTTATGTCTGTAAGACAATCCTGCAGTTTAGCTAATTGGTGTGTATCCTCTGGCTTCATGGATAGATAAAGCTGGGTATCATCTGCGTAACAATGAAAATTTAAGCAATACCGTCTAATAATACTGCCTAAGGGAAGCATGTATAAAGTGAATAAAATTGGTCCTAGCACAGAACCTTGTGGAACTCCATAATTAACTTTAGTCTGTGAAGAAGATTCCCCATTTACATGAACAAACTGTAATCTATTAGACAAATATGATTCAAACCACCGCAGCGCAGTGCCTTTAATACCTATGACATGCTCTAATCTCTGTAATAAAATTTTATGGTCAACAGTATCAAAAGCAGCACTGAGGTCCAACAGAACAAGCACAGAGATAAGTCCACTGTCCGAAGCCATAAGAAGATCATTTGTAACCTTCACTAATGCTGTTTCTGTACTATGATGAATTCTAAAACCTGACTGAAACTCTTCAAATAGACCATTCCTCTGCAGGTGATCAGTTAGCTGTTTTACAACTACCCTCTCAAGAATCTTTGAGAGAAAAGGAAGGTTGGAGATTGGCCTATAATTAGCTAAGATAGCTGGGTGAAGTGATGGCTTTTTAAGTAATGGTTTAATTACTGCCACCTTAAAGGCCTGTGGTACATAACCAACTAACAAAGATAGATTGATCATATTTAAGATTGAAGCATTAAATAATGATAGGACTTCCTTGAGCAGCCTGGCAGGAATGGGGTCTAATAAACATGTTGATGGTTTGGATGAAGTAACTAATGAAAATAACTCAGACAGAACAATCGGAGAGAAAGAGTCTAACCAAATACCGGCATCACTGAAAGCAGCCAAAGATAACGATACATCTTTGGGATGGTTATGAGTAATTTTTTCTCTAATAGTCAAAATTTTGTTAGCAAAGAAAGTCATGAAGTCATTACTAGTTAAAGTTAATGGAATACTCAGCGCAATAGAGCTCTGACTCTTTGTCAGCCTGGCTACAGTGCTGAAAAGAAACCTGAGGTTATTCTTATTTTCTTCAATTAGTGATGAGTAGAAAGATGTCCTAGCTTTACGGAGGGCTTTTTTATAGAGCAACAAACTCTTTTTCCAGGCTAAGTGAAGATCTTCTAAATTAGTGAGACGCCATTTCCTCTCCAACTTACAATTTATCTGCTTTAAGCTACGAGTTTGTGAGTTATACCACGGAGTCAGACCCTTCTGATTTAAAGCTCTCTTTTTCAGAGGAGCTACAGCATCCAAAGTTGTCTTCAAAGAGGATGTAAAACTATTGACGAGATACTCTAACTCCCTTACAGAGTTTAGGTAGCTACTCTGCTCTGTGTTGGTATATGACATTAGAGAACATAAAGAAGGAATCATATCCTTAAACCTAGTTACAGCGCTTTCTGAAAGACTTCTAGTGTAATGAAACTTATTCCCCACTGCAGGGTAGTCCATCAGGGTAAATGTAAATGTTATTAAAAAATGATCAGACACGGCCCGTGCTACGAGCATTCTGACAGTTAGTGTGACTCGGGGGTGTTGACTCATTTAAACTAACATATTCATCCTGCTGTAACCAGGTTTCTGTTAGGCAGAATAAATCAATACGTTGATCAATTATTATATCATTTACCAACAGGGACTTAGAAGAGAGAGACCTAATGTTTAATAGACCACATTTAACTGTTTTAGTCTGTGGTGCAATTGAAGGTGCTATATTATTTTTTCTTTTTGAATTTTTATGCTTAAATAGATTTTTGCTGGTTATTGGTGGTCTGGGAGCAGGCACCGTCTCTACAGGGATGGGGTAATGAGGGGATGGCAGGGGGAGAGAAGCTGCAGAGAGGTGTATAAGACCACAGCTCTGCCTCCTGGTCCCAACGCTGGACAGTCACAGTTTGGAGGATCCAAGAAAATTGGCCAGATTTCTAGAAATGAGAGCTGCTCCATCCAAAGTGGGATGGATGCCGTCTCTCCTAACAAGACCAGGTCTTCCCCAGAAGCTTTGCCAATTATCAATGAAGCCCACCTCATTTTTTGGACACCACTCAGACAGCCAGCAATTCAAGGAGAACATGCGGCTAAACATGTCACTCCCGGTCTGATTGGGGAGGGGCCCAGAGAAAACAACAGAGTCCGACATTGTCTTTGCAAAGTTACACACCGATCCAATGTTAATTTTAGTGACCTCCGATTGGCCTAACCGAGTGTCATTACTGCCGACGTGAATTACAATCTTACCAAATTTACGCTTAGCCTTAGCCAGCAATTTCAAATGTCCTTCGATGTCGCCTGCTCTGGCCCCCGGAAGACAATTGACTACGGTTGCTGGTGTCGCTAACTTCACATTTCTCAAAACAGAGTCGCCAATAACCAGAGTTTGATCCTCGGCGAGTGTATCGTCGAGTGGGGAAAAACGGTTAGAGATGTGAACGGGTTGACGGTGTACACGGGGCTTCTGTTTAGGGCTACGCTTCCTCCTCACAGTCACCCAGTCAGCCTGCTTTCCCGACTGCCCGGGATCTGCCAGGGGGGAACTAACGGCGGCTAAGTCTTGTGCACTCCCTGGCGTTTGACCTTTTTGATGATATTTCTCCTTATCTTGATACTTCAGAATATAGCCCCAATAAGCTATATTGTCTGTACCCTTCTTTGACCCATCAGTGTACATAGTCCAGTCATATGGCTCCATAGGGAGTTGCCTCTCCTTTGGCAACTTTTTTGTCGCCGACTGTTTTGGCCCAATTTCCAGCTCAGGGTCTAGCAGGATGTCCTCCCACCTTCCCCATCTGGCATTTGTGGCTTTAGCACTCTCAATAATTCCTTTCCTTAGGAACCGGTGGACTTGGCTTTGAGCAACAACTTTTATTCCCTGACCTTGTGCAAGTTCTTTTAACGCACTCCAATATCTAGCCAGGACTGCCAGTTCTTTTTCTTCCGGTGGATATTTTCTCTCAATTGAAGACAGTGTATAGCTCCACAAAGTTACCATACCCCCTCCTTCGTTGCTCACTTTTACCACCAAATCCTCTTCTTCACAGCTTATTTCGGCTAACAGACGAGTAGTCAGACTACGCGGCTCCAGCCTAAATGCGTCTTGAATGGCTTTCTTTAGCTTTTCCAAGCAATCCTGATCTGCAGCTGTCCAAATCCATTGCTTTTGCTCTTGTCCATTAGGTTTCTTCTTGAGATGAGCATAAAGGGGCTTTGCGTATCTCTGATAGTGTGGAACATGATCTCTCACATAGTTACACAATCCCAATATTTTCTGTAGGTCATTCTCAGATTGCGGTGGTTTAATCTGACTCGATTTTTCTCGGTATACTTCTGAGAGTCCCAGGTCTGATGATACCTGGAATCCCAAATAGTTAACCTTGAATTGTCCAAACTGACATTTCTTCAGGTTGAGTTTTAATCCAGCTTCTGTGAGCTTCTGTATCACCTTTTGCAGCCGCATTAGGTGTTCATTTTCATCATCATCTGCGATAAACACATCATTGATGTAGACTGTTACTCCCAGATCTTTTAATATTTCCATTACTGCTGCTTGGAACACATTTGGTGAATTTCTGTATCCCTGCGGGAGTCGTTGCCACACATAACTTTTCCCTTTATGTGTGAATGCTGTTTTCCCTTGTGACTGTTTTGCTAATCGCAGGGAAAAGAATCCATTTGCCAAATCAGTGCATGATTTGTATCTCTTAATTTGGAGCGTTTTCAGTGCTCCTTGGGGATTTATCAAACTCGCTCTATTGGCTATTGTTCGTCGATTGAGAGCCTTGAAGTTGATTACTGGTCTCCAGCCTCCTTCTGCCGACTCTGGCTTCTTAACTGCTTGGATGGGGCTGTTAGTGATCGGATTCAATTCCACTCGAATGATCCCCAAAGCTTCCAATTCTTTTACTATTTTATCCATTTCCTAAACCGCTCCAGGGTTCAAGGGATATTGTCGCACCGGTGGATGTACTCCTCCTTCGATGACATGAATGTATTTAGCCCCCAAATCTCCACAATCATTTTTAAATAGTGCTACTTTAGCTTCGGAGATAATTTCCCTCAATTTTTCTTTCCCTGCTTCAGAGAAATCACTCTCTTCAATCTTTTCTTCTGTGACAGCTGGTACATCCACTTCTTTGTACCAGCTTACCGGACTCTTTCCAATGGAGTCATATCCATTCATACAACTCTTGCTTGTAATTTTTTCACTTGTCGTCTTATCAGATTTCGAAGCCTTTTGGGCCGATGCAATTCTCTCAAATCCTTGACTGTTATCAAATTAAAGGGGCCTTTTATCCAAACTACCCCTTTCCATATTCCAAATGGTCTTTTCTCCGTTGCCGCATTTGCATACTGGATCAGTAGGTATCCTTTGGTCTCGAGGCTTCTGCAGGTCATGGACACCTCTGCTCCCGTGTCCACCAGGTACGGTTCTCCATCCACATCACTGTAGATATTGTCCCCCTCCCAGTAGGCATGGTCTAACGTGACCTGCGCCTCCAAAGCCATTACTTCTTCTGCCCTCCAGCCGCCGCTGAGGCTTGGCGGACTTCCTGGAGGGCTTTCCTTTGTTCTGGAGTTAATTTGTCATACTCCTCTTTAGGGAGATAGCCACCACTACGAGGTGCAGGTGTAGGTCGCGATTGTGGTGGTGGAGGTGGTGGACCTCTCGGCCGAGAGCTCTATTGTCCAACTGGAGGCCTTTGATTATTCCTCTGTGGTGTTTGATGCGGCTGAGGAGGTGGTGGTTTTGGCACTGAATTTCTTTTCTCCACTCCCACCAGTTTTTGTCCTGATCTCGGTGTGCTCTCCTTCTTCCTCTTTTCTTCATAGAACTGCTGCTCCAGATCCCAGCTCTTCACCACTGCGTCCATTTGTGGGACTGTAGTGCCGTCTATGGGCATTTTCACAACGGTTATCTCCCCTCTTCTTCCCTTAGTGACTTCTCTCAGTGCCCTAACATAGCGTTGTGGCAAAATCGTCTGTTTTAGCCCATGCCACACTTGAACTAATGTTTGACCTTTGTCTAGTCCAGCTTTAGCTCGAGCAATATGGGAATCTTCATCATTGGGATCTTCCAACACTAACCTGGCATAATGGTTTCATGCTGGTTCACCCCGACTGATGGGTTGACTGGTAACTTGGGCCAGCCACATAGATTTACCCTCTTCGCTGTTAGAAGCTCTGTCAATAAGGGGCCACACTTCTTTCAAATAGTCCTTTAGGTCCTCATTTGGTTCTTTCTGTCTCACCAGCATCTTTAATTTCTTGAATTCACGGAATTCCCTGCCGTCTGCTTGAATTTCAGCTTGAATTGCTGGCAGACTTTGCTCTCTAGATCCAGCAGGAAAGTCCTGATTTGGGAGGCTTGCTTGTAATCCTGACGATGGTGGAATTGTTTCTCCTTCATCATCCAGATTTTCTTCATTAATTTCTCTCAACACTTGCCGTGACCAGCGTAAAGCTGCTGTTTTTAATTTTCTCAACATCACATCATGAGCAACGCCTAAATAGGCGACTCTGAAGTTATTTGTTAACTCTTTACAGGCAGTCAGTGTAGGATAGAAGGGCCACATTAGTATATTAGCCCACTCTCCAACAGTAGCTGTTACCTCGAGAGTTTTCTTTTCATCTTGTCGCTCAATCCACTCTTCTGGGATGTCATACCCAGTTTGTCCAACTTCTGGAGCATAGGTTTGTCGCTTATCTCGGGTCTCCACTGGGTTGACCCTGACATCTCTTGCAATTCTCTCTGAGGCTACATGCACATTATACACCCCAACTTCTTTCTTTCGTCCTCTGTAGCGTCCAGTTCGTAGTTCTGGGCGTGAGACTTCTCTTTCCCCTACCACAGATAGCGGTTCGTCCTCTTCCTAGTCTTGTGGATTGATCTCCTCTTCAGACTCTCTTTCCTGGTCATCATCCATATCAGATTCATGGGAAGGACGTGGGTCTTGTGGTTGTGGGTCCCTGTTTTGTTCTGACCTTCGGGGCAACCCGGTTGCTTCGGTATTTCCGACAGGTAGAGGAATGAGTATAGGATCCTCTTCTCCATTATCCGGTGGAGGAGCCTGGAAAGGCTCTCTCATCCGAGATTGGGAGCTTGTGGGGTGTATGATAGTCTGGAGCCCACTTGTAACTCGTTTTAATGTTGGTCGTGGGGTTTTAATCCTTAATTGCTGCACTCCCACAGCATGAACTGATCTTTTATCACTTGTCGCCGTGGGGATGGACTGCATCACTAGCGGGGGACTAGTTGCCACTCCACTAGCTCCAACTGCATCCTTCTTTGGACCTGCTCTATTTGGTCCTAGGTTCACCGCTTCAAGTGCCCTTCTCACTCGATCTTGCTCCTGCTCATTACTAGTCAATCAATCAATCAACTTTTTTCTTGTATAGCGCCAAATCACAACAAACAGTTGCCCCAAGGCGCTCAATACTAGTGACCACCACAATTTCTCTCATTGATCCCCATACTCCTGGGGTACGCATGTGCAGGTTCACGGCTGCCATGGCAACCTTTTCTGCCTCTTCCCATGTCATTTGTCCAGATCGTAATCCGTCCACACATATCACTACCCGCTGATGCTGGCATTCTTTGGCCAAATCAATAGCTGTTCCCGGAGTTTTCAGCATTTCCTCCATGTATTCGATTGAATTTTCTCTCCCTGGGTAGCTTTCAAAGGGCACATGTATGAGTGCATGATAAGCCATTTGTGGTGCGCTTGTTATCACCATCAATCTTCCGGCCAGACCTCTCCCTTTTATACTCTTAAGCTCTTCTTGGTATTCTCTGCCGGCCCGCTCCTTGAGCTTTGCTCGGAATTTTCGGTTGCCAATTTTCAGTCTGGGATTTGTGAAGACAATGAGACTATCTCCATCTATATCCCAAGGACTGCCAAAATAATGATATGCCCGTCTTCCATCTTGGGCCACCATTTTTTTAGTTCCTTCGGGCATAGGGTCCAAGTCCTCCATGTAGTCAGATTCAATGTATACATGGTGGGTTTTTGCTTTAGATTTTCTAAAGATCTCCTGCGAACGCCCTTCCTCTTTAATATGGTAACTCGGTCCGGCAACACATTCTTCAGCTTTAAGCTGTCCCAAGCGTCTGGGCCCACATTCCGGCGATTGATGGAATATCTGTCCAGACACTCCCTGAAGGCTTCTTCGTCTTTTATCCTGCTCAACCAGGCGTTCTGTCTGTTTTTTAACTGTTGAGGTTGTTCCTCTCACACTTCCTAAGGGCAAATTTGGCCACTCTGGGTCAAAGCTTGTGTGGAGCTGGTCTGGGCTTTTATATTCTTGACCATTTCCCCCAGGATTAGGACCTCCCGGGGATATCAATTCATCTTCACTTCCCTCTGGTTTGTGTTCCTCATCACTTTGTTTGGATTCGGCCTGGGAGTCTATCTTGCCTTCGTCTTCATTATCGAGGATCTGACTTCCACTCATATCTTCCATTATAGGATATTGCTCCTTGAGCATTCTTCCTAACCCTTTTAGCCGTTCTGCCATGGACTTAAAGTAAGCATATACGGACGCTGATTTTGCTTCAACCAGGACCGTCTCTACTCCCAACAACCCAGCTGTCATTTTTACTACGGAGTCATAACTTTTCTCAGGACTTATTAAAGTGGTGATTTGTCCTCTTTTCCATTCTTCTCCGACAAGTTTGGACCACCATTCAAGCCACTCTCTGGTCCCCATTTTGTCCTTTGGGACTGGTGGGCTCCCCAAAACGGCCAGGATCTGCCCCTCCTTATGCTTACCTGGATAATATATCCCTAATGTGTGTATAGTTCCTGCCATATCTTGTTTGGAACATTCTTCATCAGTTTCCACACTTTGATCTATGACATATTTTTGAACTGTTTCTGCACAAGTATCATATCCTCGTCCATACAACACCACTCTGTGTGGCCGAAAATCCACTTCTTTTGTCCCTTCATGTTCGGATTCAGGGTTTGCTACGGGTCCTGGCTCTCCTTCAGCCATATTTTCACTGCTTATTCTTAATACTAACCTTACTGTTTCATAATGATTGTCCTCCCTTTATTCTCTCGATTGCTGAGATTGTCGATTCCACCACTGTCGTCTCCTTGACTTCAGCTATGGTCCTTGTCATCTCGAGTCATCTGCCCCTTAAAGCCTCTCTTAGCGCTTCGAGTCAGGGATAAGTGACAGACTTACTTGGCTATTCAGCGCTAATTCCAGAGGTTAACTCCAAATCAGCTGCTCCTTTTCCCGCTTCTCCCCTCAGGAACCTCACGGGTTGATGATCCTATTCTCTCTTATAGATCACCATTTTGCACGGTATACTCTCATACCTGCTCTCTTGACGATCCGATCCAGCAGGCTCCCTCGCCTGCTTCCCTTCCTCGTCGTTTCGTGACGATCCAGCAGTGACACGTCTGCTTCTCGTCCTTGATCCCAGCTCCCTGGGATACTTACTCCTGTTGTCTTTACGTCGTCCTTCTGGTGGTCGCCTCCAAATTTTCACACCTCTGGAGGACAGATATGTTTCAAGCCATTACTGGACCTATACAGGCCATCAGCCGACACTCTCCACAACACTGTCTCCTTTGGTGATCCACTCAGGGGCTTTCCACCTACCCAATGGCAAAGACTCTCCTTTGGCCAGGATTCTTCCTCGGACCCGACTACATTTCGTCAGGTCCCTGTTTGGGCGCCACGTGTCAGATCCCGCTTTTTAGATACACGGCACACGCTCACCCTCCGATGAGTGTGTTTGTGTAAAAACCAGCTCTCCGTCTCTGGGGTCCGACCTTCGTGTCTCCACGGGTATTACCCGGCAGGGCTGCACAAAGGCTGTTCAAGCTGGTGGCGAGGAGATTCATCTAGCTGCTCACTGCCTCCATCCGGATGTCCACCCCGCTGAAGCTGATCTCGCACCCCGGTCGAATAGCCTTCTCTGAAACCAGGATACGAACCAGCCACGCCCGTTAACGGCAGCTCTCCTCTTATGGATCAGGGCTCTTGGAATGTTGCTAGATTTTAAATTTAGTGACTCATACAGCGAGTCCCCACGATGTGTTATTTTCATTAAAAAACCAGACTAACCTTTTAGAGCCTTTTTGATGTTGTACACCCAATAAACTTTAACTTTTACACCTTAAGAAGCATCAATAATCCAATGTCCGAGCCTTAACACTTTAACTGCATGCTTGGAAATTTATTGCAGGTTTTGCAAGTGCCAATAACATAATCAACATAGATTATATGGTAATAATTTCACAACAGTAATTCAAGTATAATTAGAATAATGATTGGCAGAGATTTTTGCTTTTAATTCAATAATTCTGACTGATCTTACTTTGACTGGGACTGGACTGACTTCTTAACAATTTTTTCTAGGAGTGAGGAAAGGAGGTTTTTGAGGTTAGGGTCCCCAGCTCGATGAACTTGATTTCCTCTTCATCAGCTGTTAATCGTTAGCTGACCACGATCCTTGTGTGATGTTGTAATCCTTCAGGAAGTTAATCCACATAAGAATTTATTCCGTCTTCAATCAACCAAAAGTTGATCTAATCCATTCTGGTATGCGGTGATGTTCCTTGAGAGAGAAATCGTTGAACATTCCCCACTCAGATTTAAGGCCAGTGGTTACTCTCCGTTGTTCTGCTACTCCGTGACTGGACGGCCTGAGTGGGAGTTGAAAACTCTCTCAAATGATCTTTATGGCTCCAATCCTCTCACTCCACAATTCCAATTGCTGCTCACAAGATGGTCAAGTCTTGTGATCTCCTCGTAGCAGGGGAGTAGTGTCAAAAGCACCTCTCCCTGGAAGAATAACCCCGTTTTCTGGTGTTTCACAGTTTATATATGTGCTTGACTCTTGTTGTCTTCAGATGATCTTGGTTACCATGGGGACGCTGTTGACTCAAAACCTCCTCCCTTCTCCTTCTGCTTACTGGAAATCTCCGCAGCCCTTGCCAGTAACTTATTTCTCAAGTTCCTCTTTTCTATTAACACTTCAGCTTTTCTGAGAATTCATTCTTTTAAATCTTTTCTTCAAAATCACATCAATCATATTCAATCATTTCATTACAACTCTCTTTCACATAAAAACAATTCATATGATCATATACAAACATTTTCATTCCTTATTATTCATTTCATATTTTACTAACATTTTAATCATTTGATCAGTTGTTTAACATCAGCTTTACTTGCCCTGCTTGCGAGATCTTCTTCACTTCCTCTTTTTCTCTGACTCTGCACTCTTTATGAAAAACAACTCATATAATCATTCATTTCACTTATTTGTAACATACTTTTTCTAATCAACTCTTAATTTTAACTCATTAATACTTCATTTGATCATACTTGTCATGTTAGAATCATTCTTAGACATATTCCATCGTCTTCACCACCGAGTTCATTCCGTGGGCCTCCCCATTTGCAATGGAAAAGTCCGGTATGACCTCACTTAATCCTGTAAGGTACCAAACACTGTGCAGTTTAATCCAACAGCATGTATATTAATCCCATGGCACGTATTATATTCCAAGATGAAAACAAGCTGAAAGCAAGCTTAAAGTCATCTTTCCTGACAGAGGGGGCACTCCTCATGCCATTTGTGTTGTGGAGGAGGGGGCGACACACGTATGCCACATATGTTACTGGAGGAGGAGCACTTGCATGACATTTGCGTTGCTTGGTAACGGCACATTCGTGGGACACTTAGAAAATGTGGGGCCATTCGCACAGCCAGCTCAAAAGTACTGTAACAATTAGAAGACGACTATGTGAAGACAAACTGTGGACAAGAAGACCCCACAAAGTGCCACTGTTGAATAAACCACACTTGCTGAAGACAACATTTGACAAAGAATACATCTTCAGCTGCTTACTCCAAATAAGGGTCACGGGGAGCTGGAGCCTATTCCAGCAGTCATAGGGACACCCTGGACAGGACGCCAGTCCCAATCAAGCGTAAATTCCGGTGTCTATCTCGACTAGCTGCATCTTCTATTGCCTGATTCATAGAGTTTTCTATATATTGTCAATATTATTATCAAATATTAATGTCTTTGTCTTTACTTTGATTGTTAATGCCTTTACTTTGATGAACTGCCATATATGCATGTGTAAGAGTTCATGCACCATTATTCTTCTAAATAATCATTCATTGTCAAAGCAGAAATATACACTGAACTGTTGAAGTAATCATTACAACTGCTCCCATGGGAAAAGTAACATTTGTTGGTGAATGAATGCGCAGACTGTTTTGCTAGAGCTATGTTTTTGCTGAACACAGATTAATATTTCGGCCTTGAGCGGAGAATAACACAGCCTGTACACTAGTGATACAAATATGAATTGACTGAAGGAATGCAGCTGTGCCTTGTATATTGTTTTGTAATATGTCTGTGTGCAAATAAATTCAGGAGCTGAGTGGGCGGGCCCTTCAGAGCTGACTGACGGACAGTGACGAGGGGTCATGCTGGCTCTCCCTGATCAGGAAAGAAATTCAGTGTTTCCGTGTGGTTATTCTCTGCAATAATTTGAGTTGTTCTCTAGCACCAGGCTCAACTCTGACACTGATGGACTTCCTCACATGTTTTAGTGCTTTTACCTACAGGTTGGCAAAGCTTCTTATTATCGTCTTCCAGCTCGGAAATCCGGTGCTGTGCCTCATCAGGACCCTGTCCATATCACTACGTAGCTCCACATTAGCCTGCTCCACATAGCTCACATCCATTTGTAGGGCTGTCAAAAGCTGTCCAACTCTAGCCATTTCTTCCATACCTTTCTATAGAGATTGTTGCATTTCAATTAGTCTGCGATTTGGCTGGTGGGCCTCAGATTATCCGCTGCACTGCTAACTACCACACCCTGTTTAGCCACTCCATCAGAAAACATTCATGACCAGCCATGAAAAGCAGTTTGTCACTGAGAGCTGAATTTAGATAACAGAATAAGATAAATATGAGGGCCTCCATCGGGAGCTCTCTTTCATGCATCCATTGTTCTTAGTGAACCCATGGACCAACAAGATTAATGTTATGGAGTGTCCAGTCCAATCCTGAGACCTTAATCAGTTTTTTAATCACATTATTTTTAACATGATTGTAAATAAATAAATCAAATGTATTCAGGCTTTTAATTGTTGTGTTTCCAGTGTTGTGGTCAGCAGTCCAAATGTGTTGTCCAATGCATGTTTATTTGTCCATCTCACTTATTTTTTGAAATTTATGAGTCTATTTGGTGCAAACCAAAAGTTGAGGGCTTTATTCCTGAATCCACTGTTCACTTCTCTTTATCTGATGTTTTCTTTTGTCCACACTACATCAAATAACATCTAATTATCATCCAAAGCATGTTTATTTGTCCATCTTGCTTTTTTTATTTATTTAAAAGTCCATATTTTAAGTAACAGCACACACTGTGGTGTGCACATGTGCTACACTGAGTTCCTGTCTGTTGTTAAACCTGTTCCCATAGAAATGCCCTGTTAATAAGAGAGTTCCACATACCAAAAAAAGGTGATTTTTTTCCTCTTCAAGGGACATTTTTAGTCTGAAAAATAAAAAAATCTGTTCCAGTCCAGGATTATTATTACTTTTTTTTTTTTGCAAGGTTTGCTTAATGAGCCATTTAACAAGTGAAAACCCACTGGTCCTGCCAGCGGTAATAACAACAACAAAAAAGGCTCTTACATCTGTGATGTTGAGGTAGCGCGGGTCCCCCAGTCTGCTCCTCTTGGCGTAAGCAAAACGAAAAGCCTCTACAATGCGGTGGTACGTCAGAGTCTTCTCCTGTGCTGTTGACACACTTGTGTTTGTGAAGTTGTAACCTGAAACATATCCAGAGGAAAAAAGCCAGTCACAGCTTCTTCATCACAGTCTCACATCATGAGAGTCCTCCACAATAGGACCACTAAGTAAACCAGAAACTGTCCAATAACAAAGTGAATTCTTCCAACAGACATCTAAAAAATGTATTTGTGGGACACATTCCACATCAACACATATATGTCAAAATTTACTGTTTCATTTAAAATAAATAATACTAGTCCTTGCCCTGAAGCATCATGTTCTACATGTTTAACAGAGATTGCAACCGTCCTTTACTCAAAATATATTGCAGATAATAGATTCGTCCTTACCAGCACACCTGCTAGAGTTACAGTTCTGTTTCCCTTGGTGACAAAAACAAGGCTATTTCTTAGAGCAGACAAGCACACATAGCACACGCACAACATATGAAATACTGTATACAGAAGATGTACCATAATTTCTGGAGTACAAGTTTATTTTTGATTTTTTCCTAGTTTTGAGAGGTCCTGGAACTAAAACTCTGGTGTGACTTGTATACCAAAACCCTGGTATATTAACAACAACAATAACAATATTAATATGTTAATTACCAGCACATGCTGTAGTGTGCATATGTGCCACATTGAGTTCATGTATGTGTTAATGTTTCCCTGGGAGCAAGTTTATGTTAAAACATAAGGTTCCACCTAGAGAAAAATGTGTGACTTATATTTTGGTAGGACGTATACGAGGTCTGTCAATAAAGTATAGGTCCTTTTTATTTTTTTCAAAAACTATATGGATTTCATTCATATGTTTTTACGTCAGACATGCTTGAACCCTCGTGCGCATGCGTGAGTTTTTCCACGCCTGTCGGTGACGTCATTCGCCTGTGAGCACTCCTTGTGGGAGGAGTCGTCCAGCCCCTCGTCGGAATTCCTTTGTCTGAGAAGTTGCTGAGAGACTGGCGCTTTGTTTGAACAAAATTTTTTCTAAACCTGTGAGACACATCGAAGTGGACACGGTTCGAAAAATTAATCTGGTTTTCTGTGAAAATTTTAACGGCTGATGAGAGATTTTGAGGTGATACTGTCGCTTTAAGGACTTCCCACGGAGCGAGACGTCGTGCAGCACTCCCAGCCGCCGTCATCAGCCTGCTTCAAGCTGAAAACCTCCACATTTCAGGCTCTATTGATCCAGGACATCATGAGAGAACAGAGAAGTTTCAGAAGAAGTCGGTTTCAGCATTTTATCCGGATATTCCACTGTTAAAGGAGATTTAACATGCATGTTGCGGGTGGGAATGGTCCAAATTTCAGCAGGAGCAGGAAGAAAAATATAGTCCCGTGCCGGACTCTGATGTAACGTACTAAAAGTAGGACTACAAATTCTCTGCCTGAACAGATGGAGTTACAGTGAATTAAAATTTTCAAGCAGACGAGTGTCATCTTTGTTTTGTGCTTCCAAACGAGGGGAAGACTGATGTTCTTCTGTATGCCTGCACAGGCTCTTAGCTCACCATCCACTATGTTGAGTATGAGTGCCAGCACTGGGCCACTGGAGGGGGCATCTGGGACATGCATGGTGTACTCCCCAATGTTGAGCTTCAGAGGATTCTCATTCAGCACAGGCTCATACTCCATCAAGTCCTCCAAGGTGATAATCCCACCTGGAGCAAGCACATACATGTCACAGTAAATCTATTGTGAAAAGTATTTCCATGAAGCCCCAGCTTCAGCTCTTTCACTGTTTATTCTTTATCTACACCTAAAGGCAATGGCGGAGAAAAAAAAAACTGACCTGCTGCCTGGATGTCTTCTACGATGCTCTTTGCCATTGTCCCATTATAAAACACATCAGGCCCCTCCTCTGCTATCCTTTGGTATGTCTCTGCTAGTTTTGGAAATCTTAAAACATCATTTTCCTTCAGGATGTTTTTTCGAGAGTCACAGAACACTTCACTGAGCAAAGAAGAAGAAGAAGAAGAAGAAGGGTTTCCTTATATAGAAATTTAACGCACATACAATTGAGACGGAATGGCGCATGGAGGATTCCAATGGCACATGTGGAAAATTGGAGCCACACTCAAATACCTCATAAAACAGTCACCACATCCTTTTGGGCACCTCACATGGACTCTACATTTGCGTACTGCTTGTGCCAGAAACCCATTCATACAGCGGCAAGATGATTGCACTGCCATTTGATCATGCTCGCAACATTCACACAGCTTTTCGAACACAGGTCGGACATATCATGCCATGACCGAGGGGCTTTTCATCGTCTCTAGCCCTGGCTGAATGGTGCAATCCAGGCAACCTTCACACCAGTGGCTAAATGACGGTGAGTTCTGGTCGAGTGGCCATTCGACTCACTCTTGTCCGGAGTCGGCCAGGGTCCAGGTGCCACCCATGAACATCCGACAACACTTGTGGGGCACTTAGAAAAGTTGGGGCCATTCACGCAGCCAGCACGAGAGTAGAGAGCAGGTGACCACTTTCGAGCTTCCTGTGCGAATGGCTCCACATTTCAGAATCAGAATCAGAATCACCTTTATTGTCATCGTAATTTGCATTGCAACGAGATTTGAGTGCAACTCCAAAAGGTGCTTTTCCGAGGTGCGAGTAATTGTTAGCCAAATAAAAGATAATGAATTTTAACAATAAATTATTTCAATATATGTACAACTAAATAAAATGTGGACCAAAGTAAAATGTAAAACGAGAATTATTTACAACTGTGGAATCATATTGCATGGGAAATATTGCACATGGTTACAGATACTGCACAAGAAACTTGAAAAGTGCAGATTAAAGTGGTTTGTTATTGTTCAGTGCAGTGATTGCTCTGGGGAGAAAGCTGTCCCTGAGTCTGTCCTAGTTTTGATTGACCTATACCCTAGAGGGTAGCAAGAGAGCCTAAGTGCCTCACGAGTGTGCCATTACCAAGCAACACAAATGGCATGTGAGTGTGCCACCTCCCCTCACAACACAAATGGCATGTGATTGTGTGTGTGGGCCCCCAACAAAAATGGCATGCGAGTATGCGTGTGCCCCCCAAAAACAAATGGCATGCTAGTGTGCGGTGTGTCCACCCCCCTGCAAAACACATGCCATGTGAGTGTGTCATCCACCCCCACACATCAGGAGCTTATAGTTGAGGTGCAGCTGAGGTTGCGAACGGTGGCTACAGTGCAGTGTATCACTGTCAGCACAGCACAGCACAGCTGGATGGCTGTCATGTCCATGATGGAACAGCTGACAGCTGTGGAACACCATGGCACATTGCAAACCCAAACCATCACAACAGAGATGAAAATAAGAACCCAGCCCAGCTGCGTGCCAGTGCACAATTCGACCAGATAGGCATGTAACGTGACACGTGATTGCAGTGTCTGCACTGTCCGTCTGGTATGTGACAGCCTGACTGACTGCCTCACAGAAAAATCAGTAAGCCAGCTCAATTGCCCCACAGTCTGGAGTTGTGAGCCCATCTATGTGAGCGCTTGCTGCAGTTGGAAGGTGGGCGTGTCGCGTGTCGATCATGTGATGTCCGTATTGATTGAAATGATCACATGTGCACACATCCACTACACTCCACTTGCATTTGACAGGGGGCCGTGGTTGACATGTAATCACATCATGGGTTAGCAGCTGACCACTGCCCACGGCCAGTGCTGCATTCCTGCAGCTTGTGCTGCTCCACATCACAGCCGCAACATCAGTGCAATGTAAAGCTGGGGAGCACATATGGTCACATGTGCTCCAATCACCCATGTGCCAGGAACGGTGCTGCACACGTGTCTGCAAACGATGATGGGATGGGGAAAAATATAAACAAACTGGTTCACCCTAATGACCCCTCAGAGCGCACGGCGATGGGCATGCAGTCAAAGCTGCACCTGACCGCTGCATCATCGCTACGCACAGCTGATGAACACATATCTTGCCATGCAGAATATCATCTAACGAGAAAACCACCGTGAGACACGTGCATTGGTGGGCTTTAAAAAAAATTAATAAAACAACATGTCCTCTTTGCAACATGGTCACCAGTGCTTTAGTATGCGCTGGACAGAGGGACATGTGGAGCCGGTTGATGTGTTCATGATATAAGTGCATTAGCTCATTGATGTAAAACATAAAGGAAGAAAAAGTCATTCATGTCAGTTCATTACTTCCTTGTCTACGTCCAGGAGGATGATAATTCTTGTATTATCCACTCTTTATAACAGGAATTAAATATTAAAAATTGCATTTTGTGTGTGTGTGTGTGTGTATGTTTTTTTTTTTTACAGTGAGAACAGAATCCTTATGAGTAAGATGATTTTGTTACATTTAAACAGTACATTCATTGTTCTTATAATCTTCTCTCTCATTATTTTGTCCTTTCACATTTTCGTTGATTCATGTACATACAGTATGTCCACCATGTGATTGCTGCTGCTGTATGAGCGTGATGTGGTATCACACCTCCCACGCGCACTGTGTTCATGCATGCGCACATGAGCATTTACAAAACCGTTGCCACGGGATTGTTCACGCCTGTCCGGGCGTGTATCCCTCTTGACAGCTGCTGGAATTTTTCGCGACTCGCCAATTCGGTTTTATTTGCCCTTTTTTGGCTGGTTTCTGCTTCTTTCGCACAACTTCGTGTTATGTGTGAAGGGACCCTAAAGATAGACAGCATGAATGTAATACATTTGTCATGAACTGACTTTTCACAAAATATTCTCAACACAAAATAAAGGCTATTCATTTCTAAAAGAAATGTAATTACACGGTTTATACTTTTATATTCAGTTTAGCAACAACACATTCACATATGTTAAATCAGATCACTTTGAACTGAAATCAGTTACTGAGTACAAATTACATGGCTATTTTGCAATTATAACATAATTCACTGAATTACATAAAGTATCGTGATCTGAATGATTTTGTCTTCAAAATGAACTGAAAATGATGTAAAACTATAAAATCAGACACAACCACAAAATCAATTTTCCGTTTCTTGCACAGAAAATTATGAATTAAATTATAAAATAAATCAGTCTCTCAAACTATATCTCTTTCAATTATCTGAAAATTGTCTCTTTTTTTCTCCAAACAAACTGCACAAATTGGACTCATCTTTTATGTTCTTGTGCTGCACATGTTTGAACTCAAATTGATCGTGATATTGCCAAAAAGTGAAAGCTGATTTTTAAAAGGGTGTGGGTGGACGGCTGCTGCTGTTCAACTCATCCATCTTGAGCAGATTGTAATAACGTCTGTAAAGGAGACGCGCTATTGGTGGAAGATTGCCCTCTTGTGGCGGTACAGGTGGAGCTGTTTTGAGCTCACTTTGAGTTAATGAGTGAATAGCACTGGATCATTTGAAAAAAATATTTCAAAATTTTAGACCGGGAAAGTTGATGAATGCTCAAAGAACACCTAATTGGAAAAAGGTGAATGTCATGATTGGGTATAAAAGGAGCATCCCCAAAAGTCTCAGCCATTCACAAGCAAAGATGGGGCGAGGATCATCACTTTGTGAACAACTGTGTGAAAAAATAGTACAACAGTTTAAGAACAATGTTTCTCAATGTTCAATTGCAAGGAATTTAGGGATTTCATCATCAGTCCATAACATAATCAGAAGATTCAGAGAATCTGGAGAACTTTCTACACGTAAGCGGCAAGGCTGAAAACCAAAATTGAATGCTCGTGACCTTCAATCCCTCAGGCGGCACTGCATTAAACCAACATCATTGTGTAAAGGATCTTACCATGTGGGCTCAGGAACACTTCAGAAAATCATTGTCAGTTAACACAGTTCGTTACTACATCTACAAGTACAAGTTAAAACTCTACCATGCAAAGCAAAAGCCATATATCAACAACATCCAGAAACGCCGCTGCCTTCTCTGGGCCCGAGCTCATTTGAAATGGACAGACGCAAAGTGGAAAAGTGTGCTGTGGTCTGATGAGTCCACATTTCAAATTGTTTTTGGAAATCATGGACATCATGTCCTCTGGACAAAAGAGGAAAAAGACCATCCAGATTGTTACCAGCGCAAAGTTCAAAAGCCAGCATCTGTGATGGCACCATCATTGCTGAAAGGTACATCCAGGTTTTGGAGCAACACATGCTGCCATCCAAGAAAAGTGTTTCAGGGACGTCCCTGCTTATTTCACTTTTCCACTGTTACCACTGTTGCTCTGGGGACCTTACTTGTGTGAGGCGCCTTGAGGCAACTCTGTTGTGATTTGGCGCTATATAAATGAAAATAAATTGAAATTAAATTGAAAATATTTCAGCAACACAATGCCAAGCCACATTCTGCATGTGTCACAACAGTGTGGCTTCGTAGTAAAAGAGTGTGGGTACTAGACTGGCCGCCTGCAGTAAAGACCTGTCGCCCACTGAAAATGTGTGGCGCATTATGAAGCGCAAAATACTACAATGGAGATCCCGGACTGTTGAACAACTGAAGTCGTACATCAAGCAAGAATGGGAAAGAATTCCACTTACAAAGCTTCAACAATTAGTGTCCTCAGTTCCCAAACGCTTATTGAGTGTTGTTAGAAGGAAAGGTGATGTAACACAGTGGTAAACATACCACTGTCCCAGCTTTTTTGAAAGGTGTTGCAGGCATCCATTTCAAAATGACCAAATATTTGCACAAAAACAATAAAGTTTATCAGTTTGAACATTAAATATCTTGTCTTTGTGGTGTATTCACTTGAATATAGGTTGAAGATGATTTGCAAATCATTGTATTCTGTTTTTATTTACATTTTGCGCAATGTCCCAACTTCATTGGAACTGGGGTTGTACCAATGAAACTGTAGTTTAGCTTGAGCTGCCTTTCACTTAATTATAAGCCTTCCTTAAAAAGGTTCAGTATTCACAGTTGCTTATCAGCCCTGTGTCAACTTTTAAGCTTGAAAAGTTTTAACATGAAAAAAAAACTAAACTTTACAAACCCTACCTAAACAATTTAGATTTAGAGAAAATGCCCACATTCTTAAACATTGACCTAAAAACTGAAAATAATTCTGTCAGTTTAAATATGGAGCAGAATTTAAGTTCAGCTCACCAGCTTCCTACATGTTCAAGTCACGGAAATGAGCAGAACTTAGATATTAAACCGTGAGTATCAATAATGGCTGCACCCTGAGTGCTTAATTCTTTAATGCCTCATCCTTACCACAGGTTGGTGTCTCTTTGAATGGACTCTTTGCTCTTAAAGATGGCATAAGCCAAAGCTTTTCCTATAGGAAAGCCATCACGAGCCAAGGCGATACTCGGCTCAAACAGTTCCTTCCACGGCAGCCTGCCATGTCTTTTGTGTGCCATCTCATAGCCACGGATCTCCCCTGGAATGGCTATTGATAGTCCACCTGTGATGCAGAAAAAGCAGTGTCACTATATTTTGAAAGCTCTTTCTGGATGCCTGAACAGCTACATTTGTTAATTTTAGTCACAATTTCCTAAAAAATCTGAAACAATTTGAAACTCATCAAATAAGAAATTTATAAAAACTATGATATATTTTACCTTGATATTTGTTTTCAGCAAACAGTTTTGCAGAAACAAAAAGTTCACAAAGGGGTGCACGCTGCACAGATGGTCTTGAAACCGGGGCACTCTGTTTGAGAGTCAAGGCACATTAATTGCTTGCACCACCATTATTACTTCATTATTTAGCAATACCAGTTTAATTATTAATTCTTCAACTGACAATCAACATAAAAGTCTCATTTCAATCAATCAATCAACTTTTTTCTTATATAGCGCCAAATCACAACAAACAGTTGCCCCAAGGCGCTCCATATTGTAAGGCAAGGCCATACAATAATTATGAAAAACCCCAACGGTCAAAACGACCCCCTATGAGCAAGCACTTGGCCACAGTGGGAAGGAAAAACTCCCTTTTAACAGGAAGAAACCTCCAGCAGAACCAGGCTCAGGGAGGGGCAGTCTTCTGCTGAGACTGGTTGGGGCTGAGGGAAAAAACCAGGAAAAAGACATGCTGTGAAGGGGGGCAGAGATCGATCACTAATGATTAAATGCAGAGTGATGCATACGGAGCAAAAAGAGAAAGAAACAGTGCATCATGGGAACCCCCCCACAATCTACGTCTAAAGCAGCATAACCAAGGGATGGTCCAGGGTCACCCGATCCAGCCCTAACTATAAGCCTTAGCGAAAAGCAAAGTTTTAAGCCTAATCTTAAAAGTAGAGAGGGTATCTGTCTCCCTGATCTGAATTGGGAGCTGGTTCCACAGGAGAGGAGCCTGAAAGCTGAAGGCTCTGCCTCCCATTCTACTCTTACAAACCCTAGGAACTACAAGTAAGCCCGCAGTCTGAGAGCGAAGCGCTCTAATGGGGTAATATGGTACTACGAGGTCCCTAAGATAAGATGGGACCTGATTATTCAAAACCTTATAAGTAAGAAGAAGAAAATTAAATTCTATTCTAGAATTAACAGGAAGCCAGTGAAGAGAGGCCAACACGGGTGAGATATGCTCTCTCCTGCTAGTCCCCGTCAGTACTCTAGCTGCAGCATTCTGAACCAACTGAAGGCTTTTTAGGGAACTTTTAGGACAACCTGATAATAATGAATTACAATAGTCCAGCCTAGAGGAAATAAATGCATGAATTAGTTTTTCAGCATCACTCTGAGACAAGACCTTTCTGATTTTAGAGATATTGCGTAAATGCAAAAAGGCAGTCCTACATATTTGTTTAATATGCGCTTTGAATGACATATCCTGATCAAAAATGACTCCAAGATTTCTCACAGTATTACTAGAGATCAGGGAAATGCCATCCAGAGTAACGATCTGGTTAGACACCATGCTTCTAAGATTTGTGGGGCCAAGTACAATAACTTCAGTTTTATCTGAGTTTAAAAGCAGGAAATTAGAGGTCATCCATGTCTTTATGTCTGTAAGACAATCCTGCAGTTTAGCTAATTGGTGTGTATCCTCTGGCTTCATGGATAGATAAAGCTGGGTATCATCTGCGTAACAATGAAAATTTAAGCAATACCGTCTAATAATACTGCCTAAGGGAAGCATGTATACTCAACAAAAATATAAACGCAACACTTTTGGTTTTGCTCCCATTTTGTATGAGATGAACTCAAAGATCTAAAACTTTTTCCACATACACAATATCACCATTTCCCTCAAATATTGTTCACAAACCAGTCTAAATCTGTGATAGTGAGCACTTCTCCTTTGCTAAGATAATCCATCCCACCTCACAGGTGTGCCATACCAAGATGCTGATTAGACACCATGATTAGTGCACAGGTGTGCCTTAGACTGCCCACAATAAAAGGCCACTCTGAAAGGTGCAGTTTTGTTTTATTGGGGGGGGGATACCAGTCAGTATCTGGTGTGACCACCATTTGCCTCATGCAGTGCAACACATCTCCTTTGCATCATCCGTGAAGAGAACACCTCTCCAACGTGCCAAACGCCAGCGAATGTGAGCATTTGCCCACTCAAGTTGGTTACAACGACGAACTGGAGTCAGGTCAAGACCCCGATGAGAACGACAAGCATGCAGACGGTTTCTGACAGTTTGTGCAGAAATTCTTTGGTTATGCAAACCGATTGTTCCAGCAGCTGTCCGAGTGGCTGGTCACAGACGATCTTGGAGGTGAACATGCTGGATGTGGAGGTCCTGGTCTGGTCTGGTTACACGTGGTCTGCGGTTGTGAGGCTGGTTGGATGTACTGCCAAATTCTCTGAAACGACTTTGGAGACGGCTTATGGTAGAGACATGAACATTCAATACACGAGCAATAGCTCTGGTTGACATTCCTGCTGTCAGCATGCCAATTGCACGCTCCCTCAAATCTTGCGACATCTGTGGCATTGTGCTGTGTGATAAAACTGCACCTTTCAGAGTGGCCTTTTATTGTGGGCAGTCTAAGGCACACCTGTGCACTAATCATGGTGTCTAATCAGCATCTTGGTATGGCACACCTGTGAGGTGGGATGGATTATCTCAGCAAAGGAGAAGTGCTCACTATCACAGATTTAGACTGGTTTGTGAACAATATTTGAGAGAAATGGTGATATTGTGTATGTGGAAAAAGTTTTAGATCTTTGAGTTCATCTCATACAAAATGGGAGCAAAACCAAAAGTGTTGCGTTTATATTTTTGTTGAGTTGTATAAAGTGAATAAAATTGGTCCTAGCACAGAACCTTGTGGAACTCCATAATTAACTTTAGTCTGTGAAGAAGATTCCCCATTTACATGAACAAACTGTAATCTATTAGACAAATATGATTCAAACCACCGCAGCGCAGTGCCTTTAATACCTATGACATGCTCTAATCTCTGTAATAAAATTTTATGGTCAACAGTATCAAAAGCAGCACTGAGGTCCAACAGAACAAGCACAGAGATAAGTCCACTGTCCGAAGCCATAAGAAGATCATTTGTAACCTTCACTAATGCTGTTTCTGTACTATGATGAATTCTAAAACCTGACTGAAACTCTTCAAATAGACCATTCCTCTGCAGGTGATCAGTTAGCTGTTTTACAACTACCCTCTCAAGAATCTTTGAGAGAAAAGGAAGGTTGGAGATTGGCCTATAATTAGCTAAGATAGCTGGGTCAAGTGATGGCTTTTTAAGTAATGGTTTAATTACTGCCACCTTAAAAGCCTGTGGTACATAACCAACTAACAAAGATAGATTGATCATATTTAAGATTGAAGCATTAAATAATGGTAGGACTTCCTTGAGCAGCCTGGCAGGAATGGGGTCTAATAAACATGTTGATGGTTTGGATGAAGTAACTAATGAAAATAACTCAGACAGAACAATCAGAGAGAAAGAGTCTAACCAAATACCGGCATCACTGAAAGCAGCCAAAGATAACGATACATCTTTGGGATGGTTATGAGTAATTTTTTCTCTAATAGTCAAAATTTTGTTAGCAAAGAAAGTCATGAAGTCATTACTAGTTAAAGTTAATGGAATACTCAGCTCAATAGAGCTCTGACTCTTTGTCAGCCTGGCTACAGTGCTGAAAAGAAACCTGAGGTTATTCTTATTTTCTTCAATTAGTGATGAGTAGAAAGATGTCCTAGCTTTACGGAGGGCTTTTTTATAGAGCAACAAACTCTTTTTCCAGGCTAAGTGAAGATCTTCTAAATTAGTGAGACGCCATTTCCTCTCCAACTTACGGGTTATCTGCTTTAAGCTACGAGTTTGTGAGTTATACCACGGAGTCAGACACCAAAGACACATCCAAAGTTGTCTTCAAAGAGGATGTAAAACTATTGACGAGATACTCTAACTCCCTTACAGAGTTTAGATAGCTACTCTGCTCTGTGTTGGTATATGACATTAGAGAACATAAAGAAGGAATCATATCCTTAAACCTAGTTACAGCGCTTTCTGAAAGACTTCTAGTGTAATGAAACTTATTCCCCACTGCAGGGTAGTCCATCAGGGTAAATGTAAATGTTATTAAAAAATGATCAGACAGAAGGGAGTTTTCAGGGAATACTGTTAAGTCTTCTATTTCCATACCATAAGTCAGAACAAGATCTAAGATATGATTAAAGTGGAGGGTGGACTCATTTACTTTTTGAGCAAAGCCGATAGAGTCTAATAATAGATTAAATGCAGTGTTGAGGCTGTCATTCTCAGCATCTGTGTGGATGTTAAAATCGCCCACTATAATTATCTTATCTGAGCTAAGCACTAAGTCAGACAAAAGGTCTGAAAATTCACAGAGAAACTCACAGTAACGACCAGGTGGACGATAGATAATAACAAATAAAACTGGTTTTTGGGACTTCCAATTTGGATGGACAAGACTAAGAGTCAAGCTTTCAAATGAATTAAAGCTCTGTCTAGGTTTTTGATTAATTAATAAGCTGGAATGGAAGATTGCTGCTAATCCTCCGCCACGGCCCATGCTACGAGCATTCTGACAGTTAGTGTGACTTGGGGGTGTTGACTCATTTAAACTAACATATTCATCCTGCTGTAACCAGGTTTCTGTTAGGCAGAATAAATCAATACGTTGATCAATTATTATATCATTTACCAACAGGGACTTAGAAGAGAGAGACCTAATGTTTAATAGACCACATTTAACTGTTTTAGTCTGTGGTGCAATTGAAGGTGCTATATTATTTTTTCTTTTTGATTTTTTATGCTTAAATAGATTTGCATGTATTCATCATTTACTTTTTATAGCTTGATGCATAGCTGATATTTTATGTTTTTAACACATTTGTAATTTAACATCGTGAGTGACCATGGGTGGTAGGACACTGTGAGCGATCCACATTAGTCATGGGACATATTTGAACTTTTTCTATTTTCATTTATTAGTAAACATTTTCAACCTGACATGACACCTCCAGTAATCTGTGTCAGACAGTGACCTTAGCTCCTTGGTAGTGCTTTTTTTTTTTTTTAATTAAAGAGTACCACTGGAGTACCATTTACATTTCTGTCAGATCAGGTCAGGTCTGGCAGCATGATCATGTCAACCACACTGTGGAAAAACTGTGGGTCCACTGTGGGTCCTAGAGGGCAACCACGGAGTTAATGTCATGTGGGGTGGTTATATCGGATCATTATATTCATGCCATGTCTGGTTATTATGTTCTGGTTGTGGTCTGCTTAGTGTTTTGTTAATTGCACTCTCTTGTCGGGTGGTTGGGATTTGGATGTGTCTTGTTCTTGTTTGCCACACCCTTTTTCTGGTTGTCCCTCCACACCTGTTCCTCATTTTCCCTAATCACTCTGGTTATTTAAGCCCTCTGTACACACTCATACCCTGCCAGTTTGCTGTTCCTTTGTGTCATCGTTACAGGCTTTCATACCTAGCTCTTGATCTTGTCTGTTTTTGCTTACCTGTGTTTTTGAACCCTTGCCTGTTTTTGACCTCACTTTTGTCTCATGTTTTGGAAACTGTTGCTGATTTTGGCTTGCCTTCCCGTGTACTGACCTTGGCTTGAATACCCAGTAAAACGCTTTTTATTCACAATGCTCCAAAGAGAGTCTTGCATTTTTGTCCAACCTTTTTGGGATCAGGTCCATGACAGAGCAAACTGGCCCAAAATGGACAAAGCAGACTCTTCTCACATCCAACTGGCACTCCGTGTTCAAGGTCAAAGACTTGAGCAGCAGGAGGAGTGATTAACGACTTTGAGCACCAATGTGCCTGAACTTAATAAACGTCTCCTCACAGAGAGATTAGACAGGAGAACGCTATCTGCAGCTACACCTGAGGCAGCTGTGCTTACATCACTTGGAGTATCAGCTGCAAATTTATTCAGAGACAGACTCTGACTTTTGCAACCAGCTCTCCCGCCTGGAGCATTTTTCTGGAGAATCTGGGAATGTTAAACCTTTTCTCACCCAGTGTGAATTACATTTTGAACTGCAGGCAAGTCCATCTGATCGTGCCAAAATTGCTTTTATTATCTCCCACCTCACGGGGCTTGCCACTGCATGGGCCACAGCTGAGAGGTGACATCGATCAGACACCTGAGGCCACTGTTATCTTTTAGGCAAGGTTTATGACAAGTGGCTGGCTACACCATTGATTTCCGGACTCTCGCCACCAAAAGTGAGTGGAACATGGCCGCAATAACTGCTGTTTTTTTTTTTCAAGGGCTCTCCCGTCAGATCAAAGATTAACTCACGGCTGTCGATCTGCCAGAAGATCTGGGCTCCCTGATCACATTGGCCATCCGAGTGGGCCACAGGCTGTCTGAATGACACTAGGAAATGGACACAACCCAGGAGCTCGTTCGCCGAGGAGCCAGCACACCAACAGAGATCTGTCATTTCGACCGACCATGCCCACTGTCACTTCATCAGAGGAACCAATGCAGCTGGGGCACACCTGTTTGTTGGCCGAGGAACACCTGTGATGCCAGCGTGAAGGACGGTGTTTTTATTGCGGTCAACTCGGTAACCTGGTTACAGGCTGCCCTTCCCGCAGCCATCAATCATGTTCACCGACCTCCCTGATTGTGAGTCAGAGCAGTATTAAGCCACAGCTGAAGCCAACCATGTTAAAGCAACAATCCTGCTCAATGGCACATCTGAGACCATTTCACTGTTCATAGACTGTGCTTCAGATGCAAATCTTCTGCACCCCTCTGTCGCCAGGAGCCTGAGCCTTAATTTGCGACCCCGCTGCCATGGTTAATGCTGTGGATGGCAGCGCATTTGGGAAGGTCTCATTGTGCTCACTGCCGGTGCAGCTGGTGTTATCTGATGGACACACAGAGTCACTAATCTTTCATATTTTTGGTAAAATGTCTCATTCAGTTATTTTGGGGCAGCCGTGGCTGCAAAAACACAGTCCTAATATTGATTGGGCCATGGGGCAGATCCAGTCATGGGGTCCTACCTACCAGTTCACCTGCCAAGTTCAACCTGAGAAATCACTCACACGTACTAATCCTGATCTCGTTAATGTCTGTGTTTGTCCCTGTTTATCATGATTTGGCAGCAGTATTTAGCAAAGCTGAAGCTACATCTTTGCAACCACATCATCCATATGACTGTGCTATTGACTTACTGCCGGGGTCACGCCCACCAGGGGCAAGTTATATTCTCTCAGGACCAGAACGATAAGTCATGGATGAGTACATCCAGGAGTCACTCACCGCAGAATTGATTCGACCTTCTTCATCACCTGCTGGTGTTGGATTCTTCTTCATGGAGAAGAAGGATAAGACACTTCACCCATGCATCGATTATAGCGAACTAAATGACATGACTGTAAAGAATAGATACTCCCTCCCATTGTGTGCTTCAGCCTTCGAGCCCCTAGAGGGAGCCAAATTATTTACCAGACTTGACCTTTGCAACGCATACCACTTAGTCAGGATACAGGAGGGGGATGAATGGAAGATGGTGTTTAATATGCCCACTGGACACTATGAATATTTGGTTGTGTCTTTTGGACTCACTAATGCACCTATCACTTTTCAGAATTTGGCAAATGATGTACTCCGTGATATGCTTAACTGCTTTGTTTCTGTGTGTATCTAGACAACATCCTGATCTTCTCCTCAGATGAAGAGACTCACACACAACATGTCCGGTCTGTTCTTCAGCGGTTGCTTCAGCACCAGCTGTATGTGAAAGCGGAAAAATGCAAGTTCCACAAATCCTCAGTTTCTTTCTTGGGGTTTGTGTTTTCTGAGGGGAGGTCAGGATTTTAATCCGGCCAAGGTGACAGCAGTAGCAGAATGGACCACTCCACACACACACAAGGAGGTGCAGTGGTTTTTGGGGTTTGAAAACTTTTACTGGAAATTCATTCACATTTTCAGTACTTTAGTTTCACCCTTGCATAATCTCACTTCACCCCACAGGTCTTACATCTGGTTGCAGGAGTGTGAGGTAGTCTTTCAGGCTCTAAAATGGTGCTTCTCTTCAGCCCCAGTGCTGTTCCTTCCGGATGTTATGGCTAAAGATAATCTCATGAAGTGTGTTCATGCCCACACATAGAGTTGTTTTGCAGATTCTCGTGGGAACAAGGGAGGAAGCCTGAAGAATGTGGCCATGACCTGTTCTGTACAGGCCAGTCAGGGACGCTACGTTGCGGCAAAGGATTTGACAGTTGTGACCACTGGTGACCTTGAAAAGTAGGTCAAGGTCACCGGCATTCGAGCCCATGCGAAGTACTCCTCCAAGGCATGTCCCCACCAAATATGAAGTTTTTGCGAGCAATAGGTGCCGAGCTACGTTGCGGCAAACGAATTGCGGCAGGACAGACAGGCGGACAGACAAACAAATGGACAGATGGAAGGACGGGCAACACGGATGCTATATGCCCTGCCTCGTTCCGCAAGCGCCGTGCGGGACATAATAAAACTCTGTTCTGAACGGTAAATCAGGCAGGGTGCAATCTGAACAGACTCTTTTGTCTCATGACTTCTTTGTTTCTACCTTCCCTGGGATCAAAAGACACACGGTGACTGGCGGACGAGTCTTGGGGGGGCTGTCGCCAACAGTGTTCTAATTCTGATGTGTGCCATTATTCCGTTCAACTTGTAATAATTGTGGATTATTTGTGTTCTTGTCTGAGGTGATTGGGCGGGAAAAATTTCATTGCACTTGTTGTAATGGCAATAAAATTATCTAAACATCAAATCAAATCAAATCAATTTCATTTATATAGCACCAAATCACAACAAACAGTTGCCCCAAGGCGCTTTACGCAAACTTTTTCGCAAACATCTATGCGAAATGGAAAGGCAGCAGGTCCTGATGGATTCCCCATTGACTTTTTCAAATAATTTTCTTCTAAATTAACTCCTATCCTTTGTTTAGTTTTTCAAGAAATAATTACAAAACACAATTACCAGAAACAATGACCCAGACAGTAATCTTGGTTCTTCCTAAAAAGGAAAAGACCCCCTGGACTGTGCTGCCTATCAGCCAATTAGTATTCTCTGTTTTGACTATAAAATTCAGACTAAAATTCCTTTGCAACAGCTCAAAGAAAATATTCCCAATATCATCTCCCCTGATCAGACAGGTTTTGTACCAGGCAGGCAGTTGTTTTATAACACGCATAGGCTCTTTAATGTAATCTATTCCTCTCACTCTCTCCAGGAAGCAGAAGTTGTGCTTTCTCTTGATGCTGAGAAAGCTTTTGATGGGCTCGAGTGGCAGTACCTTTTTGCTGTCCTGAACAGATTTAGGTTTGGCTCAACATTTATCTCTTGGATTAAGTTTCTCTATACTGCTCCTAAAGCTTCAGTACACACCAACTCTAAAATTTCAGATTACTTTCTCCTCCATCCTGGTGTGAGGCAGGGCTGCTCCCTTTCACCATATTTGTTCAATCTAGCATTTGAGCACTTGGCTATCGCCAACAGGGTGGAGGGGGGCATAACTGGGATCATGAGGGAGAGGGTCTATCCATAAAACCTAATTAAATCAAATCAAATCAATTTTATTTATATAGCACCAAATCACAACAAACAGTTGCCCCAAGGCGCTTTATATTGTAAGGCAAAAGCCATACAATAATTACAGAAAAACCCCAATGGTCAAAATGACCCCCTGTGAGCAAGCACTTGGCGACAGTGGGAAGGAAAAACTCCCTTTTAACAGGAAGAATCCTCCAGCAGAACCAGGCTCAGGGAGGGGCAGTCTTCTGCTGGGACTGGTTGGGGCTGAGGGGAGAGAATCAGGAAAAAGGCATGCTGTGGAAGAGAGCAGAGATCAACCACTAATGATTAAATGCAGAGTGGTGCATACAGAGCAAAAAGAGAAAGAAACACTCAGTGCATCATGGGAACCCCCCAGCAGTCTACGTCTATAGCAGCATAACTAAGGGATCGTTCAGGGTCACCTGATCCAGCCCTAACTATAAACTTTAGCAAAAAGGAAAGTTTTAAGCCTAATCTTAAAAGTAGAGAGGGTGGCTGTCTCCCTGATCCGAACTGGGAGCTGGTTCCAAAGGAGAGGAGCCTGAAAGCTGAAGGCTCTGCCTCCCATTCTACTCTTACAACCCTAGGAACTACAAGTAAGCCTGCAGTCTGAGAGCGAAGCGCTCTATTGGGGTGATATGGTACTACGAGGTCCCTAAGATAAGATGAGACCTGATTATTCAAAACCTTATAAGTAAGAAGAAGAATTTTAAATTCTATTCTAGAATTAACAGGAAGCCAATGAAGAGAGGCCAATATGGGTGAGATATGCTCTCTCCTTCTAGTCCCCGTTAGTACTCTAGCTGCAGCATTTTGAATTAACTGAAGACTTTTTAGGGAACTTTTAGGACAACCTGATAATAATGAATTACAATAGTCCAGCCTAGAGGAAATAAATGCATGAATTAGTTTTTCAGCATCACTCTGAGACAAGACCTTTCTGATTTTAGAGATATTGCGTAAATGCAAAAAAGCAGTCCTACATATTTGTTTAATATGCACTTTGAATGACATATCCTGATCAAAAATGACTCCAAGATTTCTCACAGTATTACTAGAGGTCAGGGTAATGCCATCCACAGTAAGGATCTGGTTAGACACCATGTTTCTAAGATTTGTGGGGCCAAGTACAATAACTTCAGTTTTATCTGAGTTTAAAAGCAGGAAATTAGAGGTCATCCATGTCTTTATGTCTGTAAGACAATCCTGCAGTTTAGCTAATTGGTGTGTATCCTCTGGCTTCATGGATAGATAAAGCTGGGTATCATCTGCGTAACAATGAAAATTTAAGCAATACCGTCTAATAATACTGCCTAAGGGAAGCATGTATAAAGTGAATAAAATTGGTCCTAGCACAGAACCTTGTGGAACTCCATAATTAACTTTAGTCTGTGAAGAAGATTCCCCATTTACATGAACAAATTGTAATCTATTAGACAAATATGATTCAAACCACCGCAGCGCAGTGCCTTTAATACCTATGGCATGCTCTAATCTCTGTAATAAAATTTTATGGTCAACAGTATCAAAAGCAGCACTGAGGTCTAACAGAACAAGCACAGAGATGAGTCCACTGTCCGAGGCCATAAGAAGATCATTTGTAACCTTCACTAATGCTGTTTCTGTACTATGATGAATTCTAAAACCTGACTGAAACTCTTCAAATAGACCATTCCTCTGCAGATGATCAGTTAGCTGTTTTACAACTACCCTTTCAAGAATTTTTGAGAGAAAAGGAAGGTTGGAGATTGGCCTATAATTAGCTAAGATAGCTGGGTCAAGTGATGGCTTTTTAAGTAATGGTTTAATTACTGCCACCTTAAAAGCCTGTGGTACATAGCCAACTAATAAAGATAGATTGATCATATTTAAGATCGAAGCATTAAATAATGGTAGGGCTTCCTTGAGCAGCCTGGTAGGAATGGGGTCTAATAAACATGTTGATGGTTTGGATGAAGTAACTAATGAAAATAACTCAGACAGAACAATCGGACAGAAAGAGTCTAACCAATACCGGCATCACTGAAAGCAGCCAAAGATAACGATACGTCTTTGGGATGGTTATGAGTAATTTTTTCTCTAATAGTTAAAATTTTGTTAGCAAAGAAAGTCATGAAGTCATTACTAGTTAAAGTTAATGGAATACTCAGCTCAATAGAGCTCTGACTCTTTGTCAGCCTGGCTACAGTGCTGAAAAGAAACCTGGGGTTGTTCTTATTTTCTTCAATTAGTGATGAGTAGAAAGACTCTTGTGGTACTCCATAAATAATGTTACACAATTCTGATTTAGTATTATTTATCTGAACAAACTGTTTTCTATTTTCTAAGTAGCTTTTTACCCACTGATGTGCAATACCTCTAATTCCATATTGTTGTAACTTGTGAAGCAATCTTGAGTGGTCGATAACATCAAAAGCTTTTTTCAGGTTGATAAAAATACTTACAAAATAATCCTTATTATCCATTGTTGTTGATATTTTCTCTGTTAATTCCATAGTCATAGCTGTCGAATGTTTTGTTCTGAATCCATACTGAGCATTATTTAAAATATGATGTTTCTCAATGAATTTGTCCAACCTTGTCACAAAAACGTTTTCCATAATTTTTGAAAACTGTGGAAGCAATGACACTGGCCTGTAATTTGAAAAATTATGCTTGTCTCCATTTTTATATAATGGGACTACCTTGGCAATTTTCATTTGGTCTGGGAAAATTCCTGTTGACAGAGACAGATTACAAATGTAAGTGAATGGTTCAATAACAGTTTATATTATACTTTTTACAGTCATCATGTCTAAATCTTCATAGTCATTGGATCTTTTGCTTACACAGTTTTTTACAATATTTCTTATTTCATCTTTTTACACATTGTCAAGGAAAATACTATTGACCGTATTTACAAGTGTATTTAATTTATCTTAAACTATTAGTTTATTTCCCACCAGACTTGATCCCACATTTGAAAAATAATCATTAAACTCATTTGCAACTTATTTTATGTCATATATCTCTTTATTTTCCTTGACAAACTAATTTGGAGAAGTTGATTTCACTCCATCACTTTTAATCACACTATTTATAATTCCCCATGTTGCCTTTATATTATCTTTACTCTTATTTAATTGTTCACTATAATAATCTTTTTTTGTTTCCTAATTATTGTCAATAGTTTATTTTTATATTTTTGTATCTGTGTTCTGTTTCCTTTGTTTGCATTTCTAAAAAGCACCTATATAAATAGTTTTTCTTTACACAAGCATTTTTTATTTCCTTAGTCAGCCATGGTTTATTTACTCTTTTCTTACTAATTTTTATTAATTTACAGTTTTTATTATATGATTTCATCAGTATTTTCATAAATGAATTATATGCTACGTTAACGTCGCCGACATAAACTTCTTCCCAATTTTTGATTTTTAAGGTCATAATTTAATGCCTCTAAGGCTTTTACTACTTATCTCTTTTAAAATTTACAACAGTTTTTTTCTTGTACCTATTTTTGTATTTAAATATTGAAAAAAACTGGTAAATGATCACTAAGATCTGTCATCAAGATCCCATTCTTAATAATTTCATCTGTTCTATTTGTGAATATATTGTCAATTACAGTTGCACTTTGCGATGTAATTCTGGTTGGTTTTGTTATGAAGGGGAATAAACCCAAACTATACATTGAATTCACAAAATCACTTTTTCTTTGGCAACTGGAGCTTTCTATATTAATGTTAAAGTCTCCACACATAAAAAGCGTTTTGTTTTTGATTTGATGGAATAATTCTATTATTTTAACTGTAAATTTCACAACACAAGAGTCTGGTGCTCTGTATACACAACTGATTAGAATATTCTTAGATGTTTCATGTACAATTTCCACTGTTACAATTTCTATGACATCATCTATAATTGTCATTTCTTCTACAGTTGTACATATCAGATCTGTTTTTGTGTACAAAGCAATACCTCCGCCTTTTTCATCTCTTCTATTTACAAAATACAGCTCATATCCCTCCATTTGAACATCAGCCATGAGGTCATCTTTGTTATGTGTCGACGCGGATTGAGGAGCGAACCTGCGTCAGACAGAACCCAGCGCTAAAAATAACCAGAAAGCGGTTCCAACAACAAAAACAATTTATTTTTCACCTGTGCCTAAATAAAATGTACAAAACCAAAACCAACGTCCTTCTGGAGGAGTGACTGCTGGCATGCTCTCCAGCGCCCGCAAGGAGAGAAGTCCGGCGCTCCTGGACCCACTACCACCAGACAAACACCCCCCAGGTGGACACGACAAACTGACTCTCTGTGAAGCAAAGAAGATGTGAGGTAAGTCAGCAGTTACAACGTCTTTCAAAAGACACACGCTATCAGCAACACATTCAGGTCTGTACTTTTTATCTTTATGCAAATGAGCAGCTTCTCACAACAAGTGGAGGATCACTTATCCTGCACGCCACAGCAGTGAGAAGCAAACTGCACAATTCTCATCACAATTCAAGTATACTGTGTAACAAAACACCAAGTTACTATCAACAATTAGTCAAATACTTAATTACCTTTAATGTGTGCTGACAGCATGTGTCCCTCACCCTTCCTTGCTTCACGGCTCGATGTGTCAAATCCAGGTGCGGTCCTCAGCGTCTCACAAACGAACATCACAAGGTAGAGTTCCCGGCAGTTCTGCTTGAATCACACATGCCTTAAAAGCAGAACGCCATCCAATTATCTGCTTCAGCCGAAAGTCCTTAAGGCTGCATGTGAGCACCAGTCACAGGTGCTACACATGATGTTGATGAGGGTGAGGATTCTTCAGCCAGCACCTTCTCCACAGACAAATCAGTTTCCATGCCACCTGAAGAGCAAAGAAAAGAAAAGAACACCAACATCCAGCCACACCCCCCAACACACAACAATCTTTAAGCCAAGATTCTGTGATTGCAATAATGCTGAATCTATTTTTAAACTGATTTAAATAATCTTTTATTTTTGACAGCTTCGGCTGTTTATGGGTGATTCTTAGACTACGGGCACTTATTATGTCCTTTGATCATATTGTATGAAAAACAGAAAAAAGGGGAAATTTCACACTTTTATAGTTATCTGTACAATGAAAGTGTGTTAAGAAATTTGTTCTAGTAGTCTATGATGACTTTTTCACCTTTTTCAGCATCATTATATGCAAATATTGCCGTTTTGTGCTTGTCCCACACCCAGACTTTTGATCTTCAATGATAAAAATAAATGGTAAAGAAACATTTTTCTAATGTTTTAAAATATCTCTGAATAAAATATCAGTAAAATAATCAAAACATAATTGGGGTATTCAATGTCATACAACTGTTGTGATTTTTTTAAACAAAATGTAGTTGTCCCACACTATTGCCGTAATTTCCACCACAACACTGTAATGTCCCTTTAAATAGTTTGTATGAAAGATCGCGATTGGCGTCATACTTAATTGTCTATTCAGGTCTGTATTTTGTAAGGTCATCCATGTTTTTGATTTGTATACCATTTGTTCCTTCTTTCACTCTAATCCACACCCTACAGTTCCAGACCCATATAGCAACAATGTGTTTCCGTTTTTTTAGTAGTCTTGCTTCCCTAGCAATATCTGCATTTTTTTTCATTAGATGTTCATTAATATAGACACTTGTTCCTTTCAGATTCTTTGCCTGTCTTAATAATTCATTTTTGTATTTTCTGCTTGTAAATCGTATAATAATGGTAGATAGTTTATTTTTACTATCTTTGGATGGAATAGTATGACAGTCTGATATAGTGTCTTGATGGATGACAATACCTTTTTGATATAAAAAATTTGTGACTTGTTGTCCAATGATTAATAATTTATTAATATATATAGTGCCAAATCACGACTAATCGCCTCAAGGCACTTCACAAACATAATTTAAAAGCAGAATAAAATGAAATAAGATTAAAACACAATAAAAAAATTTAAAACATAAATAAGTAAAAGAAGTAAATAATAAAAAGAATAAAAAAGACACACAATCATATAAAATACTAATGATAAAACAGGAAAACAGTTTATTTAAAATAAATAAACACTTGGAATATATCAGTCTGTGTGCAATGAATGTATACATTATACAAGTTTCACATTTTGAATGGAATTACTGAAATAAATCCACTTTTTAATGATATTCTAATTATATGACCAGCACTCGTATGTATGTTTTGGGCTGCATCTAGTTCTGTTAACCTTATATTTCTTTTTCAAATTCTCCCATTTTTTGCATCCAGCTCTATTTCCTTTAGAAATTTCCTTGACAAATCAGGTTATGTGTTACACATATACATGTGTGTATATATTTTCCAACTTATTCCCATTGATGAAACGTCTCATTTTCTGCCTGAAAGCTTATTAGGAGACGAGTGTGCTCAGGGCTCCCTGTTTGTTTACAAAATACACACACGTTACAGACCTTGAAATCCAACAGCAGGGATCGATATTATCCAAAGATTTATGAACATACAAATTAACGTGCTTATCCTTTATCATGATTTTCTCCATTGTGAGATATAAAAGTGTCTTATCGTAGCCTCAGCGCATGAGCGAAGTTACTATATTCTTCAGAAGGACAATATACGCAACATGCATCCAGCAGCATACACGTTGCTGTCATAGGCAACTGCCTGTAAAGTTTTTTGGCAAGTTATAACTTTCTAAACAGCGTAATTTGTAATGAAAGCCGATTCATTTGTGCGGCTCTTTCAGCACCATGTTTATTTTTTCTGAGACAGCAGTAAGCTCCTCCTATCCCTCCAAATGGAGTGTGCATCCAGATTCACTCCAAACGGAGGGGTTTGTAGCCCTTCGCCTACCCCTCCGCCTTGCTCCAAAAAGAGAATTGAGACACCCCTCTATCTCTTGTGTCCACGCAAAATGGAGGGGAAGGAGTAAGGGGAAGGGTCAAGGGGTAGAATTGAGATTCAGCCTGAGTCTTAAATATACCCAGGTGATGAGCTGCAAATCAAGAACAGGGGAAAGGGAAGTCTGGGGTCCCTGCTGGAGCTGTTGCCCCCGTGACCTGATCCCAGATAAGCGGTTCAAGATGAGTGAGTGTAACTGTGCTTGAAAAATAAGAAAAAAGATTGGGCCCTGTATGTCCATTAGGTCATGTTGCCCAGTCAGTGATTTGTGCAATTTAATAAATTTAACAACAGCTGCAAGACTTCAGAGGGTTAAATCACTGAACAGAACAGTCCAACACCTTGCACCTGGCTGTTACCTATCCTTGAGAGTTTGGTGTTATTGCCAAACATGTCTTCAGTGGCATTCATGGGGGCTGTCTCCCTCGCGTCAATGGTTTCCACTTTCCCTGTAAAGAAGGAAAGATGGATGGAAAGGGTGATCAATCATAGTGTCAGTAAAAAGTTGTTCATAGGAGACAGACACTCACCTGTGGAAGCGTTGTAGATAATGAAATAGAGTCCTCCACCAATACCCATGCTGTGAGCATTGTAAAGGCCATCACAAAGCAAGGCAGCGATGGATGCATCCACAGCTGAGCCGTTCCTCTTCAGGATGTCCCTGAAAAAACAAAACAAAGTACCATATTTTTCGGACTATAAGTTGCACTTTTTTTACATGTTTTGGCCGGGGGTGCGACCTATACTCCAGAGCGACTTATAAATGAAAAATATACCGGTAGATTCTCAATTAATTTAACATAATAAAACTATTTTATGTGACAGAGTCACTCTATGTTTTAAAATGGCCACCAGAAACAGAAATGCAATGCATCATGGGTACTTTATGAGGTCTGTTCAAAAAGTAACGGACCTTTTTAGTTTTTTCAAAAACTATATGGATTTGATTCGTGTGATTGCATCAGCCAAGCTTGAACCTTCGTGCACATGCGTGAGTTTTTTCACGCCTGTCGGTTGCGTCATTCGCCTGTGGGCAGGCTTTGAGTGAGCACTGGTCCACCCCCCTCGTCGGATTTTTATTGTCAGGGAAATGACTGAGAGACTGCCACTTTGCTCCATGAAATTTTTTTCAGAAACTGTTAGAGACAGCCAGTTGGAAACCATTCAAATTCAGATGGATTTCAGTGAAGATTCAGTCGGTGTCACACGGATTAAGGAGTGTTAAAACCTTTTTAAAGATGACCCACAGCGGCGGAGGGCGCACAGCGCACCGAGCAGCCATCGACAGGCTGGGACGACCAGATTATTTCTAAACTGAACGCTGTGTTGATCCGGGACATCGTGTGACTACCACAGAAATGGCAAGAGAGCTGGACATAGCACTTTTGCGGCACATTCCACTGTTACAGGAGATTTTGTAATGAAAGACGTGCGGAGGAATTCACGCGTCGGCACAGAGCCATTCATGGCGCTCAACAAAAAAACACCTCCATGTTGGAAACCATTCAGAAGATTCAGACGGCTTTTGATGGCTTTTCAGTTGAGTGAGTATTCAAACAGCGTGTGAAGCAGACGAACACGGTGCTTGCTGTTATTCCGGGAGGGCTAACAAAACAGCTTCAACCCTTGGATATCAGGGTGAGCAGTGTTTAAGTTGACACTGAGAGCTGCGTGGGAGCACTGGGTGAGACGGCAGAGGATTAGCTTCTACACTTGGAAGGAGCTGGCATTGACACCACGGGGAGGTCATGAGCTGCGCAGGTAGGTGCTGTACGAACATCGGCAGCTGACACCTGGTGTGTACTATGGTTCACAGCGGGTAATATGTTAGAAAAGAACCATTCAGCAATGCTGCGGGTTATGGTTCGGCTCGCAATGTGGTCCGCAAAATACAAACATATCCGTAGGTAAAATGCAGCTCATGAGAGGGCACTCAAGGCTTGTGTGACTGTTCCTGCGACTTCTGACTACCATAGAAAAATAAAAATTTCAACATTACTGATAAGAAGACAATGGAGAAGGCCCGAAAAAAATGCCACCAAAAAGAAAATCATACACTGCAGATTACAAGTTGCGACTGGTTAAATATGCATCCGAAAACGGTAGCCGTCACAATATTATCATCTGAACTTTTCATGTTAAGTTAACATACCTGTATGTCCATGTGACTTATAGTCCAGTGCGACTTATTTATGGTTTATTTTCTTTATAATGGATAAAGTGGCTGGTGCAACTTATACTCTGGTGAGACTTATAGTCCGGAAAATACGGTATGCACCATTTGACATTGCACTCACAGAAATATTTAACCCTGACCTTTAAGATTTATGTAATTTTATAACATGACAAATTCCCGTTTACTTTTTAGAGAATTTTAATACAAGCCTACTAAACAAACCTTACATGATGCATATTCATTACTGTAATAAATCCTATTGATTTGAAATGCATAATCCTCAGCTTTATGTATTTAGTATTAATAAAATATAATTACTCTAAATCAATAATAATGACAGTATTTATTTAAAATACATAAAGTATATTGTTTGAATTGCATAATAATTATGTTACCTATACAAGATAAATGGCATAGGTAACATAATTACTATGCAATTCAAACAATGTACTTTATGTATTTTAAAACACTGAGAAAAGTAAAATGAGCAGACATGTAATGAATTTTTAAAAAGTGACAGCAAAATGCCACTGTGAAGGTGCAAAACTTCATCACCAGACACATGATGGTGTTTACACATGAGGGTCATGAACAGGAGGTGTCCCTGGATGCCAGAGGAACCCCACCTCAACTAAAGCAAACTTATCCTAGGTTTAAGGTGTGGTTCGACCTCTTAAAAAACCTCAACTGGACTCATCAGTTTTATCCAATTTTAGACCTGTGTCTCATCTGCCATTTCTATCTAAGGTTTTAGAAAAGGTTGTCTTTTTACAGTTACAATCATTTTTAGAAGACAATCTCATCCTTGAAAAATTCCAGTCTGGGTTTAGATCACGACACAGCACTGAGTCAGCACTTTTAAAAGTTCATAATGATATTACTCTGTCGGTGGATGCAGAGAATCCTGCTACGCTGGTTCTGTTGGACCTCACAGCAGCCTTTGATACTGTGGATCACACAGTACTTGTTTCCCAGTTGGAACATTTTATTTGCATTCATGGTACTGCACTTAAGTGGTTTAGATCATATTTGGCTGAAAGGAGCTTTTCTGTCATGATTGGGGACCTTTCCTCATTAACTGCTCCTCTGTGCTGTGGAGTGCTGCAGGGATCTGTCCTTGGGCCGATTCTATTTTCTTTGTACATTCTGCCATTGGGGTCAATTATAACCCAGCACAACCTGTCCTTTCATTGTTATGCAGATGATCTGCAAATCTATCTGCCTGTGAGGACTAATGGGAGTGATGCTTTGTCATCATTATTTAATTGTATTCGTGATGTAAAGCAGTGGCTGTCCCAAAACTTCCTTTACCTGAATGATGGTAAAACTGAGATCATGGTGTTTGAGCGCACTGGCATACCAAATGTGGTAACACCAAATTTTGGTGCTTTGGCTAACTATGTAAAACCAGCTGTCAAGAATTTGGGAGTGATATTTGACAGCTGTTTAAGGTTCGATCAACAGATAAATTCTGTTGTCAGAGCTAGTTTTTTCCAACTTTGCCTTTTGGCTAAAATAAAGCACTTTCTCAGTAGACGTGATCTTGAGACAGCCATTCATGCTTTCATCAGCTCCAGACTTGATTATTGTAATGCACTTTATTCGGGCATTAATCAGTCGTCTCTTGCACGTCTCCAGTTGGTGCAGAATGCTGCTGCTCGTCTTTTGATAAACGCTTTTAGACGTGAGCATATTACGCCCATCCTGTACTCACTCCACTGGCTTCCAGTTCGTTTTAGAATTGATTTTAAAATTTTAATGTTTGTTTTTAAAGCTATTTATGGCCTTGCACCTCCCTACTTGTCTGAAATTTTAACTTTGCGCACTTACAGTAGGACATTAAGGGCGTCTGTGTTGAGTGGGCCGCTGAAGAGGAGGTACTGCTGGCCCACCACCACCAGAGGGCGCCCTGCCTGGAGTGCGGGCTCCAGGCACCAGAGGGCGCTGCCGCCGACGAAGGCTGCCAGGGTGACAGCTGTCACCCATTACTGGACACAGCTGACTGCACTCAGGACGGAGGTATATCAGCAGGACAGCGTCTCCACCTCAGTGCCGAGATATCGCCTTGAGATTAAGGTAACCTTCTCTGCAAGCTCATATTGAAGACTCTGATAAACCTTGGTAAACCTTTTCAGGACAGCTGACTACAGAAAGCTACTTGCTTGGATAAGTACTCACCTTTCCTGCTTCATTGTAACAAGAGGTGGAGGCGGCTTCTCCCCTCTCTGTCTACTGGGTGCTGTCGCACCCATACCTGTGTGTTTGTGCTCTTTCCCGCCAGCAGTACCGGATCCGACGAGCGGAGGCAGTGGCCACCTGGGAATTCGGGACTTGGCGGTTCCAGTACTTCTGGGGTTCGGTGGCAGAGGAAATCTGGGTGGTTCCGGTTCGACTAGGACGGACGCCTCCTACCTTCGAGCCTGCCCACACGACACCAGCAGATTTCGGCTTCAAACTCCAAATTATTAATTGTTGTATTGGTTGTGCTCTTTTCACAACAGTAAAACTTGTTATTCACCTTTCTCCATTGTCCGTTCATTGCGCCCCCTGTTGTGGGTCCGTGTACCTACACTTTCACAACAGTCTGGCCAGCTTTACTTAGATGTTCCAAGGTCAAGATATAAACGCTGGGGTGATCATGCTTTCGCGGTAGCTGGCCCCAGACTGTGGAATGAGCTACCTCTTGAGTTACGTACTATTCCTGACCTAGCACTTTTTAAATCTAAGTTAAAGACTTATTTATTTAAACTGGCTTTTAACACTTAGTGGGGAGGTGACATGTTCTGTTATTTTTATGTTCTTTTTTATGTGTTGTTTTAAAATTTTATTTTATATGTGTTTTATTTTTGTAAATTTGTGGTTTTAATGTTAAGCACTTTGGACACCAGTCGGTGCTGTAAAGCGCTTTATAAATAAATGTTGATTGATTGATTGATTAAGATTGAAAAGCTGTTTTATATAAACAGCAGCAAATTACAATATATATTCTGCCCTTATGTGAAATACAACATTCATAAATAAAATATAGATTTTTCAAGCCTACAAAAGCTGCATTGTCCCTCAGCTTAAAATTGGGACCAAAATTATTTGGACGGTGACAAAATTCTCATTTTTGCTACCAGTGCAAGATCTATGCACGTGCGCATGCACAAGGCATAACACATTACTTTGTGCTTTATGTGTTTTATTTTGTTTTGGGTTTTTTTTGTTGGTTTTTTTTTGCACTTTGCTCTCTTTTTTGGTCTTTTACACCAGGTAAGAGCTCCTAAACCTTGGACTGTCATCTGTTGGAACTCTTTCCATGGTTTTCTCTGAACCAGATGTTTTGCTTCAAGGAGCAGCAGCTCTGTATAGAGTTTACAGGAGATGCCAGTGAGGGAAGCCATCAGGCGCGCTCGTGAAACTGAGCCAGTGAGGGCTGTTGCTCCTGTCTATTCACCTCATCAACGTATGCTTTCTGTCAAACAAGATGGATCAACTGCTGCTCCTGAACAGGAAAAACAGACTTTGGCAGAAACATCGCATTGTGTTTCACTGAAACCTGGCTCAGTGGAAATATCTTAGTGTTCTACACCTTCCCAGCAGCTTCCAGCTGCTGCATGCAGACCATGTAACAGAGCTCTCTGGGAAGACAGAACATTTTATATCAAAGAAGGTTGGTGTACAGATGTCACAGTGTTGAAGAGGACATGCAGCCCTCAACTGGAAATGTTTTTCAGAAACTGTCGCCCGTTCTATTCACGGTGGGAGTTCTCCTCGTTTGTGCTGATTGCTGTTTACATCCCACCTCAGGCATGCATAACGGAGGCGCAGCAGCAGCTCGCTGACCAGATCACAGACATGGAGAGAAAGTATTCAAACCTGCTCATTATTCTGGGGGATTAACAGAGCAAATCTCAGCCGCAAACTCCACAAATACAGGCAGCACATCACGTGTCCCATCAGGGATGTGAACATCTTGACCACTGCTACACAACAACAAAGGACACCTATTGCTCTGTTCCCCGTGCAGCTTTCAGACTCTCTGATCACTGTCTGATTCACCTCATTCCAACCTACATGCAGAAGATAAAATCTGCAAAGCCTGTAGTGAAGACGATATAGAAGTGAATGGATGAGTTGAGGCAGCAGCAACAGGCCTAATTTGACTGCACAGACTGGCGCATCTTTGAAGCTGCATCTACAGACATTCATGGACTTTGTGACACCTTACATCAGTTTTTGTGAGGACCTGTGTGTGCAGACCAAAGCCTTTTGCACACACAGCAACAATAAATCTTGGTTTACTGTAAAATTGAGGCTGCTCTGTCAGGCGAAGGAGGAGGCCTACAAAAGTGGTGACAGGCTCCTGTACAAGAAGGCCAGAAACATGCTTACGTACAAAGGAGGACAGTGTGGAGAGATCTTCAGCATACCACCAACCTGTGCGGAATCCCCAACTGGCTGTGGAGTTGAACCTGTTTTGCGTGAGATTTGAAAGACACACTCACACACTCCTCAACTACCCCAACAACAATGGAATACCTGCGCTTCTGGACAACCCTTCCCGCTCCCCTCTGCAACCCCACCCACGCTAATGAGCTGCAAAGAGGAAGTATGCCAGCAGTTTTGCAGAGAAAAGATCAAGAAGGCTCCAGGGCCTGATGGTGTTTCTCCCCTAATGTCTGAATGTCTGAGAGCCTGTCCTCGTCCCATCTTCACCCAGATTTTCAACAGATCTCTGGAGCTGTGGGAGGTTCCATCCTACTTCAAATGCTCCACTGTTACCCCAGTCCTGAAGAAACCATCCAAAACAGGACTAAGTGACTACAGGCCTGTTGCCCTGACATATTTTAAATGGCTTTTGTTGAGCCACCTGAAGGACATCACAGGACCCGTGCTGTATGCCTACCGGTCAAACAGGTCGGTTGACGATGCAGTCAACATGGGACTGCATTACATCCTGCACCACCTGGACTCTGCAGTGATGTATGTGAGGATACTGTTTGTGGACCAAAAACTCTCCAACCTCACTGTGCCAGCTCCCATCTGTCAGTGGAGCTCCAACTTCCTAATGTACAGGACACAGCAGGTGAGGCTGGGGAGCATCACATTTAGCACACAGACAATCACCACTGCCACCCCTCAGGGGTGTGTGCACTCCCCACTGCTCTTCTCCCTCTATACAGATGATTGCACCTCAGGGAAACCCCTCTGTTAAACTCTTGAAGTTGGCAAACAACATCACAATCATTGGTCTCATCCAGGATGGTGATGAAGCTGCATACACACAGGAGGTGGAACAGTTGGTCCTCTGGTGTGGTCAAAACAATCTGGAGCTGAACTGTGAAGATGATAGTAGACTTCAGGAGAAATCTCACATCACCACCCCCAATCCTCAACAACACTGTGTCTACTGTAGACACTTTCCAGTTCATGGGAACCACCATCTCTTGGGATCTGAAGTGGCCTTCCCACATAGCAAAAAAAAAAAAAAGGAAAAAAAAGGCACAGCAGAGGATGTACTTTCTCAGACAGCTCAGGACGTTCAACCTGCCCCAGGAACTGCTCATCATCTACTACACATCCATCATCCAGTCTGTCCTGTGCATCTCCATCTCTGTTTGGTTTCCCTCTGCCTACAAACAAGACCGGCACAGACTTCAACCAGCTGTCAGGTCTGCAGAAAAAAAAAAAATCATCGGAGCCTGCCTGCTCTCCATCCAGGACTTATACCATGTCCAGGAAGCAAGCTGGTAACATCTCTGCAGACCACTCACACCATGGACACACTGTTATGGTTAGGTGACAGGACTGATTAAATGAACCCCAGAGCAGGACAGCCGAGACACAGGTAGGGAAAACAAGAACAATAGTTTATTAGAATATACATGGGTTTAACTCAAGAGTGTTCTTCTCAGGAAAGGTGAGTTCCACAAGGGAGCAATTTCCTTCAAAAGGGTGAGTACAACCAAGGAGCAGTCTTCTTCAGTTCAACTGAGGAGAAGCCTTCTTGCTGAGGACTAAATTTTCATAAACAGGTGAATAAAGAGACGAGTCTACTGAGTAAGGAAGAAGCAAACCAACAAGTGGACTTCATGTAAAAAAGGGAGAGCACAACACAAACTTCTTCCTAATAGCAGTTGTTCCAACACGAGACTTCCTTCTCATAAGGTAGCATTCAAACTGTAAAGTCTCTTACTCAAAAAGGAATGGTTAAACCACAAAATGTTTTTTACTCAAAAAGCAATGTTCAAACCACAAAGTCTCTTACTCAAAAAGGAGTGGTCAAACCGCAAAATCTCTTACTCAAAAAGGAGTGTTCAAACCGCAAAGTCTCTTACTCAAAAAGGAGTGTTCAAACCGGAAAGTCTCTTACTCAAAAAGGAATGTTCAAACCGCAAAATCTCTTAGTCAAAAAGGAGTGGTCAAACCGCAAAATCTCTTACTCAAAAAGGAGTGGTCAAACCGCAAAATCTCTTACTCAAAAAGGAGTGTTCAAACCGCAAAGTCTCTTACTCAAAAAGGAGTGTTCAAACCGGAAAGTCTCTTACTCAAAAAGGAATGTTCAAACCGCAAAATCTCTTACTCAAAAAGGAGTGGTCAAACCGCAAAATCTCTTACTCAAAAAGGAGTGTTCAAACCGCAAAATCTCTTACTCAAAAAGGAGTGTTCAAACCGCAAAATCTCTTACTCAAAAAGGAGTGTTCAAACCGCAAAATCTCTTACTCAAAAAGGAGTGTTCAAACCGGAAAGTCTCTTACTCAAAAAGGAGTGTTCAAACCGCAAAATCTCTTACTCAAAAAGGAGTGTTCAAACCGCAAAATCTCTTACTCAAAAAGGAGTGTTCAAACCGCAAAATCTCTTACTCAAAAAGGAGTGTTCAAACCGCAAAATCTCTTACTCAAAAAGGAGTGTTCAAACCGCAAAATCTCTTACTCAAAAAGGAGTGTTCAAACCGGAAAGTCTCTTACTCAAAAAGGAGTGTTCAAACCGGAAAGTCTCTTACTCAAAAAGGAGTGTTCAAACCGCAAAATCTCTTAGTCAAAAAGGAGTGGTCAAACTGCAAAGTCTCTTTTACCAAAAAGGAAATGACAAAACACAAAGTTAATAGGGAAACACTGAGGAAATATCTTCCTACCAAAAACGAGAGTCAGTGGAATACAACGCACTCACCCCAAGTAGGAAGTGCAGAGAAAAAAAAAAAAACACAGTAGGATTAACAACTTGCAAAAATCAGGGTGAATACTCGCAACTTGAATCAGACACAAGAAAACCTGAGGACAGGATTCCAACAACCATTACACAAACAATGGACCCGGTGTCGTGGTTTGAGTTTGCGCTGGTCTCATTTTACCACGCGCATGCACAAATCGATTTTTTTTCACGGTCAACTTCCGGGAGGTCTAGAATTACCATTTCTTGCGGCGATCTTCAACCGAGCAGACGTATTTTGAAACACACACTTTTGATTCAGAAAATTTGAAGTGGGACTATATTTGTGATCGATTTTTTTTTATTACCATTTCTTGCGGCGATCTTCAATATGGAGGAGGAATCACTTGTTTCTGAGCCTCAAAATGAATGTCAGGAAAACGCACACCCCAAAGAAGAGCGAAACCAGCGATTTTCAACATTCAGGAAAAAAATGTCCCAACTGATAGTCTTCCTACAGACTGGGAAGTACTCCAGTGATACAGACAAAAAGGACCATCGCAACATCAGGAACCAGTCCAAGAAGCACGTTTGGGATGAAGACAGTAAGTACATATCTTTTTGTTTACTTCTTGTGGAATGGTACAATACACGAACTGTAATCCTACTCAGTTATACAAATCATCATTTTTACTGTGTTAATGGGTTCATTTCAAATACAGAAATCCCATACTATGTTGCCCTAGTAAGTTCAGACTGGTATATATAGTCTAAGCTGGTAAATTCAGACTTGCAGGCTGGAAATTTCAGAATAGCTAGGTAACTAGTAACCAGAATTATAATGGTTAAATCAATAAGCATCAATATAAAGTGACAGGGTTTACTTGTGGTTCCAATTTTAAAAAAAATGAATATATTTGCTTGGCAAATTTGGACCAGGGTCAGTAACACACAAGTCTCAATATACCAAGATGGTAAAATCAGACTGGTGGTAAGTTCAGACTGTGGCTGCTAGTCTCATTTTACCTGGTAAATTCAGACTGGTGGTAATCTCAGACCGTGACACCGGAACTAAGGTAGAGCAGAGTCTCTTTAAGTGACACACACAATCAGAGACACTTGCAGATTCAAGCATGTGTGTACAATCAACTAAGATGTGCAAGAACATAACTAAACATCAGAGGGGGCTCGAGGGTCAAGACAGAGACTCACACATGTAACAATATAACTAATCACCAGAGGGGGACCGAGAGTCAGATCACACATACAAGATGACAGAGGAAAAAATGAGGAGATAGATAATGAGACAAAGACTGAAGTGAGAACAGACAAAGGCAGAGACAAGAACAGACATGAGACACAGAAGAAATGACAGGGTGTGGCACAACAGAAACAGGCGGGGATTAAAAGAATAACAAATGTAGGCTATGAATAGAAGGGAGAGAGAGGGACAATCATTCTCACAGCAGACTGAACAGGAAGTGCAGAGATCGAGAGGGGGAAATGGCGAATGGTTTCCACCTGGCTGTCGCCCAGTTTCTGGCAAAATTTGATGCAGCAGCGCTGCTCCAGTCGTTCCGTCATTTTCTTGCAATGAAAATCCGCCGAGAGCACAACACACAACCTCACACAAATGCTGCTTGCCAGAAACTGATGCAATCAACAGGCGTGAAAAAATTCACACATGCGCACGAAGGTTCAAGGTTGGCTCATGCAAGCACACATGATTCAAATCCATCACGTTTTTGCAAAAAAAAAAAAAAAAAAAAAAAACAAGGTCGGATACTTTTCGAACAGACCTCGTACATGCATGTACAGAGAGTACAGTTCAAACCAGAGTCAAATTCATTGTATTCTTTGAGAATACTTGGTGAATGAAGGCTATTCTGATTCTGATTGTAGGCACCAAAGTGGCTTAGTGATTAGCACTGTTCACAGTGAGAACGTCATGGGATCATTTCCCAGCTGGTCTTTTCTATGTGGGGCATGCATGTTTTCCTTCCAGGTGGTCCGGCTCCTTCCCACTTCTAAAGATATGCACAATAGGTGAATCGGTGACTCTAAATTGACCGTAGAGTGAGAGTGTGAATGTGTTTCTCTCTGTATGTGTTTGCTGTGATGGTGAGAAGTCCAGGCCAGGCCCTGTCCAGGGTGAACCCCACCTTTCACCCAAAGATCACTGGGATGGGCTCCAACCCCCCCCCCCCTCTTCCCCCCCACACATGACCCTTACCTGAAATTAGCAGGTTCAGAAAATGGATGGCCATCTTGACAATGGGATTTCATCCTGTGGTTCTGGCTTGTTAGCGCACGGGCCATTGAATAAGCCTGTACGGGAATGACAGTCCGTACAGCAAAGGTTAGCTGCTGCGCTCTCTTCTGCATGTTCTTTTATCTGCAGCTGTGCACCTCATTTTCTCTTCACCTGTCCTGAGGTGCTGCTTCAATCTGCTTTCCCACTTCTTATGGTCTGCTGCTTGGGCTTCCCACATGTGTGCATCAATATCAACAGTTTTGAAGTTGCAGACATCCTGTAAAGTCTGATTATGGTTTACATGCTTGGGAGAGCAGCACGAGACAACACCTTGGTATTGCAGTCTTTATCTTGCCAGGATATATAAAGAGTACAACTGATGCTTCTAAGGTGTAATCTGTTGTCTCCTTTCCTGCCTGGCATATGTGGTCCATGTTTCACTCCCATAAAGCAGTATGCTAATGGCACAGGTGTTGCACAGTGCCATTTTAGCTTTGATGGCCAATTTGGGATTTTCACACATTTGAGTGGTAAGGTGTGATATGGTTAACACTGTTTTTGAAGTCCTCCTGCCAAACTCTGGGCCTAAGGAGTTTATCGGTGACAGTAGAGCCAAGGCAGGTGAACTGATGGACAACATGAAGTTTGTAGTTGTTGATGGTAATTGCTAGTGGTGCCATTGTGTCTTGCCCCAGGACATTAATCTTCTTGAGACTCATTGTGAGACCAAAATCATTACAAGCCTTTGACAAATGGCTGATAAGCAAGTTTAGATCTTACTAGGCATTGGTCACAATAGCTGCATCAAACTGCATCAATAATGCATACTTCAGGAGAGGAGTGAAGAAGATACCAAAGAGGGTGGGAGCTAGAACATAACGCTGCCTGACTGTGAACAGCAAAGAGTTCATATTGGTGTGGAAGAATTCCAGCATGCTCAGCAGCTTTAGTGGGCATCCAGTCTTTGGAAGGACATTCAAAAGACCATCTCTACAGGTGAGGTCAAAAGCTTTGTTGATATCAATGCTCTCTACACTCTTGGTTGATGAAGTGAGAATAGCATGTCTATTGTGGACCTCTTGGCTTAGAAATCACACTGAGGTTCTGAATACACACATTCAGCCAATTTCTGAAGATAGACTGGGATGACATGAGCAAAAACTTTGCCAACGATACTGAGTAGTGAAATTTTGTAATAGTGTAATTATTGCAGTCACTTCACTCAGCTTTGTTCTTACAGAGGTAATGATCTTGGAGTTCCTCACGTCCTGTGATATGAATCCTCCCTGCCAGTGCTGGCGGGGACAACCATGTTAGGATATCGTGAAGAGGCTGGAGGAGGGTACTTGCAGTGTTTGATATACTCTAGTAGAATCCCATCACAACCTGGGGCCTTGTCTGGGTGAGAGCCATACCAAGCACATTCACGTTTGGTAGGCATTCGATTGAATCTAGAGCTGCCACAGTATTCTCACTAGAGTAGGGGTCAGAGAAATGTTCCACCCATCTCTCCATCTTCTTCCTTCAAGGTTGCTGTCTTGGACTGTAATGGGCCAAAGGCCTTCTTAATGCCATGATACGTTCCTCTGATGTTTCACATGCCTGCAACTGTTGAATGTTCTCACTGGGTTCTATACAGTACTCATTTGCACAGAGACAACAAGTTTGCTACAACTTGCTTCTTGCTGCCCTCAGGATCTGAATATTCTTTTCACTGGTTGCCTACTTACACTGCTTTTAAAGGGGGTATCATCATAGTCGATTTGACCTCAAACCAGTCACATGATTTTGACGTCTTCTTGACAGAAAGAGTTAAAGGAGACCTGCATTGAAAAAAATGCAGTCAGATTTTTTTGAACAAAAAATGACTTACATTTACACATGAGATCCTTCTGAATGTAGTAAAGTAAATCTGCAAGCCCAGATCTGTCATTCAACGGAGAAATCTTCATTTGAAAATGACAAATTTACAGCTAACATTTAGCCCTCCGCAAATTGTCCCTCTCATCATGGACGCTGCCGAGACGTCACGGACAAGACCCTCTCCCAGCATGCATTGCGCCAATTGTAATTTGTGGATTTACGTCAGTTTGCATCTGCACCTTTTTCTTGTCTTATACGGAAGGATCTTCTTTTTTAAAACTTCATATTGTTTTGCGGCACGTTTGGTGAGTACACATTTCTTTTATTTGTGCTTGAAAATGATTTTGGGGGACTTTTTCATACGCCCGTTTGACTGAGTGGTGTCGCAATGAAAATCTACTGTCTTTCGCCTGCGGTACGATCGCGGGATATGGAGGCGAGACCCACAAAGAATCCCAGTCATTAAAAATATATAAACCTCTCTCAGCGTCCATGGAGCTCTGGGACTCCGATTGCCGAGACGTGCGGTGCTATGGATTTTGCCGCAAGAAGTCTGTCCTTGCAGCAACAGGTGTACCGGCCACTTCGCATTAAAACAGCGAGTATAATCTCAGGACTTGTGCCAAGTGTGCTGCAGCTCCATTCAGTAGACAGAGAGGTGACGCCGGTGTTGTGCGCTGAATCTGGCACAAGCTGCAAAGCAGACACGGGCGGTGTGAGTGGCCCGCGTCGGTGATTAACGAGCTCATTAACGAGCCCGCAGACTTAATAAGCGCAGCGGAGCCAGAGAGCGGGAGAGGAAGAACGGCGCCTGCTGTCGATGTCGTTGCTGATCTAAGCACACAGATCTGTATCTCACATTCATTGCAGCTTACTTTTGGATGTTGAAACCAGGACGTGTATAAGTAACATTACTAACAGATAAAATCAATTTCAATGCGGGATCGGACTGAAGGCGGGAGCACGTCGTCTTGTCCCTGACGTCACTGTTTTTACAGAGGGCTAAATTTTAGCTGCAAATTTGTCATTTTTAAACGAAGATTTCTCCACTGAATTACAAATTTGGGCTTACAGATTTACTTTACTGCATTCACAAGGGTCTTATAAATACATATCAGCTATTTCTTTCTGAAATCTGACCACATTTATTTCAATGCAGGTCTACTTTAAGACTGCATGGAGCATGGTGTCATGCACAGTGTTGTGTGGGCCGCTGAAGAGGAGGTACTGCTGGCCCACCACCACAAGATGGCGCCCTGCTTGAAGTGCGGGCTTCAAGCACGAGAGGGCGTCGAAGTGACCGGGAGTGACAGCTGTCACTCATCATCCGTACCAGCTGTCACTCATCCACCACTCAACACCATCACCATAAAGGCCGGACTGCAACTCCACCTCCCCGCCGAGAAATCAGCTACCAATCAAGGTAACCTTCTCTGCGATTTGTATTGAGACTACAAATATTGTTCTGTGTGCAGCCGTGTTCCTGCGGGCTCTGTCAGAGGCTGGATTGGCAGACAGTGAGAGGGCGACGTTCTTCGCCTCTCACTCTATCCAGGAAAGAGACCAACAGGAGCTGCACGGGTGACATTGTTTCTGGAGGTGGAGGTTCTCCCTCCCGGAGGAACTACTCAGGGGACGATTACTGGGTGTGTCTTCACACACCCACCATTAACTGTTTCTGTTTCTGCCAGCAGTACCTGGTCTGACAGCTGGAGACGGTGGCCACCTGGGACTCGGGACTTGGCGGCTCCGGTGTTCTTCAGGTCCGCTGGCGGTGGAAGCCGTGTGGGATCCGGCTCTTCTTTGGACAGACGTCTTCTATCCTCGAGCCTGCCCACACGTCACCTTGTATACGATTGACTGTACTCCTCTATTTGTTTTTGTCTGTATTCCGTTGTGCAATTCACAACATTAAATTGTTACTTTTTGGCTTATCCATTGTCCGTTCATTAACGCCCCCTGTTGTGGGTCCGTGTCACTACACCTTCCCAACACACAGACTCCCATTTCAGAGTTGCAGAGTCCCTGTGCTAAATGATACCAAGTTTTTCCTCAAAGCAAACTGCTGGTTGGGGCCAGGCTGAGCCATGCAATGTTTGCCCTGTGTTTTAGGGTGATAAATGTTTTTGGCTTGCAGCCGGATCTTGCAGCACACTAGTGAGTGGTCTGTATCACAGTCAACAGTGTGGTAGGTACTGGTGTGGAGGATGTTTTTCATGGCAGCACATTGGACTAAAATCAGAGCCTAGATGATGGTAGTGCCAAGACACTTTATGCTGGGGCTTGATCTGAAAGAAAAGGTTTGTGATGCACATGTAGGTGCATAGCTCTTGCAGTCAGCACCCAGTCTAGAATAGAATAGAATAGAGTAGCTTTTATTTTCATTGTATAACAAATTACACAATGAAATTGGTGAACATCTCAAATATTACACACTGAAAACAATATTGCACATCATAAAAACAAAAGGAATTTAATAAATAATAGACATAAATTGACATGTAAGTGTGAAAAGCTAGCAAAAAAAATAAAACACAGTCTGGATTAGTTTGGGCGCTCTTTAAAAGTCCATGTCTGTGTTCAAGAGTCTGATGAATTTTATAAGTGATCTGTCCGAATCATTAAACTCCTGAACCTCCTGCCAGAACACAGAAGGTTGAAGAGATTCTGACGAGGGTGTGAGAAGTCATACAAAATTTTCCTAGCCCTGGTGAGACAGCAATGCAATCAAGGTGGGGTAGGGGGCAGCCAATTATTGTTTTTTTAGCTGTCTGTATCACCCCTGCAGGGCTCTCCTGTGTGCCAGCATACCACACTGTGATGCACTGTGCTAGCACACTCTCTAATGTGGAGTGACAGAAGATTAACAGCAGTTTGACCTCTAGTAAGCTTTTCCTCAGTAATCTCGAGAAATGGAGGCTCTGTTGAACTTACTTGACTACTGCCGACGTGTTGGTAGACCATGTTAGGTCATCGGTTAGGTCAATGTGCACCCCTGGAAACCTGAAGGAGGAGACTCTGTCCACACAGTCCTCATTGAACTTTAGTGGTGCAAGATCTCCATTCTGTCTTCTGAAGTCCAGCACTGTTTCTTTTGTTTTGCTGATGTGCACCCTCAGAATGTTCGCTGAGCACCACGAAGTGAGCCTCTGGACCTCCTCCCTGTATGCTGTTTCATCTCCTTCAGATATACATAACTCCTACCATCATTGTGTCATCCCCAAACTTGACAGTGATGTTAGAGGGCTGGGAAGGGACACAGTCATAAGTGTACATAACTTAGAGGAAGGGGCTCAGGACGCAACCCTGAGGACAGCCAGCACTGAGGAACAGTGCGGAGGAACTGTGGGGTCCAATCTTCACTGTTTGTGGCTGGTCGATCAGAAAAATGTTTAATTTATTCACAAATGAGGGGTGAGAAGTCTAGGTGAGTCAGCAGCTATTTGACTAGTGTGTCCAGCAGTATGGTGTTAAATGTTGAACTGAAGTCAAGAAAAACCATCCTGAAATAGTATCCAGTTTTTGTTTTTTTTTTCAGGTGGCACAGAGCAGTGTGGAGAGCAGTGGTGATGTTGTCTCCTGTTAGGCAAACTGGTGTTGATCCAATTCAGAATGAAGGCAGGTCTTCAGATGGTGGAGAATGAGTCTTTCAAAGCACTTCATGACAACAAAAGTCAGTGCGATTGGTCTGTAGTCATTGAGGCTGTTTAATGAATGGCTGACTTTTTTGGGGCAGGGATGATGGTGGCTGCTTTCAGGCAGGATGGAATGATGGCCTGCATCAGGGAGCTGCTTAAAATCCTTGCAACGACTCCTGATAGCTGGTCAGCACAGGCCTTCAGTACTTTTCCAAATACCCCATCCGGTCCAGGAGCTTTGTAAAGGTTTACAGCCTTCAACACCCTTCTCACTTGATGTTCCTGCAGGTTGAGTGGGTGGGAGTTAGGGGCAGTAAAGTCTGAATAGTAGAATTGGACCCTTTTGCCTCATAGTGGGTAAGGAAATAGTTAAGTTTCTGGCAATAAGGTCATCCAGCAGGATGTTCTGCTCCTTGTGGATAATATTTTTGATGACTGAATCAATGTTTTGTAGATGAGAGGTTCTTGTAGAACTTCTGGAGTATAGCACAGGCTTGGGGCATACACAGTGACAAGGTTGACAATGCCATCTGCGGTGCTCAGAAGAGTCAAGAGTCGTACTGATCTGCTGCTGCCTGGCTCTATCATTTTCAAAGGGGTATTTCTTACTGGAAAGCTTATGCCATGCTGCCTGGGTTCATCTGAGTTCTTTCCTTGCCATTGAAAAGTGTAATCTTTCTCTCTGAGTGTTCCAGAGCCTGCCAGCCCTGTTTCTTGTAAGGTAACAATGTCCACCTTGAGTTTCAGAAGTTCGTCATTTATGATGGTAGTTTTCTTGGTGTCTTGGAGATTATTGAATAGTTCAGTCAACAATATCTGGACATTCCAGGCCCCCAGTTTTAGAATTAGTCTCTTTCTTCAAATTCTTCTGTTGTTTGTGGTCATTTATACAGACTGTTCATCAGTTGTTACTCCCAATTCCTTAACTAGTGAGAATAACAGGATGTGTCATCACAGCACTTTACTCGCTTGGTGCTGCCTGGCTTGGGGCAGTCAGAAGCTGTCCAATAGGATAAGAGAATCCCTCCTAACAATTTTCAATTTAATTTCAATTTATTTTCATTTATATAGTGCCAAATAACAACAGAGTTGCCTCAAGGTGCTTCAGACAAGTAAGGTCTAACCTTACTAACCCCCAGAGCAACAGTGGTAAGGAAAAACTCCCTCTGAGGAAGAAACCTCAAGCAGACCAGACTCAAAGGGGTGACCCTCTGCTTGGGACATGCTACAGACATAAATTACAGAACAATTCACAGAAACAATTCACAAAATGAATATACAGGAAATGCTGTTGTGCACAGGACAGGAGGGTCTCCAGCACAAATACCATCTCTGGATGGAGCTGCACCTTAAACAGAGAGAAAAACAGAACCAGGCATCAGAAAGACAAGAAATACAGTATAATTTGTCAGCATTAAACAACAAGGAAAAAAAAAAAAAACAAGAAATACTAAGGTGCTTGCCGGCCACTAGCCCTAAGCTTCACTAAAAGACACAGTATTTAGGTAAAGTTGAGGCTGCGGCCTGCTCTGTTTCCTAATAAAATGAATTAAAAGAGTAAAAAGCATAAAACAAAACTATACCAGTATGCTAGCCATACGAAACGGAAAATAAGTGCGTCTTAAGTCTGGACTTGAAAGTCTCCACAGAATCTGACTGTTTAATTGACACAAGGAGATCATTCCAAAGAACAGAAGCATGATAAGAGAAAGCTCTATGACCCGCAGGCTTCTTATTCACCCTAGGGACACAAAGTAGTTCTGCACCCTGAGAACGCAAAGCCCGGGTCGGTACGTACGGTTTAATTAGGTCAGCAAGGTAGGGAGGTGCCAGTCCGTGAACACTTTTATAGACTAGTAGCAGAACCTTAAAATCTGATCTCACTGGGACAGGATGCCAGTGACGGCATGCCAAAATGGGTGTAATGTGGTCAAACTTTCTGCTTTGTGTCAAAAGTCTGGCTGCAGCATTTTGATCCATTTGGAGAGCCCTAATGCTGGACTGCAGTAAACCAGAAAATAGAACATTGCAGTAGTCCAGTCTAGAAGAGATAAACGCATGGATCAGGGTCTCAGCATCAGTCATAGACAGGATGGGATGAATCTTCGCTATATTATTATTAGGTGGAAAAAAGCAGTCTTCATAATATTTCTAGTGTGGAGGTCAAAGGACAATGTAGGATCAAAAATTACCCCAAGATTCCTCACTTTGTCATTGTGATGTATGACACACGAGCCTAGGTTAAGCGTTAGCTGGTCAAATTGATGCTGATGTCTCACTGGACCAAGAACCATCATTTCAGTCTTATCAGAGTTTAAAAGTAGGAAGTTTCAAGACATCCAACTTCTCAATGATGTAAGGCAATCTTCTAAGGATTTTATGTGAACAAGATTACCAGCAGTTATCAGCATGTATAACTGAGTATCATCAGCATAGCAGTGAAAGGTAATCCCAAAATGCCATAATATGTGCCCAAGGGGCGCTATATAAAGGGAGAAAAGCAGGGGGACCTAAGACGGATCCCTGCAGAACCCCAAATTTCATGTCACTAAGGTTAGAGGTAGAGTTACTGTACAAAACACAGTGAGAACGACTGGTCAAGTATGATGTAAGCCATGCAAGGGCACTCCCAGTAATCCCAAAATGATTTTCCAGCCTATCAAGTAGAATATGATTATCCACGGTATCAAATGCAGCACTGAGTTCTAACAGCACCAGAACTGTAGTGGTGTCTGAATCCATCGTAAGCAGAAGATCATTCACCACTTTAGTGAGAGCCATCTCTAACAATGGTATTATGCCCTACGCCCACTATAAGTACTTATAAGGTACTACTCAAGTAGTACCTTATAACTGGTAACTGTTGCTCCCAATGTTATGCCAAGGCCTTCAGCGACCCTGGAGTGTCCTCTGCAGATGATGGCCTGACATGACTTAGTCAGCTATGAACCTGGTGTTGTGAGTGTGTGTGTTCCTGGACTCCTCTGTCAGCTGTGTTTGAGCGTCCTTGCCCTTGAGTTCCCGCGTGTTGCTGCCCCTGTGATCTTGTTTTATTTTTGTCCCGCTGTTTACTCTGTGTCCATTTATGTTTCATGTAATCATTGTATTGGTGTTCCATTATTAGTTACTGTCATTCTGGTGTTGTTTAAAGTATTTTCGGAGGGTTTTTACTTCTGGTTTTACACAGATTTATTTCAATGTTTGTATCTGTCAATTTGCACTTGGATTATATTGTTGGTTTGATTACTTTGTCCATGTTAAATTGATATTGTTGCATTTATTGTTTTGCTTGCTTGTTCATTCTAATGTGCACGTGAACTTCCACTGATTTATTGTGTTCATACCTGTCGCTAATCAGTTGTTTGTGTATTTATTCCCTCACTTGTCTGTGATCCGGTGCCTAGTCATTCACTGTGGTCTCCCCGCTTACACGTATGCATTCCTGTGAGTATGACCTATGTTGAGTATTTCCAGCCCCTCATGTTTTTTTGTTTTTTTCCCCTGTATGTAATTATTCGATTCCATGTTTCTCTGTGGTCCCTTTGGACTCCATTCCCTAAGCCCCTGTTGGACTTAGTCACCGAGCAGAGTGTGATTCTCAATCGGAGGATGGAGGCTCTCACCGCCCAGGTGGAAGCGCGTGCTCAGGGCACTGCTGCAGCACCTCCTCCTGCTGACCGAATGCCAGAAACAGACATTCCACTTGTCGTTCAACGAACCCCCCCACCTTCCCCTGAAGCATACATAAGCCCTCCGGAGCCGTACAGAGGCTGTGTCGAGACGTGCGCGGACTTCTTGATGCAGTGCTTGCTTGTCTTTTCACAGCGTCCCATCATGTACGCGTCAGATGCTAGCCGGGTGGCTTACGTTATAAATTTGCTTCGAGGAGAGGCACGCGCCTGGGCTACGGCACTCTGGGAGCAGAATTCACGGCTCCTAACGACATATGCTGGGTTTGTGAGGGAGTTCAGACAGGTGTTCGACCACGTTCATAGAGGCGAGACCGCTTCAAGCGTGCTGCTGTCGATAAGACAGGGGTGTCGGAGCGCAGCGATGTATGCAGTTGACTTACGCATCGTGGCAGCGCGAGCCAGCTGGAATGCTGTTGCCCTCCGCGCCGCCTTTGTAAACGGACTGTCTCTGGTCCTTAAGGAGCACCTGGTGGCGAAGGACGAGCCGCGGGATTTAGACGGGCTTATCGACCTAGTTATACAGTTAGACAACCAATTAACAGAACACCAACGGGAGCGAGACGAAGGGCGTGGTCAGGCACAAGCCGTCCCTCTTCCTCCCGGGTCCGAAAGGGAGCCGTCTTCCCCACGCTCCACAGCCAGGGCACTCCACGTGACGACAGCCCCCCCTGCTGACGTTGCTATGGAAACGAGCAGGGCCAAAAGGCGATCAGATCAGAGACAAAGGAGGCTGTTCCGTGGGGAGTGTTTTCACTGCAGCTCAACCGAGCACACACAGAAAAACTGCCCCAAACGGTCAATACAGCAGCACTCATCCTTAGAGACTGGGCTAAGGGTGGGTCACAATACCACGCGGGGAGACCCCGAACATCTGCACGCATCCCAGTCACGATCCTGAGTGGGGATCTAACCCTTCACGCCCCAGCACTGGTGGACACGGGGTCGGAGGGGAATCTGCTGGACAGCAGATTCGCAAGGGAGGTCGGGCTCCCTCTAGTGGCTCTACCTTCACCTTTGAAAGTACGGGCACTAAATGGCACCCTTCTTCCATTAATCACACACCAGACACAGCCAGTGACATTGGTGGTGTCTGGAAATCACAGGGAGGAGATTATGTTTTATGTAACACCTTCTACCTCCAGTGTGACTTTGGGTTATCCTTGGATGATAAAACACAATCCCCGGATTGATTGGCCATCTGGGGTTGTGGCTCAGTGGAGTGAAACCTGCCACCGGGAATGTCTCGGATCCTCGGTTTCGCCTGGTATGACAGCTAGTGAGGAGGTTAAAGTCCCTCCCAATCTGACAGCGGTGCCAAGTGAGTACCACGATCTTGCTGACGTTTTCAGCAAAGATCTGGCGCTCACCCTTCCCCGCACCGTCCGTATGATTGTGCCATTGATTTGATCCCGGGTGTTGAGTACCCGTCCAGCAAGCTGTACAACCTCTCACGTCCTGAGCAAGAATCAATGGAGACCTACATCCGGGACTCATTAGCTGCCGGGCTGATCCGGAACTCCAACTCCCCGATGGGTGCAAGTTTCTTTTTTGTGGGCAAGAAAGATGGCGGACTCCATCCATGCATTGATTACAGGGGGCTGAATGAGATCACGGATCGCAACCGATACTCTCTGTCCTTGTTAGATTCAGTGTTCACGCCCCTGCATGGAGCCCAAATTTTCACAAAGCTGGATCTTAGAAATGCCTGGTTCGGATCCGGAAGGGAGACGAATGGAAGACGGCATTTAACACCACGTTAGGTCACTTACCTTGTCATGCTGTTCGGCCTCACTAACGCCCCCGTGACAATCCAAGCTTTGGTAAATGATGTCTTGCGGGACTTTCTGCATCGGTTTGTCTTCGTATATCTAGACGATATACTCATCTTTTCCCCGGATCCTGAGACTCATGTTACGCATGTACGTCAGGTCCTGCAGCGGTTGTTGGAGAACCGGCTGTTTGTGAAGGGCGAGAAGTGCGAGTTCCACCGTACTTCTTTGTCCTTCCTGGGGTTCATAATCTCCTCCAAATCCGTCACCCCTGATCCGGCTAAGGTTGCGGCGGTGAGAGATTGGCCCCAACCAACAAACCGTAGGAAACTGCAACAGTTCCTCGGTTTTGCAAATTTCTACCGGAGGTTCATCAAGGGCTACAGTCAGGTAGTTAGCCCCCTGACAGCCCTGACCTCCACTAAAGTCCCCTTCACCTGGTCGGATTAGTGCAAAGCCACGTTTAGGGAGTTGAAACACCGGTTCTCGACTGCGCCAGTCTTGGTGCAGCCCGATCCAAATTGCCAGTTTATAGTTGAAGTGGATGCCTCTGACTCAGGGATAGGAGCCGTGCTATCCCAGAGCAGGGAGTCCGACAAGGTTCTCCACGCTTGTGCCTATTTCTCTCACAGGTTGACCCCAGCTGAAAGGAATTATGACGTCGGCAATCGGGAACTTCTTGCGGTGAAGGAGGCTCTAGAGGAGTGGAGACACCTGTTGGAGGGAGCTTCGGTTCCATTCACGGTTTTCACGGACCATCGGAACCTGGAGTACATTCGGACCGCCTAGCGTCTGAACCCCAGGCAAGCCCACTGGTCACTGTTCTTCGAGCGTTTTGACTTCCGGATCACATACCGCCCCGGGATGAAGAACCAACGGTCCGACGCCCTGTCCCGGGTGCACGAGGAGGAAGTCAGGACCGAGCTGTCAGACCCGACTGAAACCATCATTCCCGAGTCTACTGTTGTGGCCACCCTTACCTGGGACGTGGAGAAGACCATCCGGGAGGCCCTGACATGGAACCCGGACCCGGAAACTGGACCGAAGAACAAGATGTACATCCCACCAGAGGCCAGGGCTGCAGTCCTAGACTTCTGTCACGGTTCCAAGCTCTCCTGCCATCCAGGGGTGCGAAGAACCGTGGCAGTTGTCCGGCAGCGCTTCTGGTGGGCGTCTCTGGAAGCCGACATCCGGAGTACGTCCAGGCCTGCACCACCTGCGCCAGGGCAAGGCGGACCACCACACAGATCCAAGGCCTCCTCCAGCCTCTGCCCGTGCCTCATCGCCCCTGGTCTCACATCGGCCTGGACTTCGTCACGGGCCTTCCACCGTCCCAGGGCATGACCTACCATCCTCACGATAGTGGACCGGTTCTCCAAGGCGGCCCACTTCGTGGCCCTCCCGAAGCTCCCGACGGCCCAGGAGACTGCAGACCTCCTGGTCCACCATGTCGTGCGTCTGCAATGGGATTCCATCGGACACTGTCTCAGATCGTGGTCCTCAGTTCTCCTCCCAGGTCTGGAGGAGTTTCTGCAGGGAACTGGGGGCCACTGTAAGTCTCTCGTCCGGGTACCACCCCCAGACGAACAGACAGTTAGAGCGGGCGAACCAGGAATTGGAGCAGGTCCTCCGCTGCGTGACCTCCGCGCACCCGACGGCCTGGAGTGACCATCTGGCCTGGATAGAGTACGCTCATAATAGCCAAGTGTCATCTGCCACCGGCCTCTCCCCATTTGAGGTATGTTTGGGGTAGCAGCCCCCATTGTTTCCACTCATGGAGGGAGAGGTCGGGGTGCCCTCGGTCCAGGCCCATCTGAGGAGGTGCCGTCGGGTGTGGCGTACCGCCCGCTCTGCCCTACTCAAAGCCCGGACGAGGGCTAAGGCCCATGCAGACCGCCGGCGTGCCCCGGCCCCTACGTATTAGCCCGGGCAGGTGGTTTGGCTATCTACAAAAGGACATCCCCCTACAAGTGGAATCCGAAAAACTGAAGGACAGATACATAGGACCCTTCCCCATCTTAAACGTTCTCAGCCCAGCCGCAGTGAAGCTGGCAGCTTTAGCTTCACTGCGGCTACATCCGGTCTTTCATGTGTCACGACTCAAACCCTGCCACACCTCTCCACTGTGTGCCCCTGGACCGGCGCCGCCGCCTGCCCGGATCATTGACGGGGAGCCGGCTTGGACTGTACGCCGGCTCCTGGACGTCCGTCGGAAGGGCCGGGGTTCCAGTATTTGGTGGACTGGGAAGGATACGGACCCGAAGAACGCTCCTGGGTGAAGAGAAGCTTCATCCTGGACAATCCTGGCCGACTTCTACACCCGGCACCCGACAAGCCTGGTCGGGCGCCAGGAGGCGCCCATTGAGGGGGGGTCCTGTTGTGTGGGCCGCTGAAGAGGAGGTACTGCTGGCCCACCACCACCAGATGGCGCCCTGCTTGGAGTGCGGGCTTCAAGCACGAGAGGGCGCCGGAGCCACTGGGAGTGACAGCTGTCACTCATCATCAGCACCAGCTGTCACTCATACAACTCATCACCATCACCATAAAGGCGGACTGCAACTCACCTCCTCGCCGAGAAATCAGCTACCATAAGAGGTAATTTTCTCTGCTGAACTAAACCCTGACTTATAGTCTGAACTTCTTTGCAGCCGTTTTCCTGTGGTGTTGCCTTATCGGTGGGATTGGCGTTTGGTGTGATCAGCGACGGCTTCGCTTCACACCCCAACCAGATAAGTGGTTAGACAGGAGCTGCACGAGTGTGTGATTGGAGGTGGAGGTGCTCCCTCCCAAAAGAACACAGACTGTGGGATTACTGAGTGTGCGAACTCACACTCATCAACTCTGTTTCTGTTCTCTGCCAGCAGTACCAGTCTGACAGCTGGAGACGGTGGCCACCTGGGGATCCAGGACTTGGCGACTCCGGTGTTCTTCAGATCCGTTGGCAGTGAGGGCCGTGTGGGATCCGGCTTGATTCTGGATGGATGTCTCCTATCCTCAAGCCTGCCCACACGTCACTTAACATATAATTGTTTGTAGTTCCAAGAACTGTATTTGTCTGTATTCCGTTGTGCACTTCACAACATTACATTGTTACTGTTTGGCTTATCCATTGCCCGTTCATTTAACGCCCCTGTTGTGGGTCCGTGTTCCTACACTTTCACAACACTGGCGTTTTGTTCGATTTTGTTACAGCGAACAGCCAGCTGACATGGCATTGCCTATTCACTCTGACACTGTGTCATGTCACTTAGTATATGCTTAAATTAAACTTGAGTTCTATTTGGCCCCGCCTAGCTGCCGGCAGAGTGACCGTTGCCTCTTGCCACTGCAAATGGCTGCTCTGATTGAAAATGAAGGGCATGTCACTGCTGTGCCTCTGTCACATGTAGCTGATTTGACCATAGCTTTAAACAGAGACTTAATGAGTTCATGTTGCATTTTCTGAAGTACAAGTTGCACTTTTCACTTTTCAACACAATGTTTCCCCGGGGATGAGTTTAACAATGGGGCAGGGGACTCAGTGTAACAGATGTGCACACCACAGTGTGTGCTGTTACTTAACATACAGTAGTGTTCAGAATAATAGTAGTGCTATGTGACTAAAAAGATTAATCCAGGTTTTGAGTACATTTGTTATTGTTACATGGGAAACAAGGTACCAGTAGATTCAGTAGATTCTCACAAATCCAAAAAGACCAAGCATTCATGATATGCACACTCTTAAGGCTATGAAATTGGGCTATTAGTAAAAAAAAAAGTAGAAAAGGGGGTGTTCACAATAATAGTAGCATCTGCTGTTGACGCTACAAACTCAAAATTATTATGTTCAAACTGCTTTTTTTTTTTAGCAATCCTGTGAATCACTAAACTACTATTTAGTTGTATAACCACAGTTTTTCATGATTTCTTCACATCTGAGAGGCATAATCCTCTTCAGCATAAGGCAACATGACCTCTTCAAGTATTTTGACATATCCAAACTGATCCATGATACCTGGTATGTGATATATAGGCCCAACACCATAGTAGGAGAAACATGCCCATATCATGATGCTTGCACCACCATGCTTCACTGTCTTCACTGTGAACTGTGGCTTGAATTCAGAGTTTGGGGGTCGTCTCACAAACTGTATGCGGCCCTTGGACCCAAAAAGAACAATTTTACTCTCATCAGTCCACAAACTATTCCTCCATTTCTCTTTAGGCCAGTTGATGTGTTCTTTGGCAAATTGTAACCTCTTCTGCACATGTCTTTTATTTAACAGAGGGACTTTCCAGGGGATTCTTGCAAATAAATTAGCTTCACACAGGCATCTTCTAACTGTCACAGCACTTACAGGTAACTCCAGACTGTCTTTGATCATCCTGGAGCTGATCAATGGGTGAGCCTTTGCCATTCTGGTTATTCTTCTATCCATTTTGATGGTTGTTTTCCGTTTTCTTCCATGCGTCTCTGTTTTTTTTTTTTTCCCATTTTAAAGCATTGTAGATGAACAGCCTATAATTTTTTGCACCTGCATATAGGTTTTCTCCTCTCCAATCAACTTTTTAATCAAACTACGCTGTTCTTCTGAACAGTGTCTTGAACGTTCCATTTTCCTCAGGCTTTCAAAGAGAAAAGCATGTTCAACAGGTGCTGGCTTCATCCTTAAATAGGGGACACCTGATTCACACCTGTTTGTTCCACAAAACTGACAAAATCACTGACTGAATGCCACACTACTACTATTGTGAACACCACCTTTTCTACTTTTTTTTTACTAATAGCCCATTTTCATAGCCTTAAGAGTGTGCATATCATGAATGCTTGGTCTTGTTGGATTTGTGAGAATCTACTGAATCTACTGGTACCTTGTTTCCCATGTAACAATAAGAAATATACTCAAAACATGGATTAATCTTTTCAGTCACATAGCACTACTATTATTCTAAACATTATTGTATTACTTCTAAATTCTAAAAATAAGCAAGATGGACAAATAAACTTGTGATGGACAACATATTGGATTTCATTTGATGTAGATGAACACACACTGCTGTCCCATACTAAAAACGTGAGTCCATCAGATTTTTTTTTTAATCAGCTCTTTAATTTGGGATATTTGTGCATTGTTGTGTTGTTTTATTATTGAAATTTCTTTTGTTATTATTCATTCATTTTTATACCTGCTTACTCCAATCAAGTGTCATGGGTGGCTGGAGGCTGTTCCAGCAGTCAACAAGCATGAGTCAGGGTACACCCTGGACATGATGCCAGTCTATCACAGGACCAATGCATATAAACAGACAAACACATTCACCAATCCATCTAACTTGCATGTGTTTGGAAGTGGGAGGAAGCCGTAGCACCCGGCAGGAACCCACACAAACACGGGGAGAACACGCAAAGTCCACACAGGACTTATTATTATTATTATTACATTCATCATCATCATCATCATCAAATGCATGATTTATTTTATTATTAAAGGACCAAAGTAGAAATCACAGGACCTTCTAAACTAGTAAAATACAAAAATTAAAAAAAAACTGCCACTTCTACTCTGGAAATACAGTTATTAAGTTAGTCATCAATTTGTAGTGCATTTCATAGTCAGCAATTCTTGTTAATATTTTCTAAGATTGCATTCAATTTATTTCAACAGATACCTGATTTGTGTTGAAAAAAAATTAAGCAAACAATAGAAAACCGAAAGAACTCAAGAGTCCCACATTTGGAAACAAAAGGACTTTTTTGATCATAGTAAGAATGAAGTGCTTAGTGTCAAACACATATTCTTACCTCCCAACCTCCGAACACTTTCCAGCATCCGTGGCCACTGCAGCCTTTGAGTAAAAGTACTCTGATGGGGGCGATGCATATTTCTTCCCCATGCCCACGAACAGCCCAAGGAACAGGCTCACTGCGGCCACCACAAGAACCACCAGTCCAGCAATCAGGGACTTCCTGACCATTTTCCTGTCAGGCAAATTCAACAGGCAGACAGGAACAGACAAGATCCTTCAGTTTGACACCTTCAGAAAAAAAGCACCTGCTCCTCAAGATGCCGTTTATCAGTGTCAGAATGGCGGCACAAATAGAATGTAGGGAAAATTAGATGTTTTTTCTCCTTGAGTACAGAGAACAGAAAGGTTACTGACATATCATTTTTATAGAAATAGGTCAGAGGGAGGACAGGTATGAGGTCCTACAGCTTGTCGTCAGTGATAAGTGGGTGCTTTAGACGTAGACTGTGGGGGGGGGTCCCATGATGCACTGTTTCTTTCTCTTTTTGCTCCATATGCATCACTCTGCATTTAATCATTAGTGATCGATCTCTGCCCCCCTTCACAGCATGTCTTTTTCCTGGTTCTTTCCCTCAGCCCCAACCAGTCTCAGCAGAAGACTGCCCCTCCCTGAGCCTGGTTCTGCTGGAGGTTTCTTCCTGTTAAAAGGGAGTTTTTTCCTTCCCACTGTAGCCAAGTGCTTGCTCATAGGGGGTCGTTTTGACCGTTGGGGTTTTTCATAATTATTGTATGGCCTTGCCTTACAGTATGGAGCGCCTTGGGGCAACTGTTTGTTGTGATTTGGCGCTATATAAGAAAAAAGTTGATTGATTGATGATTGATTGATAAGGTGTCAGTGCGACCAGCTACACTCTCTGCTGAATGACCTAAACGTGGTACGTCATATGTGTTTTTATGCTTTTGCAGAGTCATGGTGTTTACTCAGTGGCCGTGTTTAGTCTTACTTAAGTCCTGTAATTTGTGGGGCCTCTCAATGAACACAAGCATTCGCAATGCTGAACACCAAATAAACACTTTTCCCTCCATGAAGAATTTGGTTTTTCATCTCTTCAGTTTTCCAGCAAAGGTACAACTCACTGAGCTCAATCAATTTTTGATTATCTTTACAATGGAATATACATAACTATCAGTCCACTGATTCTTAGAACTTACACAATTTTTAAGGGCACAAATAACATCTTACAATCCACCATTTACCACAAACCTCTCAGTCGTTGCTAAAGGCCCTGTCACACTGAGTACGAATGAGCAGGAATCATGCAGAATCAGCCGGAATGGGTGTCCTGGATGGGAAGCATGTGGCCTTAAGGAAACCACCCAGGAGCAGCTCCTTGTACCACAGTTACAAGGGGTTCTTCTCTGTGCTCCTGATGGCCCTCGTAGATGGGGACTACAACTTCCTCTGGGTGGAGATCGGGGCATGTGGCAGTATGTCAGAAGCCCAGATTGCCAATGAGTCAGAGCTGAAGCAATGCCTGGAAGATGGGAGGGTGAGCTTCCCTGAGACATCCTCCTTACCCCAAGATGACCTGGCCATGCCACACTACATCTTGGGTCATGATGTCTTCGGGATCTGGACCTACCTGATGAAGATTTATGGCCACAGGAACCTCCGGAGGGATGAGCGCATTTATAACTACCGGATCTCCAGGGAGCGACGTGTGGTGGGGAACACCTTCGGGATCCTGGCCCAGGGATGGCAGGTCCTCCTCACCACCCTGCCACCAGGGACATCTTGCAGGCCATCATCGAGTGTTGTGTGTGTCTACACAACCTGATGAGGATGCAGTACCCTGGGCTCCGCATCGGCATGGTGGACGAGGAGCACAGCCTTGTACAAGGGTCCTGGAGACGGCATGCACAGCTCGCCGACGTGCAGCATGTGCAGGTGGCCATTGGGACATCAGTCCTGGGAGGAGCCAGCACAAAGCCCTCAAGCACTACTTCAGCAGTCCAGTTGGTGTCATGCCCTGGCAGGACTGTGTGGTGAATGGTTGACAAGCCCACATGCCTCATCCACCGCAGTTGTGCACATGCAGCCACACATATTCCTCCCTCTCCCCTACCTGCAGCCATGATGACCACCACTGTGTGTCTGTCCCCTCTCCACTGTATCCTCTCATCACCCTCCACACCCCCCAAACCACATGCTGTGGCCCCCACATGGAATGGCATCGCGGCCCCACACGTACACCACCCTGTCAACATGGCCCCTCACCCACCAATAAAAGGATGTTCACCACGTACTGCAAACACAGACTGCGGTGGGAGTGGGTTGGATGCTACATGACACATATACTCTGCATATGGGGTTGCATGTGATGTTGGGGTCATCAATAAATGTTATTACGGCCTTGGGTGCTCTATCATGTGATGGTACAATGGTGTAATGGTGTCAGTATGACATACACAGCACGTCAGCTGCAGATCATGCACTGAATGGGATATGACTAACAGTCTCACACACACACACACACGCACACACACACACCTGTGACAGCAGGGTGACACATGACATATATGAAAAGACATCGGGTTCCACAACCATTATCAGAGTGTATTGACCACAGTTATCACACTGAAACATGGACACATAAGTACATGTGGATGAAAGCTACAGGTGTGGATGAAAGCTACAGGCTCTGCTGCCAATGAATATATAGTAGACCCCAGTCAATTCCACAGGAAAGGCTGAAGTACATGTACTCAGTACATGTGCACATATACATCAGATGTACCACATATGTGGGTGTAACTGACTGATATATTCTGACATTCTAGGTGAACCTTGCACATAACTAATAATGATATAGGTGTCATAGATCCACAATCAGTCAATAACCAGGTGATAATGAAATCCATGACAATGTCATGGATTAGGTCACAAACATATGAAATATCCATGCATATTCTCACACAAAACGGTACGTCCCTCGGCTGCCCCTTGTGTGCACTCAGAGTCAACACAGCAGGTCAAGGTCGGCCTGCATGTCGATCCTGCCACAATATTGGCTGCTGGGTGCTCCCCCCCAACGCACCTCCACATAAAATGGCGATGTGTATCAGGGGTGGGGTGTGAACAGGGAGGATCCCTCACTGAAACCATGCGCACCACCCACTCACCCACCAGCCGGCCCCATGCTAGCACCTTAACGCTACGTCAATACATGTACACTGTTGTCCACATGTATCAGGTATACCACATATGGGTAAGATGTCGTGTACCCATGTGTGATCAGGTTATTGGGTAAATATGATACATGTGTGCACAGTCGGACATGATCACTTCATCCTCGACCACTTGACTTTCTAGCCCACCCAAGGGTTTTTACAAATGTGCTAATTGTGCATTGATAAATGATGATAAATGTATTGTCATTTATCAATTGCAACTGCACACGTATAGTAACCTTTAAAGTTAATGAAACAAAATGTCAATGAAAATTATGGGTAGCTGAACACAAGACAACAGTTGGAACCTAAAATTTAACTTATGCCCTGGTGAGGCAGGCCAAACATGGCTCTCCAGCCTCATCAAGATTCTGGGGAATTGAGAAAATCTCAGCCCCACTCAGGAGTGGTGACATTATTTAAAAAAAACCCTCTTGTGCAGGGAAGCATTGTGGATTCATAAACTTCGCTCTTTAGAACCCTTGAGCTTAAATGAAGAGTTGATCTTGACTTGTTTTCTTTAATTTTACTGTCTTTACTGTATATTGTTTTCAGAATGACTGATCTTTTTATCTTATTGTGAACATTTTATGCTCGGTTTTTAGCCTCTTTTCACTTATCTGTGGGCGGGTTGTTTCCAGTGATTGTTGCAATGAGTGGTGTGTTCCCATCGCCACAGTCTAGCTGTGGCGATGGGAACACACCACTCATTTTCAGTGTTGGATTTTCAGGAAGACAGCACCCCCCCTTATGAACAATCACACCTGTGGATGATTTTTATTAAGGGCTTCACCACCCATTCTTTCTGAGGACTCTGATGAACATCGTAACATTAGTCTTTTTATGCACCTTAAATAAATCATTTAATTGCACAGACATCTGAGTTGAACCAGTGTTCCTTTTCTCTACATGTGTCGTCCTGACCTGGTTGCACCCGATTGTTGTGGCTGGAAGAAGCACGGAGACCTTTCCCTTCTCTACTTATCACTAACTGGGGTGCATAGTCATGCAGTGACCGGCAGCAGGTTCTGTGGTCTGTGTCTGTGCCAAACCTGTTTTTAGCTTGCCTTCTGCCGTATATTTGGTTTTATTATTTTTATTACTGAAATAGTATCACTATACCTCCATGTTCGTAATCCCTGGGGAACCAAAATGGAACTGTGGGCACTGCTGCTGCTGTCATGGCTGGCGTGCCAGCCCATCTGGGGGTTTGGTGACCTGTTGTCTCCTTTTTATCCTATGATGATTCAATACACCAGGGAGAGCCTTTTGCGCTGGAGCCATGTCACTGACCCGCCGACGGATTTTAATCCACCAGGATGGGATTTAGCATGCCCATCGGACAACAGGGTCAAGGACCACACCGCAAAACAGGATCAGGAAGCGGGGGCGCAGAGGAGGCGTTCGTCTCAGAGTTTTGGGTCACCCAGTTGGTTGGATAGAGACGCCGCAACAACAGACAAGTCCACGGGGGGGTGGGGGGGGGGGGGGGGTGACAGGTGCGTATCTATGTGAACAAGCACTGGTGTAAATCAGTCATGGTCAGAGAGAAATTCTGTACTGCCGATGCTGAATTGCTCACAGTTTCACTTCGTCCTCACTACCTGCCTCAGGAGTTTCCGCTGCTTTTCATCACTCTTGTTTGTATTCATCCTAAGGCGAACAGCAATAATGCTTGTGAACTAAATTTTCAAGCAACTCAACGGCTCCAAACAAGATCTCCCTACTTACTAATCATCATTCTTGGTGATATGAATAACTGCCCTCTGTCCAAAACATTTAAAGATTTTCAGCAGTACGTTACATGCCCTACCAGGCTTAATAAGATGCTGGACCTGTGCTACTGTTCAAAGAGGCATACAAATCCATCCCTCTTCCACCTTTAGGCCCATCTGACCATAATTGTGTGCACTTAATCCTCTCATACCACACTGCTCTTCAGTGGGGCAAGGTCCAGACTGTGCATATGAAGGACTGGTCAGTGGATGCCTGTTTATCACTCCAGCGGTGCCTGGACTGTACAGACTGAGATATGTTTAAGGAGTCCTGTTCTGATATTGATGAAGTGACTGACAGATGTTATCTGCAGTTGGAGTTTATATTGTGAGAATACAGTTATTCCAACTAAGGCTTTTAAATTGTATCCAAATGGTAAACCATGGGTTTCGAAATCCCTTAAGAGCTTATTGAAAAAAAAAAAGAGGATGGCTTTTAAGAAAGGTAACTTGCAGGTGTTATATAAGCTTCAAAAGGACATTAAAAGGGAAATCTGGGCAGGTAAACTTAAGTATAAAGAGAAAATAGAAACACAGCTCAGGATGAATAACCTGGGCTCTGTATGGGACAGCATGAAAGAAATTGTTGGAGTTAAGGAAGGAGGGAGGAGAAGAGTAGAACTAAATGGTTATAAATCTGACTTACTGTTGGCACAGAACCTTAACAGGTTTTCTGTCAGATTTGACTGACATGATTTTAGCAGTAAACACTCTGAACTTAAGATCAGTTGTTTGGCATGTCCTTCATTTATCGCTTCCTTCAATGAGCATCGTGTTATTACATGCTTTAAACAAGGAAAGTCTAAGAAAAGTCCAGGTCCAGATAACATTAGTGGTCACCTGCTTAAAGTATGTGCAGAGCAACTAGGCCCAATCTTTCACCACATATTTCTTATGTCGCTCTCCCAGCAGTGGGTGCCATTTCTGTGGAAGCAATCTGTGGTGGTACCTGTTGCCAAGGTTGGTCACCCTCAAACTCTTAATGATTTTAGGCCTGTTGCTTTGTCTTCCCTGGTTATGAAAGCTTTTGAGAAGCTTATCAAGGCAGAGCTCCTAGCTAAAGCTCTTGGTGCAAGATGGCACAATAACTCTTCTGAATCTTCTTTATAAACATCTAGAGGGGAGTGGAAATCATGCTAGGATGCTTTTCATTGATTTTTCATCTGCTTTCAACCTCATCTTTTAGCTGAAAAATTGCTGAATAATTTTAGCCTTAATCCTAGTCTAGTAGGTTGGATGCTGGATTTTCTGATCCAGAGATGTCAGAGGGTGACGGTGTGAAGAATAGAGTGAGCTGTCTAGCCTGTTAACATCATCCACTGATTCCCCACAGGGGTGTGTTCTATCCCCGCTATTGTACATCTTATACACCAATGACTGTCATAGCCTTTATGAAAATAGGTCCTTCAGACTTTTTTCAAGAAATACCTCTGGGAAGCATTAGCATGGCTGAAAGTCTTCAGCTTCTGGCCTAACTACAGCCCTATAACCTCCTGACACTTTAAGATTTTTTTCAAATGTGGATTCAATTAATATTCATACTTTTCAGCTAGTTCACAGTACGGCTGCACAATACGGCCAAATTATTGTATCTCAATACTGAAGCCAAATATTATGTCTGTATTGATATATATATATGACTCACTTTTATTGCCTGTTTTGTTATGTGGGCCGCTGAAGAGGAGGTACTGCTGGCCCACCACCACCAGAGGGCGCCCTGCTTGGAGTGCGGGCTCCAAGCACGAGAGGGTGCTAGACCCAGAAGAAGTGACAGCTGTCACTCATCGCACCAGCTGTCACTCATCTACACCACTATATAAGCCGGACTGCAACTCCACCTCCCCGCCGAGAAATCAACTACCGAAGAGGTAATTTTCTCTGCTGACTCGAACGTTAAGTAATAATCTGAACTTCTTTTGCAGCCGTTATCCTGTGGTGTTTGTCCTTATCTGTGGGATTGGCATTTGGTGTGACCAGCGACGGCTTCGCCTCACACCCCAAACCAGATAAGTGGTTAAACAGGAGCTGCACGAGTGTGTGATTGGAGGTGGAGGTGCTCCCTCCTAACTGAGTGCAGACTGTGGATTACTGAGTGTGCGACTTCACACTCATCCATCCTGTCTTGTTTTCTGCCAGCAGTACCAGGGTCGACAGCCGAAGACAGAGGCCACCTGGGGACTCGGGAATTGGCGGCTCCGGTGTTCTTCAGGCCATTGGTGGTGGAAGCCATGTGGGACGCGGCTCATCTCTCGTCGGGGGTCTTCTATCTTCGAGCCTGCCCACACGTCACCTGGAGTTAATTGACTATATATATTTTGTGTGTTTAGTTGTGTGTTGTCACAACATTAAATTGTTACTTATTGGCTTATTCATTGTCCGTTCCTTTGCGCCCCCTGTTGTGGGTCCGTGCTACGACACCTTCCCAACATGTTTTCTTCAGACAAGTCAGGGGATGGAAACATGAACATTTCCAAGTCACTGAATATGTCTTGGACTTTATTTACAACAATTATGAAGAAATACAAATGTTTCTTTCACCAAAACAACAAATCTAGTCTCAAATGTACTTTCTGTCAAATTGTAGCTGCACTTTCAGGTCTTCTTTTTAAGAAAATCCTTCTCTACACCACTTCACTAGGAAGCTGGATTTTATATTTTCATTTATTTAAATCAAGTTGTAGACATTTGCTTTTAGTTTGTGTTTAAGGAAGATAGTGTTACATTTTTTTTGTATTTGAAATGGCATAAACCAGGGGTGGCCAAGTTTGGTCCTCGAGAGCCACATTCCTGACACTCTTAGTTGTCTCCCTGCTCCAACACACCTGAATCCAATGAAAGGCTCATTAAAAGTCTGCTAACGAGTCTTTCATTGGATTCAGGTGTGTTGGAGCAGGGAGACAACTAAGAGTGTCAGGAATGTGGCTCTTGAGGACCGAACTTGGCCACCCCTGGCATAAACAAATTAAAATGTGTGAAATACCAAGTGTTCCAATACTTTTGAGGGTAAATGAGAGAAACACTCAGGAGCAGGTGTATTTTTAAGTGAAATGCATTGTCCTGGTGTCACTCAGACAGCAAAATTAAGAGGTTATTAAAAAAGTCCTTTCATTCCTTATTGGACTTATTCAACTAAACATAATCTTCTGGATTGTGTTTCTTCAAATAACTCAACTGTCTTTGCTTATCAATAAAAGACTCAATGTATTGTGCTGTTGAACATAACCACTGTGAAACAATCATTAAATATGGTGTTACTGATGTAATTCACCGATTTTCATTTGGTCACCGCTCTCTCAACACAATAGCACCGTGGTGAAGTCCAGAGCTTTTATACAGAACAAAGAAGGAATAAAGTAGCTGTGTTTCATTCAGCCCGAGCATCTTACAACACATATAAGCCAACAGAGCATGAATCAGCTGCCTGTCTGCTAGTTTTCTTCATCTAAAATCACCGGAGAAACGTGTATATATAAGCCAACCTGAATTAACAGAGAAATACCACTTTTAACAACACGGACCTCATTTCTGGCATAAAATACAGTTGTTTACTCACCAATATAACTTTGGTGTTATTAGAAGTCTACAGTTCAGACGACGTGCACTGCTCAGGTTCAAATCTGGCTTGAAGATTTTTCTTCTTCAACTAAGGTGGATTAGAACTTTTTGTGGTACACAGCACCAACACCTGTACAGGAGGGACCTCGCAGTCAATATGTGTCACCAGTTTCAAAATGCAACTGGCTTTTTTCAACCAGACATGAGGTGTTGTGACATGTCAGTCAACTGGTGTGGCACCTGGGGTGTCCAATCAGATTTCAGGGGAGTCCAGTGCCATCCTGGCCTCCTCTCTCCATTTGACATTTCCTGTTTCACTGTGGATTCAAAATTTGGCACTTCCTGCTTCAATCAATCTCAACTTGCCAGTGAATGAGATTCCTTCTATTGTCAATCCAGGAAGTGTTGATCTAGGAAGTGCTCAACATTGGACATTCCCTGTTTCACTGTGGACTCAAAATTTGGCACTTCCTGTTTGGGACACAGTGTACCATGAGTGAGCTTCACGCTGCTTCACTCATATAATTAACAAGCACTCTGTCACTTACTTTGTCCACACGTACCATGTTGTGTATTTTAGAATGTCAAGTGACACTTTCTGTACATCATGTGTCCTGTAATACTGAAAAAAAAGTTTCTATTTCACTTTTTCAAATTGCCTGATTAAGCTGTGTGTTTAGGGTCATTGTCCTGCTGAAAGATGAACCGTCGCCCCAGTCTGAGGTCAAGAGCGCTCTGGAGCAGGTTTCCATCCAGGATGTCTCTGTACATTGCTGCATTCATCTTTCCCTCAATCCTGACTAGTCTCCCAGTTCCTGCTGCTAAAAAACATCCCCACAGCATGATGCTGCCACCACCATGCTTCACTGTAGGGATGGTGCCTGGTTTCCTCCAAACATTACACCAAAGAGTTCAATCTTGTCTCATCAGACCAGAGAATTTTGTTTCTCATGGTCTGAGAGTCCTTCAGGTGTCTATTGGAAAACTCCAGGTGGGCTGCCATGTGCGTTTTACTAAAGAGTGGCTTCTGTCTGGCCACTCTACCATACAGGCCTGATTGGTGGATTGCTGCAGAGATGGTTGTCCTACTGGAAGGTTCTCCTCTCTCCACAGAGGAATGCTGGAGCTCTGACAGAGTGAGCATCGGGTTCTTGGTCATCTCCCTGACTAAGGCCCTTCTCCCCTGATTGCTCTAGGAAGAGTCCTGGTGGATCCAAACTTCTTCCATTCAAGGATGACCGAGGCCACTTTGCTCACTGGGACCTTCAAAGTAGCAGAGATTTTTCTGCACCTTTGTCCAGATTTGTGCCTCAAGACAATCCTGTTTCTACAGACAATTCCTTTGACTCCATGCTTGGTTTGTGCTCTGACTATCAACTGTTGGACCTTATATGTAGACAGGTGTGTGTCTTTCCAGATAATGTCCAATCAACTGAATTTGCCCCAGGTGGACTCCAGTTAAGCTGTAGAAACATCTCAAGGATGATCAGTGGAAACAGGATGCAGCTGAGCTCAATTTTAAGCTTCATGACAAAGGCAGTGAATACTTAAGGACATGTCATTTTTAGTTTTTTTATTTTTAATAAATTTGCAAAAATCTCAGAATGAGGTTTTTCACAGAGTTATTACGGGGTATTGTGTGTAGAATTTTGAGGGGGAAAAAGAATTTATCCATTTTGGAATAAGATTGTAACATAACAAAATATGGAAAAAGTGAAGCATTGTGAATACTTTCTGGATGCTCTGTATTTTCATTTTGCTACTAGGCAATGGAAATGGATAATGGAAACTGGCCTACTGTTTCCCACATTTATTTACAACTGATAGATGTGTTTGTCTCTTCTCCAAAACTCTCCATAGCTCCAAAACTAAAATATAACAACAGAAAAAATGACAAAGTGGTACACAAAACAAACATATCAAAAATGTAAAAAAAAAAAAGAAAGAAAAGGAAATAGATAAATGGTGACAGAGAAATTAAGACAGAGAGGTGGGGAAAACATAATAACGAATTGGACAAAAAGCAGAAACACCTCATTTGGAAGACAGAATAAACATCTGGAACAGGTCAAAGTCTTTATCAGGTGCTTAAGCAGCAAACTGGAACAAATCCACGACTGTGAGGCTGTCACTCAAACACATAATGCTTCACACTGCTCAGACACAGCCACATTCAGCACAAAGCTTCTCAGATTTTCAACAAGATTGTGCCGTGGACAACTGCCTTGGTGTTTTGGTGCGCATTTCTTTGTTTGTTTTTGTGTGTTGAGTCCTTCTGCTACCTGGGGATCATCATCATCCAGGACCTCACGTGGGAGTGAAACGTCAGCACTTTCCCCAAGAGAGCACAACAGAAGATGTACTTTCTGTGGCCGCTTAGGAAGTTCATCCTGCCAAAAACAGTGATTGTGAGCTTCTGCAGTGCCATCATTGAGTCTATCCTCTCCTCTTCCACCACCATCTGGTACACTGCTGTCACTGTTTCCTGCTATTTGGATTAGTCACGTTATTTCCTAGTTTGGTTTCCCCTTTTGTTTTGCTCATGCATTATTGCTTGTCTGGAACAAGTCACGTTATACACTGTTAGTTTTTTGCCACTTACTTTACTTGCTTTGCACCATTGGTTTTTCAGCCACTTAGTTATCTTGCCCTAGTTCACTTTGCTTTTGCCTCACTGCTCTCTCTTGCAGTACTTTTGTCTTTCCCAGTCACACCCCCTTCCAACACCTTCTGCACACCTGCTTCTCATTTCTCCTCTAATTACAGCACCAGTTATTTAAGCCCTCACAGTCTCACTACTCACTGCCAGATTGTTGATTTCATGTCACTCTCCAGCATTAGTGTTGTGTGACAGGAGAGAAGGTTAGCACTCCCCTTGACAAGGATGGAAGTGGCCCCTGTGGCCTGCAACACATATACGGTTAAGGCACTGCCACCTACTTCGTGGCATCTCTAACCAAGTTTTTTACGTAATTATTGTCTGGCCTTGCCTTACAATATAAAGCGCCTTGGGGCAACTGTTTGTTGTGATTTGGCGCTATATAAAGAAATTGATTGATTGATTGATTGATAGTTTCAAGTACTCCTTTGCCTTGTTTTTTGCCTGCCGGATTTTTGACCTTGCTTTGTCCTCGACCTTGAGTTTGCCTTTGTCTCTGATTGCCTCCTCGCTGTGTATTTTGACCTGTGCCTGTCTGTTGAACCACGCCTCAGCCTTTCACCTGTCTGTTACCGTTGCCTCACTGCTGGATCACCTGTGTACCGACTCCCTGCTTGCTTTGATGATTAAACCTTGTACTTTCTCCATCCCTGGTGAGAACTTGCATTTGTGTCCACCTGTTATGGGCCACGCTGCCACCATGCCTGACATTATTGTTTTTTATGCACCTATTACTTCTTACAGAATTTTTTTTTTATTATTATTGTTTATGCACCAATGACACCAGATGAAATTCCTTGAAAGTGAGAACTTACTTGCCAATAAATTCAATTCTGATTCTATTTCTTATGTTTTCAACCCTTCACTCTTTGTGGTCCAGGTGTTTTTTGTAGATTTTACCATAATTTCAGTTATTCCTATCTTAAGGTACTTTTAAAAATATAATTCCTATATGTTGTTCCATCAGAATGTTCACAACAATCTCACCTTTCATAATGTGTGTCGCATATTTGTCAAGAATCCTGTCTGTAGAAATATTTTGACTCAAAAACTGAAAACAAAATGAAATGCATGGTTTGTAAATTATTAAAATGTTAATGGAAAAAATACATTTTTATTCATGTGGATGAATTGTTTTGGTGCTAGAAATGGCTAGAAATGTCTGAGACTCACAAAGCAGTGGAATGTACAAAGGAAATTGCATATCAATGTAAAAAAAGGAATCAAAAAAATAAAATCACTCTTTTCCAGCTTGATGTTTTTGTCTTTCCTCCACACAGAAATGTCCACAAACATTTGTCATTGGGTGAAAAGTGGAAAGTCAGGTGATGGTCTAGTGGTTAAGCATTGGGCTTGACACCATAGGATCCTCGGTTCAAATCCCAGGCTGAACGGAAAATCACTAAGGGCCCTTGGGCAAGGTCCTTAATCCCCTATTGCTCCCAGTGTGTAGTGAGTGCCTTGTATTGCAGCACCCTAACATTAGGGTGAATGTGAGGCATTATTGCAAAGCTCATTGAGTGTGGTGGGGCCAAACCATTCACAGGTTTAAAAACAAACATAAGAATTTTAAAATCAATTCTAGTCTGAACTGGAAGCCAATGCAGAGCATAGAGGACTGGGGTGATGTGTTCAGGTCTATGTGTGTTAGTTAACAGACGTGCTGCAGCATTTTGAACCAGCTGAAGTTGACTGAGGGAAGACTGGGAGACTCCAACGTGAAGCCCATTGCAATAGTCCAGCTGAGAACTAATAAAAGCATGAATGGCTTTTTCCAGATGTACACAGTTTTAAAAAGGCTTCACCTTCACTAAAAGCCGTAATTGATAAAAGCGCAATTTGACCACAGAGTCGATTTCTTTGTAAAAGTTAAAACCACTGTCAAACATCACCCCAAGATTTCTGACAGGTTTAACCGACAATCTTCCAACGTCCTCCAACTCTTGTGCATAAAACTTGTGTGTATGCACCAAACAGCAGTTTGGAGTATTGGGCCGTCTTGGAGTCCCTGAATGGAGTCCTGTATGGGACTCCGGTGGGGAACTCCATTGTTCTGCTGGGGGACTTCAACGCACACGTGGGCAATGACAGAGACACCTGGAGAGCAGTGACTGGGAGGAATGGCCTCCCCGATCTAAACCCGAAAGGTCGTTTGTTATTGGACGCCTGTGCTAGTCATGGACTGTCCATAACGAACACCATGTTTGAACATAAGGATGCTCATAAGTGTAGATTGTACCAGAGCACCATAGGCCAAACAATGATGATCAATTTTGTGATTGTATCATCTGATCTGAGGCCGCATGTTCTGAACACTCAAGTGAAAAGAGGGGCAGAGCTGTCAACTGATCACCATCTCGTGGTGAGTTAAATTTAATTCAATTTATTTCATTTATATAGAGCCAAATCACAACAAGGCTGCCTCAAGGCGCTTCACACAAGCAGGGTTGGGTAGGATTACTTTGAAATGTAATCCAAAAGTAATCAGATTACAAGTCATCCAAATCTATGTACATACATACATGTAATCCACATGTATTCTTTCAAAGTAATCCTACCCAACCTTGCACACAAGTAAGGTCTAACCTCCAACCCCCAGAGCAACAATGGTAAGGAAAAACTCCCTCTGAGGAAGAAGCCTCAAGCAGACCAGACTCAAAGGGGTGACCCTCTGCTTGGGCCATGCTACAGACAGAAATTACAAAACAATTCACAAAACAAACATACAGGAAATGTTGCACAGGTTGGTTTCTGGAACAGTTGGATCAGAGAGTGGGGGAGGAGTTTGGACAGACCTGTTAAGGCCAAACTGATAGTGCGGGTGAGCTGGGAACATCTGGAGGAGTCCACTGTCCAACAGATCTTCAACTCACACCTCTGGCAGAGCTTTTCTAGCATCCCTGTGGAGGTTGGGGGCATTGAACCAGAATGGTCAATGTTCAAAGCTTCCATTGCTGAAGTTGCAGCGGGCAGCTGTGGCCTGAAAGTTTTGGATGCCTCAAGGGGTGGCAATTCTTGTACACCGTGGTGGACACCGGTGGTTGGAGAAGCCATCTGACTGAACAAAAAACACCAGAGGTGCAGTGGAGTGATTGCGTATCTTCCCAAATATGGGTACAGGACACAAGTCCGCCCACTGCAAGAAGATTAGGCCCTACCTGAGTTCTGAACAAGCAGCCAACAACCCACATTCCAGCACACATCCATCGCACAGCAACTGATTATGAACACCACCTGAGAGCATCCAGGCCACAAACCACATCTAGGTCCCACACGAACATAAAGTGCCACACTGACCATGGAGGCCACACCAGACCTAAGAACCTCTCCCCAAGCAAAGGGACAACATAATTTATATTATTTGATTGTAAGTTCTTTAATAATTCAGATGATATCAAAATCAAATCAAATCAAAATCAATTTTATTTATATTGCGCCAAATCACAACAAACAGTTGCCCCAAGGCGCTTTATATTGTAAGGCAAGGCCATACAATAATTATGTAAAACCCCAACGGTCAAAACGACCCCCTGTGAGCAAGCACTTGGCAACAGATGATAACAGATGATAATAAAATGTTTTTACTGATGTATAGATGTAAAGAGGCCAGCAGATGTCGCTGTGCATATGTAGTTAGTAAACTTCACTCCCCAACAGCTCAAAAGGATTCTCTGCTCACAAGGCCAAAGTCCTAGTTTAGAGAGTCTGCCTCCCATGTCAAGGATTGTGACTTTGTCGGAGTCATGGACTCCGAATGGACGGAGTCAAACAACACAACACAGAGTGCAGCTGCTACATAGAAATGAAAATGATACATTTTATCATTCTTGATTAAATTTGTAAACATTTGGGCATCTTGGTGGCCCAGTGGCTGGCTTACACAGCCCAGTCTCACAGGGTTTTTTTCGTGCTCCCGTGATGAATGAGTCAAATTTTCATGATGCGTTTTTTTTAAACTCACAATTCCTAACCCTAGTCCTACCCCCGACCCTAACTTAACTATACCTAATCTTTTCGTCACAATATTATGAACCAGTAGATTAATGTATATTTTGTGCTGCTGAATCACGACTTGCTGTGAGACCAGGTTGGACTGACATTAACACCAATGCCTTCATTTCATCATGATGATGTAAATGAAGTCACAGACATATTAATATAATTATAATTAATATAATATAATTAATATAATGTTAGCTCATTATTTTAATCCTGTGTGAACCTTAGGAGTGGTTAGTGTTTTCATTAGCTGTTAGTTTGCACTAGCTTCTGCACCACGGCCTACTGTGTTGGAAATTATTAATCTGTCACTAAAATCAGGGCTGATCCTCGATCCTGATGATCAATCGTTTCCATCTCACCCTGTCCTCTGTATCTTCCTCTGTCACACCAACCACTTGCATGTCCTCCCTCAGTACATCCATAAATCTCCTCTTTGTCCTCCCTCTTCTCCTCCTGCCTGGTGGTTCAATCCTCAGCATCCTTCTCCCTATAGACCTGGGTCCCTCCTCTGCACATGTCCAAACCATCTCAATCTCACCTCTCTGACTTTCTCTCCAAACTGTCCCACCTGAGCTGTTCCTCTGATATGTTCATCTCTAATCCTGTCCATCCTCGTCACTCCCAAAGAGAATCGCTACATCTCCAGCTCCGCCTCGTGTCTTTTTGTTTGCGCCACCATCTCTAAGCTGTCCAACATAGCTGGTCTCACTACTGTCTTGTAGACTTTCCTCTTCACTCTTGCTGATATTCTTTGGTCCCAAATCACTCCTGCCGCCTTTCTCCACCCACTCCACCCTTACAAAAACTTCTGACTGTCCAAATAATGATGGACCTGTCTCTTGTTGGAAAACAATCGTTTTTTTTTTTTTAACTGGCAGCTCAGTTGTTCTGTTCAGCATCAGTGTTTAAAGAACACAGGAGAATAAGGAGCAAATATGAAGCAAACAATCTGTAAAATCTAGTTGAGGTTCAAATCAAATCAAATCAAATCAATTTTATTTATATAGCGCCAATCACAACAAACAGTTGCCCCAAGGCGCTTATATTGTAAGGCAAGGCCATACAATAATTACGGAAAAACCCCAACGGTCAAAACGACCCCCTGTGAGCAAGCACTTGGCGACAGTGGGAAGGAAAAACTCCCTTTTAACAGGAAGAAACCTCCAGCAGAACCAGGCTCAGGGAGGGGCAGTCTTCTGCTGGGACTGGTTGGGGCTGAGGGAGAGAACCAGGAAAAAGACATGCTGTGGAGGGGAGCAGAGATCGATCACTAATGATTAAATGCAGAGTGGTGCATACAGAGCAAAAGAGAAAGAAACAGTGCATCATGGGAACCCCCAGCAGTCTAAGTCTATAGCAGCATAACTAAGGGATGGTTCAGGGTCACCTGATCCAGCCCTAACTATAAGCTTTAGCAAAAAGGAAAGTTTTAAGCCTAATCTTAAAGTAGAGAGGGTGTCTGTCTCCCTGATCTGAATTGGAAGCTGGTTCCACAGAAGAGGAGCCTGAAAGCTGAAGGCTCAAGTGATGGTCAAGTGATGGCTTTTTAAGTAAAGGTTTAATTACTGCCACCTTAAAAGCCTGTGGTACATAGCCAGCTAATAAAGATAGATTGATCCATATTTAGGATCGAAGCATTAATTAATGGTAGGGGCTTCCTTGAGCAGCCTGGTAGGAATGGGGTCTAATAGACATGTTGATGGTTTGAGGAAGTAACTAATGAAAATAAACTCAGACAGAACAATCGGAGAGAGAAAGAGTCTAACCAAATACCGGCATTACTGAAAGCAGCAAAGATAACGATACGTCTTGGGATGGTTATGAGTAATTTTTTCTCTAATAGTTAAAATTTTATTAGCAAAGAAAGTCATGAAGTCATTACAGTTAAAGTCTAAAGGAATACTTGGCTCAATAGAGCTCTGACTCTTTGTCAGCCTAGCTACAGTGCTGAAAAGAAACCTGGGGTTGTTCTTATTTTCTTCAATTAGTGATGAGTAGTAAGATGTCCTAGCTTATGGAGGGCTTTTTTATAGAGCAACAGACTCTTTTTCCAGGCTAAGTGAAGATCTTCTAAATTAGTGAGACGCCATTTCCTCTCCAACTTACGGGTTATCTGCTTTAAGCTGCGAGTTTGTGAGTTATACCACGGAGTCAGGCAACTTCCCGATTAAAGCTCTCTTTTTCAGAGGAGTACAGCATCCCAAATGTTGTCTTCAATGAGGATGTAAAACTATGACGAAGATACTCTATCTCACTTACAGAGTTTAGGTAGCTACTCTGCACTGTGTTGGTCTTAGCCGGTTTTAGCATGGCGGCTTCTCCTGTCTCTCCCCGCACTTTTCTGCTCTGGGTCTGTGAAATGTTTAGTTATTCCTCGGCCTCCTTAGCAGTAATGGTACTTGTAATAAGTTAGATTATTCGTAGCTTTGGAGGCAGGTGGGCAAATTGGAGACTCGGCTCCGCACCGTGGAAAATTCTACAGCTAGCACGGCCCCCTGTAGTCGGTGCGGACCAAGGTAGCTTAGCCGCTGTTAGTTTCCCTCTGGCAGATCCCGAGCAGCCGGGGAAGCAGGCCCGACTGGGTGACTGTGAGGGAGGAAGCGTAGCCCTAAACAGAAGCCCCGTGTACACCGCCCACCCGTTCACATTTATAACCGTTTTTCCCACTCGGTGATCACACCCGCCGAGGATCAAACTCTGGTTATTGGTGACTCTGTTTTGAGAAATGTGAAGTTAGCGACACCAGCAACCATAGTCAATTGTCTTCCGGGGGCCAGAGCAGGTGACACTGAAGGAAATTTGAAACTGCTGGCTAAGGCTAAGCGTAAATTTGGTAAGATTGTAATTCACGTCAGCAGTAATGACACCCGGTTACGCCAATCGGAGGTCACTAAAATTAACATTGAATCGGTGTGTAACTTTGCAAAAACAATGTCGGACTCTGTAGTTTTGTCTGGGCCCCTCCCCAATCGGACCGGGAGTGACATGTTTAGCCGCGTGTTCTCCTTGAATTGCTGGCTGTCTGAGTGGTGTCCAAAAAATGAGTTGGGCTTCATAGATAATTGGCAAAGCTTCTGGGGAAAACCTGGTCTTGTTAGGAGAGACGGCATCCATCCCACTTTGGATGGAGCAGCTCTCATTTCTAGAAATCTGGCCAATTTTCTTAAATCCACCACAGACTAAAACAGTTAAATCTGGTCGATTAAACATTAGGTCTCTCTCTTCTAAGTCCCTGTTAGTAAATAATATAATAATTGATCAACATATTGATTTATTCTGCCTTACAGAAACCTGGTTACAGCAGGATGAATATGTTAGTTTAAATGAGTCAACACCCCCGAGTCACACTAACAGCCAGAACGCTCGTAGCACGGGCCGAGGCGGAGGATTAGCAGCAATCTTCCATTCCAGCTTATTAATTAATCAAAAACCCAGACAGAGCTTTAATTCATTTGAAAGCTTGACTCTTAGTCTTGTCCATCCAAATTGGAAGTCCCAAAAACCAGTTTTATTTGTTGTTATCTATTGTCCTCCTGGTCGTTACTATGAGATTCTCTGTGAATTTTCAGACCTTTTGTCTGACTTAGTGCTTAGCTCAGATAAGATAATTATAGTGGGCGATTTTAACATCCACACAGATGCTGAGAATGACAGCCTCAACACTGCATTTAATCTATTATTAGACTCAGTTGGCTTTGCTCAAAATGTAAATGAGTCCACCCACCACTTTAATCATATCTTAGATCTTGTTCTGACTTATGGTATGGAAATTGAAGACTTAACAGTATTCCCTGAAAACTCCCTTCTGTCTGATCATTTCTTAATAACATTTACATTTACTCTGATGGACTACCCAGCAGTGGGGAATAAGTTTCATTACACTAGAAGTCTTTTATATTATTTACTAACAGGGACTTAGAAGAGAGAGACCTAATGTTTAATCGACCAGATGTAACTGTTTTAGTCTGTTGTGCAGTTGAAGGTGCTATATTATTTTTTTCTTTTTGAATTTTTATGCTTAAATAGATTTTTACTGGTTATTGGTGGTCTGGTAGCAGGCACCGTCTCTATGGGGATGGGGTAATGAGGGGATGGCAGGGGGAGAGAAGCTGCAGAGAGGTGTGTAAGACTACAACTCTGCTTCCTGGTCCCAACCCTGGATAGTCACAGTTTGGAGCATTTAAGAAAATTGGCCAGATTTCTAGAAATGAGAGCTGCTCCATCCAAAGTGGGATGGATGCCGTCTCTCCTAACAAGACCAGGTTTTCCCCACAAGCCTTGCCAATTATCTATGAAGCCCACCTCATTTTTTGGACACCACTCAGACAGCCAGCAATTCAAGGAGAACATGCGGCTAAACATGTCACTCCCGGTCCGACTGGGGAGGGCCCAGAGAAAACTACAGAGTCCGACATTGTTTTTGTTGCCCCTGATCCGGCCAAGGTTGCGGCGGTGAGAGATTGGCCCCAACCAACAAGCCGTAGGAAGCTGCAACAGTTCCTCGGTTTCGCTAATTTCTATAGGAGGTTCATTAAGGGCTACAGTCAGGTAGTTAGCCCCCTGACAGTCCTGACCTCTCCAAAAGTCCCCTTCACCTGGTCGGATCGGTGCGAAGCCGCGTTCAAGGAGTTGAAACGACGGTTCTCTACTGCGCCAGTTTTGGTGCAGCCCGACCCTAGCCGCCAGTTCATGGTTGAAGTGGACGCCTCTGACTCAGGGATAGGAGCCGTGCTGTCCCAGAGCGGAGAGACCGATAAGGTTCTTCACCCGTGTGCCTACTTTTCACGCAGGTTGACCCCGGCTGAACGGAACTATGACGTCGGCAATCGAGAACTCCTTGACGTGAAAGAGGCTCTTGAGGAGTGGAGACACCTGTTGGAGGGAGCGTCTGAGCCATTCACGGTTTTCACTGACCATCGGAACCTGGAGTATATCAGGACCGCCAAGCGGCTGAACCCCAGGCAAGCCCGCTGGTCACTGTTCTTCGGGCGTTTTGACTTCCTGATCACCTATCGCCCCGGGACCAAGAACCAGAGGTCGGATGCCTTGTCCCGGGTACACGAAGAGGAGGTCAAAACTGCACTGTCAGATCCACCAGAGCCCATCCTGCCTGAGTCCACTATCGTGGCCACCCTCACCTGGGACGTGGAGAAAACCGTCCGGGAGGCCCTGGCACGGAGCCCGGACCCAGGAACAGGTCCGAAGAACCGTCTGTACGTCCCACCAGAGGCCAGAGCTGCAGTCTTGGACTTCTGTCACGGTTCCAAGCTCTCCTGTCATCCAGGGGTGCGAAGGACCGTGGCAGTTGTCCGGCAGCGCTTCTGGTGGGCGTCTATGGAGGCAGACGTCCGGGAATATATCCAGGCCTGCACCACCTGTGCCAGGGGCAAGGCAGTACACACGCAGGCCCAAGGACTCCTCCAGCCGCTGCCGGGTGCCTCATCGCCCCTGGTCCCACATCGGCCTGGATTTCGTCACGGGCCTCCCGCCGTCCCAGGGCAACACCACCATCTTCACGATAGTGGACCGTTTCTCCAAGGCGGCCCTCTTCGTGGCCCTCCCGAAGCTCCCAACAGCCCAGGAGACAGCAGACCTCCTGGTCCACCACGTTGTCCATCTGCATGGGATACCCTCCGACATCGTCTCAGATCCTCACACGTCTGGAGGAGCTTCTGCAGGGAACTGGGGGCCACCGTGAGCCTCTCGTCCGGGTACCATCCACAGATGAACGGACAGGCAGAGCGGGTCAACCAGGAACTGGAACAGACCCTCCGCTGCGTCACATCCGCGCACCCGATGGCCTGGAGTAACCATCTGGCCTGGATTGAGTATGCGCATAACAGCCAGGTGTCTTCGGCCACTGGCCTCTCCCCATTTGAAGTGTGTTTGGGGTATCAGCCCCCGTTGTTTCCCGTGGTGGAGGGAGAGGTCAGTGTGCCCTGCTCTGCCTTGTTGAAGGCCCGGACGAGGGCGAAGACCCATGCAGACCGCCGGCGATCCCCGGCCCCTGCTTACCAGCCGGGCAGGAGGTGTGGCTTGCCACGAAGGACATCCCCCTCCAGGTGGACTCCCCGAAACTTCAGGACAGGTACATTGGCCCCTTCAAGATCCTCAAAGTCCTCAGTCCTGCCGGATGGATCCGCAGTGAAGCTCCAACTCCCGGCTTCACTGCGGATCCATCCGGTTTTCCATGTGTCCCATATCAAACCTCATCACACCTCACCCCTCTGTGCTCCCGGACCGGCGCCCCCTCCTGCTCGGATCATCGACGGGGGGCCGGCTTGGACGGTGCGCCGGCTCCTGGACGTCCATCGGATGGGTCGGGGGTTCCAGTACTTGGGGACTGGGAGGGGTATGGACCCGAAGAACGCTCCTGGGTGAAGAGGAGCTTCATCCTGGATCTGGCCCTCCTGGCCGACTTCTACCGTCGACACCCCAACAAGCCGGGTCGGGCGCCAGGAGGCGCCCGTTGAGGGGGGGGTCCTGTTGTGTGTGGGCCGCCAGAAGAGGAGGTACTGCTGGCCCATCACCAGTGGGCGCTCTGCCTGAAGTGCGGGCTTCAGGCACGAGAGGGCGCTGCCGCCATGGACACAGCCGGGGGTGACAGCTGTCGCTCATTACCTCTTGACAGCTGTCACCCATCTACTCAACATCATCTCACTCCATAAAGACCAGACGTATCTCCACCTCGTTGCCGAGATATCATACTTCATTGGAGGTAATATCCTCAGCCTTTTGTAAATCTGTTTTATTGTGAGTGTTGCAGGAGAACCGGTCGTTTTTGAGGAGGCTGTGCATGCTACGAATAAGCTACCTTATTACAAGTACCATTACTGCTAAAGGAGGCCAAGGAATAACTAAACATTTCACACCCAGAGCAGAAAAGTGCGGGAGAGACAGGAGAAGCCGCCATGCTAAACCGGCTAAGAGATAGTAGCTGCGCTAAGCTAGCGGATTCCTAAAAACACACAAAGTGAATAATGTGTAAATAATTTAGAGGTGATTCAGAAGAGAGAGTGCTTTAGTTAAGGCACGTGAAGATTACACTGTCAAACAACTCGTTATCTAGTTATCTAGATCAATCTAACTGTGCAGATTAAACAGCTAACAGATACAGCAAAACACTGCTGTGCTCTGGAACAGGAAGTGATACAATACCGCAGTGAGAGCCAACCTGCTCTCGTATCACGGCTGAGTGTTTCAGTTCATCTTGTGCACTTGAAAGGAAGGCAGCGCTCAGGTGGGAGATGAAGCAGAGACGATCTTTTCTAACAAACACAACAAAGCTGTGGTTGATTTGGTGGGACGAGGTTGAAGGCTCCCTGATAACCCGGGCAGCTGTGCACAACAAAACAAGAGCACTGAGATCATAATGTCACAAAAGATTTATTGTGCTTGTATTTGAAATGGATACGAAGCTTATCCTTCAAAATGTGATGAATGTTTACTGGAAGCTGTTTGTTTTTCTTACTTGAGCTTTATTTCTCTTTTCAGGAGCAGTACCGTGTATTTGCAATTAGTATTATTCATCAAATTATTCCTGCTATTTCACAGAAAACACAGTGATTTGTAAACAGGGGCGTAACAACGGTTGCCGCATTACCCCAAGCACGTCAAGTCTGGGATCACACCCTGGTGCTGTATTTGCCTCGTCCAATGACACCACAGAATTACCTTGGTTCCCGGATCTACCCAGGCACACCAACCCAGTTCCATTCCCACATATAATATAATACTAAATAATAATAAAATAATAATAATAATAATATAATAATAATATATAATAATATATAACTAGGACTGCAAGCAGTCATATACGGGCCCTCATTCTGCGTGACCGCCTACCCAGGGTAGTGTGATCCCTTGTGAACAGATGTGGGCATGTGCGTACAGGGGCAACCACTCATCCCACAGTTCAAATTTCAAGCAAATCACACAATGCATGAAGGAGTTATGACATGTGTACAAACAGAGGGGCCAGGTGTGTTGAGGGGCCAACTGTCATCATACATGTAAAGTTTCAAGTCAATCAGGCAAAGCATGAAGGAGTTATCATGACTTGATGTTCCATGGCGACGGGTCAAAATGGCGCCATCATAGTGGCCACACCCTTCAACATAGGGAAAAGCGTTCGATAACTTTTGATCAGTCATCTCTGGATGATCTGGAAGAAATTTGAAGTGCATTGGACAAAATCCCAAGGAGGAGTTTGTTCAAATACAATGTGTGGAAATCATTGTAAAATGAGAAGAAAATTCAAAATGGCCAACTTCCTGTTTGGAGTAGACTCATGGTGCAAGAAACTTTTTTGTACGACTATGCAAGTCACACATGTGTACCAATTTTCATCCCCTACTCCAAAAAAACCCCTATGGGAAGGGGTTTTTGAAATTTTCAAGGGGGCGCTATTGAGACACTTTGCCCCGCCCATGGGCGAGGCCCCTATGAATTGTAGAAGATTGTCATGCTTGACCTGTGTATCAATTTCATGATGATATGACAAAATTAAAGCTGTCAAAAGGAAGAACCTAATTTCATGGCGAAGGGGCGATATTCGGTACGCCACCACACAGAAGCCGTTACTCGTAAGTTCACAGCGATCATCTCCTATGTTCACCAACTTGTTCTGCATGTTTTAGAAGTGGAAGGAAGTTGATGGTGTTAAGTATGTGACATCAGGACCTCTTAAAGTAAAAATAGGACATTTCACGCCACCACCGGGGGCGCTATGGCGCAGGTTGGAACTTAAGATATGTAGACGTTCAGGGTGGAGCCCTCATCATGTCCAGCAAGTTTGAAGGATCTACGATGAAGTATGTGGGCGTGACAGCCGTTCGAAGTGATTACAGGGGCTGAATGAGATCACGGATCGCAACCGATACTCTCTGTCCTTGTTAGATTCAGTGTTCACGCCCCTGCATGGAGCCCAAATTTTCACAAAGCTGGATCTTAGAAATGCCTGGTTCGGATCCGGAAGGGAGACGAATGGAAGACGGCATTTAACACCACGTTAGGTCACTTACCTTGTCATGCTGTTCGGCCTCACTAACGCCCCCGTGACAATCCAAGCTTTGGTAAATGATGTCTTGCGGGACTTTCTGCATCGGTTTGTCTTCGTATATCTAGACGATATACTCATCTTTCCCCGGATCCTGAGACTCATGTTACGCATGTACGTCAGGTCCTGCAGCGGTTGTTGGAGAACCGGCTGTTTGTGAAGGGCGAGAAGTGCGAGTTCCACCGTACTTCTTTGTCCTTCCTGGGGTTCATAATCTCCTCCAAATCCGTCACCCCTGATCCGGCTAAGGTTGCGGCGGTGAGAGATTGGCCCCAACCAACAAACCGTAGGAAACTGCAACAGTTCCTCGGTTTTGCAAATTTCTACCGGAGGTTCATCAAGGGCTACAGTCAGGTAGTTAGCCCCCTGACAGCCCTGACCTCCACTAAAGTCCCCTTCACCTGGTCGGATTAGTGCAAAGCCACGTTTAGGGAGTTGAAACGCCGGTTCTCGACTGCGCCAGTCTTGGTGCAGCCCGATCCAAATTGCCAGTTTATAGTTGAAGTGGATGCCTCTGACTCAGGGATAGGAGCCGTGCTATCCCAGAGCAGGGAGTCCGACAAGGTTCTCCACGCTTGTGCCTATTTCTCTCACAGGTTGACCCCAGCTGAAAGGAATTATGACGTCGGCAATCGGGAACTTCTTGCGGTGAAGGAGGCTCTAGAGGAGTGGAGACACCTGTTGGAGGGAGCTTCGGTTCCATTCACGGTTTTCACGGACCATCGGAACCTGGAGTACATTCGGACCGCCTAGCGTCTGAACCCCAGGCAAGCCCACTGGTCACTGTTCTTCGAGCGTTTTGACTTCCGGATCACATACCGCCCCGGGATGAAGAACCAACGGTCCGACGCCCTGTCCCGGGTGCACGAGGAGGAAGTCAGGACCGAGCTGTCAGACCCGACTGAAACCATCATTCCCGAGTCTACTGTTGTGGCCACCCTTACCTGGGACGTGGAGAAGACCATCCGGGAGGCCCTGACATGGAACCCGGACCCGGAAACTGGACCGAAGAACAAGATGTACATCCCACCAGAGGCCAGGGCTGCAGTCCTAGACTTCTGTCACGGTTCCAAGCTCTCCTGCCATCCAGGGGTGCGAAGAACCGTGGCAGTTGTCCGGCAGCGCTTCTGGTGGGCGTCTCTGGAAGCCGACATCCGGGAGTACGTCCAGGCCTGCACCACCTGCGCCAGGGCAAGGCGGACCACCACAAGATCCAAGGCCTCCTCCAGCCTCTGCCCGTGCCTCATCGCCCCTGGTCTCACATCGGCCTGGACTTCGTCACGGGCCTTCCACCGTCCCAGGGCATGACTACCATCCTCACGATAGTGGACCGGTTCTCCAAGGCGGCCCACTTCGTGGCCCTCCCGAAGCTCCCGACGGCCCAGGAGACTGCAGACCTCCTGGTCCACCATGTCGTGCGTCTGCATGGGATTCCATCGGACACTGTCTCAGATCGTGGTCCTCAGTTCTCCTCCCAGGTCTGGAGGAGTTTCTGCAGGGAACTGGGGGCCACTGTAAGTCTCTCGTCCGGGTACCACCCCCAGACGAACAGACAGTTAGAGCGGGCGAACCAGGAATTGGAGCAGGTCCTCCGCTGCGTGACCTCCGCGCACCCGACGGCCTGGAGTGACCATCTGGCCTGGATAGAGTACGCTCATAATAGCCAAGTGTCATCTGCCACCGGCCTCTCCCCATTTGAGGTATGTTTGGGGTAGCAGCCCCCATTGTTTCCACTCATGGAGGGAGAGGTCGGGGTGCCCTCGGTCCAGGCCCATCTGAGGAGGTGCCGTCGGGTGTGGCGTACCGCCCGCTCTGCCCTACTCAAAGCCCGGACGAGGGCTAAGGCCCATGCAGACCGCCGGCGTGCCCCGGCCCCTACGTATTAGCCCGGGCAGGTGGTTTGGCTATCTACAAAGGACATCCCCCTACAAGTGGAATCCGAAAAACTGAAGGACAGATACATAGGACCCTTCCCCATCTTAAACGTTCTCAGCCCAGCCGCAGTGAAGCTGGCAGCTTTAGCTTCACTTGCGGATACATCCGGTCTTTCATGTGTCACGACTCAAACCCTGCCACACCTCTCCACTGTGTGCCCCTGGACCGGCGCCGCCGCCTGCCCGGATCATTGACGGGGAGCCGGCTTGGACTGTACGCCGGCTCCTGGACGTCCGTCGGAAGGGCCGGGGGTTCCAGTATTTGGTGGACTGGGAAGGATACGGACCCGAAGAACGCTCCTGGGTGAAGAGAAGCTTCATCCTGGACAATCCTGGCCGACTTCTACACCCGGCACCCGGACAAGCCTGGTCGGGCGCCAGGAGGCGCCCATTGAGGGGGGGGTCCTGTTGTGTGGGCCGCTGAAGAGGAGGTACTGCTGGCCCACCACCACCAGATGGCGCCCTGCTTGGAGTGCGGGCTTCAAGCACGAGAGGGCGCCGGAGCCACTGGGAGTGACAGCTGTCACTCATCATCAGCACCAGCTGTCACTCATACAACTCATCACCATCACCATAAAGGCCGGACTGCAACTCCACCTCCTCGCCGAGAAATCAGCTACCATAAGAGGTAATTTTCTCTGCTGAACTAAACCCTGACTTATAGTCTGAACTTCTTTGCAGCCGTTTTCCTGTGGTGTTGCCTTATCGGTGGGATTGGCGTTTGGTGTGATCAGCGACGGCTTCGCTTCACACCCCAACCAGATAAGTGGTTAGACAGGAGCTGCACGAGTGTGTGATTGGAGGTGGAGGTGCTCCCTCCCAAAAGAACACAGACTGTGGGATTACTGAGTGTGCGAACTCACACTCATCAACTCTGTTTCTGTTCTCTGCCAGCAGTACCAGTCTGACAGCTGGAGACGGTGGCCACCTGGGGATCCAGGACTTGGCGACTCCGGTGTTCTTCAGATCCGTTGGCAGTGAGGGCCGTGTGGGATCCGGCTTGATTCTGGATGGATGTCTCCTATCCTCAAGCCTGCCCACACGTCACTTAACATATAATTGTTTGTAGTTCCAAGAACTGTATTTGTCTGTATTCCGTTGTGCACTTCACAACATTACATTGTTACTGTTTGGCTTATCCATTGCCCGTTCATTTAACGCCCCCTGTTGTGGGTCCGTGTTCCTACACTTTCACAACACTGGCGTTTTGTTCGATTTTGTTACAGCGAACAGCCAGCTGACATGGCATTGCCTATTCACTCTGACACTGTGTCATGTCACTTAGTATATGCTTAAATTAAACTTGAGTTCTATTTGGCCCCGCCTAGCTGCCGGCAGAGTGACCGTTGCCTCTTGCCACTGCAAATGGCTGCTCTGATTGAAAATGAAGGGCATGTCACTGCTGTGCCTCTGTCACATGTAGCTGATTTGACCATAGCTTTAACAGAGACTTAATGAGTTCATGTTGCATTTTCTGAAGTACAAGTTGCACTTTTCACTTTTCAACACAATGTTTCCCCGGGGATGAGTTTAACAATGGGCAGGGACTCAGTGTAACAGATGTGCACACCACAGTGTGTGCTGTTACTTAACATACAGTAGTGTTCAGAATAATAGTAGTGCTATGTGACTAAAAAGATTAATCCAGGTTTTGAGTACATTTGTTATTGTTACATGGGAAACAAGGTACCAGTAGATTCAGTAGATTCTCACAAATCCAAAAAGACCAAGCATTCATGATATGCACACTCTTAAGGCTATGAAATTGGGCTATTAGTAAAAAAAAAAGTAGAAAAGGGGGTGTTCACAATAATAGTAGCATCTGCTGTTGACGCTACAAACTCAAAATTATTATGTTCAAACTGCTTTTTTTTTTTAGCAATCCTGTGAATCACTAAACTACTATTTAGTTGTATAACCACAGTTTTTCATGATTTCTTCACATCTGAGAGGCATAATCCTCTTCAGCATAAGGCAACATGACCTCTTCAAGTATTTTGACATATCCAAACTGATCCATGATACCTGGTATGTGATATATAGGCCCAACACCATAGTAGGAGAAACATGCCCATATCATGATGCTTGCACCACCATGCTTCACTGTCTTCACTGTGAACTGTGGCTTGAATTCAGAGTTTGGGGGTCGTCTCACAAACTGTATGCGGCCCTTGGACCCAAAAAGAACAATTTTACTCTCATCAGTCCACAAACTATTCCTCCATTTCTCTTTAGGCCAGTTGATGTGTTCTTTGGCAAATTGTAACCTCTTCTGCACATGTCTTTTATTTAACAGAGGGACTTTCCAGGGGATTCTTGCAAATAAATTAGCTTCACACAGGCATCTTCTAACTGTCACAGCACTTACAGGTAACTCCAGACTGTCTTTGATCATCCTGGAGCTGATCAATGGGTGAGCCTTTGCCATTCTGGTTATTCTTCTATCCATTTTGATGGTTGTTTTCCGTTTTCTTCCATGCGTCTCTGTTTTTTTTTTTTCCCATTTTAAAGCATTGTAGATGAACAGCCTATAATTTTTTGCACCTGCATATAGGTTTTCTCCTCTCCAATCAACTTTTTAATCAAACTACGCTGTTCTTCTGAACAGTGTCTTGAACGTTCCATTTTCCTCAGGCTTTCAAAGAGAAAAGCATGTTCAACAGGTGCTGGCTTCATCCTTAAATAGGGGACACCTGATTCACACCTGTTTGTTCCACAAAACTGACGAAATCACTGACTGAATGCCACACTACTACTATTGTGAACACCACCTTTTCTACTTTTTTTTTTACTAATAGCCCATTTTCATAGCCTTAAGAGTGTGCATATCATGAATGCTTGGTCTTGTTGGATTTGTGAGAATCTACTGAATCTACTGGTACCTTGTTTCCCATGTAACAATAAGAAATATACTCAAAACATGGATTAATCTTTTCAGTCACATAGCACTACTATTATTCTAAACATTATTGTATTACTTCTAAATTCTAAAAATAAGCAAGATGGACAAATAAACTTGTGATGGACAACATATTGGATTTCATTTGATGTAGATGAACACACACTGCTGTCCCATACTAAAAACGTGAGTCCATCAGATTTTTTTTTTAATCAGCTCTTTAATTTGGGATATTTGTGCATTGTTGTGTTGTTTTATTATTGAAATTTCTTTTGTTATTATTCATTCATTTTTATACCTGCTTACTCCAATCAAGTGTCATGGGTGGCTGGAGGCTGTTCCAGCAGTCAACAAGCATGAGTCAGGGTACACCCTGGACATGATGCCAGTCTATCACAGGACCAATGCATATAAACAGACAAACACATTCACCAATCCATCTAACTTGCATGTGTTTGGAAGTGGGAGGAAGCCGTAGCACCCGGCAGGAACCCACACAAACACGGGGAGAACACGCAAAGTCCACACAGGACTTATTATTATTATTATTACATTCATCATCATCATCATCATCAAATGCATGATTTATTTTTATTATTAAAGGACCAAAGTAGAAATCACAGGACCTTCTAAACTAGTAAAATACAAAAAATAAAAAAAAACTGCCACTTCTACTCTGGAAATACAGTTATTAAGTTAGTCATCAATTTGTAGTGCATTTCATAGTCAGCAATTCTTGTTAATATTTTCTAAGATTGCATTCAATTTATTTCAACAGATACCTGATTTGTGTTGAAAAAAAATTAAGCAAACAATAGAAAACCGAAAGAACTCAGAGTCCCACATTTGGAAACAAAAGGACTTTTTTGATCATAGTAAGAATGAAGTGCTTAGTGTCAAACACATATTCTTACCTCCCAACCTCCGAACACTTTCCAGCATCCGTGGCCACTGCAGCCTTTGAGTAAAAGTACTCTGATGGGGGCGATGCATATTTCTTCCCCATGCCCACGAACAGCCCAAGGAACAGGCTCACTGCGGCCACCACAAGAACCACCAGTCCAGCAATCAGGGACTTCCTGACCATTTTCCTGTCAGGCAAATTCAACAGGCAGACAGGAACAGACAAGATCCTTCAGTTTGACACCTTCAGAAAAAAAGCACCTGCTCCTCAAGATGCCGTTTATCAGTGTCAGAATGGCGGCACAAATAGAATGTAGGAAAATTAGATGTTTTTTCTCCTTGAGTACAGAGAACAGAAAGGTTACTGACATATCATTTTTATAGAAATAGGTCAGAGGGAGGACAGGTATGAGGTCCTACAGCTTGTCGTCAGTGATAAGTGGGTGCTTTAGACGTAGACTGTGGGGGGGGTCCCATGATGCACTGTTTCTTTCTCTTTTTGCTCCATATGCATCACTCTGCATTTAATCATTAGTGATCGATCTCTGCCCCCCTTCACAGCATGTCTTTTTCCTGGTTCTTTCCCTCAGCCCCAACCAGTCTCAGCAGAAGACTGCCCCTCCCTGAGCCTGGTTCTGCTGGAGGTTTCTTCCTGTTAAAAGGGAGTTTTTCCTTCCCACTGTAGCCAAGTGCTTGCTCATAGGGGGTCGTTTTGACCGTTGGGGTTTTTCATAATTATTGTATGGCCTTGCCTTACAGTATGGAGCGCCTTGGGGCAACTGTTTGTTGTGATTTGGCGCTATATAAGAAAAAAGTTGATTGATTGATGATTGATTGATAAGGTGTCAGTGCGACCAGCTACACTCTCTGCTGAATGACCTAAACGTGGTACGTCATATGTGTTTTTATGCTTTTGCAGAGTCATGGTGTTTACTCAGTGGCCGTGTTTAGTCTTACTTAAGTCCTGTAATTTTGTGGGGCCTCTCAATGAACACAAGCATTCGCAATGCTGAACACCAAATAAACACTTTTCCCTCCATGAAGAATTTGGTTTTTCATCTCTTCAGTTTTCCAGCAAAGGTACAACTCACTGAGCTCAATCAATTTTTGATTATCTTTACAATGGAATATACATAACTATCAGTCCACTGATTTCTTAGAACTTACACAATTTTTAAGGGCACAAATAACATCTTACAATCCACCATTTACCACAAACCTCTCAGTCGTTGCTAAAGGCCCTGTCACACTGAGTACGAATGAGCAGGAATCATGCAGAATCAGCCGGAATGGGTGTCCTGGATGGGAAGCATGTGGCCTTAAGGAAACCACCCAGGAGCAGCTCCTTGTACCACAGTTACAAGGGGTTCTTCTCTGTGCTCCTGATGGCCCTCGTAGATGGGGACTACAACTTCCTCTGGGTGGAGATCGGGGCATGTGGCAGTATGTCAGAAGCCCAGATTGCCAATGAGTCAGAGCTGAAGCAATGCCTGGAAGATGGGAGGGTGAGCTTCCCTGAGACATCCTCCTTACCCCAAGATGACCTGGCCATGCCACACTACATCTTGGGTCATGATGTCTTCGGGATCTGGACCTACCTGATGAAGATTTATGGCCACAGGAACCTCCGGAGGGATGAGCGCATTTATAACTACCGGATCTCCAGGGAGCGACGTGTGGTGGGGAACACCTTCGGGATCCTGGCCCAGGGATGGCAGGTCCTCCTCACCACCCTGCCACCAGGGACATCTTGCAGGCCATCATCGAGTGTTGTGTGTGTCTACACAACCTGATGAGGATGCAGTACCCTGGGCTCCGCATCGGCATGGTGGACGAGGAGCACAGCCTTGTACAAGGGTCCTGGAGACGGCATGCACAGCTCGCCGACGTGCAGCATGTGGCAGGTGGCCATTGGGACATCAGTCCTGGGAGGAGCCAGCACAAAGCCCTCAAGCACTACTTCAGCAGTCCAGTTGGTGTCATGCCCTGGCAGGACTGTGTGGTGAATGGTTGACAAGCCCACATGCCTCATCCACCGCAGTTGTGCACATGCAGCCACACATATTCCTCCCTCTCCCCTACCTGCAGCCATGATGACCACCACTGTGTGTCTGTCCCCTCTCCACTGTATCCTCTCATCACCCTCCACACCCCCCAAACCACATGCTGTGGCCCCCACATGGAATGGCATCGCGGCCCCACACGTACACCACCCTGTCAACATGGCCCCTCACCCACCAATAAAAGGATGTTCACCACGTACTGCAAACACAGACTGCGGTGGGAGTGGGTTGGATGCTACATGACACATATACTCTGCATATGGGTTGCATGTGATGTTGGGGTCATCAATAAATGTTATTACGGCCTTGGGTGCTCTATCATGCGATGGTACAATGGTGTAATGGTGTCAGTATGACATACACAGCACGTCAGCTGCAGATCATGCACTGAATGGGATATGACTAACAGTCTCACACACACACACACGCACACACACACACCTGTGACAGCAGGGTGACACATGACATATATGAAAAGACATCGGGTTCCACAACCATTATCAGAGTGTATTGACCACAGTTATCACACTGAAACATGGACACATAAGTACATGTGGATGAAAGCTACAGGTGTGGATGAAAGCTACAGGCTCTGCTGCCAATGAATATATAGTAGACCCCAGTCAATTCCACAGGAAAGGCTGAAGTACATGTACTCAGTACATGTGCACATATACATCAGATGTACCACATATGTGGGTGTAACTGACTGATATATTCTGACATTCTAGGTGAACCTTGCACATAACTAATAATGATATAGGTGTCATAGATCCACAATCAGTCAATAACCAGGTGATAATGAAATCCATGACAATGTCATGGATTAGGTCACAAACATATGAAATATCCATGCATATTCTCACACAAAACGGTACGTCCCTCGGCTGCCCCCTTGTGTGCACTCAGAGTCAACACAGCAGGTGCAAGGTCGTCCTGCATGTCGATCCTGCCACAATATTGCTGCTGGGTGCTCCCCCCCAACGCACCTCCACATAAAATGGCGATGTGTATCAGGGGTGGGGTGTGAACAGGGAGGATCCCTCACTGAAACCATGCGCACCACCCACTCACCCACCAGCCGGCCCCATGCTAGCACCTTAACGCTACGTCAATACATGTACACTGTTGTCCACATGTATCAGGTATACCACATATGGGTAAGATGTCGTGTACCCATGTGTGATCAGGTTATTGGGTAAATATGATACATGTGTGCACAGTCGGACATGATCACTTCATCCTCGACCACTTGACTTTCTAGCCCACCCAAGGGTTTTTACAAATGTGCTAATTGTGCATTGATAAATGATGATAAATGTATTGTCATTTATCAATTGCAACTGCACACGTATAGTAACCTTTAAAGTTAATGAAACAAAATGTCAATGAAAATTATGGGTAGCTGAACACAAGACAACAGTTGGAACCTAAAATTTAACTTATGCCCTGGTGAGGCAGGCCAAACATGGCTCTCCAGCCTCATCAAGATTCTGGGGAATTGAGAAAATCTCAGCCCCACTCAGGAGTGGTGACATTATTTAAAAAAAACCCTCTTGCAGGGAAGCATTGTGGATTCATAAACTTCGCTCTTTAGAACCCTTGAGCTTAAATGAAGAGTTGATCTTGACTTGTTTTCTTTAATTTTACTGTCTTTACTGTATATTGTTTTCAGAATGACTGATCTTTTTATCTTATTGTGAACATTTTATGCTCGGTTTTTAGCCTCTTTTCACTTATCTGTGGGCGGGTTGTTTCCAGTGATTGTTGCAATGAGTGGTGTGTTCCCATCGCCACAGTCTAGCTGTGGCGATGGGAACACACCACTCATTTTCAGTGTTGGATTTTCAGGAAGACAGCACCCCCCCTTATGAACAATCACACCTGTGGATGATTTTATTAAGGGCTTCACCACCCATTCTTTCTGAGGACTCTGATGAACATCGTAACATTAGTCTTTTTATGCACCTTAAATAATCATTTAATTGCACAGACATCTGAGTTGAACCAGTGTTCCTTTTCTCTACATGTGTCGTCCTGACCTGGTTGCACCCGATTGTTGTGGCTGGAAGAAGCACGGAGACCTTTCCCTTCTCTACTTATCACTAACTGGGGTGCATAGTCATGCAGTGACCGGCAGCAGGTTCTGTGGTCTGTGTCTGTGCCAAACCTGTTTTTAGCTTGCCTTCTGCCGTATATTTGGTTTTATTATTTTTATTACTGAAATAGTATCACTATACCTCCATGTTCGTAATCCCTGGGGAACCAAAATGGAACTGTGGGCACTGCTGCTGCTGTCATGGCTGGCGTGCCAGCCCATCTGGGGGTTTGGTGACCTGTTGTCTCCTTTTTATCCTATGATGATTCAATACACCAGGGAGAGCCTTTTGCGCTGGAGCCATGTCACTGACCCGCCGACGGATTTTAATCCACCAGGATGGGATTTAGCATGGCCCATCGGACAACAGGGTCAAGGACCACACCGCAAAACCAGGATCAGGAAGCGGGGGCGCAGAGGAGGCGTTCGTCTCAGAGTTTTGGGTCACCCAGTTGGTTGGATAGAGACGCCGCAACAACAGACAAGTCCACGGGGGGGTGGGGGGGGGGGGGTGGTGACAGGTGCGTATCTATGTGAACAAGCACTGGTGTAAATCAGTCATGGTCAGAGAGAAATTCTGTACTGCCGATGCTGAATTGCTCACAGTTTCACTTCGTCCTCACTACCTGCCTCAGGAGTTTCCGCTGCTTTTCATCACTCTTGTTTGTATTCATCCTAAGGCGAACAGCAATAATGCTTGTGAACTAAATTTTCAAGCAACTCAACGGCTCCAAACAAGATCTCCCTACTTACTAATCATCATTCTTGGTGATATGAATAACTGCCCTCTGTCCAAAACATTTAAAGATTTTCAGCAGTACGTTACATGCCCTACCAGGCTTAATAAGATGCTGGACCTGTGCTACTGTTCAAAGAGGCATACAAATCCATCCCTCTTCCACCTTTAGGCCCATCTGACCATAATTGTGTGCACTTAATCCTCTCATACCACACTGCTCTTCAGTGGGGCAAGGTCCAGACTGTGCATATGAAGGACTGGTCAGTGGATGCCTGTTTATCACTCCAGCGGTGCCTGGACTGTACAGACTGAGATATGTTTAAGGAGTCCTGTTCTGATATTGATGAAGTGACTGACAGATGTTATCTGCAGTTGGAGTTTTATTGTGAGAATACAGTTATTCCAACTAAGGCTTTTAAATTGTATCCAAATGGTAAACCATGGGTTTCGAAATCCCTTAAGAGCTTATTGAAAAAAAAAAAGAGGATGGCTTTTAAGAAAGGTAACTTGCAGGTGTTATATAAGCTTCAAAAGGACATTAAAAGGGAAATCTGGGCAGGTAAACTTAAGTATAAAGAGAAAATAGAAACACAGCTCAGGATAACCTGGGCTCTGTATGGGACAGCATGAAAGAAATTGTTGGAGTTAAGGAAGGAGGGAGGAGAAGAGTAGAACTAAATGGTTATAAATCTGACTTACTGTTGGCACAGAACCTTAACAGGTTTTCTGTCAGATTTGACTGACATGATTTTAGCAGTAAACACTCTGAACTTAAGATCAGTTGTTTGGCATGTCCTTCATTTATCGCTTCCTTCAATGAGCATCGTGTTATTACATGCTTTAAACAAGGAAAGTCTAAGAAAAGTCCAGGTCCAGATAACATTAGTGGTCACCTGCTTAAAGTATGTGCAGAGCAACTAGGCCCAATCTTTCACCACATATTTCTTATGTCGCTCTCCCAGCAGTGGGTGCCATTTCTGTGGAAGCAATCTGTGGTGGTACCTGTTGCCAAGGTTGGTCACCCTCAAACTCTTAATGATTTTAGGCCTGTTGCTTTGTCTTCCCTGGTTATGAAAGCTTTTGAGAAGCTTATCAAGGCAGAGCTCCTAGCTAAAGCTCTTGGTGCAAGATGGCACAATAACTCTTCTGAATCTTCTTTATAAACATCTAGAGGGGAGTGGAAATCATGCTAGGATGCTTTTCATTGATTTTTCATCTGCTTTCAACCTCATCTTTTAGCTGAAAAATTGCTGAATAATTTTAGCCTTAATCCTAGTCTAGTAGGTTGGATGCTGGATTTTCTGATCCAGAGATGTCAGAGGGTGACGGTGTGAAGAATAGAGTGAGCTGTCTAGCCTGTTAACATCATCCACTGATTCCCCACAGGGTGTGTTCTATCCCCGCTATTGTACATCTTATACACCAATGACTGTCATAGCCTTTATGAAAATAGGTCCTTCAGACTTTTTTCAAGAAATACCTCTGGGAAGCATTAGCATGGCTGAAAGTCTTCAGCTTCTGGCCTAACAGCCCTATAACCTCCTGACACTTTAAGATTTTTTTCAAATGTGGATTCAATTAATATTCATACTTTTCAGCTAGTTCACAGTACGGCTGCACAATACGGCCAAATTATTGTATCTCAATACTGAAGCCAAATATATGTCTGTATTGATATATATATATGACTCACTTTTATTGCCTGTTTTGTTATGTGGGCCGCTGAAGAGGAGGTACTGCTGGCCCACCACCACCAGAGGGCGCCCTGCTTGGAGTGCGGGCTCCAAGCACGAGAGGGTGCTAGACCCAGAAGAAGTGACAGCTGTCACTCATCGCACCAGCTGTCACTCATCTACACCACTATATAAGCCGGACTGCAACTCCACCTCCCCGCCGAGAAATCAACTACCGAAGAGGTAATTTTCTCTGCTGACTCGAACGTTAAGTAATAATCTGAACTTCTTTTGCAGCCGTTATCCTGTGGTGTTTGTCCTTATCTGTGGGATTGGCATTTGGTGTGACCAGCGACGGCTTCGCCTCACACCCCAAACCAGATAAGTGGTTAAACAGGAGCTGCACGAGTGTGTGATTGGAGGTGGAGGTGCTCCCTCCTAACTGAGTGCAGACTGTGGATTACTGAGTGTGCGACTTCACACTCATCCATCCTGTCTTGTTTTCTGCCAGCAGTACCAGGGTCGACAGCCGAAGACAGAGGCCACCTGGGGACTCGGGAATTGGCGGCTCCGGTGTTCTTCAGGCCATTGGTGGTGGAAGCCATGTGGGACGCGGCTCATCTCTCGTCGGGGGTCTTCTATCTTCGAGCCTGCCCACACGTCACCTGGAGTTAATTGACTATATATTGTGTGTTTAGTTGTGTGTTGTCACAACATTAAATTGTTACTTATTGGCTTATTCATTGTCCGTTCCTTTGCGCCCCCTGTTGTGGGTCCGTGCTACGACACCTTCCCAACATGTTTTCTTCAGACAAGTCAGGGGATGGAAACATGAACATTTCCAAGTCACTGAATATGTCTTGGACTTTATTTACAACAATTATGAAGAAATACAAATGTTTCTTTCACCAAAACAACAAATCTAGTCTCAAATGTACTTTCTGTCAAATTGTAGCTGCACTTTCAGGTCTTCTTTTTAAGAAAATCCTTCTCTACACCACTTCACTAGGAAGCTGGATTTTATATTTTTCATTTATTTAAATCAAGTTGTAGACATTTGCTTTTAGTTTGTGTTTAAGGAAGATAGTGTTACATTTTTTTTGTATTTGAAATGGCATAAACCAGGGGTGGCCAAGTTTGGTCCTCGAGAGCCACATTCCTGACACTCTTAGTTGTCTCCCTGCTCCAACACACCTGAATCCAATGAAAGGCTCATTAAAAGTCTGCTAACGAGTCTTTCATTGGATTCAGGTGTGTTGGAGCAGGGAGACAACTAAGAGTGTCAGGAATGTGGCTCTTGAGGACCGAACTTGGCCACCCCTGGCATAAACAAATTAAAATGTGTGAAATACCAAGTGTTCCAATACTTTTGAGGGTAAATGAGAGAAACACTCAGGAGCAGGTGTATTTTTAAGTGAAATGCATTGTCCTGGTGTCACTCAGACAGCAAAATTAAGAGGTTATTAAAAAAGTCCTTTCATTCCTTATTGGACTTATTCAACTAAACATATCTTCTGGATTGTGGTTCTTCAAATAACTCAACTGTCTTTGCTTATCAATAAAAGACTCAATGTATTGTCGCTGTTGAACAAACCACTGTGAACAATCATTAAATATGGTGTTACTGATGTAATTCACCGATTTTCATTTGGTCACCGCCTCTCTCAACACAATAGCACCGTGGTGAAGTCCAGAGCTTTTATACAGAACAAAGAAGGAATAAAGTAGCTGTGTTTCATTCAGCCCGAGCATCTTACAACACATATAAGCCAACAGAGCATGAATCAGCTGCCTGTCTGCTAGTTTCTTCATCTAAAATCACCGGAGAAACATGTGTATATATAAGCCAACCGAATTAACAGAGAAATACACTTTTAACAACACGGACCCTCATTTCTGGCATAAAATACAGTTGTTTACTCACCAATATAACTTTGGTTGTTATTAGAAGTCTACAGTTCAGACCGACCGTTGCACTGCTCAGGTTCAAATCTGGCTTGAAGATTTTTCTTCTTCAACTAAGGTGGATTAGAACTTTTTGTGGTACACAGCACCAACACCTGTACAGGAGGGACCTCGCAGTCAATATGTTGTCACCAGTTTCAAAATGCAACTGGCTTTTTTCAACCAGACATGAGGTGTTGTGACATGTCAGTCAACTGGTTGTGCACCTGGGGTGTCCCAATCAGATTTCAGGGGAGTCCAGTGCCATCCTGGCCTCCTCTCTCCATTTGCCATTTCCTGTTTCCACTGTGGATTCAAATTTGGCACTTCCTCTTCAATCAATCTCAACTTGCCAGTGAATGAGATTCCTTCTATTGTCAATCCAGGAAGTGTTGATCTAGGAAGTGCTCAACATGGACATTCCCTTGTTTCACTGTGGACTCAAAATTTGGCACTTCCTGTTTGGGACACAGTGTACCATGAGTGAGCTTCACGCTGCTTCACTCATATAATTAACAAGCACTCTGTCACTTACTTTGTCCACACGTACCATGTTGTGTATTTTTAGAATGTCAAGTGACACTTTCTGTACATCATGTGTCCTGTAATACTGAAAAAAAGTTTCTATTTCACTTTTTCAAATTGCCTGATTAAGCTGTGTGTTTTAGGGTCATTGTCCTGCTGAAAGATGAACCGTCGCCCCAGTCTGAGGTCAAGAGCGCTCTGGAGCAGGTTTCCATCCAGGATGTCTCTGTACATTGCTGCATTCATCTTCCCTCAATCCTGACTAGTCTCCCAGTTCCTGCTGCTAAAAAACATCCCCACAGCATGATGCTGCCACCACCATGCTTCACTGTAGGGATGGTGCCTGGTTTCCTCCAAACATTACACCAAAGAGTTCAATCTTGTCTCATCAGACCAGAGAATTTTGTTTCTCATGGTCTGAGAGTCCTTCAGGTGTCTATTGGAAAACTCCAGGTGGGCTGCCATGTGCCGTTTTACTAAAGAGTGGCTTCTGTCTGGCCACTCTACCATACAGGCCTGATTGGTGGATTGCTGCAGAGATGGTTGTCCTACTGGAAGGTTCTCCTCTCTCCACAGAGGAATGCTGGAGCTCTGACAGAGGAGCATCGGGGTTCTTGGTCATCTCCCTGACTAAGGCCCTTCTCCCCTGATTGCTCTAGGAAGAGTCCTGGTGGATCCAAACTTCTTCCATTCAAGGATGACCGAGGCCACTTTGCTCACTGGGACCTTCAAAGTAGCAGAGATTTTTCTGCACCTTTGTCCAGATTTGTGCCTCAAGACAATCCTGTTTCTACAGACAATTCCTTTGACTCCATGCTTGGTTTGTGCTCTGACTATCAACTGTTGGACCTATATGTAGACAGGGTGTGTGTCTTTCCAGATAATGTCCAATCAACTGAATTTGCCCCAGGTGGACTCCAGTTAAGCTGTAGAAACATCTCAAGGATGATCAGTGGAAAACGGATGCAGCTGAGCTCAATTTTAAGCTTCATGACAAAGGCAGTGAATACTTAAGGACATGTCATTTTTAGTTTTTTTATTTTTAATAAATTTGCAAAAATCTCAGAATGAGGTTTTTCACAGAGTTATTACGGGGTATTGTGTGTAGAATTTTGAGGGGGAAAAAGAATTTATCCATTTTGGAATAAGATTGTAACATAACAAAATATGGAAAAAGTGAAGCATTGTGAATACTTTCTGGATGCTCTGTATTTTCATTTTGCTACTAGGCAATGGAAATGGATAATGGAAACTGGCCTACTGTTTCCCACATTATTTACAACTGATAGATGTGTTTGTCTCTTCTCCAAAACTCTCCATAGCTCCAAAACTAAAATAACAACAGAAAAAATGACAAAGTGGTACACAAAACAAACATATCAAAAATGTAAAAAAAAAAAAAGAAGAAAAGGAATAGATAATGGTGACAGAGAAATTAAGACAGAGAGGTGGGGGAAAACATAATAACGAATTGGACAAAAAGCAGAAACACCTCATTTGGAAGACAGAATAAAACATCTGGAACAGGTCAAAAGTCTTTATCAGGTGCTTAAGCAGCAAACTGGAACAAATCCACGACTGTGAGGCTGTCACTCAAACACATAATGGCTTCACACTGCTCAGACAGCAGCCACATTCAGCACAAAGCTTCTCCAGATTTTCAACAAGATTGTGCCGTGGACAACTGCCTTGGTGTTTTGGTGCGCATTTCTTTGTTTGTTTTTGTGTGTTGAGTCCTTCTGCTACCTGGGGATCATCAATCATCCAGGACCTCACGTGGGAGTGAAACGTCAGCACTTTCCCCAAGAGGAGCACAACAGAAGATGTACTTTCTGTGGCCGCTTAGGAAGTTCATCCTGCCAAAAAACAGTGATTGTGAGCTTCTGCAGTGCCATCATTGAGTCTATCCTCTCCTCTTCCACCACCATCTGGTACACTGCTGTCACTGTTTCCTGCTATTTGGATTAGTCACGTTATTTCCTAGTTTGGTTTCCCCTTTGTTTGCTCATGCATTATTGCTTGTCTGGAACAAGTCACGTTATACACTGTTAGTTTTTTGCCACTTACTTTACTTGCTTTGCACCATTGGTTTTTCAGCCACTTAGTTATCTTGCCCTAGTTCACTTTGCTTTTGCCTCACTGCTCTCTCTTGCAGTACTTTTGTCTTTCCCAGTCACACCCCCTTCCAACACCTTCTGCACACCTGCTTCTCATTTCTCCTCTAATTACAGCACCAGTTATTTAAGCCCTCACAGTCTCACTACTCACTGCCAGATTGTTGATTTCATGTCACTCTCCAGCATTAGTGTTGTGTGACAGGAGAGAAGGTTAGCACTCCCCTTGACAAGGATGGAAGTGGCCCCTGTGGCCTGCAACACATATACGGTTAAGGCACTGCCACCTACTTCGTGGCATCTCTAACCAAGTTTTTTACGTAATTATTGTCTGGCCTTGCCTTACAATATAAAGCGCCTTGGGGCAACTGTTTGTTGTGATTTGGCGCTATATAAAGAAATTGATTGATTGATTGATGATAGTTTCAAGTACTCCTTTGCCTTGTTTTTTGCCTGCCGGATTTTTGACCTGCTTTGTCCTCGACCTTGAGTTTGCCTTTGTCTCTGATTGCCTCCTCGCTGTGTATTTTGACCTGTGCCTGTCTGTTGAACCCGCCTCAGCCTTTCACCTGTCTGTTACCGTTGCCTCACTGCTGGATCACCTGTGTACCGACTCCCTGCTTGCTTTGATGATTAAACCTTGTACTTTCTCCATCCCTGGTGAGAACTTGCATTTGTGTCCACCTGTTATGGCCACGCTGCCACCATGCCTGACATTATTGTTTTTATGCACCTATTACTTCTTACAGAATTTTTTTTTTATTATTATTGTTTATGCACCAATGACACCAGATGAAATTCCTTGAAAGTGAGAACTTACTTGCCAATAAATTCAATTCTGATTCTATTTCTTATGTTTTCAACCCTTCACTCTTTGTGGTCCAGGTGTTTTTTGTAGATTTTACCATAATTTCAGTTATTCCTATCTTAAGGTACTTTTAAAAATATAATTCCTATATGTTGTTCCATCAGAATGTCACAACAATCTCACCTTCATAATGTGTGTCGCATATTTGTCAAGAATCCTGTCTGTAGAAATATTTTGACTCAAAAACTGAAAACAAAATGAAATGCATGGTTTGTAAATTATTAAAATGTTAATGGAAAAAATACATTTTATTCATGTGGATGAATTGTTTTGGTGCTAGAAATGGCTAGAAATGTCTGAGACTCACAAAGCAGTGGAATGTACAAAGGAAATTGCATATCAATGTAAAAAAAGGAATCAAAAAAATAAAATCACTCTTTTCCAGCTTGATGTTTTTGTCTTTCCTCCACACAGAAATGTCCACAAACATTTGTCATTGGGTGAAAAGTGGAAAGTCAGGTGATGGTCTAGTGGTTAAGCATTGGGCTTGACACCATAGGATCCTCGGTTCAAATCCCAGGCTGAACGGAAAATCACTAAGGGCCCTTGGGCAAGGTCCTTAATCCCCTATTGCTCCCAGTGTGTAGTGAGTGCCTTGTATTGCAGCACCCTAACATTAGGGTGAATGTGAGGCATTATTGCAAAGCTCATTGAGTGTGGTGGGGCCAAACCATTCACAGGTTTAAAAACAAACATAAGAATTTTAAAATCAATTCTAGTCTGAACTGGAAGCCAATGCAGAGCATAGAGGACTGGGGTGATGTGTTCAGGTCTATGTGTGGTTAGTTAACAGACGTGCTGCAGCATTTTGAAACCAGCTGAAGTTGACTGAGGGAAGACTGGGAGACTCCAACGTGAAGCCCATTGCAATAGTCCAGCTGAGAACTAATAAAAGCATGAATGGCTTTTTCCAGATGTACACAGTTTTAAAAAGGCTTCACCTTCACTAAAAGCCGTAATTGATAAAAGCGCAATTGACCACAGAGTCGATTTCTTTGTAAAAGTTAAAACCACTGTCAAACATCACCCCAAGATTTCTGACAGGTTTAACCGACAATCTTCCAACGTCCTCCAACTCTTGTGCATAAAACTTGTGTGTATGCACCAAACAGCAGTTTGGAGGTATTGGGCCGTCTTGGAGTCCCTGAATGGAGTCCTGTATGGGACTCCGGTGGGGAACTCCATTGTTCTGCTGGGGGGACTTCAACGACACGTGGGCAATGACAGAGACACCTGGAGAGCAGTGACTGGGAGGAATGGCCTCCCCGATCTAAACCCGAAAGGTCGTTTGTTATTGGACGCCTGTGCTAGTCATGGACTGTCCATAACGAACACCATGTTTGAACATAAGGATGCTCATAAGTGTAGATTGTACCAGAGCACCATAGGCCAAACAATGATGATCAATTTTGTGATTGTATCATCTGATCTGAGGCCGCATGTTCTGAACACTCAAGTGAAAGAGGGGCAGAGCTGTCAACTGATCACCATCTCGTGGTGAGTTAAATTTAATTCAATTTATTTCATTATATAGAGCCAAATCACAACAAGGCTGCCTCAAGGCGCTTCACACAAGCAGGGTTGGGTAGGATTACTTTGAAATGTAATCCAAAAGTAATCAGATTACAAGTCATCCAAATCTATGTACATACATACATGTAATCCACATGTATTCTTTCAAAGTAATCCTACCCAACCTTGCACACAAGTAAGGTCTAACCTCCAACCCCCAGAGCAACAATGGTAAGGAAAAACTCCCTCTGAGGAAGAAGCCTCAAGCAGACCAGACTCAAAGGGGTGACCCTCTGCTTGGGCCATGCTACAGACAGAAATTACAAAACAATTCACAAAACAAACATACAGGAAATGTTGCACAGGTTGGTTTCTGGAACAGTTGGATCAGAGAGTGGGGGAGGAGGTTTGGACAGACCTGTTAAGGCCAAACTGATAGTGCGGGTGAGCTGGGAACATCTGGAGGAGTCCACTGTCCAACAGATCTTCAACTCACACCTCTGGCAGAGCTTTTCTAGCATCCCTGTGGAGGTTGGGGGCATTGAACCAGAATGGTCAATGTTCAAAGCTTCCATTGCTGAAGTTGCAGCGGGCAGCTGTGGCCTGAAAGTTTTGGATGCCTCAAGGGGTGGCAATTCTTGTACACCGTGGTGGACACCGGTGGTTGGAGAAGCCATCTGACTGAACAAAAAACACCAGAGGTGCAGTGGAGTGATTGCGTATCTTCCCAAATATGGGTACAGGACACAAGTCCGCCCACTGCAAGAAGATTAGGCCCTACCTGAGTTCTGAACAAGCAGCCAACAACCCACATTCCAGCACACATCCATCGCACAGCAACTGATTATGAACACCACCTGAGAGCATCCAGGCCACAAACCACATCTAGGTCCCACACGAACATAAAGTGCCACACTGACCATGGAGGCCACACCAGACCTAAGAACCTCTCCCCAAGCAAAGGGACAACATAATTTATATTATTTGATTGTAAGTTCTTTAATAATTCAGATGATATCAAAATCAAATCAAATCAAAATCAATTTTATTTATATTGCGCCAAATCACAACAAACAGTTGCCCCAAGGCGCTTTATATTGTAAGGCAGGCCATACATAATTATGTAAAACCCCAACGGTCAAAACGACCCCCTGTGAGCAAGCACTTGGCAACAGATGATAACAGATGATAATAAAATGTTTTTACTGATGTATAGATGTAAAGAGGCCAGCAGATGTCGCTGTGCATATGTAGTTAGTAAACTTCACTCCCCAACAGCTCAAAAGGATTCTCTGCTCACAAGGCCAAAGTCCTAGTTTAGAGAGTCTGCCTCCCATGTCAAGGATTGTGACTTTGTCGGAGGTCATGGACTCCGAATGGACGGAGTCAAACAACACAACACAGAGTGCAGCTGCTACATAGAAATGAAAATGATACATTTTATCATTCTTGATTAAATTTGTAAACATTTGGGCATCTTGGTGGCCCAGTGGCTGGCTTACACAGCCCAGTCTCACAGGGTTTTTTTCGTGCTCCCGTGATGAAATGAGTCAAATTTTCATGATGCGTTTTTTTAAACTCACAATTCCTAACCCTAGTCCTACCCCCGACCCTAACCTTAACTATAACCTAATCTTTTCGTCACAATATTATGAACCAGTAGATTAATGTATATTTTGTGCTGCTGAATCACGACTTGCTGTGAGACCAGGTTGGACTGACATTAACACCAATGCCTTCATTTCATCATGATGATGTAAATGAAGTCACAGACATATTAATATAATTATAATTAATATAATATAATTAATATAATGTTAGCTCATTATTTTAATCCTGTGTGAACCTTAGGAGTGGTTAGTGTTTTCATTAGCTGTTAGTTTGCACTAGCTTCTGCACCACGGCCTACTGTGTTGGAAATTATTAATCTGTCACTAAAATCAGGGCTGATCCTCGATCCTGATGATCGTTTCCATCTCACCCTGTCCTCTGTATCTTCCTCTGTCACACCAACCACTTGCATGTCCTCCCTCAGTACATCCATAAATCTCCTCTTTGTCCTCCCTCTTCTCCTCCTGCCTGGTGGTTCAATCCTCAGCATCCTTCTCCCTATAGACCCTGGGTCCCTCCTCTGCACATGTCCAAACCATCTCAATCTCACCTCTCTGACTTTCTCTCCAAACTGTCCCACCTGAGCTGTTCCTCTGATATGTTCATCTCTAATCCTGTCCATCCTCGTCACTCCCAAAGAGAATCGCTACATCTCCAGCTCCGCCTCGTGTCTTTTTGTTTGCGCCACCATCTCTAAGCTGTCCAACATAGCTGGTCTCACTACTGTCTTGTAGACTTTCCTCTTCACTCTTGCTGATATTCTTTGGTCCCAAATCACTCCTGCCGCCTTTCTCCACCCACTCCACCCTTACAAAAACTTCTGACTGTCCAAATAATGATGGACCTGTCTCTTGTTGGAAAACAATCGTTTTTTTTTTTTAACTGGCAGCTCAGTTGTTCTTGTTCAGCATCAGTGTTTAAAGAACACAGGAGAATAAGGAGCAAATATGAAGCAAACAATCTGTAAAAATCTAGTTGAGGTTCAAATCAAATCAAATCAAATCAATTTTATTTATATAGCGCCAAATCACAACAAACAGTTGCCCCAAGGCGCTTTATATTGTAAGGCAAGGCCATACAATAATTACGGAAAAACCCCAACGGTCAAAACGACCCCCTGTGAGCAAGCACTTGGCGACAGTGGGAAGGAAAAACTCCCTTTAACAGGAAGAAACCTCCAGCAGAACCAGGCTCAGGGAGGGGCAGTCTTCTGCTGGGACTGGTTGGGGCTGAGGGAGAGAACCAGGAAAAAGACATGCTGTGGAGGGGAGCAGAGATCGATCACTAATGATTAAATGCAGAGTGGTGCATACAGAGCAAAAAGAGAAAGAAACAGTGCATCATGGGAACCCCCCAGCAGTCTAAGTCTATAGCAGCATAACTAAGGGATGGTTCAGGGTCACCTGATCCAGCCCTAACTATAAGCTTTAGCAAAAAGGAAAGTTTTAAGCCTAATCTTAAAAGTAGAGAGGGTGTCTGTCTCCCTGATCTGAATTGGAAGCTGGTTCCACAGAAGAGGAGCCTGAAAGCTGAAGGCTCAAGTGATGGGTCAAGTGATGGCTTTTTAAGTAAAGGTTTAATTACTGCCACCTTAAAAGCCTGTGGTACATAGCCAGCTAATAAAGATAGATTGATCATATTTAGGATCGAAGCATTAATTAATGGTAGGGCTTCCTTGAGCAGCCTGGTAGGAATGGGGTCTAATAGACATGTTGATGGTTTGGAGGAAGTAACTAATGAAAATAACTCAGACAGAACAATCGGAGAGAAAGAGTCTAACCAAATACCGGCATTACTGAAAGCAGCCAAAGATAACGATACGTCTTTGGGATGGTTATGAGTAATTTTTTCTCTAATAGTTAAAATTTTATTAGCAAAGAAAGTCATGAAGTCATTACTAGTTAAAGTTAAAGGAATACTTGGCTCAATAGAGCTCTGACTCTTTGTCAGCCTAGCTACAGTGCTGAAAAGAAACCTGGGGTTGTTCTTATTTTCTTCAATTAGTGATGAGTAGTAAGATGTCCTAGCTTTATGGAGGGCTTTTTTATAGAGCAACAGACTCTTTTTCCAGGCTAAGTGAAGATCTTCTAAATTAGTGAGACGCCATTTCCTCTCCAACTTACGGGTTATCTGCTTTAAGCTGCGAGTTTGTGAGTTATACCACGGAGTCAGGCACTTCCGATTTAAAGCTCTCTTTTTCAGAGGAGCTACAGCATCCAAAGTTGTCTTCAATGAGGATGTAAAACTATTGACGAAGATACTCTATCTCACTTACAGAGTTTAGGTAGCTACTCTGCACTGTGTTGGTCTTAGCCGGTTTAGCATGGCGGCTTCTCCTGTCTCTCCCGCACTTTTCTGCTCTGGGTGTGAAATGTTTAGTTATTCCTCGGCCTCCTTTAGCAGTAATGGTACTTGTAATAAGTGTAGCTTATTCGTAGCTTTGGAGGCCAGGCTGGGCAAATTGGAGACTCGGCTCCGCACCGTGGAAAATTCTACAGCTAGCCAGGCCCCTGTAGTCGGTGCGGACCAAGGTAGCTTAGCCGCTGTTAGTTTCCCTCTGGCAGATCCCGAGCAGCCGGGAAAGCAGGCCGACTGGGTGACTGTGAGGAGGAAGCGTAGCCCTAAACAGAAGCCCCGTGTACACCGCCAACCCGTTCACATTTCTAACCGTTTTTCCCCACTCGGTGACACACCCGCCGAGGATCAAACTCTGGTTATTGGTGACTCTGTTTTGAGAAATGTGAAGTTAGCGACACCAGCAACCATAGTCAATTGTCTTCCGGGGGCCAGAGCAGGTGACACTGAAGGAAATTTGAAACTGCTGGCTAAGGCTAAGCGTAAATTTGGTAAGATTGTAATTCACGTCAGCAGTAATGACACCCGGTTACGCCAATCGGAGGTCACTAAAATTAACATTGAATCGGTGTGTAACTTTGCAAAAACAATGTCGGACTCTGTAGTTTTGTCTGGGCCCCTCCCCAATCGGACCGGGAGTGACATGTTTAGCCGCGTGTTCTCCTTGAATTGCTGGCTGTCTGAGTGGTGTCCAAAAAATGAGTTGGGCTTCATAGATAATTGGCAAAGCTTCTGGGGAAAACCTGGTCTTGTTAGGAGAGACGGCATCCATCCCACTTTGGATGGAGCAGCTCTCATTTCTAGAAATCTGGCCAATTTTCTTAAATCCACCACAGACTAAAACAGTTAAATCTGGTCGATTAAACATTAGGTCTCTCTCTTCTAAGTCCCTGTTAGTAAATAATATAATAATTGATCAACATATTGATTTATTCTGCCTTACAGAAACCTGGTTACAGCAGGATGAATATGTTAGTTTAAATGAGTCAACACCCCCGAGTCACACTAACAGCCAGAACGCTCGTAGCACGGGCCGAGGCGGAGGATTAGCAGCAATCTTCCATTCCAGCTTATTAATTAATCAAAAACCCAGACAGAGCTTTAATTCATTTGAAAGCTTGACTCTTAGTCTTGTCCATCCAAATTGGAAGTCCCAAAACCAGTTTTATTTGTTGTTATCTATTGTCCTCCTGGTCGTTACTATGAGATTCTCTGTGAATTTTCAGACCTTTTGTCTGACTTAGTGCTTAGCTCAGATAAGATAATTATAGTGGGCGATTTTAACATCCACACAGATGCTGAGAATGACAGCCTCAACACTGCATTTAATCTATTATTAGACTCAGTTGGCTTTGCTCAAAATGTAAATGAGTCCACCCACCACTTTAATCATATCTTAGATCTTGTTCTGACTTATGGTATGGAAATTGAAGACTTAACAGTATTCCCTGAAAACTCCCTTCTGTCTGATCATTTCTTAATAACATTTACATTTACTCTGATGGACTACCCAGCAGTGGGGAATAAGTTTCATTACACTAGAAGTCTTTTATATTATTTACTAACAGGGACTTAGAAGAGAGAGACCTAATGTTTAATCGACCAGATGTAACTGTTTTAGTCTGTTGTGCAGTTGAAGGTGCTATATTATTTTTTTCTTTTTGAATTTTTATGCTTAAATAGATTTTTACTGGTTATTGGTGGTCTGGTAGCAGGCACCGTCTCTATGGGGATGGGGTAATGAGGGGATGGCAGGGGGAGAGAAGCTGCAGAGAGGTGTGTAAGACTACAACTCTGCTTCCTGGTCCCAACCCTGGATAGTCACAGTTTGGAGCATTTAAGAAAATTGGCCAGATTTCTAGAAATGAGAGCTGCTCCATCCAAAGTGGGATGGATGCCGTCTCTCCTAACAAGACCAGGTTTTCCCCACAAGCCTTGCCAATTATCTATGAAGCCCACCTCATTTTTTGGACACCACTCAGACAGCCAGCAATTCAAGGAGAACATGCGGCTAAACATGTCACTCCCGGTCCGACTGGGGAGGGCCCAGAGAAAACTACAGAGTCCGACATTGTTTTTGTTGCCCCTGATCCGGCCAAGGTTGCGGCGGTGAGAGATTGGCCCCAACCAACAAGCCGTAGGAAGCTGCAACAGTTCCTCGGTTTCGCTAATTTCTATAGGAGGTTCATTAAGGGCTACAGTCAGGTAGTTAGCCCCCTGACAGTCCTGACCTCTCCAAAAGTCCCCTTCACCTGGTCGGATCGGTGCGAAGCCGCGTTCAAGGAGTTGAAACGACGGTTCTCTACTGCGCCAGTTTTGGTGCAGCCCGACCCTAGCCGCCAGTTCATGGTTGAAGTGGACGCCTCTGACTCAGGGATAGGAGCCGTGCTGTCCCAGAGCGGAGAGACCGATAAGGTTCTTCACCCGTGTGCCTACTTTTCACGCAGGTTGACCCCGGCTGAACGGAACTATGACGTCGGCAATCGAGAACTCCTTGACGTGAAAGAGGCTCTTGAGGAGTGGAGACACCTGTTGGAGGGAGCGTCTGAGCCATTCACGGTTTTCACTGACCATCGGAACCTGGAGTATATCAGGACCGCCAAGCGGCTGAACCCCAGGCAAGCCCGCTGGTCACTGTTCTTCGGGCGTTTTGACTTCCTGATCACCTATCGCCCCGGGACCAAGAACCAGAGGTCGGATGCCTTGTCCCGGGTACACGAAGAGGAGGTCAAAACTGCACTGTCAGATCCACCAGAGCCCATCCTGCCTGAGTCCACTATCGTGGCCACCCTCACCTGGGACGTGGAGAAAACCGTCCGGGAGGCCCTGGCACGGAGCCCGGACCCAGGAACAGGTCCGAAGAACCGTCTGTACGTCCCACCAGAGGCCAGAGCTGCAGTCTTGGACTTCTGTCACGGTTCCAAGCTCTCCTGTCATCCAGGGGTGCGAAGGACCGTGGCAGTTGTCCGGCAGCGCTTCTGGTGGGCGTCTATGGAGGCAGACGTCCGGGAATATATCCAGGCCTGCACCACCTGTGCCAGGGGCAAGGCAGTACACACGAAGGCCCAAGGACTCCTCCAGCCGCTGCCGGTGCCTCATCGCCCCTGGTCCCACATCGGCCTGGATTTCGTCACGGGCCTCCCGCCGTCCCAGGGCAACACCACCATCTTCACGATAGTGGACCGTTTCTCCAAGGCGGCCCTCTTCGTGGCCCTCCCGAAGCTCCCAACAGCCCAGGAGACAGCAGACCTCCTGGTCCACCACGTTGTCCATCTGCATGGGATACCCTCCGACATCGTCTCAGATCCTCACACGTCTGGAGGAGCTTCTGCAGGGAACTGGGGGCCACCGTGAGCCTCTCGTCCGGGTACCATCCACAGATGAACGGACAGGCAGAGCGGGTCAACCAGGAACTGGAACAGACCCTCCGCTGCGTCACATCCGCGCACCCGATGGCCTGGAGTAACCATCTGGCCTGGATTGAGTATGCGCATAACAGCCAGGTGTCTTCGGCCACTGGCCTCTCCCCATTTGAAGTGTGTTTGGGGTATCAGCCCCCGTTGTTTCCCGTGGTGGAGGGAGAGGTCAGTGTGCCCTGCTCTGCCTTGTTGAAGGCCCGGACGAGGGCGAAGACCCATGCAGACCGCCGGCGATCCCCGGCCCCTGCTTACCAGCCCGGGCAGGAGGTGTGGCTTTCCACGAAGGACATCCCCCTCCAGGTGGACTCCCCGAAACTTCAGGACAGGTACATTGGCCCCTTCAAGATCCTCAAAGTCCTCAGTCCTGCCGGATGGATCCGCAGTGAAGCTCCAACTCCCGGCTTCACTGCGGATCCATCCGGTTTTCCATGTGTCCCATATCAAACCTCATCACACCTCACCCCTCTGTGCTCCCGGACCGGCGCCCCCTCCTGCTCGGATCATCGACGGGGGGCCGGCTTGGACGGTGCGCCGGCTCCTGGACGTCCATCGGATGGGTCGGGGGTTCCAGTACTTGGTGGACTGGGAGGGGTATGGACCCGAAGAACGCTCCTGGGTGAAGAGGAGCTTCATCCTGGATCTGGCCCTCCTGGCCGACTTCTACCGTCGACACCCCAACAAGCCGGGTCGGGCGCCAGGAGGCGCCCGTTGAGGGGGGGGGTCCTGTTGTGTGTGGGCCGCCAGAAGAGGAGGTACTGCTGGCCCATCACCAGTGGGCGCTCTGCCTGAAGTGCGGGCTTCAGGCACGAGAGGGCGCTGCCGCCATGGACACAGCCGGGGGTGACAGCTGTCGCTCATTACCTCTTGACAGCTGTCACCCATCTACTCAACATCATCTCACTCCATAAAGACCAGACGTCATCTCCACCTCGTTGCCGAGATATCATACTTCATTGGAGGTAATATCCTCAGCCTTTTGTAAATCTGTTTATTGTGAGTGTTTGCAGGAGAACCGGTCGTTTTTGAGGAGGCTGTGCATGCTACGAATAAGCTACACTTATTACAAGTACCATTACTGCTAAAGGAGGCCAAGGAATAACTAAACATTTCACACCCAGAGCAGAAAAGTGCGGGAGAGACAGGAGAAGCCGCCATGCTAAACCGGCTAAGAGATAGTAGCTGCGCTAAGCTAGCGGATTCCTAAAAACACACAAAGTGAATAATGTGTAAATAATTTAGAGGTGATTCAGAAGAGAGAGTGCTTTAGTTAAGGCACGTGAAGATTACACTGTCAAACAACTCGTTATCTAGTTATCTAGATCAATCTAACTGTGCAGATTAAACAGCTAACAGATACAGCAAAACACTGCTGTGCTCTGGAACAGGAAGTGATACAATACCGCAGTGAGAGCCAACCTGCTCTCGTATCACGGCTGAGTGTTTCAGTTCATCTTGTGCACTTGAAAGGAAGGCAGCGCTCAGGTGGGAGATGAAGCAGAGACGATCTTTTCTAACAACACAACAAAGCTGTGGTTTGATTTGGTGGGACGAGGTTGAAGGCTCCCTGATAACCCGGGCAGCTGTGCACAACAAAACAAGAGCACTGAGATCATAATGTCACAAAAGATTTATTGTGCTTGTATTTGAAATGGATACGAAGCTTATCCTTCAAAATGTGATGAATGTTTACTGGAAGCTGTTTGTTTTTCTTACTTGAGCTTTATTTCTCTTTTTCAGGAGCAGTACCGTGTATTTGCAATTAGTATTATTCATCAAATTATTCCTGCTATTTCACAGAAAACACAGTGATTTGTAAACAGGGGCGTAACAACAGGGTGCCGCATTACCCCAAGCACGTCAAGTCTGGGATCACACCCTGGTGCTGTATTTTGCCTCGTCCATGACACCACAGAATTACCTTGGGTCCCGGATCTACCCAGGCACACAACCAGTCCATTCCCACATAATAATAATAATAATAATAATAATAATAATAATAATAATAATAATAATAATAATAATAATATAATAATATTAATAACTAGGACTGCAAGCAGTCATATACGGGCCCTCATTCTGCGTGACCGCCTACCCAGGGTAGTGTGATCCCTTGTGAACAGATGTGGGCATGTGCGTACAGGGGCAACCACTCATCCCACAGTTCAAATTTCAAGCAAATCACACAATGCATGAAGGAGTTATGACATGTGTACAAACAGAGGGGCCAGGTGTGTTGAGGGGCCAACTGTCATCATACATGTAAAGTTTCAAGTCAATCAGGCAAAGCATGAAGGAGTTATCATGACTTGATGTTCCATGGCGACGGGTCAAAATGGCGCCATCATAGTGGCCACACCCTTCAACATAGGGAAAAGCGTTCGATAACTTTTGATCAGTATCATCTCTGGATGATCTGGAAGAAATTTGAAGTGCATTGGACAAAATCCCAAGGAGGAGTTTGTTCAAATACAATGTGTGGAAATCATTGTAAAATGAGAAGAAAATTCAAAATGGCCAACTTCCTGTTTGGAGTAGACTCATGGTGCAAGAAACTTTTTTGTACGACTATGCAAGTCACACATGTGTACCAATTTTCATCTCCCTACTCCAAAAAAACCCCTATGGGAAGGGGTTTTTGAAATTTTCAAGGGGGCGCTATTGAGACACTTTGCCCCGCCCATGGGCGAGGCCCCTATGAATTGTAGAAGATTGTCATGCTTGACCTGTGTATCAATTTTCATGATGATATGACAAAATTAAAGCTGTCAAAAGGAAGAACCTAATTTCATGGCGAAGGGGCGATATTCGGTACGCCACCACACAGAAGCCGTTACTCGTAAGTTCACAGCGATCATCTCCTATGTTCACCAACTTGTTCTGCATGTTTTAGAAGTGGAAGGAAGTTGATGGTGTTAAGTATGTGACATCAGGACCTCTTAAAGTAAAAATAGGACATTTCACGCCACCACCGGGGGCGCTATGGCGCAGGTTGGAACTTAAGATATGTAGACGTTCAGGGTGGAGCCCTCATCATGTCCAGCAAGTTTGAAGGATCTACGATGAAGTATGTGGGCGTGACAGCCGTTCGAAGTGAAATGGCGTGCTCCGAAAAACTCGCCAAAGTTTGACGACCCCTAGCAGCCACGCCTGTTGACCTAATTAGAATCTTTTGATACCTTTTGATCACCATTGTGTTGTGATGATTTTGACTAAATTTGAAGACGATCAGATGAAATCCCTATCACGAGTTCGTTCAAATTTAAGTATTGGAAATGGCCAAAAATGGCAAAAATTTGCTCAAAATCGAAACTAAAAATCAAAATGCCCGACTTCCTGTTGATATTTCACCATGACAGTAAGAGACTTTTTCATGCGTCCTGGCATGATAAATATGTGTACCGAATTTTGTGAGGCTACGATGAAAAAAGCCCAATTCGGAGGGGTTTTTGAAAATTTCTAGGGGGCGCTATTTCACGATTTTTCTGTGATCATGTGTGTCGCCCCCAAAATATCGAATTTCGGATCAGGACAGATGACTTTGGAAAGTTTGGTGAGTTTTTGAGCATGGGAAGAGGCCGAAATTTCGATTTCAAAAGTGGCAATAATAATAATAATAATAACTAGGACTGCAAGCAGTCATATACGGGCCCTCGTTCCGTGCAACTGCCTACCCAGGCCAGTGGGTGCCCTTGTGACCACATGTGGGCATGTACATGCAGGGGCAACCACTCATCACACAGTTAAAAGTTTAAACAAATCACACAATGCATCAAGGAGTTATGACGATCAGGTGACCCTGAACCATCCCTTAGTTATGCTGCTATAGACGTAGACTGCTGGGGGGTTCCCATGATGCACTGTTTCTTTCTCTTTTTGCTCTGTATGCACCACTCTGCATTTAATCATTAGTGATCGATCTCTGCTCCCCTCCACAGCATGTCTTTTTCCTGGTTCTCTCCCTCAGCCCCAACCAGTCCCAGCAGAAGACTGCCCCTCCCTGAGCCTGGTTCTGCTGGAGGTTTCTTCCTGTTAAAAGGGAGTTTTTCCTTCCCACTGTAGCCAAGTGCTTGCTCACAGGGGGTCATTTTGACCGTTGGGGTTTTACATAATTATTGTATGGCCTTGCCTTGCAATATAAAGCGCCTTGGGGCAACTGTTTGTTGTGATTTGGCGCTATATAAAAAAATTGATTGATTGATTGATTGATGACATGTTGATTGTTCATCCACTAGGGGGCGCTCAGTGTACAAACAGAGGGGCTGGGCGTGTTCAGGGGCCAACCGTCATCATACATGTGAAGTTTCAAGTCAATACCATCTTTGGATGCTGTTAAAGAAATTTGAAATGCATTGGAGAAAATCCCTAGGAGGAGTTCGTTCAAATACAACGTGGAAATCATTTCAAAATGAGAAGAAAATTCAAAATGGCCAACTTCCTGTTTGGAGTAGACTCATGGTGCAAGAGACTTTTTTGTACGTCTATGCAAGTCACACAAGTGTACCAATTTTCATCTATTTACTCCAAAAAAAAACCCTATGGGGAGGGGTTTTTGAGATTTTCAAGGGGGCGCTATTGAGGCACTTTGTGCCGTCTATGGGCAAGGCCCCTATGAATTGTAGGAGGTTCTCATGCTTGACCAGTGTATCAATTTTCATGATGATATGACAAAATTAAAGCCGTCAAAAGGAAGAATGTAATTTCATAGCGAAGGGGCGATATTTGGTACGCCGCCACACAGAAGCCATTACTTGTAAGTTCACGGCGATCATCGCCTACGTTCAACAACTTGTTCTGCATGTTTTAGAAGTGGAAGGAAGTTCATGGGGTTAACTATGTGACTTCAGTACCTGTTTAAGTATAATGTTCCATGGCGAAGGGTCAAAATGGCGGCGCCATAGCGGCCACACCTTTCAACATAAAGAAAATCTTTCCATAACTTTTGGTCAGTATCATCTCTGGGTGATCTGTAAGAAATTTGAAGTGCATTGGACAAAATCCTTAGGAGGAGTTCGTTCAAATACAACATGTGGAAATCACGCCAAAATGAGAAGAAAATTCAAAATGGCCAACTTCCTGTTTGGAGTAGACCCATGGTGCAAGAGACTTTTTTGTATGTCTATGGAAGTCACACATGTGTACCAATTTTCATCTCGCTATTCCAAAAAAACCCCTAAGGGGAGGTTTTTTTTTAAAGTTTCAAGAGGGCGCTATTGAGGCATTTTGCCCCGCCCATGGGCGAGGCCCCTATGAATTGTAGAAGATTGTCATGCTTGACCTGTGTATCAATTTTCATGATGATATGACAAAATTAAAGCTGTCAAAAGGAAGAACGTAATTTCATGGCAAAGGGGCGATATTCGGTATGCCACCACACAGAAGCCGTTACTCGTACGTTCACAGCGATCATCTCCTATGTTCACCAACTTGTTCTGCATGTTTTAGAAGTGGAAGGAAGTTGATGGTGTTAAGAATGTGACATCAGTACCTGTTTAAGTATAATGTTCCATGGCCAAAGGTCAAAATGGCGGCGCCATAGCGGCCACACCCTTCGACATAAAGAAAAGCTTTCGATAGCTTTGGTCAGTATTGTCTGTGGGTGAGGTGGAAGAAATTTGAAGTGCACTGGACAAAATCCCTAGGAGGAGTTCGTTCAAATACAACATGTGGAAATCACGCCAAAATGAGAAGAAAATTCAAAATGGCCGACTTCCTGTTTGGAGTAGACCCATGGTGCAAGAGACTTTTTTGTACAGAGACGCAAGTCACACAAGTGTACCAATTTTCATCTCCCTACTCCAAAAAAACCCCTTAGTGGAGGTGTTTTTGAAAGTTTCAAGGGGGTGCTATTGAGGCATTTTGCCCCACCCATGGGCAACACCCCTATGAATTGTAAGAGGTTGTCGTGCTCGACCTGTGTATCAATTTTCATGATGATGTGACAAAATTAAAGCCGTCAAAATGAAGAACGTAATTTCATGGCGAATGGTTAGTATTCGGCACGCCGCCACACGGACGCCATTACTCGTAACTTTACGGCGTTCATCACCTACGTTCAGCAATTTGTTCTGCATGTTTTAGAAGTGGAATGATGTTGATTGGGTTAAGTATGTCACATCAGGACCTCTTAAAGTAAAAATAGGACATTTCCCGCCACCACCGGGGGGCGCTATGGCGCAGGTGGGAACTTAAGATATGTAGACGTTCAGTGCGCAGCCCTCATCATGTCCAGCAAGTTTGAAGGATCTACGATGAAGTATGTGGGCGTGACAGCCGTTCGAAGTGAAATGGCGTGCTCCGAAAAGCTCACCAAAGTTTGACGACCCCTAGCAGCCACACCTTTTGACTGAATTAGAATCTTTTGATAACATTTTGATCACCATTGTGTTGTGATGATTTTGACCAAATTTGAAGACAATCGGATGAAATCCCTATGACGAGTTTGTTCAAATGTAAGTAGTGGAAATGGCCAAAAATGGCAAAAATTTGCTCAAAATCGAAACTTAAAATCAAAATGGCCGACTTCCTGTCAATATTTGACCATGACAGTAAGAGACTTTTTCGTGCGTCCTGGCATGGTAAATATGTGTACCGAATTTCGTGAGGCTACGACGAAAAAAGCCCAATGCGGAGGCGATTTTTCTGCGACCATGTGCGAGGCCCCCACATTATCGAATTTCGGATCCAGCCGGATGACTTTGGAAAGTTTGTTGAGTTTTTGAGCATGGGAAGAGGCCGAAATTTCGATTTCAAGAGTGAGAATAATAATAATAATAATAATAATAATAAACAGCGCAATTACAATAGGGTCCTCGTAGGACGTTGCATACTCGGGTCCTAATAATAATAATAACTAGGACTGCAAGCACTCATATACGGGCCCTCGTTCTGCGCAACCGCCTGCCCAGGCCAGTGGGTGCCCTTGTGACCCCTTGTGTGTGGGCATGTGCATGCAGGGGCAACCACTCATCACACAGTTAAAATTTTAAACAAATCACACAATGCATGAAGGAGTTATGATATGTTGATTGTTCATCCATTATGGGGCGCTCAGTGTACAAACAGAGGGTCTGGGTGTGTTCAGGGGCCAACAGTCATCATACATGTGAAGTTTCAAGTCAATCAGGCAAAGCATGAAGGAGTTATCATGACTTGATGTTCCATGGTGAAGGGTAAAAATGGCGGCACCATAGCAGCCACACCCTTCAACAGAGAGAAAAGCTTTCGATAACTTTTGGTTAGTATCATGTCTGGATACTGTTAAAGAAACTTGAAGTGCATTGGACAAAATCCCTATGAGGATTTCGTTCAAATACAACGTGTGGAAGTCACCCCAAAATGAGAAGAAAATTCAAAATGGCAGACTTCCTGTTTGGAGTAGACCCATGGTGCAAGAGACTTTTTTGTACGTCTATGCAAGTCACACGTGTACCAATTTTCATCTCCCTACTCCAAAAAACCCCTATGGGGAGGTGTTTTTGAAAGTTTCAATGGGGCGCTATTGAGGTATTTTGCACCGCCCATGGGCGACACCCCTATGAATTGTAAGAGGTTGTCGTGCTTGACCTGTGTATCAATTTTCAAGATGATATGACAAAATTAAAGCTGTCAAAAGGAAGAACGTAATTTCATAGCGAAGGGGTGATATTTGGTACGCCGCCACACAGAAGCCATTACTCGTAAGTTCACGGTGATCATCGCCTATGTTCAACAACTTGTTCTGCATGTTTTAGAAGTGGAAGGAAGTTCATGGGGTTAACTATGTGACTTCAGTACCTGTTTAAGTATAATGTTCCATGGCGAAGGGTCAAAATGGCGGCGCGATAGCGGCCACACCCTTCGACATAAAGAAAAGCTTTCGATAACTTTTGTTCAGTATCATCTCTGGGTAATCTGGAAGAAATTTGAAGTGCATTGGACAAAATCCCTAGGAGGAGTTCGTTCAAATACAGCACATGGAAATCACGCCAAAATGAGAAGAAAATTCAAAATGGCCGACTTCCTGTTTGGAGTAGACCCATGGTGCACGAGACTTTTTTGTACGTCTATGCAAGTCACACATGTGTACCAATTTTCATCTCCCTACTCCAAAAAATCCCCTATGGGGAGGGGTTTTTGAATGTTTCAAGGGGGCGCTATTGAGGCATTTTGCCCCGCCCATGGGCGGCGCCCCTATGAATTGTAAGAGGTTGTGGTGCTCGACCTGTGTATCAATTTTCATGATGATGTGATAAAATTAAAGCCGTCAAAATGAAGAACGTAATTTCATGGCGAATGGGCAATATTCGGCACGCTGCCACACGGACGCCGTTACTCGTAACTTCACGGCGTTCATCGCCTACATTCACCAATTTGTTCTGCATATTTTAGCAGTGGAATGAAGTTGATTGGGTTACGTTTGTGACATCGGGACCTCTTAAAGTAAAAATAGGACATTTCCCACCACCACCGGGGGGCGCTATGGCGCAGGTGGAACTTAAGATATGTAGACGTTCAGGGCAGAGCCCTCATCATGTCCAGCAAGTTTGAAGGATCTATGATGAAGTATGTGGGCGTGACAGCCATTTGAAGTGAAATGGCGTGGTACGAAAAGCTCGCCAAAGTTTGACGACCCCTAGCAGCCACGCCTTTTGACTTAAATAGAATCTTTTGATAACTTTTGATCACCATTGTGTTGTGATGATTTTGACCAAATTTGAAGTCGATCGGATGAAATCCCTAGGACGAGTTCGTTCAAATGTGAGTAGTGGAAATGGCCAAAAATGGCAAAAATTTGCTCAAAATCGAAACTTAAAATCAAAATGGACGACTTCCTGTCGATATTTCACCATGACAGTAACAGACTTTTTCATGCGTCCTGGCATGGTAAATATGTGTACCAAATTTTGTGAGGATACGATGAAAAAAGCCCAAAGCGGAGGGGTTTTCGAAAATTTCTAGGGGCGCTATTTCGTGATTTTTCTGCAACCATGTGCGACGCCCCCAAAATATCGAATTTTGGATCCGGCCGGATGACTTTGGAAAGTTTGGTGAGTTTTTGAGCATGGGAAGAGGCCGAAATTTTGATTTCAAAAGTGGCAAGAATAATAATAATAATAACTAGGACTGCAAGCAGTCATATACGGGCCCTCGTTCCGCGCGACCGCCTACCCAGGCCAGTGGGTGTCCTTTTGACCACATGTGGGCATGTGCATGCAGGGGCAACCACCTCATCACACAGTTAAAATTTTAAACAAATCACACAATGCATCAAGGAGTTATGACATGTTGATTGTTCATCCACTATGGGGCGCTCAGTGTACAAACAGAGGGGCTGGGTGTGTTCAGGGGTGTCAGGAAAGATGACTTTAAGCTGGGATTAATATACATGCTGTTGAATTAAACTGCACAGTTTTTGGTACCTTCCAGGAGTAAGTGAGGTCATGCCAGACTTTTCCATTGCAAATAGGGAGGACCACGGAATGAACTCGGTGGTGAAGACAAGGGAATATATCTAAAAATGATTCTAACATGACAAGTATGATCAAATGAAGTAGTAAGGTGTTAAAATTAAGAGTTGATTAGAAGATGTATTTTTCCGAGTAAGTGAAATGAATGATTATATGAGTTTTTTTTTTTTCATAAAGATTGCAGAGTCAGAGAAAAAGAGGGAGTGAAGAAGATGTCACAAGTGGGGCAAGAAAAACTGATGTGAAACAATTGACCAAATGTGTTGTATGGCTGGGGGGCCTGGCTGCCTTTTTGTTTCTGTCTTTTGTTTTTCCTTCCAGGTGGCTTGTATTTGGGACTGAGTGGCTGTGTTGCTGAGGTTATCAGGACCTCACCCTGATCACCTGCGGCTCGTCAGGACTCACAGCTGAGGTGCATCTATATGGATTGGAACATGGTGGCATTTAAGACTGGAGTATACAGTGTGTATAGACTCGACCTTGTGACCAGACGGGTGAGATCGTCGTCTCGGGAGCCATCTCATCATCAGTGGATGCAGAGAACGTCCAGGGTTTGATGCACGGTCTGTGAAAGAGGAGGGGGTGAGGTCTCACGCTCGTCAGCACACTTCCTGAGGTACGTTAGATTTTGTGACTAACATTTATACAGTCAGTAAATGTGGTGTCCCTCACACCTTTATTATAATGAGCTGTATGTTAGTCATGTATCGGCTTCCACTGCAGTGGAGTTTTGTGAACTGGATGTTCCATGCCTGCAGGTTGGGAAGCTGATTAGTAATCAAGCCAGGAAGTGTTTGCTGTTTGTACACCTTTAAGTGTTCTCTCTGTGTGTAGAGTGTGGACTCACATAATGGTTCCTTCTTTCACAGACTCGGTTTGTTGCGGTCACCTGGGGGGTGTCGGCGGGGTCCTTGGGTCCGAACAGCTTCTGGCTCCGGACCGTTAGCGCTGCTGGGAGCACACCACGCCAGACCGCACTTTCTTTTGTTATTTTTTGTATCACTGTTATGTATTAAATTCAGTTAGCCTTTGTACCGTGCTCTGCTTATTTCATACTGGGTCCTTCAAACGCTGGTCGGTTCTCCGAGCTGCGTCCGACACATAACAAAATGATTAAGATGTTGGTGAAATATGAAATGAATAATAAGGAATGAGAATGTTTGTATATGATCATATGAATAGTTTTTATGTGAAAGGGAGTTGAAATGAAATGATTGAATATGATTGATGTGATTTTCAAGAAATGATTTAAAAGAATGAATTCTCAGAAAAGCTGAAGTGTTAACAGAAAAGAGGAACTTGAGAAATAAGTTACTGGTAGGGACTGTGGAGATTTCCAGTAAAGCAGAAGGAGAAGGGAGGAGGTTTTGAGTCAACAGTGTCCCCATGGTAGCCAAGATCATCTGAGGACGACTGGAGTCAGGAACATATATAACTTGTTGAAACACCAGAAAACAGGATTATTCTTCAAGGGAGAGGTGCTGTTGCCACTACTCCCCTGCTACGAGAAGATCACAAGACTTGACCATCTTGTGAGCATTAATTGCAATCGTGGAGTGAGAGGATTGGAGCCGTGCAGAGTCGTTTGAGAGATATTACGATGCCCACTCAGGCCGTCCAGTTACAGAGTAGCAGAACAATGGAGGATAACCACTGGCCTTAAGTCTGAGTGGGGAATGTTCAACGATTACTCTCTCAAGGAATATCACAGCATACCAGAATGGATTAGATCAACTTGTGGTTGATTGAAGATGGAATAATATCTTATGTGGATTAACTTTGCTGAAGGATCACAAGATCGCACAAGGATCGTGGTCAGCCAACGACTAATAGCTGATGAAGAGGAAATCAAGTTCATCAAGCTGGGGACCTTAACCTCGAAAACCTTCCTCCCTCACTCCCAGGAAAATTTGTTAAGAAATCAATCCAGTCCCAGTCAAAGCAAGATCAGGCAGAATTATAGTACTATAAAAAAAAAATTAATAATAATAATAATAAATCTCAGCCAATCATTATTTTAATTGTATTTGTATTACTGTTGTGAAATCATCACCATATAACTCATGATGAATATGTTATCGGCCCTTGCAAAACCTGCAATAAAACTCCAAGCATGCAGTCAAAGTGCTAAGGCTCGGACATTGGATTATTGATGCTTCTTAAGGTGTGAAAGTTAAGTTTATTGGGTGCACAACAACAAAGTGCTCTAAAAGGTTAGTCTGGTTTTCAATAAAAATAACACATCCTGGGGACTCGCTGTACGAGTCACTAAATTTAAAATCTAGCAACATTCCAAGAGCCCTGATCCATAAGAGGAGAGCTGCCGTTAACGGGCGTGGCCGGTTCGTATCCTGGTTCCTGAGGAGGCTATTCAACCGGGGTGCGAGACCAGCTTCAGCGGGGTGGACGTCCGGATGGAGGCAGTGAGCAGCTAGACAAATCTCCTCGACACCAGCTTAAATAGCCCTTGTGTAGCCTTGCCGGGTAATACCCGTGGAGACACGAAGGTCGGACCCCAGAGACGGAGAGCTGGTTTTACACAACCACACTCATCAGAGGGTGAGTGTGTGCCGTGTATCTAGGTAGTGGGATCGGACATGTGGCGCCCGAACAGGGACCTGACAAAGTGTAGTCGGGTCCGTGGAAGAATCCTGGCCAAAGGAGAGTCTTTGCCATTGGGCAGGTGGAAAGCCCCTGAATAGATCACCAAAGACGACAGTGTTGTGGAGAGTGTCGGCTGATGGCTTGTATAGGTCCAGTAACGGCTTGAAACATATCTGTCCTCCAGAGGTGTGAAAATTTGGAGGCGACCACCAGAAAGACGAAGTAAAGGAAACAGGAGTAATTATCCCAGGGAGCTGGGATCGGGGACGAGAAGCAGACGGGGATAGCCTGCTGGATCGTCATTAAACGACAAGGAAGGGAAGCAGGCAAGGGAACCTGCTGGATTGGATCGTCAAGAAAGCAGGTATGAGAGTATACCGTGCAAAATGGTGATCTACAAGAGAGAATAGGATCATCACCCCGTGAGGTTCCTGAGGGGAGAAGCGGGAAAAGGAGCAGCTGATCTGGAATTAACCTCTGGAATTAGCGCTGAATAGCCAAGTAGTCTGTCAGTCATCCCTGACTCAAGGCGCCAAGAGAGGCTATGAGAGGCAGACGACTCGAGACGACAAAGACCATAGCTGAAGTCAAGGAGACGACAGTGGTGGAATCGACAATCTCAGCAACCGAGAGAATAAAGAGAGGACAATCATTACGAACCAGTAAGTTTAGTATTAAGAACAAGCAGTGAAAATATGGCTGAAGGAGAGCAAGGACCCGTAGCAAACCCTGAATCTGAACATGAAGGGAAAAAAGAAGTGGATTTCCGGCCACACAGAGTGGTATTGTATGGACGAGGATATGATACTTGGGCAGAAACAGTTCAGAAATATGTCATAGATCAAAGTGTGGAAACTGATGAAAAACATTTCAAAGAAGACATGCCAGGAATTATACACACATTAGGGATATATTATCCAGGTAAGCATAAGGAGGGGCAGATCCTGGCCGTTTTAAAGAGCCCACCAGTCCCAAAGGACAAGATGGGGACCAGAGAGTGGCTTGTATGGTGGTGTAAACGTCTCGGAGAAGAGTGGAAAAGAGGACAAATCACCACCTTAATAAGCCCCGAGAAAAGTTATGACTCCGTAGTAAAAATGACAGCTGGGTTGTTGGAAGTAGAGACGGTCCTGGTTGATGTTAAAGCAAAATCAGCGTCCGTATATGCTGAGTTTAAGTCCACGGCAGAACAGGTAAAAGGGTTAGGAAGAATGCTTAAGGAGCAATATCCTATAATGGAAGATATGAGTGGAAGTCAGATCCTCGATAATGAAGACGAAGGCAAGATAGACTCCCAAGCCGAATCCGAACAAAGTGATGAGGAACACAACCCAGAGGTAGGTGGAGATGAATCGATATCCCCGGGAGGTCCTAATCCTGGGGGAAATAGTCAAGAATATAAAAGCCCAGACCAGCTCCACACAAGCTTTGACCCAGAGTGGCCAAAATTGCCCCTAGGAAGTGTAAGAGGAACAACCTCAACAGTTAGAAAACAGACAGAACGCCTGGTTGAGCAGGATAAAAGACGAAGAAGCCTTCAGGGAGTGTCTGGACAGATATTCCATCAATCGCCGGAATGTGGGCCCAGAAGCGTGGGACAGCTTAAAGCTGAAGAACGTGTTGCCGGACCGAGTTACCATATTAAAGAGGAAGGGCGTTCGCAGGAGATCTTTAGAAAATCTAAAGCAAAAACCCACCATGTATACACTGAATCTGACTACATGGCGGAATTGGACCCTATGCCCGAAGGAACCAAAAAACTGGTGGCCCAAGACGGAAGACAGGCATATCATTATTTTGGCAGTCCTTGGGATATAGATGGAGATAGTCTCATTGTCTTCACAAATCCCAGACTGAAAATTGCCAACCGAAAATTCCGAGCAAAGCTCAAGGAGCGGGCAGGCAGAGAATACCAAGAAGAGCTTAAGAATATAAAGGGGTGAGATCTGGACGGAAGATCGATGGTGATAACAAGCGCACCGCGAATGGCTTATCATGCACTCATACATGTGCCCTTTGAAAGCTACCCAGGGAGAGAAAATTCGGTCGAATACATGGAGGAAATGCTGAAAACTCTGGGAACAGCTATTGATTTGGCCAAAGAACGCCAGCATCTGCGGGTGGTGATATATGTGGACGGATTACGATCTGGACATATGACATGGGAAGAGGCAGAAAAGGTTGCCATGGCAGCAGTGAACCTATACATGCGTACCCCAGGAGCATGGGGATCAATGAGAGAAATTGTGGTGGTCACTAGCAATGAGCAGGAGCAAGATAAAGTGAGAAGGGCACTTGAAGCGGTAAACCTAGGACCAAGTAGAGCAGGTCCAAGGAAGGGTGCAGTTGGAGCTAGTGGAGTGGCAACTAGTCCCCCGCTAGTGATGCAGTCCATCCCCAAGGCGACGAGTGAGAAAAGATCAGTTCATGCTGTGGGAGTGCAGCAATTAAGGATTAAAACCCCACGACCAACATTAAAACGAGTTGCAAGTGGGCTCCAGACTATCATGCACCCCACAAGCTCCCAATCTCAGATGAAAGAGCCTTTCCAGGCTCCTCCACCGGATAATGGAGAAGAGGATCCTATATTCATTCCTCTACCGGTCGGAAATGCCGAAGCATCCGGGTCACCCCGAAAGTCGGAACACAACAGGGAGCTTCAACCACGAGACCCACGTCCTTCCCATGAATCTGATATGGATGACGACCAGGAAAGAGAGCCTGAAGAGGAGATCAATCCACAAGACTCGGGAGAGGATGAACCGCTATCTGTGGTAGGGGAAAGAGAAGTTTCACACCCAGAACTACGAACTGGACGCTACAGAGGACGAAAGAAAGGAGTTGGGTTTTATAATGTGCATGTAGCATCAGAGAGAATTGCAAGAGATATCAGGGTCAACCCAGTGGAGACCCGAGATAAGCGACAAACCTATGCTCCAGAAGTTGGGCAAACTGGGTATGACATCCCAGAAGAGTGGATTGAGCGACAAGATGAAAAGAAAACTCTCGAGGTAACAGCAAATATTGGAGAGTGGGCTAATATGCTAATGTGGCCCTTCTATCCTACACTGACTGCCTGTAAAGAGTTAACAAATAACTTCAGAGTCGCCTATTTAGGCGTAGCCCATGATGTGATGTTGAGAAAACTAAAAACAGCAGCTCTACGATGGTCACAGCAAGTGTTGAGAGAAATTAATGAAGAAAATCTGGATGATGAAGGAGAAACAATTCCACCATCATCAGGATTACAAGCGAGCCTCTCAAATCAGGACTTTCCTGCGGGATCTAGAGAGCAAAGTCTGCCAGCAATTCAAGCTGAAATTCAAGCAGACGGCAGGGAATTCTGGGAATTTAAGAAATTAAAGATGCTGGTGAGAGAGAAAGAACCAAATGAGGACCTGAAGGACTATTTGAAAGAAGTGTGGCCCCTTATTGACAGAGCTTCTAACAATGAAGAGGGTAAATCTATGTGGCTGGCCCAAGTTACCAGTCAACCCATCAGTCGGGGTGAACCAGCACGACACCATTATGCCAGGTTAGTGTTGGAAGATCCCAATGATGAAGATTCCCATATTGCTCGAGCTAAGGCTGGACTAGATAAAGGTCAAACATTAGTTCAAGTGTGGCATGGGCTAAAAAAGATGATTTTGCCACAACGCTATGTTAGGGCACTGAGAGAGGTCACTAAGGGCAGAAGAGGGGAAATAACCTTTGTGAAAATGCCCATAGACGGCACTACAGTCCCACAAATGGACGTGGTGGTGAAGAGCTGGTATCTGGAGCAGCAGTTCTATGAGGAAAAGAGAAAGAAGCAGAGCACAACAAGATCCGGAAAAAAACTGGGGGGAATGGAGAAAAGAAATTCAGTGCCTAAACCACCACCTCCTCACCCATTTCAAACACCACAGAGGGATAATCAAAGGCCTCCAGCAGGACAATGGAGCTCTCGGCCGAGAGGTCCACCACCCCCACCGCCACAATCACGACCTACACCTGCACCACATAGTGGTGGCTATCTCCCTAAAGAGGAGTATGACAAATTAACTCCAGAACAAAGGAAAGCCCTCCAGGAAGTCCGCCAAGCCTCAGCGGCAGCGGGAGGGCAGAAGAAGTAATGGATTCGGAGGTGCGGGTCAGGCTAGACCATGCCTACTGGGAGGGGGACAATATCTACACAGATGTGGATGGAGAACCGTACCTGGTGGACACCGGAGCAGAGGTGTCCATGACCCGCAGAAGCCTCGAGACCAAGGGATACCTACTGATCCAGTATGCGAATGCGGCAACAGAGGAAAGACCATTTGGAATATGGAAAGGGATAGTTTGGATAAAAGGCCCCTGTAATTTGATAACAGTCAAGGATTTGAGAGAATTGCATCGGCCCAAAAGCCTTCGAAATCTAATAAAACGACGAGTGAAAAAATTACAGGCAAAAGTCGTATGAATGGATATGACTCCAATTGGAAAGAGTCCGGTAAGCTGGTACAAAGAAGTGGATGTACCAGTTGTCACAGAAGGAAAGATTGGAGAAAGTGATTTCTCTGAAGTGGGGAAAGAAAAATTGAGGGAAATTATCTCCAAAGCTAAAGTAGCACGATTTAAAAATGATTGTGGAGATTTGGGGGCTAAATACATTCATGTCATCGAAGGAGGAGTACATCCCCCGGTGCGACAATATCCCTTGAACCCTGGAGCGGTTGAGGAAATGGATAAAATAGTAAAAGAATTGGAACCTTTGGGGATCATTCAAGTGGAATTGAATCCGATCACTAACAGCCCCATTCAAGCAGTTAAGAAGCCAGAGTCGGCAGGAGGAGGCTGGAGACCAGTAATCAACTTCAAGGCTCTTAATCGACGACCAATAGCCAATAGAGCGAGTCTGATAAATCCCCAAGGAGCACTGAAAATGCTCCAAATTAAGAGATACAAATCATGCATTGATCTGGCAAATGGATTCTTTTCCCTGCGATTAGCAAAACAGTCACAAGGGAAAACAGCATTCACACATAAAGGGAAAAGTTATGTGTGGCAACGACTCCCGCAGGGATACAGAAATTCACCAAATGTGTTCCAAGCAGCAGTAATGGAAATATTAAAAGATCTGGGAGTAACAGTCTACATCGATGATGTGTTTATCACAGATGATGATGAAAATGAACACCTAATGCGGCTGCAAAAGGTGATACAGAAGCTCACAGAAGCGGGATTAAAACTCAACCTGAGGAAATGTCAGTTTGGACAATTCAAGGTTAACTTCTTGGGATTCCAGGTGTCATCAGACCTGGGACTCTCAGAAGTATACCGAGAAAAATTGAGTCAGATTAAACCACCACAATCTGAGAATGACCTACAGAAAATATTGGGATTATGTAACTATGTGAGAGATCACGTTCCACACTATCAGAGATACGCAAAGCCCCTTTATGCTCGTCTCAAGAATAAACCTAATGGACAAGAGCAAAAGCAATGGATTTGGACAGCTACAGATCAGGATTGCTTGGAAAAGCTAAAGAAAGCCATTCAAGACGCAGTTAGGCTGGAGCCGCGTAGTCTGACTACTCGTCTGCTAGCCGAAATAAGCTGTGAAGAAGAGGATTCGGTGGTAAAAGTGAGCAACAAAGGAGGGGGTATGGTAACTTTGTGGAGCTATACTTTGTCTTCGATTGAGAGAAAATATCCACCGGAAGAAAAAGAACTGGCAGTCCTGGCTAGATACTGGAGTGCGTTAAAAGAACTTGCACAAGGTCAGGGAATAAAAGTTATCACTCAAAGCCAAGTCCACCGGTTCCTAAGAAAAGGAACTATTGAGAGTACTAAAGCCACAAATGCCAGATGGGGAAGGTGGGAGGACATCCTGCTAGACCCTGAGCTGGAAATTGGGCCAAAACAGTCGGCGACAAAGAAGTTGCCGAAGGAGAGGCAACTCCCTACAGAGCCATACGACTGGACTATGTACACCGATGGGTCGAAGAAGGGTACAGACAATATAGCTTATTGGGGCTATATTCTGAAGTATCAAGATAAAGAGAAATATCGTCAAAAAGGTCAAACGCCAGGGAGTGCCCAAGCTGGAGAAGTTACAGCAATACTGGAAGGAATCTTGGAGTTAACCAAGAGGAGAGTAAAAATGGCTAAAGTGGTTACAGACAGTCATTACTGCGCACAAGCCCTGAAAGATGACTTATCCATTTGGGAAGAAAACGGATTCGAGGGAGCTAAGGGGAAGCCTGTAGCTCATATGGATTTGTTGAGGAAAATAGCCGAGTTGAGGCTAACAATGGACTTAGATGTGGTACATCAGAAGGCCCATTTAAAAGAAGGAGCACATTGGAGCGGGAACGAAGAAGTGGACCATTATGTGCAGCTGAGAAAAGTCGTCATTGTCGGGATCGAGAAATGGGAACAGACACCCAAGGGAAGGGTAGTTCCAAAAGAGTCCGTGAAAGAAATGGTGCTGGCCGTATATGAAGCGCTTGGCCATGCAGGCACCATTCCTACACGGAAGGAGCTGGAGAAGCAACTTTGGATTCCGAGAAACCAAGTCTGCCGAGTCCTCAAAGACTGTGAAGTATGTGGTCGATACAATGCAGGACGACGAGGACAAAGGGTGGATGGTTTCACCATAAAGAGTACTGTTCCATGGGGATCAGTATGCATGGATGTTGCCGGGCCCATGGGGGTGACCGGTAATAAAGGAGAAAAGTATCTGTTGGTGCTTGTGGACTCTATGTCGGGCTATGTGACTGTAAAGCCTGTGAGATAAGCCAACGGCAGCAGTGTGATCAGCATGTTGGATCAAGTGTGTTCAAATCTGGGGATACCTAGGGAGCTGAGAACGGACAATGGGACACATTTCCGTAATGCTCAGGTCGACCAGTGGTGCCAGGAAAATGGAGTAATGAGAATTTACTCGCCCCCATACACCCCTCAAGCAAATGGAGTTGTGGAAAGGGCTATTGGACTGGTGAAAAACTGGATTGGGAAGAATGCTAACATGAGGAAATGGAGTACTAAGGCCCTGGAAATTGGACAGGCCCTGAATGACCGCCATCGTGCCGGCAGGCCCACCCCTTCGCAAGAACTGAACCAACGCCCATTTTCGACACCGGAAGTGGGGCGGAGTCAGACTAAAAGGGCCAGAGAACCAGAACCAAAGATCCCATTTAAGGTTGGGCAGAAGGTGTGGGTGAGAGCTCGAGATCACCTAACCAACACTGCTGTTAAACCTAAGTATGAGACCACAGATACAGTAGTGAAGATACTGGACAGCAACACAGTAGAATTGAAGAAGAAGGGAATTCAAGGAGTAGGGCAGCTGAAGCCAACTCCTAACTAGACGAAACCAGGAGCTAAACATGGCCAAAAACACCCAAGATCTCCCACCCTTTGTCAGAGTGGTCACTGTCAATGGGGTGGTTGCCTTAAGAAGAACAAAAACTGACCTCTGGGCAGGCAGAGCCCTGAGAAAACTATATCATGCAAAGAAAGGATTTTTATCTTGTGAAAAGGAGATATTACAATGGAAAAAAGTTGAGAATCACTGTGATTTGCCGTGAAGAAGTACCGCTGACGGTCCAATGGTCGGGACCTGGGATTAGAAAACCCCCAATTCCAAGTGAGGCAAAATATGAGTTCAAGCAAATACTTCACAAGCCGGTGAAGGTTTTGGATGCACTTGTATGTGGGTTATGCCGACTAGCCCAGTTGCCAAGAATGGTCTTTTACACCCAGTGGGAGATACGTGGAGACGATGTGGATATGCAGGTGTGCTCATGCAATTGGAATGGACATGCGATCGAGTATTGCCTGGTGTGTAAAGCAAAAACTCATATGGGAAGAATTCTGCATGTGACAAGAGCAGAAGGATGGCAAGTGAGAAGGTTTTTGGACCCCCTGAGGACCTTTCACACCGATGAAGCCTGTTGGGCTAATCCTGCAGCAACAGTTGCACTTGATCAAGCTGAAGGGAATCAAGGCAGCAGTGACGTGAGTCCAAGGCACCAAGTGTCTATTTGATGTTGGAAACAACTAGAGCAGGAGGAAGTAACCAAGCTGCAGGAGGTGGTGAGCAGAAGCCGTCTTTGTTGCATAAACCTATACATCAAAGTTGGTCCCATGATCCAGAGTATGGGCAAACTTATGACCCTCCAATAGACACAGTGCAAATTCCACTGGTGTTCAGAGTGTATAGAGATCCGGAGCGACCCGGATATACAGACATGATGGGAGGACTGACAGATGATCAACAGCAAAAAGCCCAAGAAGAAGGATGGATCGGCCCTTGGGAATTGACAACTTGGGCCAAATTGATAGAAGAAGTTCTAAAAAATCCAGAAGTTCTACTGGAAGATGCAGAAGAGGTGCCACAAGAAAAAGGGGGCAGAGAAACCCTCATGCATTATTTTACCACTGGACTAGACGCCTGGGGGGAGTGGCTAGCAGAGCGGACACTCCTAGTAGGCCGGACCAAACACTTAGGGTGCGGCTCACAGTGCTGGTGGTGTTGGTCCCCTATGTGGGGGTTTACTCTGTCGGGGCACATGTTGACCTCCTGGAGGAACAGCGACAGTCGTTACACCAACCGACTCAAGGTGAGGATATATCAGGAAAGCCGCAGAGTCGCTGGATGCTTCCCTCCATTTTCCACGGGATAAGGAAGAAGTAAAAAGAGCGGCTGTTTGCAAAATGTCGCAAGGACCAGATGTAAATAGAGTACCCATTATTAATAATCGAGGAAGATTTGGACCCTATATACAATGTGGCATTGGTGCTGAGAAGCTATACTTAAATTGGCCAGAAAAGATTTTGATGAAGAAGACTGGGAACTAGCATCTAACGGATATTATGTCTCAAATTATGAATATAAAAGAGATGCCGACTTAACAGAGACAACAGGACAAAAATTACTTGCGGAACGAGTGCTTAGTGAGGAAAGTCTGCGGCATTGGTACATAATAGGACGCCGAAACTTACCCCAATCGGTTCCAAGATGTCCAAACACCTACCCCTGGATATTAAATGTGGTTTACCTACAACTCAAAGACCTGAGATTCACACTGAGATGGGGGATTAATTACGTTGAGCCACTCCAAGGAGTCTATGTTGAAATATACCTTAACCAGTGCTTGATCTGGACAACGAGCCCCAACATGTGACGTCAAATGAACAGACGACGGCAAGACCCAAGATATCACGTTTTAGATAACCAAACATAAACTTTGAGAGTAATCAATCAACCTCGGGCCTGTATGAGCCGCCTACCCCCAACGATACCAACAATTTTTGTAAATCAAGACTTCATTTACCTGTACAAAAAGGAGTCTGGAACTGTTGTCAAGTAAGAAAGATTCAGCTTCAAATTGAACCTAAGGGTCAAGATGGGAAGCCTATAGTTCCTCTTTATCTAGCCTTATCACAGACGAGGTATTCTGGAGAACTGTTTTGGCAGCATTGGCGAGATCTATGGAACTATGTACCCCCACATCAGGGGCAGAGGATCCCTGAGGGACCCCTCCCTAAACCTGACAGGATAATCGTTACGATGTGGAAGTGGGTGTGGAAAGGAATAGACTCAAAACTTAAGCACCCATCTCCCATCTACACTCATCTCTTTAAGAGACAACAGCTACTCCCCATGGTGGTGCATCTTGGCAGAAAGCGAATGAAACCAATGGCGGAGTGACAACTCACTCTGAATCATGCTGCGGACCTTCAAACTGGATGTAAATAATGTAAATAGTCTGCGATCCAGGCATGGAGGACTTACACCATACTTGGAATTACCCTTCAAACTGGCCACAAAAGGAAGGGTGTTGGGAACAGGAGGATACTTTGTAGATAATGATTCGTATAAAAGGACTGCTGACCTTGCAGAGCCTGGATTATACACTCCTCTGGAAGTTATTACGGACAAGGTTGGACAACACTGGTATTGCCTTAGGGTCGGATGGAAGTTTTACCCAATTCCCCGGTGTCCAGACTCATACCCCTGCATCTTGAATGTAGTGCATGTACAAAAAAGGGGCTACAGATTTAAAATGAGGTGGGGACCTAATTATGTTGATCCATTACAGGGAGTGTATGTGGATATTTTGCTTGGATCTTTCCAGATCTGGACCAGTAGTCCCTATATGTTTAAAAGACTTCAACTACAAGAGGCGCGTTCAACTTTCTGTTTGATTGAGAACCAAACTTTGCCAATATGCATGATGGTACAGTACCTTGACTTCGAGAATGGCGGATGTTTCCCACCTATTAGAAGCGGACGGCAAATCAGAGAACAAGTGGGGCTTTGGCAACCCCCAAAGACTATACTGACACGACTTAGCATAAAGTCGGGAAGAGGACTATTCCGGAGGTTGATTCCTCTGTACTCTGTGATGGTGCAGTATGTCTACAGTGGAATGGCATATCGGGACGCCTATGAAGATATCTTGCACCTACGTAGAGAATTGAATCCTGCACCTTCACAGTGTTTCTACACACCCCAAGGAACACCGCCTGAAATAAAGGAGGTGACAGTCGTCACTTGGAAATGGGCGTGGCGAGGACTAGATATTAGACTCCCATGGCCATCTCCCTTGTCAGTCACCCTTCTTCAGCAACGAGCATCAAGCGTTTCTGTTGGGAATACGAGACAAACAACAGCATCTAAGATCATCTATCTCCGAGATGGAAGGATCATGGGAAGACAGCGTGATCACCACCCAACCTCAAAGAACCAACGAAAGACCAAGAGAAGAGGAGTTTGGCATAGAAATGCTACTACTGCAACGACCCCAAAAGCTGGAGCCGCTGCCACCAGTACCAAGTGAATTCTACTACGAAAATGTTGGAAGAAAGCAGCAGCAACAAAGCCAGCCGCAAAAGAGAAAGTGCCTCCAATGTTGGAGTTGGATGGCTAAATTTACAGCATTGTTAGTCGGGGTTGCTGTACTTCTAGCTATCCTGTACTACTATGGTAGTACGCCCTGGACCTTAACCCATATCAGGGTCCAGTACGCAACAACTAAAACTTTCCAACAGACATGTTGGGGAGTTGAATCAAGAAACATCTACATGATATGGGACCAGAATTCTACAGAGAAATGGGCAAAGATGAAGAACCTAACCCAGCAGATGCTGAAGAATAAGTGGCTGCAATACTTGAACGACAGTGGAGAATTTCCAACCGTCACCACCAATTACAACCTGACCACCGGAGCAGATATCCTTCAAAACCTACAAATAAAGGATCAAGAGGTCATCGTGGTAACCATCTTACGTTTAAAACAAAAAGAGTGAAGAGAAGTAGGCTGCACCTGGATAAGACCTGAACCTGGCGAGCCAGCCTGGTATTGCTCATGGGGATGCAGAGTACTACTAGGCTATCGAGCAGGATATTGGAAAAAATAAGCTGTTTTTCCAGCATTACCAAGACATGATGTTTGCAGAATGATAATGCCTACCTGGAAACATTGGGGTAATTATAACCTCACCTGTGACAACACTCGCAGCAGAGTCTCGAAAGTGGATACAATAGCTACAACAGTCCCTCTGTTGAACAATGCTACCGGCATGGGAGCAGGGATATTATATTCCGAACTAATCGCCATCCCACCAGCAGCATCGGTGGGATCCACAAAGATATCACCAACACAGGGAAAAACCAAACCACTCCCTACATCGCCAACACAAGATACCCAGCAAGTATTAGAACCAAAAGTTAAAAGTATTGATAACGCGGCTAAAAAAAGATGGAAGAAGATTCATGATTATTGTGTAAAAGAAAAAGTAGCAAAATTAGATAGATGTTATTGGAATCGACCTATTGGATGTAAATCTCAAAACTACATGGTGCTTGCACCAGTCATCGATTTGATAGACAGGATTACTTGGAAACAGAAACAGGAGGCAAAACATGATGAATGGCTTAACGACACCTTTCCGTGGGTCTGGAGCATTCCACTGATACATTTTGAGGGGAATTTTCCGAAGGGATATACGTGGACTGGGCATAGTTTGTGGGGTCCACATATAGCAAACTTCTATGTGCAAAAACTACCAAAGCCTGATGAGCTAAGGTCAGTACCTCAGGAGGATTTTAGAAAGATTGATCAATGTGTGGTGAATAGAATTTATGAAAACTTACATGAGACAGAATACCATAGTAATTTGGCCGAAGGTTCTGGTAAATCCCCCCAATGTCCCATAGACCAAATTAAGACAGGGAATTGCTAAGATGGGTATATAACTGTACACAGTTGTTACAGGTTCCAACCATTAAGGGGACCCTTCAAGCATGGCAGGAAGAAGTTAGACGTAGTAAGGACGTCACCTGGTGGGGAATGGAGAAATATGAAGTTGAAGATTGGGTATTCCCCTGTTTGGATCAAAGTAATAATTATTGGGTTAAACATCAATACATCGCCACGGTCTACTCCAGAGACAGAGCTACTTGGTCCAGTGTACTCTGGAGACCAAACCCTTATGTTACGCCACGGCCCTGGAAAATGATTTGAAACAGATTTAATACCACATGCACGATAAGCCTTGCCCGCCAAAATTGTAGGAATGTTCCCGGCTGGGAAGGATATTGTGACGCTTACTATGACGGCGAGTATGACACATACGGCCATCAAACAGTTTGGGAGAAGAACAGAGCTGGCGCATGGATAAGAGCTTTTCCACCCAACGTTGGATGTGCCAAGGCTGTCCTGGGACATGGAATGTCGAAAAGGAAGCAGGTCCTAGGCCGCATAGTGCCATTTGTTGGTGATGCTTTGATAATGCTTGAGGCAGGATACGCCTTCAAGAAAAGTCTATGCGAAGGACGAGAAATTGTCAGTTACGAATGGTTGGGACCCAATCGGATTTACAATAATGGTACATGTAAATCGCCTGCAGAACATTGGTTGAGCTGTGGGAAAGGAAGAGGTCGACATGAATGTTCTTGGTGGGAAAGAACGCAAATAATAGCTGGAGGAATCATCACCACTTTCACTGCAGAGACCGGAGAAGTCATTAAAGAAGGTCTCGAAGTGGTGACTGGTTGGATTGGACATTTGGTTGGATATCTTTGGTCCTATCTGTTAATCATAATAGTACTTATTATTGCTGCAGTGATTGGATATGTTTTTTTAAAAGGAAGTTTTGCAGCCGCCCTGCGCTTGTGTGGGAGGACCACACAACGCAGTGAGATGGAGCCCCTCCTCCATTAGGGGAGGAGCGATGAAGCCTACAAAGCCCGACGCCGAGACACGCCCTGTTCATTGTGATTTGGGGGAGTGAAGAAAGAAGAAGCATCTACATAACAGCGTACAAACTTGAGATAAATAGAAAGAATAAGAGAGCAGGATGTCCAACAATACTGGCGACGTAAATGACACCATCTTCAAAGTGAGTAGAGTGGAGTTTATTGCACTACTGTTAGTATGGCTGCTATACTGCTGTGTCGGCCGTTGGTACTTACGACAACCACTGCGAATAGTAACGCTACTACATGGATGTGTCAGATTGGCGATCATCAATCTGCGCTACGGTCAGAGTGACTTAGGGTTGTCTCTATTCGTCACTCACGTCCTCGGTCGCTTTACTCTCCAGTTTGACTGTTGGGGAATATGGCAGTACACATCAATTACAATTTGGATGGTGATAGATATGACAGCAATCTTTTACGCCCCGGCAGTGATAGCTGACATTGTGTGTGAGGCCGTGATGACCTTGACCCTGTTAGCGTACATAGCTACGTTAACTGGAGCCGTACAACGCAAGAAACCCTGGCTCTACAAACTTGGACTTATCATAATTTGGGGCTTAGGATGGGGAATATTATCAACTTTATACTGGCTGTCCATGGTTAGTCAATTACTCCTGCTGTTATGGTTTACGACCTATGATGCTTGCTTCCCACGTACGGCTCCTTTAGCTACGGCGGGAATGACAACGTCACCACAGTCCTGCTCTCCTATGGTGATCATGAGGCGTCTCTGGCATACATCTGTTAACTCTTACACTATAGGGGGATATAAGATGTATTCATTGTCAAGCCACCCTGGAGCAAGCGCTCTACTTCTGGGAGATAACACCGACTCTGTGGTGCCCGACGTGCTACGGCAACAACTTCCCTGTTCAAGTGGCGCGGGGAATAGTGGGACGGAAGGATACTTCTTTTCTGCCCCAGGTACCATCGGAAGCATACTTAAAAATTGAGGTCGAGGCAGACGTGATTTGGCATTCTCTCTTGATTGATCAATTACGAGCTGACACCATAGTGTCTCCAGAGGGATATATGTACTGCCCTGTGTTTACCAAAATGTGGATGTATCCTACGGGAATAAGATTCTCCACAGCTCATCTCGCCGATGGCCGGATCGTGGCCATTGGTCCTTCATTACCACCAGTTCCACGTTCACCTCCACGGCGCACTACAGAGGTTGGGGTGCAAACCGAGGAAATGAACTGGTGTTTAGGCCCTTACGCAGGTGTTCCTGGATGAACACCTTCAACAGCCCGAGTCCCAGGATATTCTCACTGAGGCTTCACCTCGAACGAAGGATACATCATCGCGACCATCTACACCAGTTACATCGTGTTATACACCCATCACCCCCACTTCACCATGCGCACCATTGTTCCCTGACGGATTATCATCTCGGGAATATGAGGCAAATCCGCCTCCTTTGGAATTACTATCACAATCACCACTACTGGAAGGGCAGCCTTCTGACCGTGACAGCAATCTACAAGTGGGAGGAGAGGAGTATGTGGTGCTGGATGAGTGTCGTTCAACTCCAGCTCCTCCTGTTCTGTCTCCAATGGTGGATGAAAAAGAAGTGCTCACCCTTCATCCTGTCGACGATGACAAGGATGTTTTTATGGAGGTATAGAGAGATCGGCGGAGCTTTAAGTCATGGAGGGGGTGTCAGGAAAGATGACTTTAAGCTTGCTCTCAGCTTGTTTCCATCTTGGAGTATAATACGTGCCATGGGATTAATATACATGCAGTTGAATTAAACTGCACAGTTTTTGGTACCTTCCAGGAGTAAGTGAGGTCATGCCAGACTTTTCCATTGCAAATGGGGAGGACCACGGAATGAACTCAGTGGTGAAGACAAGGGAATAATCAGCCAGCCAACGACTAATAGCTGATGAAGAGGAAATCAAGTTCATCGAGCTGGGGACCTTAACCTCGAAAACCTTCCTCCCTCACTCCCAGGAAAATTTGTTAAGAAATCAATCCAGTCCCAGTCAAAGCAAGATCAGGCAGAATTATAGTATTATAAAATAAAAAAAAAATAAATTAATAATAATAATAATAATAATAATAATAATAATAATAATAATAATAATAATAATAATAATAAATCTCAGCCAATCATTATTTTAATTGTATTTTTATTACTGTTGTGAAATCATCACCATATAACTCATGATGAATATGTTATCGGTACTTGCAAAACCTGCAATAAAACTCCAAGCATGCAGTCAAAGTGCTAAGGCTCGGACATTGGATTATTGATGCTTCTTAAGGTGTGAAAGTTAAGTTTATTGGGTGCACAACAACAAAGTGCTCTAAAAGGTTAGTCTGGTTTTCAATAAAAATAACACATCCTGGGGACTCGCTGTACGACTCACTAACTTTAAAATCTAGCAACATTCCAAGAGCACTGATACATAAGAGGAGAGCTGCCGTTAAGGGGCGTGGCCGGTTCGTATCCTGGTTCCTGAGGAGGCTATTCGACCGGGGTGCGAGACCAGCTTCAGCAGGGTGGACGTCCGGATGGAGGCAGTGAGCAGCTAGACGAATCACCTCGACACCAGCTTAAATAGCCCTTATGTAGCCTTGCCGGGTAATACCCGTGGAGACATGAAGGTCGGACCCCAGACACGGAGAGCTGGTTTTACACAACCACACTCATCAGAGGGTGAGTGTGTGCCGCGTATCTAGGTAGTGGGATCGACAGGGGCCATCCGTCATCATACATGTGAAGTTTCAAGTCAATCAGGGAAAGCATGGAGTTATCATGACTTGATGTTCTATGGCAAAGGGTCAAAATGGCGGCACCATAGCGGCCATACCCTTCAACATAGAGAAAAGCTTTCGATAAATTTTGTTCAGTATCATCTTTGGATGCTGTCAAAGAAATTTGAAGTGCATTGGACAAAATCCCTAGGAGGAGTTCGTTCAAATACGAAAATTCAAAACGGCCGACTTCCTGTTTGGTGTAGACCCATGGTGCAAGAGACTTTTTTGTACGTCTATGCAAGTCACACATGTGTACCAATTTTCATCTCCCTACTCCAAAAAAACCCCTATGGGGAGGGGTTTTTGAAAGATTCAAGGGGGCGCTATTGAGACATTTTACCCCGCCCATGGATGACGCCCTTATGAATTGTAAGAGGTTGTCGTGCTCGACCTGTGTATCAATTTTCATGATCATTTGACAAAATTAAAGCCGTCAAAAGGAAGAACGTATTTTCATGGCCAATAGGCAATATTCGGCACGCCGCCACATGGACGCCGTTACTCGTAACTTCACGGCATTCATCGCCTACATTCAACAATTTGTTCTGCATGTTTTAGAACTGGAATGAAGTTGATTGGGTTACGTATGTGACATCAGGACCTCTTAAAGTAAAAATAGGACATTTCTCACCACCACCAGGGGGCGCTATGGTGCAGGTGGGAACTTAAGATATGTAGACGTTCAGGGCGGAGCCCTCATCATGTCCAGCATGTTTGAAGGATCTACGATGAAGTATGTGGGCGTGACAGCCGTTCAAAGTGAAATTGCGTGCTCCGAAAAGCTCGCCAAAGTTTGACGACCCCTAGCAGCCACACCTTTTGACTTAATTATAATCTTTTGATAACTTTTGATCACCATTGTGTTGTGATGATTTTGACCAAATTTGAAGACGATCGGATGAAATCCCTAGGACGAGTTCGTTCAAATTTAAGTAGTGGAAATGACCAAAAATGGCAAGAATTTGCTCAAAATCGAAACTTAAAATCAAAATGGCCGACTTCCTGTCGATATTTCACCATGACAGTAAGAGACTTTTTCGTGCGTCCTGGCATGGTAAATATGTGTACCAAATTTTGTGAGACTACGACGAAAAAAGCCCAAAGCGAAGGGGTTTTTGAAAATTTCTAGGGGGCGCTATTTCGCGATTTTTGTGCGACCATTTGCGATGCCCCCAAAATATCGAATTTCCGGCTGGATGACTTTGGGAAGTTTGGTGAGTTTTCGATTTCAAAAGTGGCAATAATAATAATAATAATAATAATAATAATAATAATAATAATAATAATAATTAATAATAATAATAATAATAAACAGCGCAATTACAATAGGGTCCTCGCAGGACGTTGCCTACTCGGGCCCTAATAATAACAATAATATTAATAATAATAATAATAATAATAATAATAATAATAATAATAAACAGCATATTTACAATAGGGTCCTCGTAGGACGTTGCCTACTCGGGCCCTAATAATAATAAATAATAATAATAATAATAATAATAAACCGCAATTACAATAGGGTCCTCGTAGGATGTTGCCTACTCGGGCCCTAATAATTATAATAATAATAATAAATAATAATAATAATAATAAACAGCGCAATTACAATAGGGTCCTCGTAGGACGTTGCCTACTCGGGCCCTAATAATAATAATAATAATAAATAATAATAATAATAATAATAATAATAAACAGCGCAATTAAAATAGGGTCCTCGTAGGACGTTGCCTACTCGGGCCCTAATAATAATAATAATAATAATAATAATAACAATAATAAATAATCATAATAAACAGCGCAATTACAATAGGGTCCTCGTAGGACGTTGCCTACTCGGGCCTTAATAATAATAATATTATTAATAATAATAATAATAATAATAATAATAATAATAATAAACAGCGCAATTACAATAGGGTCCTCGTAGAACGTTGCCTACTCGGGCCCTAATAATAATGATAATAATGATAATAATAATAATAATAATAATAATAATAATAAACAGCGCAATTACAATAGGGTCCTCGTAGGACGTTGCCTACGCGGGCCCTAATAATAATAATAATAAACAGCGCAATTACAATAAGGTCTTCGTAGGATGTTGCCTTCTCGGGCCCTAATACCGTTGGGGTTTTACATAATTATTGTATGGCCTTGCCTTACAATATAAAGCGCCTTGGGGCAACTGTTTGTTGTGATTTGGCGCTATATAAAAAAAAAATTGATTGATTGATTGATTGATAATAATAAATAATAATAATAATAAACAGCGCAATTACAATAGGGTCCTCGTAGGACTTTGTCCTACTCGGGCCCTAATAACACAGCCTTTTATTGGAATTCTACACATACATACATACAACAAAGTCTGTCTTCTGCATTTAAATTAACCATCCTAATTACAGTTAGACACAATCCAACCACTAGGAGCAGTGGGCAGCCACAGTCCGGCACCCAGGGACCAACTCCAGATGTAGAGATCCTGCCTTGGTCAGGGTGGAGAAAGGAGCAGACCCTAAATAAATGTTTTTTGGTTGTGGGAGGAAACCCACGCAGAACATGCAAACGCCAAACAGAAATAGTGGGAAGCGATCCCACAACCTTCTTGCTGTGAGGCAGCAGTAATAACTACTAAGTCACAGTACCACTGTGCTGCCATCTCTATCTATCTGCCACAGGGAGGTGAAGCATGGGTGTCTCCTTGGCCTTCTCCAGCTACTGGGGTCCTCAACACTCAGGCAGCTGTGTGCTGGATAATGCAAAGAGAAACATGCAACAAGAACAAAATGTTGAATCTGATGTTCCCTCACAATGCAAAGTGACACTCCTCACCTTTGTTTCCCAAAGTAACCACTCTGTTGATACAAAGTCATCCCAGCAGTACCCAAGGATCCTCCAAAGAGACCTAGTACCAAAGACACCCAGTCATCAACTGGTTGGTGACCAAATCTCATAACTAGATTGCTAGATTGTAAGGCAGATTGCATCAGGACTGTAAAGACTTAGACCATCATTCTCTCACTGCCAAAATAAGTGAATGTCTCAAAGGTTCACCACCTTCACTTCATACACATACACTTCTGATGGCTGAGTTCAGGAAGTACATTAAAGTCTAGCTCTTAGTCTTGATCCTGGAAAGTCTTAAACGCAGACACTGAGATTCCTCCCTCAGCTTCTCAACTGCTGCAATCACAGTATCCACTGTTTCATCAAATATAACAGCATCGTCCTTGAAGTCAGTAAACCTCTTCTCACCAGCAAAAGCACCACGTTACTGGTTTCCACAACCCAGCACAACACCCAGTCCACCCAGTCCATAGAAGTACTGATCACTTGAGGAGTCAGACCACAACCCTGACGAACAGGAAAAACTAAGCCTCTACTTATAGCACTCAGAGTATTTATGTTGTGGCTGGTGATGATGTCCACTAAATAATTGGACATCCCATGAACACTCAAGATGTCCCAGGCAGCACTCAAATGCTTTGTGAAAATCAACACAGACTGCAAAGAAGCCATTTCAATTTTTTTCAATTTATTTCATTTTATACAGCGCCAAATCCCCAAAAAGCTGCCTCATGGCGCTTCGCACAAGTAAGGTCTAAGCTTACCAAGCCCTAGAGCAAGAACACAGGCAACAGTGATGATAATGAGGAAAAAACCTCAAGCAGACCAGACTCAGAGGGGTGACCAACTACTTAGGCCATTCGAACAGTTGCAAGGTTTTTACAAAGTTTTTGCAAAACAAAAGAAACAGAAACCAGGAAATCTAAACAACATCTGCTGCATCAGCTTCAGGCATGGCATCTCACAGTTAGTCCAGCATCCCGTGGTCCATCGCTGTCAGTCTCATATGACGCCTTCTGCACCATGGACAGAGAGAAAAAGAGCAGAATCAGTTGGCCGTACAAACCAAATCTAAAGTATAATTCACCAGCAGTAAATCCACAGGTAAGCACAGAAAATAGCAAGGTGATCACCGGCCGCTAGCCCTAAGCTTAAAAGGATAGGAAGCATAGTTCTATACTATGGCAATATGCTAGCCATACAACAAGGAGAATAAATGTGTCTTTGAAGCTGGACTTGAATGTCTCTACAGAATCAGACTATTTTATCTCTGTAGGGAGATCATTCCATAGAACAGGTGCACGATAAGAGAACCTGTTCTGTGGAATCTGTGGCCCAAAGACTTTTTTTCACCATAGGGACACAAAGTAGTCCTGCACCCTGAGAATGCAGGCCGGTACGTAGGGTTTAAATAAGTCAGCTAAGTAGGGAGGTGCTAGTCCATAAATAAATTTATAGGTTAATAGCAGAACCTTAAACTCCAATCTCACAGAGACAGGAAGCCAGTGAAGAGATGCCATAATAGGTCTAATGTGGTCGAACTTTCTGCTTCCTGTCAAGAGTCTGGCAGCAGCATTTTGAACCAATTGGAAACCCCTAATGCTGGTGTCAGAGTTGTTCAGACCTGAAAAGATTAACAACCCAGTTTACACACAGAAATGATCATGCAAGCGACACTGAATTTCTTTATTTCCTGATCAGAAGAGGGCAAACGAGGAGCTCCTTCAAGAACTGTCGTCTGCTCTGAAGGCCCTGCCCATTTGCTTCTCCTTTTTATTGAATATAGTTACATACAAGCATATATGAGTGACAATATTACAAAACAATGGAAAGACACAAAGTCTGGTCTCACAGTGATATGAAAACTGTTATGGCTTTGAACCCTCAGATTCCTAAGCTTACCATAATAATGTCCAGCCCTGAACTGGTGTTCTGGTTACAATGCGCTTTCCTCAAGGCTGAACCATTAATTAATGGTGCACATCTGCGCTTAGCAAAAACATCACCCTAGCAAAACAGTCTGCACATTCTGGCAAAACAGTCTGCACATTCTGGCAAAACAGTGTGCACATGACTAAGCCAAAGATCATCTGCTCACTTTCTCGTGTGGCAGTTTTAATGATCACTTGAACAGTGATTGCTTTGACAATGAGTAATTATTTAAAGGAATAATGGTACATGAACTCTCACACATGCATACATGTATATATGAAAAATAGAGAACAGACTCAAAGACACGATCACAGAGAGTACATCAAAGTAAAGCCATTAATATTTGATAATATATTGACAATATAGAGAAAAACCCTGTCAGCTGGACTATGGTAAACCAGAAAACAGAACATTGCAGTAGTCCAATAAAGAGGAAACAAATGCATGGATCAGGTCTCTGCATCAGCCATAGACAAGATGGGATGAATCTTCACTATATTTCATAGGTGGAAGAAACCAGTTCTCATAATATCTCTAATGTGTAGGTCAAAGGATGACTTGGGGTCAAAGCTCACTCCAAGGTTCATTGCTTTGTCAGTGTGATGTATGACACACAAGCCTAGGCTAAGTGTTAGCTTGTCAAATTGATGTCAGTCTCACTGAACAAAGAATCATCATTTCAGTCTTGTCTGAGATTAAAAGTAAGAAATTGCTGGACATCTAGCTTTTCACTGATGCAACACAATACTCTAAGGATTTTATGTGGATGAGATTACCAGCAGTTATCGTCAGGTACAACTGAGTGTCATCAGCATAGCAATGACTGGTAATCCCAAAAGACCACAATACGTGCCCAAGGGGTGCTATATAAAGGGACAAAAGCACAAGACCCCTGTGGAACCCCATATTTCATGTCATCAAAGTTAGAGGTGTGTTGGTGTGCAAAACCCAATGAGAATAACTGGTTAGGGATGATGTCAACCATGCAAGGGCATTCCAAGTAATCCCAAAATGATTCTCCAGCCTATCAGTTAGAATACAGTGATCCACTGTATCCACCACTTTTGTGAGAGCCGTCTCTGTGGAATATGTTCGAAATGCAGACTGCAGTGGCCCAAAGACATTACTCTCAGTAAGGTGGTCCACAAGCTGCTGTGAAACTACTTTTTCCAGAATTTTAGAACAAAATACATAATAGATTTGCTATCAGCCTATAATTTTTCAAGACAATAGGTAGACACTGCCAATGTCAGTATTTGGCATTGGAAAATGCTGGCATTGCCAATATTACAATACTGACACTTGATGTGTAGACGCATCAAGATTAGATTTCTAAGTAATGGTTTAATGACTGCAGATTTGAAACATTTAGGAACAATTCTTCTTATTACTGCAGATCAATCGTTTCCATCTCACCCTGTCCTCTGTATCTTCCTCTGTCACACCAACCACCTGCATGTCCTCCCTCAGCACATCCATAAACGTCCTCTTTGGCCTCCCTCTTCTCCTCCTGCCTGGTGTGTTGTGTGGGCCGCCAGAAGAGGAGGTACTGCTGGCCCACCACCAGAGGGCGCCCTGCCTGAAGTGCGGTCTTCAGGCACGAGAGGGCGCTGCCGCCACGGACACAGCCGGGAGTGACAGCTGTCACTCATTATTTCCTGACAGCTGTCACTCATTCTTCATCATCTCACTCCATAAAACCCAGACGTCATCTCCACCTCATCGCCGAGATATCGTACTTCTATGGAGGTAACTGTCTCTGCCTGTATTATTTGATTCTAAGAGCTATTGTTTTGCAGCTGTCAACCAGAGGACCGGCGTGGGTCGCGACTGTTTCGTCCTACGTCCGTCAGATAAGTGGTTAAACAGACGCTGCACGAGTGTGTGTTAGAGGTGGAGGTGGCATTCCCATCGTTGTTGTTACGGGGTGTACATACACCCACACTTGACTGTCTTTGTTCTTCGCCAGCAGTACCAGATCCGACAGTCGGGGACGGTGATCACCTGGGAATTCGGGACTTGGCGGCTCCAGTATTCACCGGGTTCGGTGGCGGCGGAAATCGTGTGGTTCCGGCTCTTCTCAGGACAGACGTCTTCTATCCTCGAGCCTGCCCGCACGTCACCTTTGTGGATTGACTGTTATCAGATTCTGAGATTGTCTGTGTATTCGTTGTGCACCTTCACAACATTAAATTGTTACTTTTTGGCTCATCTATTGACCGTTCATTTGCGCCCCCTGTTGTGGGTCCGTGTCACTACACTTTCACAACATGGTTGCTCCATCCTCAGCATCCTTCTCCCTATATACCCTGGGTCCCTCCTCTGCACATGTCCAAACCATCTCAATCTCGCCTCTCTGACTTTGTCTCCAAACCGTCCCACCTGAGTTGTCCCTCTGATATGTTCATTCCTAATCTTGTCCATTCTTGTCACTCCCAAAGAGAATCTCAACATCTTCAGCTCTGCCACCTCCAGCTCTGCCTCCTGTCTTTTTGTTAGTGCCACCGTCTCTAAGCCTTACAACATAGCTGGTCTCACTACTGTCTTGTAAACTTTCCCCTTCACTCTTGCTGATATTCTTCGGTCACAAATCACTCCTCCCACCTTTCTCCACCCATTCCACCCTGCCTGCACTCTCTTCTTCACCTCTTTACCACACTCTCCATTACTTTGAACAGTTGACCCCAAATATTTAAACTCATCTACTTTCACCACTTCTACTCCTTGTAACTGCATTACATTGCAAACATCATAGTCCATGGGGACTCCTGTCTGATCTCATCTGTCAACCTGTCCATCACCACTGCAAACAAGAAAGGACTCAGAGCTGATCCTTGGTGTAATCCCACCTCCACCTTGAATGAGTCTGTCATTCCAACTGTGCATCCCCCCACTGTCACACTATTCTTGTACATGTCCTGCACTACCCTAACATACTTCTCTGCCACTCCAGACTTCCTCATACAATACCACAGCTCTTCTCTTGGCACCCTGTCATAAGCTTTTTCTAAGTCCACAAACACACAATGTAACTCTTTCTGGCCTTCTCTGTACTTCAACAGTATTCTCAGAGCAAACATTGCATCTGTAGTGCTCTTTCTCGGCATGAAACCATATTACTGCTCACAGATCTTCACCTGTTTTCTAAGCCTAGCTTCTACTACTCTTTCCCATAACTTCATGCTGTGGCTGATCAACTTTATGCCTCTGTAGTTACTGCACCTCTGCACATCATCCTTGTTCTTGAAAATAGGAACCAGCACACTTCGTTTCCACTCCTCAGGCATCCTCTCACTTTTGAAGATTTTATTAAACAATCTGGTTAGAAACTCTACTGCCATCTCTCCATGCCTCCACTGAAATGTCATCTGGACCAACTGCCTTTCCCCTCTTCTTCGTCTTCATAGCAGCCCTCACTTCTTCCTTACTAATCTCTTGTACTTCCTGATTTACTCTCACCACATCGTCCAAGCCTTTTCGCTCGCTCATTTTCTTTATTCATCAGCTCTTCAAAATATTCCCTCCACCTTCTCAGCACACACTCCTCACTTGTCAGCACATTACCATGTGTATCTTTTACCACCCTAATCTGCTGCACATCCTTTCCAGCTCTGTCCCTTTGTCTGGCCATTCGGTACAAGTCCTTTTCTCCTTCCTTACTATTCAACTTCTTGTACAGCTCGCAATATGCCTTTTCCTTCGCTTTTGCCACTTCTCTTTTCACCTTACACCACATCTCCTTGTACTCCTGTCTACTTTCTTCATCTCTCTGACTATCCCAAAACTTTTTCGCCAACCTCTTTCTCCTTATGCTTTCCTGGACCTCTTCATTCCACCACCAAGTCTCCTTGTCTTCCTTCCACTGTCCAGATGCCATACCCAGTACTGCCCTAGCTGTCTACCTCACCACACCTGCAGTACTTTTCCAGTTGTCCAAAATTGCTTCCCCTCCAACCAGAGCTTCTCTCACCTGCTCGCTAAATTTCACACAACAGTCTTCCTCCTTCAGCTTCCACCATCTGATCCTTTGTTGAGCTCTCACTCTCTTCTTCATTTTTACCTCTAAAGTCATCCTACAAACAACCATCCAATGCTGTCTAATGACACTCTCTCTTGCCACCACTTACAGTCTCTGATTTCTTTTAGCTTGTATCTCCTATAATGAATGCATTCCACCTGTGTGCACCTTCCTCCACTCTTACAACCCCTGGCAATAATTATGGAATCACCGGCCTTGGAGGATGTTCATTCAGTTGTTTAATTTTGTAGAAAAAAAGCAGATCACAGACATGACACAAAACTAAAGTCATTTTAAATGGCAACTTTCTGGCTTTAAGAAACACTATAAGAAATCAGGAAAAAAAATTGTGGCAGTCAGTAACGGTTACTTTTTTAGACCAAGCAGAGGAAAAAAATATGGACTCACTCAATTCTGAGGAATAAATTATAGAATCAACCTGTAAATTTTCATCCCCAAAACTAACACCTGCATCAAATCAGATCTGCTCGTTAGTCTGCATCTAAAAAGGAGTAATCACACCTTGGAGAGCTGTTGCACCAAGTGGACTGACATGAATCATCAATCAATCAATCAATTTTTTTATATAGCGCCAAATCACAACAAACAGTTGCCCCAAGGCGCTTTATATTGTAAGGCAAGGCCATACAATAATTATGTAAAACCCCAACGGTCAAAACGACCCCCTGTGAGCAAGCACTTGGCTACAGTGGGAAGGAAAAACTCCCTTTTAACAGGAAGAAACCTCCAGCAGAACCAGGCTCAGGGAGGGGCAGTCTTCTGCTGGGACTGGTTGGGGCTGAGGGAGAGAACCAGGAAAAAGACATGCTGTGGAGGGGAGCAGAGATTGATCACTAATGATTAAATGCAGAGTGGTGCATACAGAGCAAAAAGAGAAATCATGGCTCCAACATGAGAGATGTCAATTTAAACAAAGGAGAGGATTATCAAACTCTTAAAAGAGGGTAAATCATCACGCAATGCTGCAAAAGATGTTGGTTGTTCACAGTCAGCTGTGTCTAAATTCTGGACCAAATACAAACAACATGGGAAGGTTGTTAAAGGCAAACATACTGGTAGACCAAGGAAGACATCAAAGCGTCAAGACAGAAAACTTAAAGCAATATGTCTCAAAAATCGAAAATGCACAACAAAACAAATGAGGAACAAATGGGAGGAAACTGGAGTCAACGTCTGTGACAGAACTATAAGAAACCGCCTAAAGGAAATGGGATTTACATACAGAGAAGCTAAACGAAAGCCATCATTAACATCTAAACAGAAAAAAACAAGGTTACAATGGGCTAAGGAAAAGCAATCGTGGACTGTGGATGACTGGATGAAAGTCATATTCAGTGATGAATCTCGAATCTGCATTGGGCAAGGTGATGATGCTGGAACTTTTGTTTGGTGCCGTTCCAATGAGATTTATAAAGATGACTGCCTGAAGAGAACATGTAAATTTCCACAGTCATTGATGATATGGGGCTGCATGTCAGGTAAAGACACTGGGGATATGGCTGTCATTACATCATCAATAAATGCACAAGTTTATGTTGATATTTTCGACACTTTTCTTATCCCATCAATTGAAAGGATGTTTGGGGATGATGAAATCATTTTTCAAGATGATAATGCATCTTGCCATAGAGCAAAACCTGTGAAAACATTCCTTGCAAAAAGACACATAGGGTCAATGACATGGCCTGCAAATAGTCCGAATCTTAATCCAATTGAAAATCTTTGGTGGAAGTTGAAGAAAATGGTCCATGACAAGGCTCCAACCTGCAAAGCTGATCTGGCAACAGCAATCAGAGAAAGTTGGAGCCAGATTGATGAAGAGTACTGTTTGTCACTCATTAAGTCCATGCCTCAGAGACTGTAAGCTGTTATAAAAGCCAAAGGTGGTGCAACAAAATACTAGTGATGTGTTGGAGTGTTCTTTAGTTTTTCATGATTCCATAATTTTTTCCTCAGAATTGAGTGATTCCATATTTTTTTTCCCTCTGCTTGGTCTAAAAAAGTAACCGTTACTGACTGCCAAAATTTTTTTTCCTGATTTCTTATAGTGTTTCTTAAAGCCAGAAAGTTGCCATTTGAAATGACTTTAGTTTTGTGTCATGTCTGTGATCTGCTTTTTTTCTACAAAATTAAACAACTGAATGAACATCCTCCGAGGCCGGTGATTCCATAATTTTTGCCAGGGGTTGTATATGTTACCCTGTGCTCCTCCCTTTTCTTAAAGCAGGTATTCCCCACAGCCATTTCCATCCTTTTTGCAAAATCAACTACCATCTGATACCATATCTACCCATTACTTCCTCATCACCTCTGTTCCCATTGAAGTCTGCTCCTATCACCACTCTTTCATGCTTGGGCACACTCTCTAACACACTCCAGAAATCTTGTTTCTCCTTCATCTCACAACCTACCTGTGGGGCATATGCACTGATGATATTCATCATCACCCCTTCAATTTCCAACTTCACACTCATCACCCTGTCAGACACTCGCTTAACCTCCAACACACTTTTAACACACTCTTCCTTTAAAATGACCCCAACACCATTTCTCTTCCTGTCCTCACCATGGTACAACAACTTGTACCCACCGCCTATCCTCTTGCTCTTACTTCCCTTCCACTTGGTCTCTTGCACACACAATATGTCTACCTCTCTCCTCTCCATCATATCAGCCAGCTCTCTCCCTTTACCAGTCATACTACCAGCATTCAACGTCCCCACTCTCATTTCCACCCTTCTAGTTTTTTTCTTCTCCCGGTGTTTGTGGAAATGTTCTCCTCCTCTTCTTCGTCGTCTTCGCCCACCAGTAGCCCAATTTTCACCGGCACCCTGTTGGGCAACAGCACTGGTGGCGGACATTGTTAACCCGGGCTGCGACCAATCCGGTATGGAAATTCAATTCTTTGTCTGGATAGTTGGGTTGGCTTGTTTTACGCTGGATGCCCTTCCTGACACAACCCTCCTCATTTAGCCGGGCTTGGGACTGGCACTCAGAATGTACTGGCTGCACACCCAGAATATTGATGGAGAAATATAGAGAGGTATAGTGAAGGCCGAAGGAGTTATAATGTGTGTTGTGGATTTAGGGAAAGTTTTTGACAGGGTAAATAAATGGACTGAATTTATATTGCGTTTTTCCATCTTCATCAGACGCTCAAAGTGCTTTATAATTATGCCTCACATTCACCCCAATGTCAAGGTGCTGCCATACAAGGCAGCTCACTACACACCGGGAGCAATAGAGGATTAAAGGCCTTGCCCAAGGGCCCTTAGTGATTTTCCATTCAGGCAGGGATTTGAACCCATGACCTTCTGGACTCAAGCCCAACACCTTAACCACTAGACCATCACCTCCAGGTGGCAGGGTCCAAGAGAAGAGTTGTGGTATTGTATGAGGAAGTCTGGAGTGGCAGAGAAGTATGTGAGGGTAGTGCAGGACATGTACAAGGATACTGTGACAGCAGTGAGATGCGCAGTAGAAATGACAGACTCATTCAAGGTTGAGGTGGGATACTCCAAGGATCAGCTCTGAGTCCTTTCTTGTTTGCAACAGTGATGGACAGGTTGACAGATGAAATCAGACAGGAGTCTCAATGGACTATGATGTTTGCAGATGACATTGTGATCTGTAGTAAGAGTAGAGAGCTAGTTCAGTCCAGCCTGGAAATGTGGAAATATCCTCTGGAGAGAAGGAGAATGAAAGTCAGTGAGACCAAGACTGAGTACATGGGAGCCCGGTGGAATAGTGCTCTCACAAGGAGTGAAAATACATGAGTTTAAATACATGGGGCCAACTATCCAAAGTAATAGAGGAGTGAGTGGAGAGGCAAAGAAAACAGTACAAACAGGGTGGAGAAAGGTAGCAGGAGTGAATTGTGACAGAAGGATATCTGCAAGAGAGCTGGGGTAAGTCTGAAAGACAGAAGTGAGACCAGCTATGTTGGATGGCTTAGAGATGGTGGCACTAACAAAAAGACAGGAGGCAGAGCTGGAGGTGGCAAAGCTGAAGATGCTGCGATTTGGTTTTGGAGTGATGAGAATGGACAGAATTAGGAATGAACATGTCAGAGGGACAGTGTAGGTAGGACGGTTTGGACACAGGATGCAAGAGTGACAAAGTCAGAGAGGTGAGTTTGAGATGGTTTGGACATGTGCAAAGCAGGGACCCAGGATATATAGCGAGAAGGATGCTGAGGATGGAGCCAGGAGGCAGGAAAAGAAGAGGGTGGACAAAGAGCGGGTTTATGGATGTGCTGAGGGAGGACATGCGGATTGTTGGTGAGACAGAGGAAGATACAGTGGACAGGGTGAGATGGAAACAACTGATCATCAGGATCAAGGATCAGCCCTGACTTTAGTGACAGATTAATAATTTCCAACACAGTAGGCCGTGGTGCAGAAGCTAGTGCAAACTAACAGCTAATGAAAACACTAACCACTCCTAAGGTTCACACAGGATTAAAATAATGAGCTAAAATGTGCAGCAGTTGCACTTAAAAACTAACAGCGGTGTTAGACAGGGAACAGAAATAAAGAAACAATTACAACATTGTATTAATTAGAATACCAAACCAGAATGTCAAAGCACGACTGATATTCACTCTTGCATCCTATGTGTTTGTCCACGGCTCGAATACGGTCGATGGTTGACTTCTTGGGTGTGAAACCAGACTGTTCCATTTTTTGAGCAGCAAGTACAAGGAGCTGAATCCTATTAAGAATGATATTTGTAAGCACCATCCCTGGCACACAGAGCAGTGAGTGAATGTGTGAGAGCACCTCAAAAGTTGTTACAGTACAATCAGTATGATCAATCTTTCCTTTCCAGATTGGGACAACAAGTCCTTTCTTCCATTCTGTAGAGATGATACCCATCTCCTTGATTGAAAGAAAGATTGTTTGCAATGCTAGGAAAACAGCATCTCCACCCATGTGGAGGAGCTCAATTTTGCTACAACAAATCCCTGGAACTTTTTATGCCCTTAGTTGTTTCACAGCCTTTGTAAGCTCACCAAAACAAGATGGTTCATAGATGAATGGAGAATCAGATATCTACAGTGCCAGGATTCTTGTGGCTAGCATCCCAGCAGCAGGATCAGCCTTACGCAACTGCTCAAAGTAGTAGGCCCGGTGAAAGAAGAGAGCAGAGGCATCAACTTGTTCCTCCAAACCAACATTTCATCCTGCTGCAGGGATAGTGGAAGATGCTTCATCCCCAGCCCCTCCCTCTAAAATCACAGTAAATGTCTTACCACCCCACAACTACCAGGAGCACAGACTTTCTTGTTTTCCACCTGCTGCTGAACATTACCAGCATTATCCACACAGTTAGCTTTTCTACATTAGCTGCACTCTTTTCAGAGTCCTCCTTAGTAACTTGGAAACTAATTTGTTGTTTAACAGTTTGGCAAATTCATGCAAGTATGCTGCTGTTCCCCCCACAAACTTATCTTTGGAGGACATGTAGGAATCACACAGACTGTCTGTCCAAACATCTGTCATATTTCTTAGTTCAGTGGTGAATGGACTGCATTTATATTGCGCTTTTCCATCTGCATCAGATGCTCAAAGCGCTTCACAATGATGCCTCACATTTCACCCATTCACACATACACACTCACACCCAGATGTCAGGGTGCTTCCATACAAGGCGCTCACTACACACCGGGAGCAACTCTGGGATTAAGGACCTTGTCCAAGGGCCCTTAATGATTTTCCAGTCAGGCTGGGGTTTGAACTGAGGATCCTCTAGTCTGAAGCCCAACACTTAACCACGAGACCATCACCTCCGCTTTGTGCACAGTTAAATGCTTCAGCACAAATTTCGCTGCAACTCTTTTCATGGCCAAACTTTCTGTCACAGTGGAATGTGCCGAAAAAGTGCTGATGTCCACCTCTTCCGCAATTTCTCGGATAGTCACACAACGGTCCCACATCACCACAGCATTCACTTTGGAAATGATCTGGTCATTTCAGCATGTTGATGGCTGCCCGGAGCACGGCTCGCTCTCCACCACTGTGTGGTTGTCTTTAAACTGGTTATACTGCTTCTTAATCTGTGTGATGCCCAGAGGAACGTCACCGAAAGCCTTCTGAATCTTCCGAACGGTTTCCACCTGGCTGTCGCCCAGTTTCTGGCAAAAGTTGATGCAGTAGCACTGCTCCAGTGGTTCCGTCATTTTCCTTGGAATGAAAATTCTCAGAGCGCACAACACCTATCCTCACACAAATGCTGCTTGCCAGCAAATGACGCAATCGACAGGCGTGAAAAAAATCACGCATGCGCACAAAGTTCAAGGTTGGCTCATGCAAGCACACGTGATTGAATGAATGAATGAATGAATGAATGAATGAATGAATTTGAATGACTGAATGAATTTATTCGGCACACACACAAATCCGAAAGAACAGAAACACACAAATAACATGAATATGGCTGTGAGTCTGAAAGGGTGTGGGCAGAAGCAAAGCTTATCAATGCCCACCCCTGCTAGTACATACAAGTCCAACAATTATAACATAAACACAAATTCATAACAAACTACATATCAACACACAGACATGCACTTCAATATTCAATTACACTTCAATTCATGTATAATTATATATATATATATATATATATATATATATATATATATATATATATATATATATATATATATATATATATATATATATATATATATATATATATAAAGTGCCTAATCACAACAAATTTGGCCCAAGTCACTTAATCAAATAAGGACTAACGTTACCGACCCCCAGAGCAAGCACTAGGCAACTGTGGTGAGGAAAAACTCCCTCTTAGGAAGAAACCTCAAGCACACCAGGCTCTAGGGGGTGACCCTCTGCTTGGGCTGTGCCATATATGTATAATGTATATATGTATATACATATATATATATACATTAACATACACACATATATACATTTATACACACATATACACACTCACATATATACCTATATACATACCCACTAACACATAAATAAATATATATACATATACCTACATACCTACACATACATATATACCTATTCACATACATATACATACATATATACATACACACATACATACATACATACATACACATACACACACACACACACACACACACACACACACACACACACACACACACATATATATATATATATATATATATATATATATACACGTACATACATATATACATTAGAAAGGTCTTGTCTCAGAGTGATGCTGAAAAACTAATTAATGCATTTAGGAGAGAGCATATCTCACCCATATTGGCCTCTCTTCATTGGCTTCCTGTTAATTCTAGAATACAATTTAAAATTCTTCTTCTTACTTATAAGGTTTTGAATAATCAGGTCCCATCTTATCTTAGGGACCTTGTAGTACCATATCACCCCAATAGAGCGCTTCGCTCTCAGACTGCAGGCTTACTTGTAGTTCCTAGTGTTTGTAAGAGTAGAATGGGAGGCAGAGCCTTCAGCTTTCAGGCTCCTCTCCTGTGGAACCAGCTCCCAATTCAGATCAGGGAGACAGATACCCTCTCTACTTTTAAGATTAGGCTTAAAACTTTACTTTTTGCTAAAGCTTATAGTTAGGGCTGGATCAGGTGACTCTGAACCATCCCTTAGTTATGCTGCTATAGACTTAGACTGCTGGGGGGGGGGTTCCCATGATGCACTGAGTGTTTCTTTCTCTTTTTGCTCTGTATGCACCACTCTGCATTTAATCATTAGTGATCGATCTCTGCTCCCCTCCACAGCATGTCTTTTTCCTGGTTCTCTCCCTCAGCCCCAACCAGTCCCAGCAGAAGACTGCCCCTCCCTGAGCCTGGTTCTGATGGAGGTTTCTTCCTGTTAAAAGGGAGTTTTTCCTTCCCACTGTAGCCAAGTGCTTGCTCACAGGGGGTCGTTTTGACCGTTGGGGTTTTACATAATTATTGTGTGGCCTTGCCTTACAATATAAAGCGCCTTGGGGCAACTGTTTGTTGTGATTTGGTGCTATATAAAAAAAAAATAGATAGATAGATAGATAGATAGATAGATAGATAGATAGATAGATAGATAGATAGATAGATAGATAGATAGATAGATAGATAGATAGATAGATAGATAGATAGATAGATAGATAGATAGATAGATAGATAGATAGATAGATAGATAGATAGATACTTTATTGATCACAGAGGGAAATTCAAGAAAGCTAAATCACAGTAGATTTTGCTGAGTAAAATTTACTCTGCTGGGATAACATTTGGTCCCAGTCAAAATAAAGTTAAATATACTCTACCACAGGGCTAACTCAACATGTAAAATCAACTCTTATTGGAGTAGAACTCCAAACTGTTGGTTTTGTGAGAGGTTTGGAATGGAAATGGTGTGGCATGGTGTGATGCTATCTTGGATTATAAGCATGTACTATTACCTACAAAGCGGGCCTATTATTCTGAATTGATCAGTAAAACCAAGCAGAACTCAAAGTTTTTGTTTGACACGGTAGCAACACTCATTCATGGACAGCCACCTGTTAGCCATTCCCCTTTTCAGTGCAGAACTTCTTGGATTATTTCGTGAAAATAGAAGACATTAGGTTGAGCATATCCCAGCATGCGTTGGCCCAGGCATTGAACTCTGCAATGGAGGTGGGCACTACCTCTGGAGTTTTACCTAGATTAGCAGAATTTGATAGTATCTCACTAGGCGTGCTGACGAAACACGTGATGTCTACAAAAAGCACAGCCTGCTTATTTGATCCTATACAAACAAAACTATTTAAGGACCTGTGGCCCACTCTTGGGCCGACTGTGCTGGAAATGATTAACCGCTCACTAACTTCTGGATCTGTTCTTAAATGTTTTAAATCTGCAGTGATTAAATCATTACTTAAGAAAGCTAATCTTGACCCTAGTGTATTGAAAAATTATAGGCCGATATCAAATTTATCATTTTGCTCTAAAATTTTGGAAACAGTGGCTTCACGGCAGCTCGTGGACCACCTTACTGAGAATAATCTTTTTGAACACCTGCATTCTGCTTTTAGAAGCTATCACTCCACAGAGACAGCTCTCGCTAAAGTAGTTAATGATCTTCTCCGAGTAATGGACTCAGACACCACTAATGGTTTTGGTGCTGTTAGATCTTAGTGCTGCATTTAATACCATGGATCATCATATTTTACTTGATAGACTGGAGAATCAATTTGGGATTACTGGAAGTGACCTTGCATTGTTGACGTCATACCTGTCCAGTCGTTCTTACTGTGTTTTGTAAAGTAACACTACCTCTAACCTTGGGGTTCCACAGGGATCTGTCTTAGACCCCTGCTTTTCTCCCTTTATGTAGTACCCCTTGGGCATATACTGCAGCATTTTGGGATTGCCTTTCATTTCTATGCTGATGATATTCAATTGTACATGCCGATAACTGCTGGTAATCTCACTGACATAAAAGCTTTAGAAAACTACTTTTAAATTCTGATAAGAGTGAAATGTTGGTTCTTGGTCCAGTGAGACATCGGCATCAATTTGACCAGCTAACGCTTAGCTTAGGTGTGTGTGTTATACGTCATACGGACAAAGAGAGGAACCTTGGGGTAAATTTTGGTCCTACATTGTCCTTTGACCTTGACATTAGAGACATTACAAGCACTGCTTTCTTCCATCTGCGAAATATAGCGAGGATCCTTCACAGGCCTTACTATGTCATCTTGTGATTAATAATCCCATTAATTCATTTGATGGCTTTGGGTGAAGACAGTCCATCCACAGGAGCTTCTGAGTCACGCAGTGGAGGCAGGGCGGACCAATTTTTAGGGTGGGGGGAATGTTCAGTAGGCGACAATGGTAGAACTGATTTCACTCTATAATAGAGTGTACTATACTCACTTTAGACTGGGACCAAATGTTGTCCCAGCAGAGTAAAGTTTACTCAGCAAAATTTATTATGCAGCAATATGGTTCCATGCCAAGAAAGAGCACAAGAGATTCATTTTCAATTCAATTCATTCAATTTATAAAGTGCCAACTCACGACAGCGTTGCCCCAAGGCGCTTCACACAAAACAACTCAAAAAGAATTTAAAATTAATTTTAAAAAAATTAAAAAAGACAAAAGATAAAAAACCACAATAAAGGAGTAAAAATTAAAAGAATTTAAAAGGATGCTAACACAATATGATAATCATAGGACTGAGAAAAGAAATGTGTCTTAAGTCTTGTCTTTAATATCTCCACAGCATCTGACAGCCTTATTGATGCTGGGAGACCATTCCATAAGACAGGGACACAATAGGAGAAGGCTCTTTGACCCACAGACTTTTTCTTCACCCTCGGAACACAAAGTAGTCCTGCATCCTGTGAGTGCAGATGCAATGTTTGCGCTGAGAATATTGATGGAGAAGTATAGTGAAGGCCAGAAGGAGTTACAATGTGTGTTGGTGGATGTAGAGAAAGCTTTTGACAGGGTCCAAGAGAAGAGTTGTGGTATTGTATGAGGAAGTCTGGAGTGGCAGAGAAGTATGTGAGGGTAGTGCAGGACATGTACAAGGATATTGTGACAGCAGTGAGATGCGCAGTAGGAATGACAGACTCATTCAAGGTGGAGGTGGGATACACCAAGGATCAGCTCTGAGTCCTTTCTTGTTTGCAGTGGTGATGGACAGGTTGACAGATTAAATCAGACAGGAGTCTCCATGGACTATAATGTTTGCAGATGACATTGTGATCTGTAGTGAGAGTAGAGAGCAGGTTGAGTCCAGCCTGGAAATGTGGAAATATCCTCTGGAGAGAAGGAGAATGAAAGTCAGTGAGACCAAGAATGAGTACATGGGAGCCCGGTGGAATAGTGCTCTCACAAGGAGTGAAAATACATGAGTTTAAATACATGGGGCCAACTATCCAAAGTAATGGAGGAGTGAGTGGAGAGGCAAATAAAACAGTACAAACAGGGTGGAGAAAGGTAGCAGGAGTGAATTGTGACAGAAAGATATCTGCAAGAGAGATGGGGAAAGTCTGAAAGACAAAAGTGAGACCAGCTATGTTGGACGGCTTAGAAATGGTGGAACTAACAAAAAGACAGGAGGCAGAGCTGGAGGTGACAGAGCTGAAGATGCTGCAATTTGCAAGAGCGACAATGTCAGAGAGGTGAGATTGAGATGGTTTGAACATGTGCAAAGCAAGGACCCAGGATATATACAGTAGAGAGAAGGATGCTGAGGATGGAGCCAGCAGGCAGGAAGAGAAGACAGTGGACAAAGAGGAGGTTTGTGGATGTGCTGAGGGAGGACATGCAGGTGGTTGGTGAGACAGAGGAAGATACAGAGGACAGGGTGAGATGGAACAGATTGATCTGCTGTGTCGCCCCCTAACAGGTCTTACCACAGTGCCCTCACCACCCTTTATGGTTGACTTGCACAATAACCAGTAACCTAAGGCAACAACTAGATGTCTTTGGAGGTCTCTTTGGAGGATCCTTGGGTACCGGTGGAATGACTTTGTGTCAAATGAAAAGTTACTTAGGGCAACTCAGATGACGAGGATTATTTACAATGTGAGGGAACATCAGCTATGAACCTTTGGCCATGTGACAAGCTTCTCTTTGATGATGTAACATGCAGGTGTTGAGGAACACAGCAGCTGGAGAAGACCAAGGACAGACCGAGGGACTGGCCATAGCAGATAGATGGTTGCTTTTGAGATGTGGGGATGGACTGGCTGTCTTCCTGGTGTCACGGTTCTGGCCTCCTGCTGTACTTTCTGTTTCATTTTGGTGTTCACCATCTCTTTGTGTAGTTTGTTAGCTTTCTTTTTGACTGTGTCTGCCCAGCTGTTTTCTATTATCCTCTTTGCCCTCAGCTGTCTCTGGTTCCCCTCATCAGTTCCACATTGAATGTCTCTTGTCCTCTGCCAGATTGCCTGGTGTTCTCATGCCAAGCTCTCAAGCATCATCTTTCTTTGCTGCCTGATGTTGACTCTCCCGTCTGGCCCACTCCTTTGGACCCTGGTGTATGGTAAGGCTGCGCTGTGTGTTTTGACCTCCTGTTTGTTGTAATGACCTTCGCTTGTGTCTCACGCTTCACAGATTTGGCTGCTTCTTGATTAAAGGACATTTAATCCACTTAACTGTGAGTTTCTCTGTGCAGGGGTCCAAGTTGTGCTCCAGCTGTAACACCTGGATGGTTGCCATCCAGGAGCTAAGGCAACTCTGTGATGTGGTGCACCAATGCATGCTCCCAGACCTGACCTGACCTGACCTGACTACATATAGCTACTTCAGATGAAAGACATCAGTCACAGTACAAAACAAATATAAAAGCAAAACACTAATTAGTCATGAAACATTTTAAACCGTTTAGGACACTGAAAAGAAAAGAAAAATGAGTTTTGTGAATTGTGAGTCTTTTTTTTAAATCTCCTTTTTGTATAGCTGAGTTTGTCTTTGTGCCTTCATGTTGCTCTGATGTCAGCGTGGCGCCCGACTCTGTGTGAAGGTGACTGCGATCTGCTCACACGTGCAGGCGGCGCTCTGCCCTGTGATTGGCTCAGCTGGCGGCGTTGCCATGCTCAGTCAGCATGTCACAGCGTGTTTCTGAAGGCACTTCACCCTGAGGTGACGGCAGATATGATCCAGTGTGAACACTTTACCGGCTGCTGTGCTGTGATCGGGTCTAAATCCACTCACTGCTGTCCTGCTCTGGACGTGCCCGGGTCAGGACAGAGCTTCACTTCATGGACAGAGCTGATTTAAAGCAGAGGAGGAAATGATGTCAGCGATGACAGAAGCTTGGCTTTAGCTCTGCGTCACGTGCAGGAGGTGATGGCTGTCATGCTGCTCACATTAAGCAGTTGCAGCTGTCATCACATTCGGGTGCATTTGTTTTCAAATTGTAATATTTCTTAAATTGTAATATTTCTTAAATTTATTTTTGTTTATATATTAATAATACATAAACAAAAAAAATATATGTTTATATATTAATAATATATAAACATATAATAGCTCCCCTGACTGGGAATGTTGTCGGGCGGTGGAAGGAGTACTTCGAGGATCTCCTCAATCCCATCGTCACGTCTTCCGAAGAGGAAGCGGAGACTGGGGACTCAGAGGCGGACTCATCCATTACCCAGGCTGAAGTCACCGAGGTGGTTAGAAAGCTCCTCGGTGGCAAGGCTCCTGGGGTGGATGAAATCCGTCCTGGGTACCTTAAGTCTCTGGTTGTTGTGGGACTGTCTTGGCTGACACGCCTCTGCAACATGCCTCTGGATTGGCAGACCGGGGTGGTGGTCCGTCTGTTTAAGAAGGGGGACCGGAGGGTGTGTTCCAACTATACGGGGGATCACAGTCCTCAGCCTCCCCGGTAAGGTCTATTCCAGAGTACTGGAGAGGAGAATTCGACCGATGGCCGAACCTCGGATTCAGGAGGAGCAGTGTGGTTTTCGTCCTGGTTGCGGCACACTGGACCAGCTCTACACGCTCCATCATGTGCTCAAGGGTTCGTGGGAGTTCGCCCAACCAGTCCACATGTGTTTTGTGGATCTGGAGAAGGCGCTCGACCGTGTCCCTTGGGGCACCCTGTGGGGGGTGCTGCGGGAGTACGGGGTCTGGGGTCCTTTGCTAAGGGCTATCCAGTCCCTGTACGACCGCAGCAGGAGCTTGGTTCGCATTGCTGGTAGTAAGTCAAACCTATTTCCAGTGCACGGTGGCCTCCACCAGGGCTGCCCTTTGTCACCGGTTCTGTTCATTATTTTTATGGACAGAATTTCTAGGCGTAGCCAGGATGTAGAGGGGGTCTGGTTTGGGAACCACAGAATCTCATCTCTGCTGTTGATGATGTGGTTCTGTTGGCTTCGTCAAATCAGGACCTTGGAGGAGTGGAGGAGTTTAAGTATCTCGGGGTGTTGTTCACGAGTGAGGGACGGATGGAGCGTGAGATCGATAGACAGATCGGTGCAGCATCTGCAGTGATGCGGTCGCTGTATCGGACCGTCGTGGTGAAGAAAGTGCTGAGTAGGGGGGCAAAGCTCTCAATTTACCGATCGATCTATGTTCTGATCCTCACCTATGGTCATGAGATTTGGCTCATGACTGAAAGAACGAGATCGCGAGTACAAGCGGCCGAGATGAGTTTCCTCCGCAGGGTGGCTGGGCGCTCCCTTAGAGATAGGGTGAGGAGCTCGGTCACTCGGGAGGAGCTCGGAGTCGAGCCGCTGCTCCTCCACGTCGAAAGGAGTCAGTTGAGGTGGCTTGGGCATCTTTTCCGGATGCCCCCTGGACGCCTCGCTGGCGAGGTGTTCCGGGCACGTCCCATTGGGAGGAGGCCCCGGGGAAGACCCAGGACACGCTGGAGGGACTGCATCTCTTGGTTGGCTTGGGAACGCTTTGGGACAATTTGTAAAGCACAAAACCTTCAGAAAACAAATCTGTGAAAACACACAGAAGACACAAACATTTAGAAAAAGACAAGAAAAAAGAAGCTTATCCAAGTTTACTAGATAAGCGGTGGTGTTTACTGACAGACGTCAATTAAAGTATCAGTACATTTGTACAGGACGATGAAGTATACAAGTCTCTGTATACTTGATGTATACTGACAAATAGACTGTATTCTGACAGATGTGTTGAGGTTAGTGTGTGTGCAGCACGCCGTCTGTTGCTCCCACTTTTGTCCGTGTGTTTTGTGTTTTTAATGTTTTTAGTGTTTTTAAGCCTTAACACCTCTCAGATCGAAAAAGTCGTCCATGCCTTTGTCTCCTATCACTCGGAGGTCCAAGCTTTTCTCTTCTACCTGTAAAGCCCACGGAGAGTCAAATGACCCTGGCTAGCTGACTTGGCTAGCCACATTCTTGTGTTTGCATATTTGCTGTCTGTGTGTTCTGAGACTTCCTTGTTTACATAACAGAAGTAGCTCTCCACAGGGGATCTTGGATTCACTTGCCTGCTTAGCTGAAAGGGCTGCGTATGAAGCAGGAGTTGTGTGCAAAACGTGTAAAATTACAGCTGCCTAGTACACCTATTGCTACAACTATTTGTGCACCACAGTGGCTGAAAGAGCTGTCATTCTAGATGTCCCAGCTGGACAACATGTACTGTGTTTGGATAGACATGAACTAACAACTGCCCACTGTGACGCATGTGTGTCTGCTTGCTGTCATCATGTGGACATAATGACATAATAACAGTGTGGGGACTGTTAGTCATTGGTTTTCTGGTGTGTTTTTTGGTACATTTTGGTACATTTCAATAAAATCCAGAAAACAAAGTTTTCTTTTGGTGCGTTTTTTGGTACATTTCAATACAATTCAGAAAACAAAGTTTTCTTTTGGTGTGTTTTTTGGTACATTTCAATACAACTCAGAAAACAAAATTTCATCTCTCCCCCAGGGTAAAGTTATTTATCCACCTAAGCACAAATCAGCAGCCCTTTCAGACAGCAAATATGCAAAAACAAGAATGTGGCTAGCCAAGTCAGCCCCTTCCCTGAGGTGTTCTGAGACTTCCTTGTTTACATAACAGAAGTAGCTCTCCACAGGAGATCTTTGAGTCATTTGACTATCCGTGGACTTTAGAGGTAGATTGGTCATTTGACGAGACCTTGGCCTTCTGGGTACTAGTCTTGATTACTGTAAGTCCCTGCTCTTTGGGATCTCTGGAAAAACCTTCAAAGCCTTCAATACATTTGAAACAGTGCAGCTAGAATTCTGATGAGAGTACATAAACAGGAGCACATCACACCTATACTCCATAACCTTCATTGGCTCCCCATCACCTACAGAATCCATTTTAAGATTCCTCTCAGCACCCACCAATGCATCCATGGCAATGCCCCCCTCATACCTCAAAGACCTCCTCACTCCCCACACACCCTCCCGTTCCCTCTGTTCATACAACACTAATCTTCTCCATCCCTCTCACACCAAACTTCACACCGTGGGAGACAGGGCCTTCTGATCAGCTGCTCCTCACATTTGGAACTCCCTCCCTGACCATCTGAGGGCTCCACAGACTGTGGAAGCTTTTAAAAAAGACTCAAGACATACCTGTTTAGACAGGCCTATCACAGGTCTCAGTAATTTGAATCTCTTGCATATCTTCAACTTCGGTTCCCTTTTCATCCTGTTCTAAAATCTGGTCCAGAACTTTTCTGATAGAAAAGCGCCTGGCCAGTCACCTCCTCACTGTCCTCAGAGTAAAGGAGAGCAAGGCAAACATCAAGCTATATTTTGGTGGTCTGTGTGAAGATATGATACACTGATTGATCTGGAAGGTGTGGTTCCGAGTGTGGGGGTAGGCACAAAGCACAGGAAAGAGACAGGTTCACAGACACCAGCCCAGAGTGACGTTATGATAAATGGCAAATGGATTGCATTTATATAGCACTTTTCCATCTGCATCCGATGCTCAAAGTGCGATGTGTACCCACACTGTAAAACTCAATGAGTTAGTTGAACTCAGACTATTTGAGGAAACTGATTGCCTTAAACCATTTGAGTTTGCCAACTTAACTAAAACAATTTTCAAAAATTTCATTGTTAAAGTTTTAGTAACTTAACAATTTATCATTAATTAAACTTATGTAAATCTAGTTTTCAATTTAAAAAGTGACAAATTTCTGCGTAAAAAATTTGTGTTACATTTTTTTAATGTATTCTTTGGTTTACTTGTTGACTCTGCGTTGTGTTGTTATGACTCCGCCCATTCACTCCTCTTGGGATATGAACTGACAATCTCCGTCATAGAAGTCGGACTCTCTAACCAGAAGGCTAAAACCCAGGACTCTGGCCTTGTGAGCAGAGAATTCTTCTGAGCTGTTTGGATTGAGGTTTACTAACTACATCTGCACAGCGACACCTGCTGGCCTCCGTTACATAATCTCAATTAAAATGAGTGAATGGAATGCACTGGAAATACATCACCAACACTTAAATGCCCCAAAACCTTATATGCACTTAAAGGAACTGAGTGTTATGACAACAATTCATTTTTGAGTTAGTTTAATTAATGGATATGAGTGACTATAACTTTCTTCAAAGTTTGAGTTACATTAACGTAATTATTGTATTAAAATGGAGTGTTCGTTTTTAACAGTGGACAAAGACATTGATCAGTCTGAAGTGTGTGTGTGTATGTGTGCGTGTGTGTGTGTGTGTGTGTGTGTATGTTTTCTCATCTGATGGATGAATATAATCTAGTTACCCATTCGTTTCCTGTGGCGCTGACCTTTGACCGGGCACACCCACCATGTGGTGGAACAGGGTTGAGACTAAACCACTCAAAATTCAGTGAACATGGTGATCATCAGTTTTCTAAGTTGATGTGCACAGTGTGGAGGAGGCAGTCAGATGCAAAACACAATATTTATGAGTGTTTTAAGTTGTAAATTGGTCAGATTTGACCCGAACATGACAGGAAAGTTCTTCTGCCAGTCGGTCAGTCCTCAGATGACGATGGCGTTGACACGGGATTCTTGTCCCTTGTTAGTTGCACAGCTTCTTCCATGCTTACGGGTCTTCCTGTATATTATACAGAAAGACACGGAGGTTAAAAACAATTAAATTTGTGTGGGCTTCTGTTAATGTGGTAAAATGGAACCTGAGTCCCCTTAAGAGTAATGGATGGACCCACGCATTCCCCTGAGGGTTCCTGGAACCAGACCCTGATGTGACACAAAAGTCACGTGGACGTTGTGCGAAGAGTGACACAGCGTTACTAGTTTGACAGGATGAATGAAAGGGCTGACAAAATGCAAACACGTCATTAAGTCACGTGTCAAAGCGCATTTCATGAGTTTCCAAACTGAGGAACAGAGAGAGTGTCACAGCAGGACCGGGTCCGGGTCCGGGTCCGGGTCCGGGTCCGGGTCCGGGTCCGGGTCGTGAGCGTGCACCGGTTGGGAGGACAGACGCACGCTCAGCGGGCACGTCACGCACGCGCCGCTCGGACTCCGGTAGCGGATGGAGTCTCTTGTAGCCTCATCCCGCACGCGCCTCCTGCCTCCTCGTGCAGCCTCAGCCCGCACGCGCCTCCTGCTCCTCTTGCAGCCTCCTGCACGCGCCTCCTGCCTCCTCGTGCAGTCTCCTCCTCGGAGCCTGCACGCGCGCTCATCCCGCGGCGGAGCATCGAAACAGGAATAATGTGACGTGCGCGTCCGTGCGCGCCGGTAAGCAGCGTGTTTGCGTCCTGCGCCAGACAGACAGACCGCGCGCGCGCCGCTCATCATGGGCTCGTCGTTGTGAAGCTCTCGGAGCCGCTGCAGACGACGACATCATGGGCTCCAGATTGAGCAGGCAGAGCAGCCTGGACGGCGACGGCTTCTCCAGAAAGAGACGCGCGCTGCTGGAGAGCGGCGCGGACGGCGAGCGGGGCGGCCGCTGCCCCGGACACCGGGCCGGGGGAGAGCTTCTGTTCGCGCTGATGCTGAAATCGGACAAACTGCCGGGGATGCTGCGGAGGACCAACCACAGCCCGTACGTGCGGCGCGTGGCGTGGATCAAAGACATCCAGAGGCTCCTGCGTGACCGCAGGATGGAGCAGGCGAGCGACGTGCTCAAACTACTGAGGAAGGTAGGAGAGCAAACATCAGCTGCTCCAAGCATCTCCAAACAAGTCTGGGAACACCAGTGGAACTCATCTTGAAACCAGTTGAAATGATCAGGTCTGATCAAACCAGTTTAAATCCTCTTAAAACCAGAGTAATCAAACCAGTTTAAATTATCTTAAAACCAGTTTAAATTATTTTAAAACCATTCTAATCAAACCAGTTTAAATCATCTTAAAACCAGTCTGATCAAACCAGTTTAAATGATTTTAAAGCCAGTCTGGTCAAACCAGTTTAAATGATTTTAAAACTAGCCTGGCCAAACCAGTTTAAATGATCTTAAAACCAGTCTGGTCAAACCATTTGAAATCATTGTAAAACCAGTTTAAATGATCAAGTCTGATCAAATCAGTTGAAATGATCTTAAAACCAGTTTAAATGATTTTAAAACTAGCCTGGCCAAACCAGTTTAAATGATCTTAAAACCAGTCTGGTCAAACCAGTTGAAATCATTGTAAAACCAGTTTAAATTATCAAGTCTGATCAAACCAGTTGAAATGATCTTAAAAGCAGTTTAAATGATTTTAAAACTAGCCTGGCCAAACCAGTTTAAATGATCATGAACCAGTCTGGTCAAACCAGTTGAAATCATCTTAAAACCAACCTGGTCAAACCTGTTTAAATGATCTTAAAACCAGTTTAAATGATTTTAAAACCAGTCTGATCAAACCAGTTTAAATGATCTTAAAACCAGTTTAAATCATCTTAAAAACCAGTCTGATCAAACCAGTTTAAATGATCTTAAAACCAGTTTAAATGCTTTTAAAACCAGTCTGATTAAACCAGTTTAAATGATCTTAAAACCAGTTTAAATCATCTTAAAAAACAGTCTGGTCAAACCAGTTTAAACGATCTTAAAACCAGTTTAAATGATTTTAAAACCATTCCAATCAAACCAGTTTAAATGATCTTAAAACCAGTTTAAATGATCAAGTCTGGTCAAACCAGTTTAAATGATCTTAAAACCAGTTTAAATGATCACGTCTAGTCAAACCAGATTAAATGATCTTAAAACCAGTCTGGTCAAACCAGTTGAAATCATCATAAAACCAGTTTAAATGATCAAGTCTAATCAAATCAGTTGAAATGATCTTAAAACCAGTTTAAATGATTTTAAAACTAGCCTGGCCAAACCAGTTTAAATGATCTTAAAACCAGTCTGGTCAAACCAGTTGAAATCATTGTAAAACCAGTTTAAATTATCAAGTCTGATCAAACCAGTTGAAATGATCTTAAAAGCAGTTTAAATGATTTTAAAACTAGCCTGGCCAAACCAGTTTAAATGATCTTAAAACCAGTCTGGTCAAACCAGTTGAAATCATCTTAAAACCAATCTGGTCAAACCTGTTTAAATGATCTTAAAACCAGTCTGGTCAAACCAGTTGAAATCATCTTAAAACCAATCTGGTCAAACCTGTTTAAATGATCTTAAAACCAGTTTAAATGATTAAAAAAAACCAGTCTGATCAAATGAGTTTAAATGATCTTAAAACCAGTTTAAATGATTTTAAAACTAGCCTGGCCAAACCAGTTTAAATGATCTTAAAACCAGTCTGGTCAAACCAGTTGAAATCATCTTAAAACCAATCTGGTCAAACCTGTTTAAATGATCTTAAAACCAGTCTGGTCAAACCAGTTGAAATCATCTTAAAACCAATCTGGTCAAACCTGTTTAAATGATCTTAAAACCAGTTTAAATTATTTAAAAAAACAGTCTGATCAAATGAGTTTAAATGATCTTAAAACCAGTTTAAATGATTTTAAAACTAGCCTGGCCAAATCAGTTTAAATGATTTTAAAACTAGCCTGGCCAAACCAGTTTAAATGATCTTAAAACCAGTCTGGTCAAACCAGTTGAAATCATCTTAAAACCAATCTGGTCAAACCTGTTTAAATGATCTTAAAACCAGTCTGGTCAAACCAGTTGAAATCATCTTAAAACCAATCTGGTCAAACCTGTTTAAATGATCTTAAAACCAGTTTAAATTATTTAAAAAAACAGTCTGATCAAATGAGTTTAAATGATCTTAAAACCAGTTTAAATGATTTTAAAACTAGCCTGGTCAAACCTGTTTAAATGATCTTAAAACCAGTTTAAATTATTTTAAAACCAGTCTGGTCAAACCAGTTTAAATGATCTTAAAACCAGTTTAAATGATTTTAAAACCATCCATCCATCCCCCAGCTCCTCCGGGGGAACCTCAAGGCGTTCCCAAGCCAGCCGATAGATGTAATCCTTCCAGCATGTCCTGGGTCTTCCCCGGGGCCTCCTCCCAATGGGATGTGCCCGGAACACCTCTCCAGCGAGGCGTCCTGGGGGCATCCGGAAAAGATGCCAGAGCCACCTCAACTGACTCCTTTCGACGTGGAGGAGCAGCGGCTCGACTCCGAGCTCCTCCCGAGTGATGGAGCTCCTCACCCTATCTCTAAGGGAGCGCCCAGCCACCCTGCGGAGGAAACTCATCTTGGCCGCTTGTACCCGCAATCTCGTTCTTTCGGTCATGAGCCAAATCTCATGACCATAGGTGAGGATCGGAACATAGAACGATCGGTAAATTGAGAGCTTTGCCCCCCTACTCAGCTCTCTCTTCACCACGACGGCCCGACACAGCGACCGCATCACTGCAGATGCTGCACCGATCCGTCTATCGATCTCACGCTCCATCCGTCCCTCACTCGTGAACAAGACCCCGAGATACTTAAACTCCTCCACTCCTCCATGACCAGTGAAAGATCAAGGACTGAGACGTCGCCCGGTATGGCGGAGCCGGGGTCCCACCCTGGAGCCAGGCTTGGGGTTGCTGCTCGCACGCGAGTGCCCGGTGGTCGGGCCTTAGCCCATGGGGCCCGGCCAGGCTCAGCCCGAAGGAGCAACGTGGGCCTGCCCTCCTGTGGGTTCACCACCTGCAGAGGGGGCCATGGGGGTCGGGTGCAGAGAGGATTGGGTGGCGGTCGACGGCGGGTGGCCCGGCGGCCCGGTCCATGCTCACAGCCCCTGGCTGTTGGGATGTGGAATGTCACCTCGCTGGGGGGCAAGGAGCCTGAGCTTGTGCGGGAGGTTGAGAGATACCGACTAGAGATAGTCGGGCTCACCTCTACGCACAGCATGGGCTCTGGTACCCCTTATTTTAAACCAGTCTGGTCAAACCAGTTTAAATGCTCTTAAAACCAGTTTAAATGATCAAGTCTGGTCAAACCAGTTTAAATGATCTTAAAACGTCTGGTCAAACCAGTTTAAACAATCTTAAAACCAGCTTAAATGACTTTAAAACCAGTCTGGTCAAACCAGTTTAAATGATCTTAAAACCACTTTAAATGATCAACTCTGATCAAACCAGTTTAAATGATCTTAAAACCAGTTTAAATGATTTTAAGACCAGTCTGGCCAAACCTGTTGTAATCATCTTAAAACCAGTTTAAATGATCTTAAAAACAGTCTGGTCAAACCAGTTTAAATGATCTTAAAACCAGTTTAAATTATTTTAAAATCAGCCTGGTCAAACCAGTTGAAATCATCTTAAAACCAGTTTAAATGATTTTAAAACCAGTATAGTCAAACCAGTTTAAATTATTTTAAAACCAGTCTGGTCAAACCAGTTGAAATCATCTTAAAACCAGTTTAAATTATTTTAAAACCAGTCTGGGCAAACCAGTTCAAATGATCAAGACTGATCAATCCAGTTTAATGATCTTAAAACCAGCCTGGTCAAACCAGTTTAAATGATCTTAAAACAAGTTTAAATGATTTTAAAACCAGTCTTGGCAAACCAGTTTAAATGATCAAGACTGATCAAACCAGTTTAAATGATCTTAAAACCAGTTTCGTCAAACCAGTTGAAATCATCTGTTAGCAGGGTTACGTCAAAACTGCTTCACGGATTTTGATGAAATTTGCACCACAGACAGTAGGGCATGGAAGACTCCACTGAATTTTGGATGTGATCCGGATCTGGATTGGCGGATGATAGAAATCGCGGATTGCTCTTGTATTTGTACTGTGGCAGTGCTCACATTCGATCAAATTAATTTTTTTCTTTTATTTGCCAAACCTGAGTCTGGTCAAACCTATTTAAATGAGTTTAAAACCAAAGTTGACTTGAGTCAGAATAGTTTGTCAAAGCCTTGTGTTTTCTTCTTTCTGTTCACTATCTTTGGACCAGCCAAAAGCCAAAGGGACTTACTTATTTACTTACTTTCAACTAGCGAGGTGACAGTAATTCTGTACTTTAAGGGTCAATAGTGCAGCGGAAAACTAAAAAAAAATCTTTGGAAAGGTGATGCCAGCACCAAATTTTGCACACCACCACCTTAGACATTACTCCTTTGACAAAGCAGAGCGTCCACTTGAATTTCCAATAGACAGCCAGGTGGGAATCAATTTACGAATTACACAGGGATCAAAATTTAGAAATGCTCCAATCATGGTAAAAAAATAAAAAAAAAACTATACCACATTATTTGTCTGATCATAAAGATTCCAAAACGGTATAGTTTCAACTATCTGTGACTGAATTCTATGAAGTTATGGGGTAAAAATAGAAAATAGAAAAAAAAAATGGTGACAAAGGTCAGTGTCAGTTTGGACAGTTAACGTTACTCCAATGTTGGTAAAAAGTGATGCAGATTATTGGTTGAGCTAATTGGATTAATGACCATGTTGAATTTTTGGTGTCCATAGTAAAGGTCAATGTCGACATCCATTGGATTCAATAGCATATAACATATTTTTTACCTTGTAATATGATTACAGATGGTGCAAACTCTTCCTTTATACAACTCTATTTGCTCAACCAATAATTTGCAATCATCTGGATCTGTTCTTAAATGTTTCAAATCTGCAGTGATTAAACCATTACTTAAAAATCTAATATTGACCCTAGTATACTGAAAAACTATAGGGCGATATCAAATCTATCATTTTGCTCTAAAATTGTGGAAAAAGTGGTTTCACTGCAGTTCATGGACCACCTTACTCCGAATAATCTTTTTGAGCCACTGCAGTCTGCTTTTAGAAAATATCATTCCACAGAGACGGCTCTCACTAAAGTGGTGATCTTCTGCTTGCAATGGTTTCGGACACCACTACGGTTCTAGTGCTATTAGATCTTGATACCGTGGATCATCATATTCTACTCAATAGGCTCTAGAATAATTTTGGGATTACTGGGAGTTCCCTTGCATGGTTGACATCATACCTGACCAGTCGTTCTCACTGTGTTTTGTACAGTAACACTATCTCTAACCTTAGTGACATGAAATTTGGGGTTCCACAGGGGTCCGTCTTAGGCCCCCTGCTTTTCTTCCTTTATATAGCACCCCTTGGGCACATATTGCGGTGTTTTGGGATTACCTTTCACTGCTATGCTGATGATAGTCAGTAATACATGCCGATAACTGCTGGTAATCTCATCCACATAAAATCCTTAGAAGATTGCCTTGCATCAGTGAGAAGCTGTATGTAGCAACTTCCTAATTGTAATCTCTGATAAGACTGAAATGATGGTTCTTGGTCCAGTGAGACATCGGCATCAATTTGACCAGCTAACGCTTAGCCTAATCTCATGTGTCATACATCACACTGACAAAGTGAGGAACCTTGAGGTAATTTTTGATCCTACGTTGTCCTTTGACCTCCATATTAGAGATATTACGAGGACTGCTTCCTTCCATCTGCGAAATATAGCAAAGTTTCGTCCCATCTTGTCTATAGCTGATGCTGAGACCCTGATTCATGCGTTTGTCTCTTCTAGATTGGACTACTGCAATGCTCTATTTTCTGGTTTACCGCACTCCAGCACTAGGAGTCTCTAATTGGTTCAAAATGCTGCTGCCAGACTTTTGACATGAAGCAGAAATTTTTACCACATTACACCTATTTTGGCGTTTCTTCACTGGCTTCCTGTCCCAGTGAGATCAGATTTTAAGGTTCTGCTACTAGCCTATAAAATTGTTCATGGACTGGCACCTCCCTACTTAGCTGACCTAATTCAACCCTATGTACCGGCTTTGCGTTCTCAGGGTGCAGGACTACTTTGTGTCCCTAGGGTGAATAAAAAGTCTGTGGGTCACAGAGCTTTCTCTTATCTAATTATAGTGGGCGATTTTAACATCCACATAGATGCTGAGAATGACAGCCTCAACACTGCATTTAATCTATTATTAGACTCAATTGGCTTTGCTCAAACTGTAAATGAGTCCACCCACCACTTTAATCATACTTTAGATCTTGTTTTGACTTATGGTATGGAAATTGAAGACTTAACAGTATTCCCTGAAAACCCCCTTCTGTCTGATCATTTCTTAATAACATTTACATTACTTTAATGGACTACCCAGCAGTGGGGAATAAGTTTCATTACAGTAGAAGTCTTTCGGAAAGCGCTGTAGCTAGGTTTAGGTGTGGCTCCATCTAGAGATGGGTGTGGTATCTGTTCCTGAAACCCTGCTGTCCTGTGCACCGGCAACATTTCCTGTATATTCATTTTGTGAATTGTTTTGTTATTTTTGTCTGTAACATGGCCCAAGCAGAGGGTCATCCCTTTGAGTCTGGTCTGCTTGAGGTTTCTTCCTCAGAGGGTGTTTTTCCTTACCACTGTCACCTGCGTGCTTGTTGTGGGGGTTGGTAAGGTTATATAAATGAAAATAAATTGAAAATTTAAATTGAAAAATGAAAATTGAAAAAATCAGCACATTCTTCCTACATACACCAAACAGTCAAAGTCGATAGAGAAAGTGCAGGCGCTGGTGGATTCGGGTACAAACGCTGGACACTTGTGTGTGCCAGCTTAAATGCTGGCAGACACATCTGCTCATTCTCTGCTTGCATCATTGGGTCTCATTTGATGTTGCTAAATCGTAACAGTCCAGTATGGTGCCACATGTTCCAGTGGTCTGCAGACTGACATGCTGTCCCTACTGTTATATGGCTGGGGGGGCCTGGCTGCCGGTTTGTTTGTCTTTTGGTTTCCTCCCAGGTGGCTTGCGTTTGGGACTGAGTGGCTGTGTTGCTGAGGCTGTCAGGACCTCACCCTGATCACCTGCGACTCGTCAGGACTCACAGCTGTGGTGCATCTGGATGGATTGGAACATGTTGGCATTTAAGACTGGAGTGCACAGTGTGTATTTGCCAGAGACTCGACCTTGTGACCAGACGGGTGAGATCGTCGTCTCGGGAGCCATCTCATCAACAGCGGATGCTGAGAACGTCCAGGTTTGATGCACAGTCTGTGAAAGAGGAGGGGGTGAGGTCTCACGCTCGTCAGCACACTTCCTGAGGTACGTTAGATTTTGTGACTAACAGTTATACAGTCAGTAAATGTGGTGTCCCTCACACCTTATTGTATTGAGCTGTTTGTTAGTCATGTATCAGCTTCCACTGCGGTGGAGTTTTGTGAACTGGATGTTCCATGCCTGCAGGTTGGAAGCTGATCAGCAATCAAGCCAGGAAGTGTTTGCTGTTTGTACACCTTTAAGTGTTCTGTGTGTAGAGTGTGGACTCACATAATGGTTCCTTCTTTCACAGACTCGGTTGTTGCGGCCACCTGGGGGGTGTCGGCGGGGTCCTTGGGTCCGAAACAGCTTCTGGCTCCGGACCGTTAGCGCTGCTGGGAGCGCACCACGCCAGACCGCACCTTTTTGTTATTTTATCACTGTTATGTATTAAATTCAGTTAGCCTTTGTACCGTGCTCTGCTTATTTCATACTGGGTCCTTCAAACGCTGGTCGGTTCTCCGAGCTGCGTCCGACACATAACACCTACCCTGTGGAAAAACATCAGTTGTTCCAGTTCCACAGAAATCTCTTCCATTTGATGATAATGATGACAGACCTGCGGCTCTAACATCAGTTGCCATCAGTTTGAAATACATGGTGTCTGCACTTAAATCTGAGGTCTTTCCTGTATTTTAGTCCTAAAAGATGAGTGAAGCTGAGAATAGATGATGCAACAATGGGCTCTATGGCAAGTGAATTACAATCACAACAATATCTTGCCATAATTTACTTTTCCATTAAAAATTTGCTCTGAGTATAATTCCATTTCGCCTTTTTCAAGGAGATCTTTCACGGATAAAAAAAGAAATAATTAAAAATGGAAAACCCCACCAAACCTGGAGTCACGAACGCAGGCCAGTAAGAACTTTGTAAGGAGTTTTAACGACTGTAATGAGGAGCGCTACGAGTGGCTAACAGCTATCATGGAGCACAATAAGCTGTTCTGCTCACCGTGTTCACTTTTCCACTCCAACAGAGGGACATGGAACTACACTGGTTTTAGTTGTTTGAACAGCTTCACAAAGGCAGCACTTAAACACCAAAACTCTGAGCGGCAGATCACATCTGTAATACATTTGAAAACATTTGATGAATATCAAGTGGAGTTGCAGCTGGATGAGCAGAGGAAACGGAAGACCAGCGAGAAGGTCAAGAAGAACTAAGCTACATCTTGAAGTGTCTTATTGACTCTGTTGTCTTCTTGGGGCAACAAGAACTGTCTTTCTGGGATGACGATGAATCCAGAGATTCCCTAAACCGTGGAAATTATTTTGAATTATTGACACTACTGGCAGACCACAATAGCGACTTGCGACATCATCTTGACACAACCACTGTTTTTCAGACACGTTGGGGAAAATCCAGAGTGAGCTCATCAGTGCAGAGGCCGAGGTGCTGAATGAAGACATCACCAAGGAGATTAACAGACAAAGATTGTCATGGTTACGATTGATGAAACAACTGATTTCAGTCATGTGGTGCAGCTCTCCGTTGTTCTCAGGTCTGTGACTGAAACAGGAGTGAAAGAAAGATTTCTCAAATTTGAGGACGTTACTGAGAAGTAACGAGCACAGGATCGAGCAGGACTCGTTCTTGATTTACTGGACAGCTACAACTGCAAGGTGAAGTTAGTGGCTCAGTGTTACGATGGAGCAGCTGTGATGGCATCAGGCCTAAAAAGAGTGCAAGCACGCGTAAAAGACACACTTCCCCAAGCGCTCTCTTCGTGCACTGTTATGTGCACGCTTTAAATCTGGTCATGTCCCAGGGAACATCGAAGATCAGAGAATGTAAAATATTTTTTGCAAATCTCGGTGGATTGTCAGCATTCTTTACATGCTCTCCAAAACGCACTAAACTACAGGATGAGTTTTGCCAAAGACGGCTGCCTCGCGTGGCACAGGGGAGGTGGAACTTCAACAGCACGCTGGTGTGTCCATGACAAGAGAGCGGAGCTCGTTGGTGTTTTTTAGCACATCTACGATCACGCTGAGGATTTTGATCACGAGACAGTTCACTGTGCATCAGGACACTTGGCACAGTTACAAAGATTTGAGTTTTGTTTTTTAATTTTGCCTTCATTGGGATTTTTGACATCACAGATGTGTTGTTTGGCATTTTACAAAACAAAACTTTGGACGTGTAGTTCAGTCTGGCCAGAATTGATGAATTTTGCCAGTGTTGAGAGAGAGAAAGCAAAATTCAGCGACATGTTTGAGGAGACCACGCGAGCCGCAGGTGCGCCGAGCGTGCCCCGTGTGAAGCCTGATGCACGGGCACACTACAAACAGTTTCACTTGGTTATGGGCTTCATTTTTATCTGAACAGACTGAAAGCTGAGCTCAAAGTCATGTACAACATGTCAAACTTTCACAGCAGAAGTATCAGCGACCACCTGGATTTTCTGAAGAGGATGGGCCTTTCGGCTGGTATGACAGAACTGTGTGTGCTTGCATGTCTGAACCTGACCGTTCCAGTGTCTACTACGTCCATGGAGCGTTTGTTCTCAGCCGTCAAACGGATAAAAACGTATGCAAAGAACACAACTGGAGAAAAAAGACTCTTCTTTGGCATCTCTGTCAATTGAGAAGGAACTCCTCAGCCAGCTGAAGCAGCAAGGACTCTTGCACAACCCCATGGATTTTATTTACAAGTAATGGGTGAGTGTTACTTTTCTATTACATTCTCATAGAGGCTATAATGAGCATTTTTTCTTTTAATTGTTCACATGTGGTCTTTGAGCCTATTGATTGACGTTGAGCTTAATTGGGGCGCACTGAAGTTTTGCTGTATTCATGGCTGTTCAATTATATGCGCACTTGTGGATTTTGGCAAATTGTGCATTGATATATTGATTAATAATTGATTGATTAATAATTGATTGATATACTCATTGGGATGCAATGTTTCTTCACTTGGCGTATTTTAATTATTTGTATATTGTTGGATGCATGGTGTGAAGCTCGGTCGTTGCCTCGTGCATTTTGTTTACATAGGTTATACTTGATGTCTACTGAAGGCCCTGACTCAAACCCTACGGCATGTTGTTCTCTGCTGGAATGTGCATGTTGAACTGGATTTGGCCAGCTGTTACCACTTAGGACAAAGAGAGTCCGGTTACATTATAAATCATATATGTCCTGTTACTGCGCGGGTCTTGGGCAGGGGGTGGGACCACGGGGACCAGTAAAGGTAGGATTTTGCAAAATAAGGCCTTTGTCATGCCTATAAAATGCTTTATAAAAACTGTTTGTGTCCATTGTTCGGGATTCTGTAAGGGCGGATCTAATCTGTGAGAGAAGTTCTACAGAATCCAGGCCTGATATTTTCACTGTGACTTTGAATAAATTTAAAACTGCAGAATAGTTCAAGTATGTACTTTGTGAAGGTCCGTGTTACAGAAAGAACCGGTGGAAAAATAACAATCTGAAGAGCTGCTTGATAGATTGAAGGCACCAACTTTGTGGGTTCTGCAGTTCACTTGCATTACTGTTACCAAAAATGTCCATCACTTTGTTATCGAGAACATAAGTACAACAGTGAAATTATAATTTTCTCCCTTGAATGTGCATCTCTTAAGTTTCAGTTTGGATCAGAAAGCTTCAGCCACCTCATGCACGTCTGCAACAGTGTGGCGTCTTAAAATTTCAGAATCGGGTGATTTAAATCACACATGATGTTACGCAAAAAGAATATCTGCCGTCACTTAGTTGTTGACTAAAACCCTCTGTAATTCTTGGGGTTATTTTGGCTCTGCAGGCTGGATAGAAATGACACAAGCTCGTTATGCAGATCACACACCTGAGCAGCTTGTTTGATGTTTTGGTGTTGTTAGATCTCAGTGCTGCGTTTGATACCGTGGATCATCATATTTTACTCAATAGGTTGGAGATTTTTTGGGGATTACTGGAAGTGCCCTTGCCTGGTTGACGTCATATCTGTCCAGTCATTCTCAATGTGTCTTGTATAATGGCACTACCTCTGACCTTGCTGACATGAGATTTGGGGTTCCACAGGGATCTGTTTTAGGCCCCTTGCTTTTCTCCCTGTATGTGGCACCCCTTGGGCGTATATTGCGGAGTTTTGGGATTGCCTTTCATTGTTATGCTGATGATACTCAGTTGTACATGCCAATAACTGCGGGAAATCTCACTCCCATAAAATCCCTGGAGGACTGTCTTCTATCAGTGAGAAGTTGGATCTCTAGTAACTTCCTACTTTTAAACTTTGGTAAGACTGAAATGATGGTTCTTGGTCCAGCAAGACATCGGCATCAGTTTGACCAGCTGGCGCTCAGCCTGGGTTCGTGTGTCATACATCATACGGACAAAATGAGGAACCTTGGGGTAATTTTTGATCCCACGTTGTCTTTTGATCTCCACATCAGGGATGTTACTAGGACTGCTTTTTTCCATCTGAGAAATATAGCGAGGATCCGCCCCATCCTGTCCATGGCTGATGCTGAGACCCAGATTCATGCTTTTGTTTCTTCTAGACTAGATTATTGTAAGTTCTATTTTCAGGGTTACCACAGTCCAGCATTAGGGTTCAGAACGCTGCCGCCAGACTTCTGACACGTAGCAGAAGGTCTGAACATATCACACCCATTTTGGCATCTTTGCACTGGCTCCCTGTCTATGTGAGAGCAGATTTTAAGGTTTTGCTATTGACTTATAAAGTTGTTCATGGACTGGCGCCATCTTATCTGGCTGATCTGGTGGAAGTCTACATACCAGCCCGGGCTTTGCGATCACAGGATGTGCGACTTCTCTGTGTTCCCAGGGTGAAAAAGAAGTCAGCAGGTCAAAGAGCCTTTTCGTATCGTGCACCCACCCTGTGGAACAGTCTTCCTGCGACCGTGAGGCAGTCTGAGTACGTGGACATTTTTAAGTCAAGACTCAAAACCTATTTTTATTCTCTTTCTTATGGATAGTTTTTATTTTTATTTGTTTTATTCTTTTACTTCTGTTTTTAATTTATGTATTTGAATTTTTTTAATTCATTTTTAATTATTTATTCAATTTTATGTTGACTTGTTTTATGTAAGGCACCTTGAGACGGCTTTTGCTGTGATTTGGCACATTATAAGCTAATTAAATTAAATTAAATTCAATTTGCATGCATCTGGTAAAATAAAGCAAAACTCTCACAGATTCAGGCGGGTTTAACCAGATGGTTTTCCTGGTCGACTTTTCACTTTTTCACCCAAACCCCTGTAGCCGCTGATCGAGGAGAATTATTGACTTACTGGTATTTATTAGCTATGGTGACCGGCAGATTTGTGAGTGGAGGACTGTAGAGAGCATGCAGTTCATCTTCTTCATGCATTGTGTAAGAGGTCATTGGCAGAGGGTACGGTGAGCAATAAGGCCGAAATAAAGTAGAGCAGTGTTGACTTTTTCAGATTTGTGATGTCTAAATTAAAGTGCATGCATCAATGTGTCATTGCATGCTGGACATATGCCTCTCGTGGACTAGATCTGGCCTGTGGGCCACCTATTGGGGTTTGGGATTCTAGACACTAGGTCCATGAGGGATCCAGTGGTTATTCACAATGTACTGATCAATCAAGTTGTCGATCACTTTCGTTCACAATGGTGAAGGACACAAAAAGCGCTTTGGAAAGCTTTCCATCTGATATTTCTCTGAATGATGATGATGAAATAGACCAAATTGAGGAGATTTAGAGAGTAAAGAACCCAAGAGGTGTACAGCCTTACAGGTTTGAGCCAGAGTGATCCGAAGAAGAAGGTGGGGAAGCTGGGCACTTGGAAGTTCTGCTTTTTCTGGATAATGCCGAGCACAGGGAGGACAGAGCGCAGCACAAACCGCACCAGGCTTTGACCCTTCATCAAAAAAAGGAATGAAATTTTAGTTTTTATCAGTAACCCTGTGAGAATTTTGAAGTTTTTTTTTTTTTTTTTTTTTTAACGGATGCACCGATCCACAATTTTTCACTTCTGATCTGATCCGGATACCTGAATTTAGATATCTGCCAGGTACTCTTCCAATCTGATGCCAGAGCTCTGTTTGCTTTAATATTTTTTAATTAACTACTTGTTGTGAAAGTGTAGTGACACGGACCCACAATAGGGGGTGTAAATGAATGGACAATGAATGAGCCGAAAATAGAACACTTTACTGTTGTGAATGTGCACAATGAAATACAGACGATTACAGAATTTGTATGTAGTCAATCTACAAAGGTGACGTGTGGGCAGGCTCGAGGATAGAAGATGTCCGTCCAGAGAGGAGCCGGAACCCACACGATTTCCACCGCCACCGAACCCGGAGAATACTGGAGCCGCCAAGTCCCGAGTCCCCAGGTGGTCACCGTCTCCGGCTGTCGGATCTGGTACTGCTGGCAGGAAGCAGAAACAATCAAGAGTGGGTGTGTGCACACCCAGCAACACAGTCAGATCCGTTAGATTTCTCCTTTTGTGGGAGAATCTCCACCTCCGACACAAAAACACAGAAACGTGCAGAGAACGACTGTTACTTCTCAGGTTTGGAAAGAGGAGTGAAGTCCGTCACTCTTCCACGTCCAAAACCCAGCTCCCAGCTGACTGAAGATAACAGGTACTCCTGCAAAGGTTTCAAAAGACAATGATAAGTGCGTTCAGCACAGACACGGCTGAGAGTTTTACCTTCTTCGCTTGAAGATGGAGTGGTTGATAGATGACAGCTGTTGGTGATGATGATTGACAGCTGTCCTGAAGAGACAGCAGCACCCTCTCGTGCCTGAAGCCCGCACTTCAGGCAGGGTGCCCTCTGGTGGAGGCCAGCAGTACCTCCTCTTCAGCGGCCCACATAACACTACTGTTCCTATCAGTAGGGCTTCCAGTGGGTTGCTGTTGTGACGCTCTTCCGAATTTTACACGGTTGTATACTTTTCTTTTATTTCTATTTTGCACTCTTCCAGTTGTTAAGTGTATCTACTCTGAGTCTCATTTAACTGCAGTCCTGTTGTGATTTACTAGTGGTAAGCATTTGCTAGCAGTTAGCTTTCACTAGCTAGCTAGCTAGCCCCCCCGCCACTGTTACTTTTATAGCTGTTTCTTTCTTTTTTCTTTTTCTTTATTTCACTTAGATGTGATTCAGTTATGTGAAACCTGGCTTAAACCTACAGCTGTCCTCCCCTTAAATGAGGCCTGCCCACTGGTGTACACATTTAGTCACGTCCCTCGTGATGTGAACCAAGGCGGGGGTGTTGGTCTTATTTATAAATTTAGGTTTAGCTTATTAGCTGTTGGGGGTCACAAATATAACTCATTTGAGCATTTGATTCTCCACTCTGCCCATGATGAATGTGGTGAGGGCTCAGACCATCCCTGGGGTGGCGGCATGGTGTGGGACTACCAGTGTACAGCTCACCATTTCAACACAGTCATGAAGGTTGTGGGGAGAGGCATTTACCCTCTGGCAGACATTACAGGGTGCTCAGTGCAAGCGTAATCGATTTATAAACTCATTTGCGCTTATCTAAATTAAAATTTTGAGTGTTGCTTCAGGCTGTTGGGGCTGAGGAATTGTTTTTCCTTCACTGTTCTTATGATGTAATATGTGCACTATGGGTGATATGTGCAATATTGGTATTACAGTTTTGTGCTGTTTTTTTATGCTGCATTTAGTACTAAAATCATTTATTACTATGTGAAGCGATGAAATCCAAGACAGTTTCTCTACGGGGTCAATAAAGTGTATCGTGTTGGATGACAGTTCGACACTTTCACTGTGTACAGATACATTTATGATGGCCAGGTCCAGGAAGTCATTGAAAGCTTGGACCTTGGTCTTGATTCAGGACATTCACGAAAAGCTCAGATTCCTCAGATTCCTCATTCAGCTTCTCAATACTGCAGTCAGGGTGTCCATTAATTCTGCAGAGGTCATAACATCATCTACGAAGTCAAGATCGGAAAACCTTTCCTTGCCAACAAATGCACTTAAACAGCTGGTTTCTACAACCCGACCCAACACCCAGGTCATTAAATCCATAAACAGTCTAGGACATAGACCAAAGGTGAGTATTCACTGGAAAAAGTTTAAAATGATGCCTTCGCACCACGCAGCACTCATCGTACCTTGTTCTTGTTGGGGATCTTGTGAATTCTTGGGGTGTTCCTGGGAATAATAGTAATAATACTAATTCTAATAATAATAATAATAAAATTCTAATAATAATAATAATAATAATAATAATAATAATAATAATAGTAATAATAATCATAATAATAACACTAATAATAATAATAATAATAATAATAATTTATTTCTTTAAAAAATATGTATATTTTATTTACAGGTTTTTTTGTTTGTTGTCTTTTGTGCAGACAGTTCAAATAATGATAACAATTTAAAGACTATTTCATGAATAAAAACTACATTTAAAAAAATCACATGAAAACAATAACAACAAAAAATGATAAAGATCTTTCCCAGATGTCCACCATGCAGTGTCTGTTCTCTGTGGTTCCACCTCCAAGACTCATACCATGTCAGGCTCTAAGGTTTTTTTGCAACTTTTGTTTTTTTTTTTTGCAAATTCTGATGTCATAGAGCAGGTCGGTGAGAGGATAAGCAGCCGACCTGCCAATATATAGACCTGGGTTTGGATCCTGTTCGTGCACCCTGCCTGTGTCATTAGGCAAGACACTGACTCTATGTTGTCTCAGTGCACCCAGATGCAAACTGGGTACCGGATTTGGCTCATGAAGTAACATTTGATTGGTGTCATTGGTGTTGTTGGGGGATCCCCAGAATCCAGAGATAAGCACAGGTACCAATGGGCCTCAGGGCCTATAGAGGACTTACGTCTTCAGATACTGATGCCTTTTGGTGTAAAATGACTACCCCAGGTTTTAAATTATGTCTCGTGTCTCATTGAAATACTTTCCATCCCCAGATTTTGTGGTTGAAAAGGGGAACTCCTGCAAATAAATATGGAATAAGTCAGATGCAGAAGTAATATCCACTCTTTGCCAGCAAAGTGCTTAAGACTTTTGCACAGTGTGACACAGCTAAGATGTTGTATTTACACACACACACACACACACACACATAGAGCATTTCCGTGTCCACAGTGTCCGTTCTTCCTGCACTCACATTTCATCTGAAAGGATCATCTGCAGGGTGTATGAGGAAATGACCAAACGGCACCAACCTTTTTATTGCTTTATCACATATTTATCATTGTTATTGGCTACTCTTTTTTTTTGGCTGTTTTCAAGCTGTTTTGTACAAATCCTGTCCTCCCAACACAGACTCCACATCCTCACTATGTGACCCAGTTTCCACTGTGAGCGTCAGAGTCTCACTTCTCTGGGTGTTCTTTGCAAAATTCTGCCCAAAGATGTGCGCAGATGAACAAGCATGCAGACGATATTGTGTTGGTTGGCTCACCCCACCCCTCTATATATCGAAATAAAATGTCTGATTTCATCACAAATAGAAAATAAATCTCAAATAAGTCATTTAGTGCCAAATCTGTTCTGCCTTGTGCAGAAATTGAGGTCACTGTCTTGCAACTACGACCAGCACACAGTGATGACGTCGTCACAGGTAAGACATGGAAGCATCAAGAAAAACATTGTGAAAAGTCATATTTTTTTGCTTTTTACAATGTTTTGGTGTCACAAAATTAATTTATTTTAGGGAATTAAAAAAAAAAAAAAACATATTTAGAGTTGGTGTTTGTCCAACTTTCATTTAAAACGAAGTGGGGCGGGGGGGGGGGGGGGGGGTCAGATGTGCTGATACAGTAATTGTTCATATGTCAGCAGCAAGACAATAAAATTAGTCTTGACTTGTCTGATGTAACAGTCCAGCTCACATAATCCTGACACCTGCTGTGGAATTGATAAAACAAGAAGCAGTGTACTATTTTGTGGGTCCGTGTCACTACACTTTCCCAACAGGATATCTCGGCCAGCGTCATGGACTCCGAGGGGCGTCACCCGGCTGTTGAACGACCAATGGGAGAGCAGGGAGCGCAGGCATCTGCAGGAGATGTGATTGGTGAGCTGCAGCACATTCTCACCGCCTTTACGGCTCGGTTGGATCAAATGACTGAGCAAAACATCCTCCTGGAACTGCAGGGTGGAGGCTCTCTCTGCACAGATGGCGGCGAGCGCTCAGGGTGCTGCTGCAGCTCGTTCTCCTGCTGACCCTGTGCAGGATATAAACGTTCCAGTGGTGGTTCAACAACCCCTCCCACCATCCCCTGAAGCATACATAAGCCCTCTTGAGCCATACGGAGGTTGTGTGGAGACGTGCGCGGACTTTCTTATGCAGTGTTCGCTCGTCTTCGCACAACGTCCCGTCATGTACGCGTCAGATGCTAGTAAAATAGCTTATGTGATTGCTCTGCTTCGGGGTAAAGCACGCGCCTGGGCTACGGCGCTCTGGGAACAGAACTCACGGTTGTTATCAGCATACACTGGGTTTGTGGGGGAGTTCAGAACAGTGTTTGATCACCCTAACAGAGGAGAGACCGCTTCAACCGTGCTGCTGTCAATGAGACAGGGACGCGAGAGCGCAGCCGCTTATGCAGTCAACTTCCGCATCGTGGCTGCGAGGTCCGGCTGGAATAACGTTGCAGCTGGTAGCTAAGGAGGAACCGCGGGATTTAGATGGGCTTATCGATCTCGTTATACGGTTAGACAACCGGTTGGAGGAACGCCGTCGGGAGCGAGGCGAAGGACGTGACCGGATACGCGCCGCCCCTCTCCCTTCCGGGTTCGATAAGGCGCCGCCCTCCCCACGCTCCACAGCCGCAGCGCTTTGTGGGGCAACAGCTCCCCCTGCTGACGTTGTTAGGGAAACGCACAGGGCCAAAATGGGGAGGCTGATCCGTGGAGAGTGTTTTCTCTGCAGCTCAACTGAGCACACACAGAGAAACTGCCCCAAACGGCCAAAACGACAACAACCGCCCTTAGAGACTGGGCTAAGGAGGGGTCAAACCATTCAAGTGAGACACACACAAATTGCCACACGACTCCCAGTCACAATCCTGAGCGGGGATTTAACCAAGCACTGGTGGACACGGGGTCAGAAGGGAATCTGCTAGACAGCAGATGGGCAAGGGAGGTAGGGCTCCTTCTGGTGGCGCTTCCTTCGCCATTGCAGGTGCGGGCACTAGATGGCACCCTCCTCCCTTTACTCACACACAAGACACAACCAGTAACTCTGGTGGTGTCTGGAAACCATTGGGAGGAGATTGAGTTTTTTGTGACTCCTTCTACCTCCCGCAGGATTTTGGGCATCCCATGGATGTTGAAGCACAATCCCCGGATCCTGAGACCCATGTCCAGCATGTACGTCAGGTCCTGCAGCGGTTGTTAGAGAACCGACTGTTTGTGAAGGGCGGGAAGTGCGAGTTTCACCGCGTGTCTTTGTCCTTCCTGGGGTTTATAATCTCCTCCAACTCCGTCGCCCCTGATCCGGCCAAGGTTGCGGCGGTGAGAGATTGGCCCCAACCAACAAGCCGTAGGAAGCTGCAACAGTTCCTCGGCTTTGCTAATTTCTATAGGAGGTTCATTAAGGGCTACAGTCAGGTAGTTAGCCCCCTGACAGCCCTGACCTCTCCAAAAGTCCCCTTCACCTGGTCGGATCGGTGCGAAGCCGCGTTCAAGGAGTTGAAACGACGGTTCTCTACTGCGCCAGTTTTGGTGCAGCCCGACCCTAGCCGCCAGTTCATGGTTGAAGTGGACGCCTCTGACTCAGGGATAGGAGCCGTGCTGTCGCAGAGCGGAGAGACCGATAAGGTTCTTCACCCGTGTGCCTACTTTTCCCGTCGGGGTTGACCCCGGCTGAACGGAACTATGACGTCGGCAATCGAGAACTCCTTGCGGTGAAAGAGGCTCTTGAGGAGTGGAGACACCTGTTGGAGGGAGCGTCTGTGCCATTCACGGTTTTCACTGACCATCGGAACCTGGAGTATATCAGGACCGCCAAGCGGCTGAACCCCAGGCAAGCCCGCTGGTCACTGTTCTTCGGGCGTTTCGACTTAAGGATCACCTATCGCCCCGGGACCAAGAACCAGAGATCGGATGCCTTGTCCCGGGTACACGAAGACGAAGTCAAAACAGAGCTGTCGGATCCACCGGAGCCCATCATTCCGGAGTCCACTATCATGGCCACCCTCACCTGGGACGTGGAGAAGACCGTCCGGGAGGCCCTGGCACGGAGCCTGGACCCTGGAACCGGTCCGAAGAACCGTCAGTACGTCCCACCAGAGGCCAGAGCTGCAGTCTTGGACTTCTGTCACGGTTCCAAGCTCTCCTGTCATCCAGGGGTGCGAAGGACCGTGGCAGTTGTCCGGCAGCGCTTCTGGTGGGCATCTATGGAGGCCGACGTCCGGGAATATATCCAGGCCTGCACCACCTGTGCCAGGGGCAAGGCAGTACATAAGAAGGCCCAAGGACTCCTCCAGCCGCTGCCGGTGCCTCATCGCCCGTGGTCCCACATCGGCCTGGATTTCGTCACGGGCCTCCCGCCGTCCCAGGGCAACACCACCATCTTCACGATAGTGGACCGATTCTCCAAGGCGGCCCACTTCGTGGCCCTCCCGAAGCTCCCAACAGCCCAGGAGACAGCAGACCTCCTGGTCCACCACGTCGTCCGTCTGCATGGGATACCCTCCGACATCGTCTCTGATCGTGGTCCCCAGTTCTCCTCACACGTCTGGAGGAGCTTCTGCAGGGAACTGGGGGCCACCGTGAGCCTCTCGTCTGGGTACCATCCACAGACGAACGGACAGGCAGAGCGGGCCAACCAGGACTTGGAACAGACCCTCCGCTGCGTCACATCCGCGCACCCGACGGCCTGGAGTAACCATCTGGCCTGGATCGAGTATGCGCATAACAGCCAGGTGTCTTCTGCCACTGGCCTCTCCCCATTTGAGGTGTGTTTGGGGTATTAGCCCCTGTTGTTTCCCGTGGTGGAGGGAGAGGTCGGTGTGCCCTCGGTCCAGGCCCACCTGCGGAAGTGCCATCGGGTGTGGCGCTCCGCCCGTTCTGCCTTGTTGAAGGACCGGACGAGGGCGAAGACCCATGCAGACCGCCGGCGATCCCCGGCCCCTGCTTACCAGCCCGGGCAGGAGGTGTGGCTTTCCACGAAGGACATCCCCCTCCAGGTGGACTCCCCAAAACTTCAGGACAGGTACATTGGCCCCTTCAGGATCCTCAAGGTCCTCAGTCCTCAGTCCGGATCCATCCGGTTTTCCACGTGTCCCACACCTCACCCCTCTGTGCTCCCGGACCGGCGCCGCCTCCTGCTCGGATCATCGACGGGGAGCCGGCTTGGATGGTGCGCCGGCTCCTGGACGTCCGTCGGATGGGTCGGGGGTTCCAGTACTTGGTGGACTGGGAGGGGTATGGACCCGAAGAACGCTCCTGGGTGAAAAGGAGCTTCATCCTGGATCCGGCCCTCCTGGCCGACTTCTACCGCCGACACCCCGATAAACCTGGTCGGGCACCAGGAGGCGCCCGTTGAGGGGGGGGGTCCTGTTGTGTGGGCCGCCAGAAGAGGAGGTACTGCTGGCCCACCACCAGAGGGCGCCCTGCCTGAAGTGCGGGCTTCAGGCACGAGAGGGCGCTGCCGCCATGGACACAGCCGGGGGTGACAGCTGTCGCTCATTACCTCTTGACAGCTGTCACCCATCTACTCAACATCATCTCACTCCATAAAGACCAGACGTCATCTCCACCTTGTTGCCGAGATATCATACTTCATAGGAGGTAATACTCTCAGCCTTTTTGTGAGATTTGTAACTCTGTTATTGTGAGAATTTGCAGGAGAACCGGTCGTTTGTGAGGAGGCTGTGCAAGACGGCGCTCCTTTTCAGCTGAGACCGCTGCAACATATTGAATGAGAGGTGGAGGTGGCATTCCCACCGTTGTTGTTACTGGGTGTACACACACCCACACTTGACTGTCTTTGTTCTTCGCCAGCAGTACCAGATCCGACAGTCGGGGACGGTGATCACCTGGGAATTCGGGACTTGGCGGCTCCAGTATTCACCAGGTTCTGGGGCGGCGGAAATCGTGTGGTTCCGGCTCTTCTCAGGACAGACGTCTTCTATCCTCGAGCCTGCCCACACGTCACCTCTGTGTATTGACTGTTATGATATTCTGTGATTGTCTGTATGTTCATTGTGCACATTCACAACATTAAATTGTTACTTTTTGGCTCATCTATTGACCGTTCATTTGCGCCCCCTGTTGTGGGTCCGTGTCACTACACTTTCCCAACAGGTTTGAAGCCACATTCTGATGTTCAACTTCAGACATAAATGTAATGGCACATACGACATACACATACACATACATATACTGTACCAAACTTGCCAATCAACAAATAAAATCAAGACTGAAACTGCAAAACATTTCTATTCCAGAAAAGTGAGATTCCCCACCAAATTCAGAAATTTCCTGTACCCGCTTATTCCACTGAAGGGTCACAGGGGTGTTGTGTGGGCCGCCAGAAGAGGAGGTACTGCTGGCCCACCACCAGAGGGCGCCCTGTCTGGTGTGCGGGCTCCAGGCACCAGAGGGTGCAGCTGCCTCACAGGAGCAGCCAGGGTGACAGCTGTCACGCATCACCTGCAACAGCTGTTACCAATCATCTGATCGGCAGGAGTATATCAGCAGGACGACGTCTCCACCTCTTTGCCGAGATATCGTTCTACCTGGAAGGTAACGTACCTCAGCTGTCTGCTTGACAATATCCTTTGTGACTTTTGTGCATTATCTTTTGGACTGTTTTTCCAACGAGAGGTGGAGGTAGCTTTCCTGCCGTGCTGATTCCTGGGTGCAAACGCATCCTCATTCACTTGCTTTTTGTTCCTCGCCAGCAGTACCAGATCCGACACACGGAGGCAGTGGCCACCTGGGAGTTCGGGACTTGGCAGCTCCAGTATTCCCGGGGTCTGGTGGCGGAGGAAATCGTGTGGTTCCGGTTCTGCTTTGGACAGGCGTCTCCTATCTTCGAGCCTGCCCACACGACACCTTGTGAATTGACTATTGTCTATTGTTGCAATCTGTTGTATTTGTTGTGCACATTCACAACAGTAAAGTGTTGTTATTTGACCTATTCCATTGTCCGTTCATTTGCGCCCCCTGTTGTGGGTCCGTGTACCTACACTTTCCCAACAGGATATCTCGGCCATCGTCATGGATCCCGAGGGGCGTCAACCGGCTGTTGAACGGCCAATGGAAGAACAGGGCGCACAGGCTTCCGCAGGAGGAATGATCGGTGAGTTGCAGTGGATCCTCACCGCTTTCACAGCTCGGTTGGATTTAATGACCGAGCAGAACGTCCTCCTTAACCGCAGGGTGGAGGCTCTCGCTGCGCAGGTGGAAGCGCGCCCTCAGGGCGCTGCTGCGGCTCTCCCTCCTTTCAACCCTGTGCGTACAAGTGACGTTCCACAGGTCGTTCAACGACCCCCCCCACCTTCCTCGGAAGCATACATAAGCCCTCCAGAGCCGTACGGAGGTTGTGTGGAGATGTGCGCGGACTTCCTTATGCAGTGTTCGCTCGTCTTCGCACAACGTCCTGTCATGTACGCGACTGATGCCAGCAAGATAGCTTATGTAATAAACCTGCTTCGTGGTGAGGCACGTGCTTGGGCTACAGCGCTCTGGGAGCAAAATTCACGGCTCCTTCTGACATATGATGGGTTTGTGAGGGAGTTCAGAACAGTGTTCGATCACCCAAATAGAGGAGAGACCGCTTCAGCCGTGCTGCTGTCAATGAGACAGGGGCGCCGGAGCGCAGCTGCCTATGCAGTCGACTTCCGCATCGCGGCTGCGAGGTCCAGCTGGAATAGCACTGCCCTCCGCGCCGCCTTTGTAAACGGACTGTCATTGGTTCTAAAGGAGCACCTGGTGGCTAAGGACGAACCGCGGGATTTAGATGGGCTTATTGATCTCGTCATACGATTAGACAATCGGTTAGAAGAACGCCGTCGGGAACGAGACGAAGGGCGTGGCCGGGCACGCGCTGTCCCTCTCCCTTCCGGTTCCGACCGCGTTCCGCCCTCCCCATGCTCCACGGCCCCTGCGCTCCGTGTGGCTACAGCTCCCCCTGCTGACGAAGCTATGGACACGAGCAGGGCCACATTTAGGGCACCAGATAGACAGAGGAGGCTGGCCCACGGAGCGTGTTTTGTTTGTGGCTCGATAGAGCATCAGGTAAGAGACTGCCCCGAGCGGTTAAACACCAACGCCCGCCCCTAGAAACTGGGCTAGGGGTGGGCTGAGACATTCACATGGGACACACCCACATTGCCACACGACTCCCAGTTACAATCCTTTATGAGGATTTAACCCTGAAGGCCCCAGCACTGGTGGACACGGGCTCTGAAGGGAATCTGTTAGACAGCAGATGGGCCAGGGAGATAGGGTTCCCTCTGGTGGCGCTTACCTCGCCTGTGCAGGTGCGAGCACTAGATGGCTCCCTACTCCCTCCAATCACACATAAGACACCACCTGTAACTCTGGTGGTGTCAGGAAATCACCGGGAGGAGATCAAGTTTTTTGTGACTCCTGCTACCTCCCGTGTGATTTTAGGGTTCCCCTGGATGTTAAAACACAATCCCCGGATCGATTGGCCGTCCGGGGTAGTGGTTCAGTGGAGCGAGACCTGCCATCGGGTATGTTTAGGTTCCTCGGTTCCTCCCGGTTCCCAGGCTAAGGAGGAGGTCAGAGTCCCGCCCAATCTAGGGACGGTGCCGGTGGAGTACCATGACCTTGTGGATGTATTCAGTAAGGATCTGGCGCTCACCCTTCCCCCCCACCCTCCGTACGATTGTGCCATTGATTTGGTTCCGGGCGTTGAGTTCCCGTCCAGCAGGTTGTACAACCTCTCACGACCTGAGCGCGAATCAATGGAGACCTACATCCGGGACTCTTTAGCTGCCGGGTTGATCCGGAATTCCACCTCCCCGATGGGTGCAGGTTTCTTTTTTGTGGGAAAAAAGGATGGCGGACTACGTCCATGCATTGATTACAGGGGGCTGAACGAAATCACGGTTCGTAACCGATACCCATTGCCCTTGTTGGATTCAGTGTTCACGCCCCTGCATGGAGCCCAAATGTTCACCAAGCTCAATCTTAGAAACGCGTATCACCTGGTTCGGATCCGGAAGGGAGACGAGTGGAAGACGGCATTTAACACCCCGTTAGGTCACTTTGAGTACCTGGTCATGCCGTTCGGTCTTACAAACGCCCCCGCGACGTTCCAAGCATTGGTTAATGATGTCTTGCGGGATTTCCTGCACCGATTCGTCTTCGTATATCTGGATGATATACTCATTTTCTCTCCGGACCCTGAGACCCATGTTCGGCATGTATGTCAGGTCCTGCAGCGGTTGTTGGAGAACCGACTGTTTGTGAAGGGCGAGAAGTGCGAGTTTCACTGCACTTCTTTGTCCTTCCTGGGGTTTATCATCTCCCCCAACTCCGTCGCTCCTGATCCGGCCAAGGTTGCGGCGGTGAGAGACTGGCCCCAACCCACTAGCTGTAGGAAGCTGCAACAGTTCCTCGGCTTTGCTAATTTCTACAGGAGGTTCATTAAGGGCTACAGTCAGGTAGTTAGCCCCCTGACAGCCCTGACCTCACCAAAAGTCCCCTTCACCTGGTCGGATCGTTGCGATGCCGTGTTCAAGGAGTTGAAACGGCGCTTCTCGTCTGCACCCGTTCTGGTGCAGCCCGATCCTAGTCTTCAGTTAGTGGTTGAAGTGGACGCCTCGGACTCAGGGATAGGAGCTGTGCTTTCCCAGAGCGGGAAGACCGATAAGGTCCTTCACCCGTGTGCCTATTTTTCCCGCAGGTTGACCCCGGCCGAACGGAACTATGACGTCGGCAATCGAGAACTCCTTGCGGTGAAAGAGGCTCTTGAAGAGTGGAGACATCTGTTGGAGGGAACGTCCGTGCCATTCACGGTTTTCACTGACCACCGGAACCTGGAGTATATCAGGACCGCCAAGCGGCTGAACCTCAGGCAAGCCCGCTGGTCACTGTTCTTCGGCCGTTTTGACTTCCGGATCACCTACTGTCCCGGGACCAAGAACCAGAGATCGGATGCCTTGTCCCGGGTACATGAAGATGAAGTCAAAACGGAGTTGTCGGATCCACCGGAACCCATCATCCCGGAGTCCACTATCGTGGCCACCCTCACCTGGGACGTAGAGAGAACCGTCCGGGAGGCCCTGGCACGAAGCCCGGACCCCGGAACTGGGCCGAAGAACAGACTCTACGTCCCACCAGAAGCTAGGGCTGCAGTCTTGGACTTCTGTCACGGCTCTAAGCTCTCCTGTCATCCAGGGGTGCGAAGAACCGTGGCAGTTGTCCGGCAGCGCTTCTGGTGGGCGTCCCTAGAGGCCGACGTCTGGGATTATATCCAGGCCTGCACCACCTGCGCCAGGGGCAAGGCTGACCATTGCAGGGCTTTGGGACTGCTCCAGCCGCTGCCCGTGCCCCATCGCCCCTGGTCCCACATCGGCCTGGATTTTGTCACGGGCCTCCCGCCGTCCCAGGGCAACACCACCATCGTCACGATAGTGGACCGATTCTCCAAGGCGGCCCACTTCGTGGCCCTCCCGAAGCTCCTGACGGCCCAGGAGACAGCGGATCTCCTGGTCCACCACGTCGTCCGGTTGCATGGGATCCCAACAGACATCGTCTCCGATCGCGGTCCCCAGTTCTCCTCGCAAGTCTGGAGGAGCTTCTGCCGGGAACTGGGGGCCACGGTGAGTCTCTCATCCGGGTATCATCCCCAGACCAACGGGCAAGCAGAACGGGCCAATCAGAAGGTGGAGCAGGCCCTGCATTGCGTGACAGCCGCGCACCCGGCGGCCTGGAGTACCCATCTGGCCTGGATCGAGTATGCCCATAACAGCCAGGTGTCGGCAGCCACCGGCCTCTCCCCTTTCGAGGTGTGTCTGGGGTACCAACCTCCTTTGTTTCCGGTGGTTGAGGGAGAGGTCGGTGTGCCCTCGGTCCAGGCCCACCTACGGAAGTGCCGTCGGGTGTGGCGTGCCGCCCGTTCTGCCTTGCTGAGGGCCCGGATGAGGACGAAGGCCCATGCAGACCATCGGCGGACCCCGGCCCCTACGTACCGGCCAGGGCAGGCAGTGTGGTTGTCTACTAAGGACATACCCCTTCAAGTGGACTCCCCTAAACTGCAGGACCGGTATATCGGTCCGTTCAAGATCATCAAGGTCATCAGTCCAGCTTCAGCTTCCGGCCTCACTGCGGATCCATCCCGTTTTCCACGTTTCCCGGATCAAGCCCCATCACACCTCACCCCTCTGTACTCCCGGTCCGGCACCACCTCCTGCCCGGATCATCGATGGCGAGCCGGCTTGGACTGTGTGCCGGCTCTTAGATGTCCGTAGGATGGGCCGGGGCTTCCAGTATTTGGTGGACTGGGAGGGGTACGGACCTGAAGAACGCTCCTGGGTGAAGAGGAGCTTCATCCTGGACCCGGCCCTCCTGGCCAATTTCTACCGCCGCCACCTGGACAAGCCTGGTCGGGCGGCAGGAGGCGCCCGTTGAGGGGGGGGTCCTGTTGTGTGGGCCGCCAGAAGAGGAGGTACTGCTGGCCCACCACCAGAGGGCGCCCTGTCTGGAGTGCGGGCTCCAGGCACCAGAGGGCGCAGCCGCCTCACAGGAGCAGCCAGGGTGACAGCTGTCATGCATCACCTGCAACAGCTGTTACCAATCATCTGATCGGCAGGAGTATATCAGCAGGACGACGTCTCCACCTCTTTGCCGAGATATCGTTCTACCTGGAAGGTAACGTACCTCAGCTGTCTGCTTGACAATATCCTTTGTGACTTTTGTGCATTATCTTTTGGACTGTTTTTCCAACGAGAGGTGGAGGTAGCTTTCCTGCCGTGCTGATTCCTGGGTGCAAACGCATCCTCATTCACTTGCTTTTTGTTCCTCGCCAGCAGTACCAGATCCGACACGCGGAGGCAGTGGCCACCTGGGAGTTCGGGACTTGGCGGCTCCAGTATTCCCGGGGTCTGGTGGCGGAGGAAATCGTGTGGTTCCGGTTCTGCTTTGGACAGGCGTCTCCTATCTTCGAGCCTGCCCACACGACACCTTGTGAATTGACTATTGTCTATTGTTGCAATCTGTTGTATTTGTTGTGCACATTCACAACAGTAAAGTGTTGTTATTTGACCTATTCCATTGTCCGTTCATTTGCGCCCCCTGTTGTGGGTACGTGTACCTACACTTTCCCAACACAGGGGGACTGGACACTATCCCAGTGTCATCTGTCCACAGCAGCACTCTCTTCATCACCACCATGTTCCACAATTGATTTTAATTCCCCTTCTCTCCAGAGCATACAGTAGTGTTCAAAATAATAGTAGTGTTATGTGACTAAAAAGATTAATCCAGATTTTGAGTATATTTCTTATTGTTACATGGGAACCAAGGTACCAGTAGATTCAGTAGATTCTCACAAATCCAACAAGACCAAGCATTCATGATATGCACACTCTTAAGGCTATGAAATTGGGCTATTAGTAAAAAAAAAAAAGTAGAAAAGGGGGTGTTCACAATAACAGTAGTGTGGCATTCAGTCAGTGAGTTCATCAATTTTGTGGAACAAACAGGTGTGAATCAGGTGTCCCCTATTTAAGGATGAAGCCAGCACCTGTTGAACATGCTTTTCTCTTTGAAAGCCTGAGGAAAATGGGGCGTTCAAGACATTGTTCAGAAGAACAGCGTAGTTTGAATAAAAAGTTGATTGTAGAGGGGAAAACCTATACGCAGGTGCAAAAAATTATAGGCTGTTCATGTACAATGATCTCCAATGCTTTAAAATGGACAAAAAAAAAAACAAACAGACGCGTGGAAGAAAACGGAAAACAACCATCAAAATGGATAGAAGAATAACCAGAATGTCAAAGGCTCACCCATTGATCAGCTCCAGGATGATCAAAGACAGTCTGGAGTTACCTGTAAGTGCTGTGACAGTTAGAAGACGCCTGTGGGAAGCTAATTTATTTGCAAGAATCCCCCGCAAAGTCCCTCTGTTAAATAAAAGACGTGCGGAAGAGGTTACAATTTGCCAAAGAACACATCAACTGGCCTAAAGAGAAATGGAGGAATATTTTGTGGACTGATGAGAGTAAAATTGTTCTTTTTGGGTCCAATGGCCACAGACAGTTTGTGAGATGACCCCCAAACTCTGAATTCAAGCCACAATTATCAGTGAAGACAGTGAAGCATGGTGGTGCAAGCATCATGATATGGACATGTTTCTCCTACTATGGTGTTGGGCCTATATATCGCATACCAGGTTTCATGGATCAGTTTGGATATGTCAAAATACTTGAAGAGGTCATGTTGCCTTATGCTGAAGAGGAGATGCCCTTGAAATGGGTGTTTCAACAAGACAATGACCGCAAGCACACTAGTAAAGGAGCAAAATCTTGGTTCCAAACCAACAAAATTAATGCCTTGCAGATGTGAAGAAATCATGAAAAACTGTGGTTATACAACTAAATACTAGTTTAGTGATTCACAGGATTGCTAAAAAAGCAGTTTGAACATAATAGTTTTGAGTTTGTAGCATCAACAGCAGATGCTACTGTTATTGTGAACACTACTGTATCTTCACCTCTCAACACTAGTCTGCTCTCTACTCTTACTACAGATCACAATACCATCTGCACACATTGTAGACCATGGAGACGTCAGTCTGATCTCATCCATAAGCTTGTCCATCACCATTTCAAACAAGGGCTGAGAGCTGATCCGTGATGTAATCCCACTTCCACATTGAATTCATCTGTCATTCCTGCTGAACATCTCACTGCTGTCGCACTGTCCTTGTACATTCTCTCACAATGCCTTTCGCGCTTTCTCACAGCCCAGCGAGATACAACCCTTAGTGAAATTCTAGTGTTTGCACTTTTAGCAGCTATTGCCCTTTGTCACCGGTTCTGTTCATTATTTTTATGGACAGAATTTCTAGGCGCAGCCAGGGTGTAGAGGGGTCTGGTTTTGGAACCACAGAATCTCGTCTCTGCTGTTTGCGGACGATGTGGTTCTGTTGGCTTCGTCAAATCAGGACCTTCAGCATGCACTGGGCGGTTTGCAGCCGAGTGTGAAGCGTCCGGGATGAAAATCAGCACCTCCAAATCCGAGGCCATGGTTCTCGACCAGAAGAAGGTGCTTTGCCCTCTTCAGGTCGGCGGAGTGTCCTTGCCTCAAGTGGAGGAGTTTAAGTATCTCGATGTCTTGTTCACGAGTGAGGGACGGATGGAGCATGAGATCGATAGACAGATCGGTGCAGCATCTGCAGTGATGCGGTCACTGTATCGGACCATCGTGGTGAAGAGAGCTGAGTAGGGGGGCAAAGCTCTCGATTTACCGATCGATCTACGTTCCGATCCTCACCTATGGTCATGAGATTTGGCTTCTGACCGAAAGAATGAGATTGCGAGTACAAGCGGCCAAGATGAGTTTCCTCCGCAGGGTGGCTGGGCGCTCCCTTAGAGATAGGGTGAGGAGCTCGGTCACTTGGGAGGAGCTCGGAGTCGAGCCGCTGCTCCTCCACGTTGAAAGGAGACAGTTGAGGTGGCTCAGGCATCTTTTCCAGATGCTCCGTGGACACCTCGCTAGAGAGGTGTTCCGGGCATGTCCCATTGGGAGGAGGCCCCAGGGAAGAGCCAGGATATGCTGGAGGGACTATATCTCTCGGCTGTCTTGGGAACGCCTTGGGGTTTCCCCGGAGGAGCTGGAGGAGGTGTGTGTGGATCGGGAGGTCTGGGCGGCTTTGCTTGAGCTGCTGCCCCCGCGACCCGACTGCGGATAAAGCGAAAGAAAATGGATGAATGGATGGATGGTAGCCTGATCTGTTAGGTCCCATTAATGCACAATTACTGAGAATTACTGAGGCTCGTGACTTTTAGGGTCCACAACAAAGCAAATCCTTGGAAGCACTGCTGCACAGTTCCCCAAAAACGATTTAATAAACACCCGAGTCGAGGTTAGCCTGTTAGCTTGCCTTGTTCAGACAACTGAGCGACCCACCACTTTCTCCATTTATGGGTTCATCATGACGTAGCCACAGTCAGCGCTGCCAACATGGTGACACCCAGATTTCATATTGGCTGTTCTGGGTCTTGATAGAAAACATACAGGTGATGTCACGCAGGCTTTGTCCAGTATAGATACAATCTGTGGGCGTGATGTGCAGCAGGATACACCAACACAGTTGTTAACCCATGTTTTGTGTGTGTGTGTGCATTAAAGGATCATTATGAGTGGTGGGTTGCATGTCCACTCATACTCTTTGTGGACGCATTGTGTTTTTATGTGTTGGTACTTTTTTGGATCACTTGCTAGTTTTGTTCATTACTCTGAAGAGTGGAATCTAGAGCCACATCACAGGGGACAGGATGCACCACATCCTCTAAGTGGGCCAACTTTTATTAAATAAGGCTTATTTTATCTTTAGTCCCAGCATTGCAGCTGCAGCCAGACGTCAGAGTTTCTTGATGTAAAAGCAGTGAAGCAGTGAACTCTGCTTCTAATGTCTGATGAAGGTTTTGCATCGTAACGCCGTGCGTGCACATGACAGTTGATCAGGTCAACATGCAGCGGGGTGATTAACCTTTTTCCTCAGGACACAGGGAGCGTTGGTGTGTGTGTGTGTGTTGTTGACCTTGTTAAAATGAGAGCCAGCCCTGTGTGGAGCCCCCAGCCTCCCACTCACACTGTCTGCTGCAATCAATGCTGATTGTGTTTGAGACAGCGAAAAGCTTGTGTCAATGTGTGCATTCTGTGTGTCCCAAAGGGCGGGAGGAGCGTATTCAGAGTGGTCACATGTGTCTGCCTTTGTCTCATCAGGTAACTTGATATCTGTTCTTCTGGTTGACCTGGAAATCACTGCGGCTCTGCCTCCAACATCAGCTCGGCTGATGTTCAGTGTCTGCACTTCCTTTCATGGAATGATCTCTATTAGCTTGGGTTACCTTGGCACCTACCCACCTGTTCGCGTGCCTCCACACGTCCAACCATCCATCAAACCATCCCTCCACACTTCTGCCCATCATTTTCCAGAGTTTACCTGATGTTGGCTCACCTTAAGTGGAGTAGTAGTATCCTTGACAAATACTGGTAGAGTATGAAGTGATTTGTAGGTTTTTTTAAAAAGAGGTCATAAAAACCCTCTGACACCACAAGCATTAGGGCCAGAGACTATTGATCAAGTATGTTCTCACACAAGGAATTTGTCTCCAGCCAGAGGTACAGAAATAAAAATGCCACATACAAAACTATCTTGACAACATACGGTGCATCCAGAAAGTATTCACAGCACTGCACATTTCCACATTTTATTATGACACAGCCTTATTCCAAAATGGAATAAATGTATTTTTTCCCTCACTTCCATAATGACAACATGAAAAACGTTTTTTTTTTTTAATTTTGCAAATTTATTACGTTCGCCAAGGATGTAATAAAATCATTTATTTGTCTGTCTGACTGTCAAAACTACTGCAGGGATGTTGACAAAATTTTCACCACAGACAGATATTATCAAATCAAATCAATTTAATTTATATAGCGCCAAATCACAACAAACAGTTGCCCCAAGGCGCTTCATATTGCAAGGCAAAAGCCATACAATAATCACAGAAAAACCCCAACGGTCAAAACGACCCCCTATGAGCAAGCACTTGGCGACAGTGGGAAGGAAAAACCCCCTTTTAACAGGAAGAAACCTCCAGCAGAACCAGGCTCAGGGAGGGGCAGTCTTCTGCTGAGACTGGTTGGGGCTGAGGGAGAGAACCAGGAAAAAGACATGCTGTGGAGGGGAGCAGAGATCAATAACTAATGATTAAATGCAGAGTGGTGCATACAGAGCAAAAAGAGGTGAATAAAAAGAAACAGTGCATCATGGGAACCCCCCAGCAGTCTAAGTCTATAGCAGCATAACTAAGGGATGGTTCAGGGTCACCTGATCCAACCCTAACTATAAGCTTTAGCAAAAAGGAAAGTTTTAAGCCTAATCTTAAAAGTAGAGAGGGTGTCTGTCTCCCTGATCTGAATTGGGAGCTGGTTTCACAGGAGAGGAGCCTGAAAGCTGAAGGCTCTGCCTCCCATTCTACTCTTACAAACCCTAGGAACTACAAGTAAGCCTGCAGTCTGAGAGCGAAGCGCTCTATTGGGGTGATATGGTACTACGAGGTCCCTAAGATAAGATGGGACCTGATTATTCAAAACCTTATAAGTAAGAAGAAGAATTTTAAATTCTATTCTAGAATTAACAGGAAGCCAATGAAGAGAGGCCAATATGGGTGAGATATGCTCTCTCCTTCTAGTCCCCGTCAGTACTCTAGCTGCAGCATTTTGAATTAACTGAAGGCTTTTCAGGGAACTTTTAGGACAACCTGATAATAATGAATTACAATAGTCCAGCCTAGAGGAAATAAATGCATGAATTAGTTTTTCAGCATCACTCTGAGACAAGACCTTTCTGATTTTAAAGATATTGCGTAAATGCAAAAAAAGCAGTCCTACATATTTGTTTAATATGCGCTTTGAATGACATATCCTGATCAAAAATGACTCCAAGATTTCTCACAGTATTACTAGAGGTCAGGGTAATGCCATCCAGAGTAAGGATCTGGTTAGACACCATGTTTCTAAGATTTGTGGGGCCAAGTACAATAACTTCAGTTTTATCTGAGTTTAAAAGCAGGAAATTAGAGGTCATCCATGTCTTTATGTCTGTAAGACAATCCTGCAGTTTAGCTAATTGGTGTTTGTCCTCTGGCTTCATGGATAGATAAAGCTGGGTATCATCTGCGTAACAATGAAAATTTAAGCAATACCGTCTAATAATACTGCCTAAGGGAAGCATGTATAAAGTGAATAAAATTGGTCCTAGCACAGAACCTTGTGGAACTCCATAATTAACTTTAGTCTGTGAAGAAGATTCCCCATTTACATGAACAAATTGTAATCTATTAGACAAATATGATTCAAACCACCGCAGCGCAGTGCCTTTAATACCTATGACATGCTCTAATCTCTGTAATAAAATTTTATGGTCAACAGTATCAAAAGCAGCACTGAGGTCTAACACAACAAGCACAGAGATGAGTCCACTGTCCGAGGCCATGAGAAGATCATTTGTAACCTTCACTAATTGTTGTGTGTTGGGGGGGGCGTGGCTGGATGTTTTGGTGTTCTTTTCTTTTCTTTGCTCTCCAGGTGGCATGAGGGCTGATTTGTCTGTGAAGAAGGTGCTGGCTGAAGAGTCTTCACCCTCATCAACATCATGGAAAGCACCTGTGCTTGGTGCTCACGTGCAACCTGGACGACTTGCAGCTGAAGCAGATAATTGGATGGCGTTCTGCATTTAAGTCATGTGTGATTCAAGCAGAACTGCCGGGAACTCGACCTTGTGACGTTCGTTTGTGAGACGCTGAGGACCGCGCCTGGGTTTGACACATCGAGCCCGTGAAGCAGGGAGGGGTGAGGACACATGCTGTCAGCACACACGAAAGGTAATTAAGTGTTAAGTACTTGTTGATAGTAACTTGGTGTTTTGTTACACAGTGTACTGGAATTGTAAAGAGAATTGCGTAGTTTGCTTCTCACTGCTGTGGCGTGAAGGATAAGTGATCCTCCACTTGTTGTGAGAGGCTGCTCATTTGCATAAAGTAAAAAAAGGACACTGACCTGAGTGTGTTGCTGGCAGCGTGTGTTGATTTACCTCACCGTCTCTTTGCTTCACAGAGAATCAGTTTGTCGTGTCCACCTGGGGGGTGTTTGGCGGTGGTAGGAAGTCCAGGAGCGCCGGCTTTAATCCTTGCGGGCGCTGGAGAGCGAGCCACGAATCACTCCACCAGAGGGACGTTGTTTTTTTTATGTTTTTGCACTTTTAAACACAGGTGTATAATAAATAGTTTTTGTTTGGAACCGCTTTCTGATTATTTTTAGCGCTGGGTCCTGTCTGACGCAGGTTCGCTCCTCAATCCGCGTCGACACATAACACTAATGCTGTTTCTGTACTATGATGAATTCTAAAACCTGACTGAAACTCTTCAAATAGACCATTCCTCTGCAGATGATCAGTTAGCTGTTTTACAACTACCCTTTCAAGAATTTTTGAGAGAAAAGGAAGGTTGGAGATTGGCCTATAATTAGCTAAGATAGCTGGGTCAAGTGATGGCTTTTTAAGTAATGGTTTAATTACTGCCACCTTAAAAGCCTGTGGTACATAGCCAACTAATAAAGATAGATTGATCATATTTAAGATCGAAGCATTAATTAATGGTAGGGCTTCCTTGAGCAGCCTGGTAGGAATGGGGTGTAATAAACATGTTGATGGTTTGGATGAAGTAACTAATGAAAGGACATATTAGGACATGGAAGACTCCATTAAACCTTGGAGGTGATCTGGATCCAGATTCTGGATCAAGTTTCACTTTTTAAGCTTTTAAGGATCACATCAAAACTACTTCACAGATTCTCACCAAATCTGCACCACAGATTAGGGCATAGAAGACTCCACTGAATGTTGGAGGTGATCCAGATCAGGACTGGTGGACATCAGAAATCTCTGATTGCTCTTGTTAAAAAGAAATCACGTTCATCAGTATTCACACCCTTCGCTCAATACTTTGTTGATACATCTTTGGCAACAATTACAGCCTCAGGTCTTCTTGAATATGATACCACAAGCTTGGTGCATCTACCTTTGAGCAGTTTGGTCCATTCTTCTTTGCAGCACCTCTCAGGCTCCATCAGGTTGGATGTGCAGCGTCGGTACACAGACATTTTCAGATCTCTCCAGAGATGCTCAATTGGAATCAAGTCTGGGCTCTGGCTGGGCCACTCAAGGACAGTTGTCCTGAAAGTTTTCCGAAATTCTGTTTTTTGGGGGGAAAACGTGGAAATTTCCAGAAAAATCAAGCATCAATTGAAGCAAAATGTTGTCAGAGTTGTTCCTGTCAGCCATTTTGATGTTTACTGGACCTGGCAGCCAATCACAAGGCTTGGGACAAACCAGTGCAGTACGCTGTCATCCCATTGTGTGTGTCATGTCATGTCTTACTTACTTTACTTTTTTTTTTTTTTTTTTACTTTTTTTTTTTTACTTACTTTTTACTTTTTTTTTTTACTTTTTTACTGTGCTCCAACGCCTAAGGAAGACCTCTAACGGTCAAAACATCGCGACGGAGCACTTTTATCAGCTAACTTTCATCAGTGTTGGCAAGCTAACTAGCTTGCTAACGCTTTCGTTTGTTTTTTGTTTTTTTTCTCTTTTAGCACTGTTGTCGTGCGTTATCTGTGCTGCTCCACAGCGTGTTTAGTTGATTTTTATTTTATTTTAGCACCGTTGTCGTGCGTTCGCTGTTGCCGTGCGTTGCCTGTGCTGCTTCATGGCCTGTTTGGTGCCTTGATTGGGGCACTCCTTCTGCTGAATCACCTTTAAATTATTTACACATTATTCACTTTGTGTGTTTTTAGGAATCCACTAGGTTGCGTAGCTACTAGCTCTTAGCCGATTTAGCATGGCGGCTTCTCCTGTCTCTCCCGCACTTTTCTGCTCAGGGTGTGAAATGTTTAGTTATTCCTCGGCCTCCTTTAGCAGTAACGGTACTTGTAATAAGTGCAGCTTATTCGTAGCTTTGGAGGCCAGGCTGGGCGAATTGGAGACTCGGCTCCGCACCGTGGAAAATTCTACAGCTAGCCAGGCCCCTGTAGTCGGTGCGGACCAAGGTAGCTTAGCTGCCGCTAGTTCCCCCCTGGCAGATCCCGGGCAGTCGGGAAAGCAGGCTGACTGGGTGACTGTGAGGAGGAAGCGTAGCCCTAAACAGAAGCCCCATGTACACCGTCAACCCGTTCACATCTCTAACCGTTTTTCCCCACTCGACGATACACTCGCCGAGGATCAAACTCTGGTTATTGGCGACTCTGTTTTGAGAAATGTGAAGTTAGCGACACCAGCAACCATTGTCAATTGTCTTCCGGGGGCCAGAGCAGGCGACATCGAAGGACATTTGAAATTGCTGGCTAAGGCTAAGCGTAAATTTGGTAAGATTGTAATTCACGTCGGCAGTAATGACACTCGGTTACGCCAATCGGAGGTCACTAAAATTAACATTAAATCGGTGTGTAACTTTGCAAAAACAATGTCGGACTCTGTTGTTTTCTCTGGGCCCCTCCCCAATCAGACCGGGAGTGACATGTTTAGCCGCATGTTCTCCTTGAATTGCTGGCTGTCTGAGTGGTGTCCAAAAAATGAGGTGGGCTTCATTGATAATTGGCAAAGCTTCTGGGGAAAACCTGGTCTTGTTAGGAGAGACGGCATCCATCCCACTTTAGATGGAGCAGCTCTCATTTCTAGAAATCTGGCCAATTTTCTTGGATCCTCCAAACTGTGACTGTCCAGCGTTGGGACCAGGAGGCAGAGCTGTGGTCTTATACACCTCTCTGCAGCTTCTCTCCCCCTGCCATCCCCTCGTTGCCCCATCCCCGTAGAGACGGTGCCTGCTCCCAGACCACCAATAACCAGCAAAAATCTATTTAAGCATAAAAATTCAAAAAGAAAAAATAATATAGCACCTTCAATTGCACCACAGACTAAAACAGTTAAATGTGGTCTATTAAACATTAGGTCTCTCTCTTCTAAGTCCCTGTTGGTAAATGATATAATAATTGATCAACGTATTGATTTATTCTGCCTAACAGAAACCTGGTTACAGCAGGATGAATATGTTAGTTTAAATGAGTCAACACCCCCGAGTCACACTAACTGTCAGAATGCTCGTAGCACGGGCCGAGGCGGAGGATTAGCAGCAATCTTCCATTCCAGCTTATTAATTAATCAAAAACCTAGACAGAGCTTTCATTCATTTGAAAGCTTGACTCTTAGTCTTGTCCATCTAAATTGGAAGTCCCAAAAACCAGTTTTATTTGTTATTATCTATCGTCCACCTGGTCGTTACTGTGAGTTTCTCTGTGAATTTTCAGACCTTTTGTCTGACTTAGTGCTTAGCTCAGATAAGATAATTATAGTGGGCGATTTTAATATCCACACAGATGCTGAGAATGACAGCCTCAACACTGCATTTAATCTATTATTAGACTCTATCGGCTTTGCTCAAAAAGTAAATGAGTCCACCCACCACTTTAATCATACCTTAGATCTTGTTCTGACTTATGGTATGGAAATAGAAGACTTAACAGTATTCCCTGAAAACTCCCTTCTGTCTGATCATTTTTTAATAACATTTACATTTACCCTGATGGACTACCCTGCAGTGGGGAATAAGTTTCATTACACTAGAAGTCTTTCAGAAAGCGCTGTAACTAGGTTTAAGGATATGATTCCTTCGTTATGTTCTCTAATGTCATATACCAACACAGAGCAGAGTAGCTACCTAAACTCTGTAAGGGAGTTAGAGTATCTCGTCAATAGTTTTACATCCTCTTTGAAGACAACTTTGGATGCTGTAGCTCCTCTGAAAAAGAGAGCTTTAAATCAGAAGTGTCTGACTCCGTGGTATAACTCACAAACTCGTAGCTTAAAGCAGATAACCCGTAAGTTGGAGAGGAAATGGCGTCTCACTAATTTAGAAGATCTTCACTTAGCCTGGAAAAAGAGTTTGTTGCTCTATAAAAAAGCCCTCCGTAAAGCTAGGACATCTTTCTACTCATCACTAATTGAAGAAAATAAGTATAACCTCAGGTTTCTTTTCAGCACTGTAGCTAGGCTGACAAAGAGTCAGAGCTCTATTGAGCTGAGTATTCCATTAACTTTAACTAGTAATGACTTCATGACTTTCTTTGCTAACAAAATTTTAACTATTAGAGAAAAAATTACTCATAACCATCCCAAAGATGTATCGTTATCTTTGGCTGCTTTCAGTGATGCCGGTATTTGGTTAGACTCTTTCTCTCCGGTTGTTCTGTCTGAGTTATTTTCATTGGTTGCTTCGTCCAAACCATCGGCATGTTTATTGGACCCCATTCCTGCCAGGCTGCTCAAGGAAGTCCTACCATTATTTAATGCTTCAATCTTAAATATGATCAATCTATCTTTGTTAGTTGGTTATGTACCACAGGCCTTTAAGGTGGCAGTAATTAAACCATTACTTAAAAAGCCATCACTTGACCCAGCTATCTTAGCTAATTATAGGCCAATTTCCAACCTTCCTTTTCTCTCAAAGATTCTTGAGAGGGTAGTTGTAAAACAGCTAACTGATCACCTGCAGAGGAATGGTCTATTTGAAGAGTTTCAGTCAGGTTTTAGAATTCATCATAGTACAGAAACAGCATTAGTGAAGGTTACAAATGATCTTCTTATGGCTTCGGACAGTGGACTTATCTCTGTGCTTGTTCTGTTGGACCTCAGTACTGCTTTTGATACTGTTGACCATAAAATTTTATTACAGAGGTTAGAGCATGTCATAGGTATTAAAGGCACTGCGCTGCAGTGGTTTGAATCATATTTGTCTAATAGATTACAGTTTGTTCATGTAAATGGGGAATCTTCTTCACAGACTAAAGTTAATTATGGAGTTCCACAAGGTTCTGTGCTAGGACCAATTTTATTCACTTTATACATGCTTCCCTTAGGCAGTATTATTAGACGGTATTGCTTAAATTTTCATTGTTACGCAGATGATACCCAGCTTTATCTATCCATGAAGCCAGAGGATACACACCAATTAGCTAAACTGCAGGATTGTCTTACAGACATAAAGACATGGATGACCTCTAATTTCCTGCTTTTAAACTCAGATAAAACTGAAGTTATTGTACTTGGCCCCACAAATCTTAGAAGCATGGTGTCTAACCAGATCGTTACTCTGGATGGCATTTCCCTGATCTCTAGTAATACTGTGAGAAATCTTGGAGTCATTTTTGATCAGGATATGTCATTCAAAGCGCATATTAAACAAATATGTAGGACTGCCTTTTTGCATTTACGCAATATCTCTAAAATCAGAAAGGTCTTGTCTCAGAGTGATGCTGAAAAACTAATTCATGCATTTATTTCCTCTAGGCTGGACTATTGTAATTCATTATTATCAGGTTGTCCTAAAAGTTCCCTAAAAAGCCTTCAGTTGGTTCAGAATGCTGCAGCTAGAGTACTGACGGGGACTAGCAGGAGAGAGCATATCTCACCCGTGTTGGCCTCTCTTCATTGGCTTCCTGTTAATTCTAGAATAGAATTTATTTTAATCAGGTCCCATCTTATCTTAGGGACCTCGTAGTACCATATTACCCCATTAGAGCGCTTCGTTCTCAGACTGCGGGCTTACTTGTAGTTCCTAGGGTTTGTAAGAGTAGAATGGGAGGCAGAGCCTTCAGCTTTCAGGCTCCTCTCCTGTGGAACCAGCTCCCAATTCAGATCAGGGAGACAGATACCCTCTCTACTTTTAAGATTAGGCTTAAAACTTTCCTTTTCGCTAAGGCTTATAGTTAGGGCTGGATCGGGTGACCCTGGACCATCCCTTGGTTATGCTGCTTTAGACGTAGATTGTGGGGGGGTTCCCATGATGCACTGTTTCTTTCTCTTTTTGCTCCGTATGCATCACTCTGCATTTAATCATTAGTGATCGATCTCTGCTCCCCTCCACAGCATGTCTTTTTCCTGTTTTTTTCCCTCAGCCCCAACCAGTCTCAGCAGAAGACTGCCCCTCCCTGAGCCTGGTTCTGCTGGAGGTTTCTTCCTGTTAAAAGGGAGTTTTTCCTTCCCACTGTTGCCAAGTGCTTGCTCATAGGGGGTCGTTTTGACCTTTGGGGTTTTTCATAATTATTGTATGGCCTTGCCTTGCAATATGGAGCGCCTTGGGGCAACTGTTTGTTGTGATTTGGCGGTATATAAGAAAAAAGTTGATTGATTGATTGATGTCATGTCATGTGTCATGTTGTGTCATGTTTCCTGACGCGGCAAATTTAGTCTGTGGTCTGATTTGATGATCTTCATATTTGTGAAGTCATTTGGAAACGTCTCTGAGATACCACAGTGGATGTGAAGTCTCACGTTTTAATGTCCAGATATGAGACTGAAGGATAAATGTTACATGCCGCCACTCAACCACACAAATGAAAGGCACCTTTACAGATTTTACTGTGAACCCCACATCGTGCTGAAACTACAAAACAATCATCATTTATACAGAAAAGCTCCCAGTAAGTCTTTGATTTTTTTTCTTTTAATCATGTTTCAAAATCTGTCTTTGGGGTGAATTTACTTCAGACTGTATCCATGCAAACGTGATATGTTAGTCTGCTAAATTATCTGCATTGTATAGGTTCTTCTGTTACATCGACATGATATCCAACTGGAGGAAAATATGATAAAATTTTAACACGCTCTAAAAGTCTAAATTGTTTTGCGAGACACATAAATTGTCAGTATCCCAGCTTTTTTGAAACGTGTTGCAGGCATCCATTTGAAAATGAGCAACTATTTGGACAAAAACAATAAAGTTTATCAGTTTGAACATTAAATGTCTTGTCTTTGTGGTGTATTCAGTTGAATATAGGTTGAAGAGGATTTGCAAATCATTGTATTCTGTGTTTATTTACATTTTACACAACGTCCCAACTTCATTGGAATTGGGGTTGTACATGCAGAAATGTGACAGGGGTGGGGTTTGAACCAGGAACCTTCTGCACAGAAACCAAGCACACCAACCACTTGGCCTCCTTTATTAAGCATGTTGTTGTTGTTTGCGAGCAGTGGCATGGCGGGTGTCAAGCTGTGGTATGTTGTATGTTGAGCAGTAGCATGGTGGGTGTCGAGCCGTGGTGTGTTGGGTGTTGAGCAGTGGTATGGCGGGTGTCGAGCCGTGGTATGTTGCATGTTGAGCAGTGGCATGGTGGGTGTCGAGCCGTGGTGTGTTGGGTGTTGAGCAGTGGCATGGCGGGTGTCGAGCCATGGTGTGTTGGGTGTTGAGCAGTGGCATGGTGGGTGTCGAGCCGTGGTGTGTTGGGTGTTGAGCAGTGCTATGGTGGGTGTCGAGCCGTGGTATGTTGCATGTTGAGCAGTGGCATGGTGGGTGTCGAGCCGTGGTGTTTTGGGTGTTGAGCAGTGGTATGGTGGGTGTCGAGCCGTGGTATGTTGCATGTTGAGCAGTGGCATGGTGATTGTCGAGCCGTGGTATGTTGCATATTGTGCAGTGGCATGGTGGGTGTCGAGCCGTGGTGTGTTGGGTGTTGAGCAGTGGAATGGTGGGTGTCGAGCCATGGTGTGTTGGGTGTTGAGCAGTGGCATGGTGGGTGTCAAGCCGTGGTATGTTGCATATTGTGCAGTGGCATGGTGGGTGTCGAGCCGTGGTGTGTTGCATGTTGAGCAATGGCATGGTTGGTGTCCAGCCGTGGTGTGTTGGGTGTTGAGCAGTGGAATGGTGGGTATCGAGCCATGGTGTGTTGGGTGTTGAGCAGTGGCATGGCGGGTGTCAAGCCGTGGTATGTTGCATATTGTGCAGTGGCATGGTGGGTGTCGAGCCGTGGTGTGTTGGGTGTTGAGCAGTGGAATGGTGGGTGTCGAGCCATGGTGTGTTGGGTGTTGAGCAGTGGCATGGCGGGTGTCAAGCCGTGGTATGTTGCATATTGTGCAGTGGCATGGTGGGTGTCGAGCCGTGGTGTGTTGGGTGTTGAGCAGTGGGATGGTGGGTGTCGAATCGTGGTGTGTAGGGTGTCCATTTGCGGCATGATGGGTGTCGAGCTGCGGCGTGTTGGGTGTTGAGTTGTGGTGTGTTGGGTGTCGTGTTGTGGTGTGTTGGGTGTTGAGTTGTGGTGTGTTGGGTGTTGAGTTGTGGTGTTTTGGGTGTCGAGCTGCTTGTGAAAGTTGTTTAAATATGCCAAAGCACAGTGTTCTCTGTGATTCTCTTGGGATTTTGACTTTTTTTCTAACAGATTAAAAATCTGCTGTCTCTGTTACTGAATATTTTAAACAAACCTTCTCCCTGTTTTATGTCACACTGCCCCTGACAGAGCCGGCGCCATCAGTGACGCTTTTCATTTTCCTCCTCAGCGTTCGATGCGTATTTGAAGTTATTCCTGGATGGTAACAGTGGGGTCTTGCTGTGGGACTGACTGTTGTGTTGTCTTGTCTCCTTTTGCCAGGATCTCGGGTTGGAAGGCTCCTCACTCAATGACATCTTGTACAAGAACGCCGCCTTCCTCAACCTTGTGGATCCAATCTCACACGAGCTGCTGCTCAGTTTGGCTCGGGAGATGCAATGCCCAAAAAAGGTCAGTATGAAAAACTTTCTCTTTCCTGTAGCAGACACTAACAGATTAACCACAAACATATATCTGCTGTTATGAGAAATAAAGTGTTTTCTGAGGATCTTCTCAGCTGAAAATGCCAGATCCACTCAGCATGAAAACAGTGTGTGGGCCAACAGTAAAAATGTAGTCTGAGGATCCTCCCAGTTTGGACTTGTCCAGGTGGATGGCTGAAGGAAAACCTGCAGACACACGTCCCATTACAGCACACACGCCTTATACAGTATGAGATGTGTGTAACCTTAACCAGTGCCGAATGTGGAGCTCAACAGAACTGCGTGACAGAGCCGCGCACATGAGATTAGTTCTTCAGAAAAACTTCCTGTCTCAGAATACAACAAAACAAATACAGAATTTTCCGGAGTAAAAGTGTATGTTTTTTGTTTGTCTGTTTTAGTTATTTAGCAGTTTGAGACGTCCTGCGACAAAAAAAAAAAACAAAAAAAAAAAAAAGATTTTTATGACAGTGGAACGGGAAACACGACATTAAAGTACCTTTTTTGGAATAGGGCTCCATTACTTTCAGCTTGTGTGTAAAACCATCAGGTCACCTTAAAGCGTTTGTTATACGAGCTATCGTGGTGAGGTTTTCCTCATAGATAAAATAAATTTAGCGGTGATGCTCATTTCAAGCACATGTGAATAAATGTCTTTACTAAACAGCTAAACATATGACAGTTGAAAAATGTCCCATTGGTTTGGTGCCACACGTGCTGCCTCACCCACCACTGACAAGCCAGCTGGCACCAGGTGGTTGGACACAAATGTAGGATTCAGGTCTTCAGCTTAACAGAGTTTCATGTCAGGGCTTGCGTGGGTCGGTACAGCAAAAGGCAGTCCAAAAATACCAGCAGTAAGGGCTCCTTCACACATAAGATGACTGAAGCCGACTAGCGCACGCAGGAGGAATTCCATGCCATTTGTGAAAAATCAGAACCGCCTCTAAAGCTTTGGACACATGTCACTACAACTATTTGCGCACACAAGCAGCAGAAAGATAAAGAGTGCCCTGTGAGAGCCCATTCGATCCCTCAAGCGGCAGGTGTTGGCCAAATTCACGGTGATACACGTGAACATCTAATACTGGTCGCGGAGTACTTAGGAAATGTGTGACTATTCCAACTATTAGCATGAAAACAGTGAGCAGGCAACCACTGTCGAGCTGGATGTGAAATTTGTCTAAGTGCACCCTCCACAACATGTGTGTGCGTGTTTCACGCACTCCCCCCCCGCTCCCCCCAACACCTGCCATGCGTGTGGTTTGTGTGTCTCCCCCCGCAGCCGAGACGCCTCTCATCTGATCACAGAGTGACACCTTTGTCTGTGCGCTGAACAGACGGGGGCGTGGCTGGCTGCCAACAGCAGCAGCTGTAGATATCACTGGTCCTGGACGTCACAGCTGCAGAACAGGTACCATGTTTTGACGGACAGGACCTTACTGTCCACTGTGATGCATGTGTGTGCTTGCTGTCCTCATGTGGAAATACATAAAAACATATATCGCTTTTGCGATTGGCTGGAGAATGCGCAGAGCGCACACATTGACAGGCTGTCCCAGCTGAAACAGACCGCCACTTCATGTGGACATGCAGCAAGCGATCTGAATTTCACATCTGTCTGACAGGACACACGCGCGGGCCCGGCCCGACATGCGTGTCCTGCAACTTTCAGTCACGTATCAGCAGAAAAGGGTTCTGCATTCTGTCCACTTTTATTTATTATTTATATCAACCCAGTGATATTCACTAATTATACAGCTGGTTTTTATTTTATGTTTCTCCACATCAGCGGCACAATGTGGTGCAACACATCAAAGCTGCTCGCACTGTGTTCGTACATGCGCACAATGGTTGGTGGTTCCCCATTTTGTGTTTGGTTCACGGATTTTCTTCTGGTTTCTGCATCTTTTGTGTTATGTGTGAAGTGGCCCACAGGTGTGTGAGGAAGGTTCCAGTAAGGGGGCATTAACTAAAGTATTTGTATTCAAATTATTGTTATGCATTTGCTGCTGCAGTATTTGAAAATTGCCCCACTGTACGAGGTCTGTCCGTAAAGTATCGTACCTTTTTATTTTTTTCAAAAACTATATGGATTTCATTCATATGTTTTTACGTCAGACATGCTTGAACCCTCGTGCGCATGCGTGAGTTTTTTCCACGCCTGTCGGTGACGTCATTCGCCTGTGAGCACGCCTTGTGGAAGGAGTGGTCCCGCCCCCTCGTCGGATTTTCATTGTCTGGAAATGGCGGAATGAAAAGGACTTTTTTTCCATCAGAATTTTTTCAGAAGCTGTTAGACTGGCACCTGGAAACCATTCTAAAAATTTATCTGGCTTTCAGTGAAAATTTTACGGGCTTCACAGAGAATAAGGACTTTAACTACAGGTTTAAGGACCCCTTTAAAGGACGGTCGGTGCGCCGCGCTGCGAGCTGCGACGATGCGGCACAAACCACTGGATCATTTCTAAGCTGATGGCTCTGTGGATACGAGACCGTCGTGTGCTCTTTCTCTGGTTATCACAAGAGCTGGACATCAGCCATTTTCCGGCAGATTTCACTTTTAACAAGAGATTTTGTCATGGAAAGCCGCACGGAGGCTTCGTGCATCACGACCGATTCGCTGATGAAGCGAGACAAAGGAACACCTCCGTTTCGGAGTGTTAGAGGACAAGTTGGGACATGTCCAGCTCTCCACAAGTTCTTTTATACTCACTGGGCTGGTAAGCACTGAAAGCCGAGATAGACATGTCCCAACTTGTCCTCTAACACTCCGAAATGGAGGTGTTCCTTTGTCTCGCTTCATCAGCGAATCGGTCGTGACGCGCGAAGCCTCCGCGCGGCTTTCCATGACAAAATCTCTTGTTAAAAGTGAAATCTGCTGGAAAATGGCTGATGTCCAGGTCTTGTGATAACCAGAGAAAGAGCACACGACGGTCTCGTATCCACAGAGCCATCAGCTTAGAAATGATCCAGTGGTTTGTGCCGCATCGTCGCAGCTCGCAGCGCGGCGCACCGACCGTCCTTTAAAGGGGTCCTTAAACCTGTAGTTAAAGTCCTTATTCTCTGTGAAGCCCGTAAAATTTTCACTGAAAGCCAGATAAATTTTTCAAATGGTTTCCAGGTGCCAGTCTCTAACAGCTTCTGAAAAAATTCTGATGGAAAAAAAGTCCTTTTCATTCCGCCATTTCCAGACAATGAAAATCCGACGACGGGGCGGGACCACTCCTTCCACAAGGCGTGCTCACAGGCGAATGACATCACCGACAGGCGTGGAAAAACTCACGCATGCGCATGAGGGTTCAAGCATGTCTGACGTAAAAACATATGAATGAAATCCATATAGTTTTTGAAAAAAATAAAAAGGTACGATACTTTACGGACAGACCTCGTAGTTGATATTTCCACAAAATGTCTAATGGACTTCATTTCCCAGTCACAGCTTCATGTGATGTTTTAGTTCAACTTCAAGCTGAAACTCGACACAATAAGAACATCTGAATTATTTCATTGGTGGTGCAAAGAACCAAGATGATTTAACTGTCCAAATACTTATGGATCTGACTTTTGCAGGACAGGACAACACATTTCCTGTATCACAATCACAAACCGCAATATTTCCCACAGTGATGGCAACATGGCTTTTTCTTCAAATGGTGATGAATTATTTTCAGCAGACGAGTGGAAACTGGACAGACAGAAGAGACCAGATGTTCCCAGCTCCTCCGCTCACTCTCTTCTCTCGACTTTCTGCCTTTTCCCGTCTGATGCACGCTGCCTGTGATTAGATTTTCTTCATCCAGCAAGGTCTCGAAATTGAGTTTGATTCATAAATTGCTCAATGCACGGTAAAAAATAATAAAGGTCTTCTTGTGTGTTTGTTTGAAGGCTCTTCGTGCTGCAGGAGCTGAGGCTGACTTAACGTGACCACAGTGTGAATATGAAAGCTTTGTGTTTCTTCAAAGAAAAGTGACACAAACAAAATCACATTTTCAACAGATGATGCTGCGTCCTCATTGCCACCTCTAATGCTCAGTTCCATCGCAGGTTTTTTTTGTAAGATATGACCTTTACTGTGATGGAGACTCATGTTGAGGTTTTGTGAGTCTGCTCCTGCAGGATTTCACAACACGGATTTGGGTTCATTGTAGCACACTCATCACTCGCAGGGGTGGTGGCCAAGTGGTTAATGCGCTTGGTTTCAGTTCGGAAGGTTCTGGGTTCAAATCCCACCCCTGCCACATTTCTCCATGTAATGTGGAGTTGCGTCAGGAAGGGCATCCGGCGTAAAACCTGTGCCAAATCAACATGCAGATCCACCTTAGATTTGCTGTGGCGACCCCGAGTGCAAACAAGGGAGCAGCCGAAGGGGCTTACTGTAGCACACTCATCACTCAATCGCTTATCCTGGATGGAGTCACAGGGCAACAGATCCAGCAGGGGACCCCAGACTTCCCTTTCCTGGGCCACATTGAAGACCTTTGACTGCGGAATCCAGAGGAGTTCCCAAGCCAGTGTGGAGATATAATCTCTCCACCTAGTCCTGGGTCTTCCCCAGGGTCTCCTCCCAGATGGACGTGCCTGGAACACATCCTAAGGGAGGCACTCAGGAGGCATCCTTACCAGATGACCGAACCACCTCAGCTGGCTCCTTTCAACACAAGGGAGCAGCAGCTCTACTCTGAGCTCCCTACGGATGATCGAATGTCACCCTATCTCTAAGGGAGACACCAGCCACCCTCCTGAGGAAGCCCATTTCGGTCCACTTGTACCCTCGATCTAGTTCTTTTGGTCATGACCCAACCCTCATGACCATAGGTGAGAGTAGGAACGAAGATTGACCAGTAGATCGAGATCTTCACCTTTTGGCTCAGTATCAACGCAACACCACCCCCGCTTTGCCGGCCAATAACACGCTCCATTGTCCCTTCACTCATAAACAAGACCCCAAGGCACTTGAACTCCTTCACTTGGGGCAAGACCACCTTCCCTACCCAGAGTAGGGAAGGTTTCCTGCTGAGAACCATGGCATCAGATTTAGAGGTGCTGATCCTCATCCCAGCCACTTCACACTCAGCTGTGAACCGATCCAGTGAGTGTTGGAGGTCACAGGCCAATGAAGTCAACAGGACCACATCATCTGCAAAAAACAGTGATGAGACCCTGAGCCAACTAAAGTGGAAACCCTACTATGACTATGCCTCGATATCCTGTCCATGGATATCACAAACAGGATTGGTGACGAGGTGCAGCCTTTACGGAGGCCAACCCCCACCAGCAATATAGCACAGAATGACAGAATTTGTATCAAATTCACTCTGGACATCTTTTAACCCTAATCAGTGGATGCAGGATCTTTTAAATATATTTCCTCAACCATTATACTTACTCAGCTGAAATTTGATCTCACTGTCACCTGTATAATTGTCTTCAGTTTCACTTCTCCTGATCGTGTTTGATTAAATACTGTGGGCTCCACAATCGTTGTTCTTATGTGGTGTGTTTGGACAGTAACAGTACCTGGTCAGACTGTGACAAAATTTAGAGCTTGGTGTAGATTTTTCTTGCTACACTGTCACAGCAGTTTTCATTCAGGATGTTTGCATCAGAGCACCTGCAGTGAGTCGGGAAAGTTATGGAATTTTGTATTGAAAAGTCATGTTTGAAAGAGAGAAAAAATATTCTCAAAGTTCTTTCAAAATGAAATGTGGTTTAATAGCCAGATGCTGCTGGTTGAGGTCGGGTCTTTGGAAAGGCCATTCCCATGTCTCATTGTCCACCTGGTTTGTGGACTTCACAACCAACTTTGATGTTTGCTTTTGGAGTCGCTGTCCTGCTCGAACACCAAACAGTGTCCATGTTTCAGATTCTGTTGAATAATTCTGAGGTTGTCTTTATTCTTCATTGTTTCATCCACTTTCTGCAGTGCACCAGTTCCAGAAACAGATGTTACAGTCAAGTCCAGAAGTATTTGGACAGTAATACTTTTTTTTTTTTTTTTGAGTGACAGTGCAAATATGACACTGGTGAGGGAAGCCACCAAGACACCCAGACAACTCTGTAGGAGATATAGATTTCTGTGGCTGTGATTGGATAAATTGTAGCGTAACTTTTATTTGTTGCAACAGCAGTTGCTGTATTTACATGGACATAAATAAAAACACATATCGCCGTGGTGGCGACAAGCTGCAGCAAGCAAGCGCGTGTGCGGAGTGGACACTGACAGCCCCCCAGGTTGAAATGGACCATCAGATCAGAACATGCAGCGGGTGATCTGACCGTCACGTCATCCACATGAGCTCTGCTCCACATGATGTGGTGTCTGTGCTGCGGCACACTGTCCACAAAATACGCATGTTGGGCAGAACACACGCGAGGCCGACTGGACAAATGTGACAGTAGTTGTGGGCATCAGAGCACACTGCTTGTCGTTCATGTCATTTCATAACTGTAAGTCTGTGACCATGAGTCATCACCAGAGGAACAGATATTTGTGTTGCTCGCTTGATAAATGCGGCGTTTTTATATGGCGTGTGATTTTTATTTATTTATTTTTTTGTAATACTTCATGTCCTTCCTGATATGAGGCAGCTTCCAGCAGCTTTCAAAGAACAGCTCTGTAGCTCAGTGGTAAAGTCTCTAACTGTGGATCAGAGGTTTTAAAAGGTGCGAGTTTGCATCCCAGGTGGTGTGTTTTTTCTTTTTTTTTTTAATTTATTCCACATAAGCGGTGCGATGTGGTTCCACACGTACCAGCTGGTTTTCATTTCTTCCACATAAGCGGTGCCATGTGGTGCACCTGGTTCTGTTCCTGCTGGATGGAGACCGGCGCGTGCACGAATTCTCACACCATGTTCGTGCATGCCTGCCCGTCGGCGTGATCTTTCGTGTGCTAGTTTTGAACTGTTTCGTGTTGTTTTGCCGTTTTTGTCCAAACGCCCTCCAAACTTCGCACTATGTGTGCAGGGGCCATAACCATTGCTGTGGTGATCCTGAGGTTGATTGATGCACCTTCAAAACATGCTTGTGGTCACTGTGGCCAAATGGCTCGATCTTTGTCTCATGTGACCAATAAAACCTGGTTGGCGGGTTTGATACTTCAGCCACCTTTTCAAAGTGTGACCCTGGAAAAGAAACTGTTCTGTTTGTGCACTCTGTGGGAGAAACCTGGCTCCTGTGACGTGCACTGTGAACGGGAAAGCTGTTCAGATTGTTTATCCTGGTAAACAAGAAACCACAGGAGGCACCAAGGTTGTGGTCTATCTGCAAGGTGGTGACTGGTGTAGTGCTGAGGACATGTCCAGTATGCGGCAGCATCCAGGTCCAGAAACTGAATTAGCCATGCAGGAACACTCTGTCTCACTGCTGTTAATGGAGCTGGAAAAGCTCAATATTGCAGCGTCTCTGAGGGCTGTGGACCTGGAGGAGACCAACTCTTGGTGGGTGGATGCACCCACTTTGGGTCTGGTTGCAGGTCAGGGAGCAGCGGTTGCTGTGATGGTTCTGCTCTTTCCAGTGGTGTCAGGTAAGACATCTGTCAGTGAGCAGATGATGGGCTGTAGTTTCGACAGGCACCAGGATTTATGGAGCCTGACTCGCCGCACAGAACATGCTGCCTCTTTCATGAATCTGAGTCACGGTTTGATTCACTGGAAAAATCCCAGTTTGATCTGAGTGGAAGTGAATTTTTTTGTGAAAACGTCACAAGTGCAAACACTTTCTCTTCTGTAGGATACAGACACCATCAAGTCTTCTGACAAAATCTGCCGGCAGCTGATCTACCACCTGACCCCACACTCCAAGTGGCTGAGGCAGAGCATGTCCAGACGGAAGTCCCAGGCCTGGTAAGTCCATCTGTGTAGAGCGTCAGCATGTCGTAAGTCTGCAGAGCGCCTGATATTTGTGTGTGTGTAGCTGACGTTGAACCAGGACACAGCTGGCCACAGGCTGGCCTGATGCAGTGCCACGGCAACCACAGCAACCACGACGACCACGGCAACCACGGTTGCTGGTCCACTTTTGTCACTGCACTCCGTCTGTTTGTTCTTTCTGCTCAGACACGCATGGACCTTTGCATTTACAAGATTGTAAAGACAACATGTCAGAAAACTAAAACTGAAAACAGCATTTTGGAAAGTCATTTATGGAATCTACAACTTCAGAAATCACATTGCAAAGTTGAAAACATTTAGGAAGATTAACGGACAAAACCAAAGACACTTTATTATTACTTATTTACTGTTAGTTATGAGTGTTTGTTTACTGTTACTTTCACAGTCGCTCAAAGTCTGTCGTCATGGAAGAACGCCATAATTTCAGCAATAATTTTCAAGAATCTTGTGATAAGTAATATCATTTAACAAGTAAAATTAATTTTTAATTTAAAATCACTCAAAATCATCTTGTTTATTTCCAGCATACAAACACAAGCAAACAAACTCAACAATGGTGGTAATAAAATGAGAAACTTCTGACTAACACGCATTTAAAAACTGAAGCCTGACTGTCAGTAACAACGCCAGAAACCATCTCAATTTGGGGCACAAAGTGGGACATCTGGTCACCCTAAACGAGACTAAAAATTTGTGCATTAATTAATTTAAAACTAGAAGCACTCGCAGAGCGCAAACCTCCGCCAAGGCCATAGGGTCACTGACATCACATGGAATACCCTTTGGCAAAGAGTCTTATTCCATGTTGTTTCATGCATCTACCATCATGTTTCAGATTCAGTGGTTAACTCTCTGGGGTCTGAGGGCATTTTTTGGACAGTTCACTTGCCTGGCATAAATGTTTTTTTATTGCTGTTAACAGCACTCCCTGCATCCCACAATCAAGTTTTATGTCTCTTTTTTTTTTTTCAGGACAACCTGTACTTTCAAAATATGAATGCTATAGTTGTGTTTTACAAGTGTAATAAAGATTTACAGTCAGAAATAAGAAAGGAAAAAGTAAAGCGGAAATAATTTTCCACACACATTTATTCAAAATACACAGCAAACTATAATAAACTAGTATCACTCCTAAAAAACAACCTTTGGTGTGTCACGTGAGGTGAATCTGCCCTACGACTGGATTTTGGAAAACCATGTGACAGTGAACCAATTCCGATTGGACACTCACATTGTTCACGTCATCACACAGCTTCTATGAGGAGTACAAAGATGGTGGACGGTGGCTTGAAGGTCCGCGGAATTAACTTTTCAGCAAAAAAAGCAAGTTTCTATCCCATATCATTAAAAAGTTATTTGTAATTTAGTAAAGCTTGGTCTCAGCCGTCGTATACGATGGCATCGACCCCAGAGGGTTAAACCCTTAGATCTTCAGCAAATGTATTTATAAAGAGAAACCGCATGAACTACACAATTTTTTATTTTTTTATTTTCTAATAACAAGTGTATTCAATGAGGAGAAACAAATGCTAAATTATTGTTTTTGAATCCAGTGGATGATAACCTTGTTTGATCTTTACTTTGAAGACCAAACATTCAACACTGCCAAAACTATTCCATTTATTCATCCTATTACCTCAACTAATAATTTGCATCATGTTTTACCAAAACTGGAGCAACTTTAACTTTTGACCCCTGTACAAACTGAAACTGACCTTTGTCACCATTCTTGCTGTTTTTACCCCATAACTCCATAACATTCACTCACAGATAGTCCAAACTATATATTTTTGGAATCATTATGATCAGACAAATAATGTGGTATAGTTATCAACATGATTGGAGCATTTGTAAATTTTGACCCCTGTGTAATTCCTCAGTTCCTCAGGTAGTTCCCCTACCTGGCTTCCCATTGAAAATTCAAGTGGCCAGTCAGTTTTTTCAAAACTTAATGTCTAAGGTGTATATGTGCCAAATTTGGAGCTTCGATCACCATTTGGAGGATTGTTTCAGTTATCTGCTGCACTATTAATTTTTGGAAAATGAAAATAATCTCAGAACTATTTAAGGAGATATTTTAATTATGAGTCCGTTGTTGGTATTGAGACACAAATGGAGGTAAGCAAAGATGTCCACAGTGATCTTACAAGACTCCATTCTTGTCTTTTTTCTGTGGACATTTAGAGACAAATCAGTGGATCTGACTGAAAACGTGCAGACACAAAATCCTGATCACACACACACACATTCTGATCTGAAGAGGCTTCTTCCACTTAGTTACTCAACTGGCTTGGCAAAGTGCAGAGATGGACCGACGCCGCCTGAGACAGCAGGAGGGACATGAATCATTAAAGCAAAAAAATTCACCCTCAGCCAGAATGTGAAGACAGGACGCTGCCACATCCAGATTCTCCTTGTGTTCATCAACAAACGGCTGTCAAAAAGACACAAAGACAGAGACGGTCTGCCGGCCCTGTCGAAGGCCACGTCTGTTTTTGTGGAAGACTTGACAGTGTCTTTGTTAGATTTGTGGACGCTCTCTTACACTCTGCACAAAAACCACACAGAGATGAGTCTCAGTCTCTTAAAAATGTATGAATTTTTAGCAGGAAATATTAGCAACTGTCTGGAGAAAAAGGCGTGCCTGTTCTGTATGACTGAAGCATTAAGCTGCAGTAAAAAAAACACGAAAACCATCACAGAGGTTCCTGGACATACAGTGAACAAGAATACAATGGCTTGGCAGTGACGGTTTAATGTGATATTTTATTGAATTTTAAAAATCTGCCTGTACAGTGATTCACTTTACAGGAATACGAGACAGTGCGGTGACGTTAAACCGATAACTGATGTTACTCACTATTTGAATTCATGATACAAATTGAATCCCTTCATGGTAACAGTATATTATCCTGTTATAAACATTAGTGTAAAAGTTATAATGGAAGTGTTTCTGAATGGGTCATATAGTTCCTTTGCAAAGCTAAATTGATTAAAATAAATAAATAAAAAACAGCATAAAACAAAAACAGATATAATTAATTTTGAGCACCTGAAAAAAGAGAGCTTTAAATCAGAAGTGCCTGACTCCGTGGTATAACTCACAAACTCGTAGCTTAAAGCAGATAACCCGTAAGTTGGAGAGGAAATGGCGTCTCACTAATTTAGAAGATCTTCACTTAGCCTGGAAAAAGAGTCTGTTGCTCTATAAAAAAGCCCTCCATAAAGCTAGGACATCTTACTACTCATCACTAATTGAAGAAAATAAGAACAACCCCAGGTTTCTTTTCAGCACTGTAGCCAGGCTGACAAAGAGTCAGAGCTCTATTGAGCTGAGTATTCCATTAACTTTAACTAGTAATGACTTCATGACTTTCTTTGCTAACAAAATTTTAACTATTAGAGAAAAAATTACTCATAACCATCCCAAAGATGTATCGTTATCTTTGGCTGCTTTCAGTGATGCCGGTATTTGGTTAGACTCTTTCTCTCCGATTGTTCTGTCTGAGTTATTTTCATTAGTTACTTCATCCAAACCATCAACATGTTTATTAGACCCCATTCCTACCAGGCTGCTCAAGGAAGCCCTACCATTATTTAATGCTTCGATCTTAAATATGATCAATCTATCTTTATTAGTTGGCTATGTACCACAGGCTTTTAAGGTGGCAGTAATTAAACCATTACTTAAAAAGCCATCACTTGACCCAGCTATCTTAGCTGATTATAGGCCAATCTCCAACCTTCCTTTTCTCTCAAAAATTCTTGAAAGGGTAGTTGTAAAACAGCTAACTGATCATCTGCAGAGGAATGGTCTATTTGAAGAGTTTCAGTCAGGTTTTAGAATTCATCATAGTACAGAAACAGCATTAGTGAAGGTTACAAATGATCTTCTTATGGCCTCGGACAGTGGACTCATCTCTGTGCTTGTTCTGTTAGACCTCAGTGCTGCTTTTGATACTGTTGACCATAAAATTTTATTACAGAGATTAGAGCATGCCATAGGTATTAAAGGCACTGCGCTGCGGTGGTTTGAATCATATTTGTCTAATAGATTACAGTTTGTTCATGTAAATGGGGAATCTTCTTCACAGACTAAAGTTAATTATGGAGTTCCACAAGGTTCTGTGCTAGGACCAATTTTATTCACTTTATACATGCTTCCCTTAGGCAGTATTATTAGACGGTATTGCTTAAATTTTCATTGTTACGCAGATGATACCCAGCTTTATCTATCCATGAAGCCAGAGGACACACACCAATTAGCTAAACTGCAGGATTGTCTTACAGACATAAAGACATGGATGGCCTCTAATTTCCTGCTTTTAAACTCAGATAAAACTGAAGTTATTGTACTTGGCCCCACAAATCTTAGAAACATGGTGTCTAACCAGATCCTTACTCTGGATGGCATTACCCTGACCTCTAGTAATACTGTGAGAAATCTTGGAGTCATTTTTGATCAGGATATGTCATTCAAAGCGCATATTAAACAAATATGTAGGACTGCTTTTTTGCATTTACGCAATATCTCTAAAATCAGAAAGGTCTTGTCTCAGAGTGATGCTGAAAAACTAATTCATGCATTTATTTCCTCTAGGCTGGACTATTGTAATTCAATATTATCAGGTTGTCCTAAAAGTTCCCTAAAAAGCCTTCAGTTAATTCAAAATGCTGCAGCTAGAGTACTGACGGGGACTAGAAGGAGAGAGCATATCTCATCCATATTGGCCTCTCTTCATTGGCTTCCTGTTAATTCTAGAATAGAATTTAAAATTCTTCTTCTTACTTATAAGGTTTTGAATAATCAGGTCCCATCTTATCTTAGGGACCTCGTAGTACCATATCACCCCAATAGAGCGCTTCGCTCTCAGACTGCAGGCTTACTTGTAGTTCCTAGGGTTTGTAAGAGTAGAATGGGAGGCAGAGCCTTCAGCTTTCAGGCTTCTCTCCTGTGGAACCAGCTCCCAATTCAGATCAGGGAGACAGACACCCTCTCTACTTTTAAGATTAGGCTTAAAACTTTCCTTTTTGCTAAAGCTTATAGTTAGGGCTGGATCAGGTGACCCTGAACCATCCCTTAGTTATGCTGCTATAGACGTAGACTGCTGGGGGGTTCCCATGATGCACTGTTTCTTTCTCTTTTTGCTCTGTATGCACCACTCTGCATTTAATCATTAGTGATCGATCTCTGCTCCCCTCCACAGCATGTCTTTTTCCTGGTTCTCTCCCTCAGCCCCAACCAGTCCCAGCAGAAGACTGCCCCTCCCTGAGCCTGGTTCTGCTGGAGGTTTCTTCCTGTTAAAAGGGAGTTTTTCCTTCCCACTGTAGCCAAGTGCTTGCTCACAGGGCGTCGTTTTGACCGTTGGGGTTTTACATAATTATTGTATGGCCTTGCCTTACAATATAAAGCGCCTTGGGGCAACTGTTTGTTGTGATTTGGCGCTATATAAAAAAATTGATTGATTGATTGATTCTCTGACTTCTTAGACTAGTATTTTTGTGCATTGGAATAATCTCATTTCATCATCCCTGCTTCTGTCCAATCAATCAATCAATCAACTTTTTTCTTGTATAGCGCCAAATCACAACAAACAGTTGCCCCAAGGCGCTCCACATTGCAAGGCAAGGCCATACAATAATTATGAAACACAGTCTACGTCTAAAGCAACATAACCAAGGGATGGTCCAGGGTCACCCGATCCAGCCCTAACTATAAGCCTTAGCGAAAAGGAAAGTTTTAAGCCTAATCTTAAAAGTAGAGAGGGTATCTGTCTCCCTGATCTGAATTGGGAGCTGGTTCCACAGGAGAGGAGCCTGAAAGCTGAAGGCTCTGCCTCCCATTCTACTCTTACAAACCCTAGGAACTACAAGTAAGCCCGCAGTCTGAGAGCGAAGCGCTCTAATGGGGTAATATGGTACTACGAGGTCCCTAAGATAAGATGGGACCTGATTATTCAAAACCTTATAAGTAAGAAGAAGAATTTTAAATTCTATTCTAGCATTAACAGGAAGCCAATGAAGGGAGGCCAACACGGGTGAGATATGCTCTCTCCTGCTAGTCCCCGTCAGTACTCTAGCTGCAGCATTCTGAACCAACTGAAGGCTTTTTAGGGAACTTTTAGGACAACCAGATAATAATGAATTACAATAGTCCAGCCTAGAGGAAACAAATGCATGAATTAGTTTTTCAGCATCACTCTGAGACAAGACCTTTCTGATTTTAGAGATATTGCGTAAATGCAAAAAGGCAGTCCTACATATTTGTTTAATATGCGCTTTGAATGACATATCCTGATCAAAAATAACTCCAAGATTTCTCACAGTATTACTAGAGATCAGGGAAATGCCATCCAGAGTAACGATCTGGTTAGACACCATGCTTCTAAGATTTGTGGGGCCAAGTACAATAACTTCAGTTTTATCTGAGTTTAAAAGCAGGAAATTAGAGGTCATCCATGTCTTTATGTCTGTAAGACAATCCTGCAGTTTAGCTAATTGGTGCGTATCCTCTGGCTTCATGGATAGATAAAGCTGGGTATCATCTGCGTAACAATGAAAATTTAAGCAATACCGTCTAATAATACTGCCCAAGGGAAGCATGTATAAAGTGAATAAAATTGGTCCTAGCACAGAACCTTGTGGAACTCCATAATTATTAACATTTATTATTAACATTAACATAATTAACATTTACATGAACAAACTGTAATCTATTAGACAAATATGATTCAAACCACCGCAGCGCAATGCCTTTAATACCTATGACATGCTCTAATCTCTGTAATAAAATTTTATGGTCAACAGTATCAAAAGCAGCACTGAGGTCCAACAGAACAAGCACAGAGATAAGTCCACTGTCCGAAGCCATAAGAAGATCATTTGTAACCTTCACTAATGCTGTTTCTGTACTATGATGAATTCTAAAACCTGACTGAAACTCTTCAAATAGACCATTCCTCTGCAGGTGATCAGTTAGCTGTTTTACAACTACCCTCTCAAGAATCTTTGAGAGAAAAGGAAGGTTGGAGATTGGCCTATAATTAGCTAAGATAGCTGGGTCAAGTGATGGCTTTTTAAGTAATGGTTTAATTACTGCCACCTTAAAGGCCTGTGGTACATAACCAACTAACAAAGATAGATTGATCATATTTAAGATTGAAGCATTAAATAATGGTAGGACTTCCTTGAGCAGCCTGGCAGGAATGGGGTCTAATAAGCATGTTGATGGTTTGGATGAAGTAACTAATGAAAATAACTCAGACAGAACAATCGGAGAGAAAGAGTCTAACCAAATACCGGCATCACTGAAAGCAGCCAAAGATAACGATACATCTTTGGGATGGTTATGAGTAATTTTTTCTCTAATAGTCAAAATTTTGTTAGCAAAGAAAGTCATGAAGTCATTACTAGTTAAAGTTAATGGAATACTCAGCTCAATAGAGCTCTGACTCTTTGTCAGCCTGGCTACAGTGCTGAAAAGAAACCTGGGGTTGTTCTTATTTTCTTCAATTAGTGATGAGTAGAAAGATGTCCTAGCTTCACGAAGGGCTTTCTTATAGAGTAACAAACTCTTTTTCCAGGCTAAGTGAAGATCTTCTAAATTAGTGAGACGCCATTTCCTCTCCAACTTACGGGTTATCTGCTTTAAGCTACGAGTTTGTGAGTTATACCACGGAGTCAGACACTTCTGATTTAAAGCTCTCTTTTTCAGAGGAGCTACAGCATCCAAAGTTGTCTTCAATGAGGATGTAAAACTATTGACAAGATACTCTAACTCCCTTACAGAGTTTAGGTAGCTACTCTGCTCTGTGTTGGTATATGACATTAGAGAACATAAAGAAGGAATCATATCCTTAAACCTAGTTACAGCGCTTTCTGAAAGACTTCTAGTGTAATGAAACTTATTCCCCACTGCAGGGTAGTCCATCAGGGTAAATGTAAATGTTATTAAAAAATGATCAGACAAAAGGGAGTTTTCAGGGAATACTGTTAAGTCTTCTATTTCCATACCATAAGTCAGAACAAGATCTAAAATATGATTAAAGTGGTGGGTGGACTCATTTACTTTTTGAGCAAAGCCGATAGAGTCTAATAATAGATTAAATGCAGTGTTGAGGCTGTCATTCTCAGCATCTGTGTGGATGTTAAAATCGCCCACTATAATTATCTTATCTGAGCTAAGCACTAAGTCAGACAAAAGGTCTGAAAATTCACAGAGAAACTCACAGTAACGACCAGGTGGACGATAGATAATAACAAATAAAACTGGTTTTTGGGACTTCCAATTTGGATGGACAAGACTAAGAGACAAGCTTTCAAATGAATTAAAGCTCTGTCTAGGTTTTTGATTAATTAATAAGCTGGAATGGAAGATTGCTGCTAATCCTCCGCCCCGGCCCGTGCTACGAGCATTCTGACAGTTAGTGTGACTCGGGGGTGTTGACTCATTTAAACTAACATATTCATCCTGCTGTAACCAAGTTTCTGTTAGGCAGAATAAATCAATACGTTGATCAATTATTATATCATTTACCAACAGGGACTTAGAAGAAAGAGACCTAATGTTTAATAGACCACATTTAACTGTTTTAGTCTGTGGTGCAATTGAAGGTGCTATATTATTTTTTCTTTTTGAATTTTTATGCTTAAATAGATTTTTGCTAGTTATTGGTGGTCTGGGAGCAGGCACCGTCTCTACGGGGATGGGGTAATAGGGGGATGGCAGGGGGAGAGAAGCTGCAGAGAGGTGTATAAGACCACAGCTCTGCCTCCTGGTCCCAACGCTAGACAGTCACAGTTTGGAGGATCCCAAAAAATTGGCCAGATTTCTAGAAATGAGAGCTGCTCCCTCCAAAGTGGGATGGATGCCGTCTCTCCTAACAAGACCAGGTTTTCCCCAGAAGCTTTGCCAATTATCAATGAAGCCCACCTCATTTTTTGGACACCACTCAGACAGCCAGCAATTCAAGGAGAACATGCGGCTAAACATGTCACTCCCGGTCTGATTGGGGAGGGGCCCAGAGAAAACTACAGAGTCCGACATTGTTTTTGCAAAGTTACACACCGATTCAATGTTAATTTTAGTGACCTCCGATTGGCGTAACCGAGTGTCATTACTGCCGACGTGAATTACAATCTTACCAAATTTACGCTTAGCCTTAGCCAGCAATTTCAAATGTCCTTCGATGTCGCCTGCTCTGGCCCCCGGAAGACAATTGACAATGGTTGCTGGTGTCGCTAACTTCACATTTCTCAAAACAGAGTCGCCAATAACCAGAGTTTGATCCTCGGCGAGTGTATCGTCGAGTGGGGAAAAACGGTTAGAGATGTGAACGGGTTGACGGTGTACACGGGGCTTCTGTTTAGGGCTACGCTTCCTCCTCACAGTCACCCAGTCAGCCTGCCTTCCCGACTGCACGGGGTCTGCCAGGGGGGAACTAACGGCGGCTAAGCTACCTTGGTCCGCACCGACTACAGGGGCCTGGCTAGCTGTAGAATTTTCCACGGTGCGGAGCCGAGCCTCCAATTCGCCCAGCCTGGCCTCCAAAGCTACGAATAAGCTGCACTTATTACATGTACCGTTACTGCTAAAAGAGGCGAGGAATAACTAACCATTTCACACCCAGAGCAGAAAAGTACGGGAGAGACAGGAGAAGCCGCCATGCTAAAACGGCTAAGAGCTAGTAGCTACGCTAAGCTAGCGGATTCCCAAACAGGGAATCCGACACTAGACAGGCTGTGGAGCAGCACAGGTAACGCACGACAACAGTGCTAAAATAAAATAAAAATCCACTAGACAGGCTGTGGAGCAGCACAGGTAACACACGACAACAGTGCTAAAAAATAAAATAAAATAAAAATAAAAATCCACTGGACAGGCTGTGGAGCAGCACACTGCCTCCTGCTGGACACTGCCTCCAGCAGGAGGCAGTGTTAGTTTGTCTGCTTTTGGTGGCGTTTTATCCAGAAAGTCCTCAGAGATGCCACCACGTTTGTCGATGATCCTGATTGGCTTAAGTCGTGGGGTTCCACCAATGATAAAGCGGAAGGCATGGTTTTTTTTTTTTTCTCTGCTCTCCTGCCCCAAGATGGAGCTCTCAGCTCAGCTGAATGAGGAAATGAGACTGTTTACTGTAACTTTCTGCAAATACGCGCACCAAATATGACCATAAAATTCACCAAAAAAAACATTACGGAAATTATTAATCAGAATTCAGGTTATAGTAGACCTATTAACATAATTTAAAAACTCATATAAAGCTTGAAGCATGCACTTTTAAAAGGCATTGAAATGGACACTGAGTCTAGTAAATTTTAAGGGACAATTGCTTAATTCGCCCACCCCTAGCAGTACCCTGACATCGGTGCGTGTGAATGGGTGAATGTGAGGCATCGCTGTAATGCACTTTGACCATGAACAAAAGCACTGTATAAATTTAGTCCAAATGCATTGACATCCCTGGAAAACATGTTGATGGAGGCTCGTTGCTCTAAAATGTCAGTGTACTTTTCTGCATTAATGCTGCATCATAGAAGTGTAAATGACCTTTGCCAAGGCACTGACACAACCCCAGACCATGATAGACCCCAGCTTCTGGATTGTCTGGGTGGTCCTTTTCGTCTTTGATCCAGAGCACACAACACACACGTTTCCACTGGGTGATGGTCCAACCCAGATGTCTTCAAGCCCAGAGAAGTTGACACTGTTTCTGCACCAGGTTAACATAAGGCTCTGCAATGAAACAGAAGTCAAAGCAAATGTAAAGGCCCCTTCACACATATCACGAATTAGGCAGAATGGCGCACAAAGGAGGAATAGGATGACAGTGGTGCAAATTCAGACTGCACTCAAACGCTTCATACAGCAGTCTCAGCCACAGCACATGCACACCATATTCGTGTTGCCCTCACAGTGGAAACCCAATTAAACAGAGGTCAAGATGCAGTCGTACCGCCATTCTACTGAAGTTGCAGCATTCGTTCTGCAAGTCTGTACGCAAGTTGGACCATTCGGACTAAGGTCGAGGGGCCGTATGAAATGTCTTAATCTTTTGAATGGTTTCCACCTGGCTGTCGCTCAGTTTCTGGCAAAATTTGATGCAGTAGTGCTGCTCCAGTCATTCCGCCATCTTCCTTGCAATGAAAATCCGCCGAGAGCACTACACACGACCTCACACAAATGCTGCTTGCCAGCAAATGACGCAATCGACAGGCGTGAAAAAATTCACGATGCGCAGGAAGGTTCAAGGTTGGCTCATGCAAGCACACGTGATTCAATTCCATCAGGTTTTTGAAAAAAAAAGATAAGGTTCGATACTTTTCTAACAGACCTCGTATATATTGTTATTCCCTCCCATGGGTTACAAAATGTATATGAGACATTGTGATCATCACAGCTGTAATACGATGTGCAGGTGTGCGCAGCGTGCTGCTTGCCCACGGTGAGTCGATGCATGTGACAGGCTCAGTGCACTGCCACCAAACACAGCTGACCTGGTTGTGACACCTGTGAAACACCTATCATGACATATACTACATATAACATGTCCCTCTGGACATGGAATTACTGGGCAGCAGTCTGCCCATGCTGCCACAACAGACATAAAAATAAAAACTCAGCTGTGGAACAACTGTGTGTCACAGCGCTTGGCGGACACCAACTACACAGCACCCTGTGTTGTACATCCCATCCTGCTGACAGCTTCCACCATCAGCAGGATGTATGTGTCATCCCATATGAATCCCATATGGATCCCATATACACCCCATATGATGCAGCATTCTGCGGCCAGCATGCCATACAAGCGAACAACACAACGGGCCACTGTGCTCGCCACGTGACACATGATCACAACGTCCACACGGTCCGTCCATCATGTGGAGCATTAACTGACAGCCAGGACACACGCATGTCCCAGTGTGGCTGTGAGCTGGCCCCACAGCCTGGAGATGGGAAAGCCGTGAGCTCATTTATGTGATGAGCTCACAGCAGCTGGTACTGCAGCTGGTATCCTGAAGGCTGAGGGAGAGCGAGTGGAACAATGGTGTAAAATAGGAAGCAAAGAGAAAAGACAGAGTGGATGGAAAAAGAGTAAGACAAAGAGAAGAGCGAGAGAGGGAGTGACACGGAGAGAGGAGCATGCATTTGGGGGGGTGCGGCCGCTGTGATAACAGATTCTGCTTTACCTGTCCTCTGGATTACTGGATGTCTTTGATCCACTATATGGACTGATGTATGTGAACACTGAACGCATGCTAATCTTTCATGGTGGCTTCTACACACATTCTGGTTATTGGGGTGGCATGCAGACGCCATTCGTTCGTGCCTGCCCAATACCTCCCGTATCTGGCTCAATTTTTGGGGGGTGTCGCCTGTTTGGCCTGGATGGGTCTGATTCGCCCGCATTCGTGTCATGTGTGAATGCACCTTAAGGATTGCTGCATTTTTATTTCTTTATTTATTTTTGCACTATCCGTACAATCCGTACTTTTTAATTTGGGTTGTACTTAATTATTAAAATCGCAAGGTTTTTGAAATGAGGCATATCATTACACAAGCTTACACCACAATTGTGACCTGATTCATTGTGTAGCCATTATGATTATGATGATTCAGGTAATTTGATGTCTCACACACAGTGAGTGATGCACCTGATTGTAGTCGTGATAACAATTCACGAGTCAAAGTAAGGCAGTATAACTGTAATATAACTGCTCGCCAGAAAATAAATTGCATTAACATGAAAGGAATTTGATGGTACAATACATTGGTAAGGCTAGACTTTACTTATGTGAAGCACCTTGAGGCATCTTTTTTGTGATTTGGTGCGATATAAATGAAATAACTCTGAAATTGATTGAATACATTGTTGTCTATCTAAATGTGCCAGAAAGGCCTTTTAACGCAGCTGCTGTTCCAAGTGTCAGTTGGCCCAACTTGTGACTTTGTTGTCTAATCAATCATTCATGCTGCTATCTTCATTTTTCAAAGTACCTACACTGCTTTCAGAATCGTGCTTTTGAAATAGTGTTTGAGAAATATCAGGTATTTGAGTTTTTAGAGTCAATTTTGGACACCTTTCTTTTTTAAAGAATTATGATGAAGAAAGAACTTGTTAATTCTGAAGATAACAGATAAAGTGGAAAAATAAGGGTACAGATTGGACACCACACACACCATTTAAAACACGGTATAATGTTATTTTCAGAATGAATTATCTCCATATTTTGATACTAAGATCTAACAGAAGATTAAAATTATTATTATAAAACTGCCAATTTTTCATATATCAAAATCATTACATGCAAAAAAGAAAAAAACAAATACAACTCAGCTCTATTTATGTTGGGCATCTGACCAGCCAAAAGTTCAAATCTATTTTTCTTAAAAACAATAAAAAGTGAACGTAGAACCACCTGATTCTCAGTGAATGATTTACTGTTGTTCTGACAGCATTTGTTTGGTGAAATATGAAGAGATTTTTGGTAATTTTGGGGAAATTTGCATGAAGGATAAACAGATGTCAAATGAGCGAGTTTTTTAGGAGCTAAAGTGACCAAGTGGGTTCATGACCCTGTTATATACTTTTATTAATTGTTGTGAAGGTGTAGGAACACCGACCCACAACAGGGGGTGTTAAATGAACGGGCAATGGATAAGCCAAACAGTAACAATTTAATGTTGTGAAGTGCACAACAGAATACAGACAAATACAGTTTTGGTTCCACAGACAATTATATGTAGAGTGACGTGTGGGCAGGCTTGAGGATAGGAGACGTCCGTCCAGAACCGAGCCGGATCCCACACGGCCTTCACCGCCAACGTATCTGAAGAACACCGGAGCCGCCAAGTCCTGGATCCCCAGGTGGCCACCGTCTCCAGCTGTCAGACCTGGTACTGCTGGCAGAGAACAGAAACAGTATTGATGAGTGTGAGGTCGCACACTCAGTAATCCCACAGACTGTGTTCGTTAGGGAGGGAGCACTTCCACCTCCAATCACACACTCGTGCAGCTCCTGTCTAACCACTTATCTGGTTGGGGTGTGAAGCGAATCTGTCGCTGATCACACCAAACGCCAATCCCACAGATAAGGCAACACCACAGGAAAACGGCTGCAAAAGAGTTCAGACTATTATTCAGTTTTTTTAAGTCAGCAGAGAACTTACCTCTTCTGGTGGCTGATTTCTCGGCGAGGAGGTGGAGTTGCAGTCCGGCCTTTATGGTGATGGTGATGAGTTGGATGAGTGACAGCTGGTGCTGATGATGTGTGACAGCTGTCACTCCCAGTGGCTCCGACGCCCTCTCGTGCTTGAAGCCCGCACTTCAAGCAGGGCGCCATCTGGTGGTGGTGGGCCAGCAGTACCTCCTCTTCAGCGTCCAACACAACAATTAATAGCTCTATTTGTGTTTATCATAGCTGCTTCCTTGGTCTATGACAGATATTCTAAAATGTTTAATTATTGAATTCATATGATGAATCACAGCCTGTAATATTAAAGAAAACATACATATTTTTCCAGTGTCATAATTACGTCATACATACATAAGTGCGTCCAGCTCTCCACAATTTCTCTGATACTTACTGGACTGGTAAGCATTGAAAGCCGAGATAGGCATGTCCAAACTTGTCCTCTGACACGCCGAAACGGAGGTGTTCCTTTGTCTCACTTCCAAAGCGAATCGGTCTTTACGTGCGAAGCCTCCGTGCGGCTTTCCATGACAAAATCTCTTGTTAAAAGTGAAATCTGCCAGAAAATGGCTGATGTCCAGCTCTTGTGATAACCAGAGAAAGAGCACACGACGGTCTTGTATCCACAGAGCCATCCGTTTAGAAATGGTCCGGTGGCTTGTGCTGCATTGTCGCAGCTCAGAGCGCGGCGCGCCGAGTGTCCTTAAAGGGGTCCTTAAAGCTGTAGTAACAGTCCTTATTCTCTGTAAAGCCCGTAAAATTTTCACCGAAAGCCAGATAAATTTTTCGAATGGTTTCCAGGTGCCAGTCTCTAACAGCTTCTGAAAAAATTCTGATGGAAAAAAGTCCTTTTCATTCCGCCATTTCCTGACAATGAAAATCTGACGAGGGGGCGGGACCACTCCTTCCCAAGGCGTGCTCACAGGCGAATGACGTAACCGACAGGCGTGGAAAAACTCACGCATGAGCATTAGGGTTCAAGCATGTCTGTCGTAAAAACATATGAATGAAATCCATATAGTTTTTGAAAAAATAAAAAGGACCGTTACTTTATTGACAGACCTCGTACACGTCTCTGCAGTTTTCTAGAAACACTTCAGACACAGTTCATTCTACAGACCTAATTTCATAGATTAGAAAATAACTTCATGTTGTCAGTGACTACGTTTACATGCAGCCAATAACCCTTTCATGCCCGGAATATTAGCAATAACCCGGTTGTGCACGGCCATGTAAACACCCAAAAAACCCAAATATGACCGCTGGGTTACTCCTTTTCTAACCTGAATATCAGGTCATATAAAAACACATCGGGATATCCCCATAGAAAGGAACATTATTTTGTGTTCTGCGCATGTCCTATCCGCAAGGAATCTTGGTCTTTTGAGTACGGCAACTACTTGTATGCGGCGCGTGCAACCCACCGGTAAACAACACATTGTGTTCTGCGTCCTTATCAGGCGGGCCAGTTGCGGCACCAGTCGGCATCACCGCGATTGCTCTGCCTCTGATGTGCTTACTGAGTCTGTGGGCTCGGTATGCGCCGCAGCGGACCACTCACACTGCCCCCCTCATTGCTGGGCGGAGCTGTGCCAAATCTGGCAACAGGTCCAGAGACTACGCTCGCTGTTTTGATGTGGAGGCAGCCCGCAGGAGAGAAAAGTGAGAAAATGTTAATGCCTGTTTGAGAAAAGTGTGGAGACCCCCCCCACACACACACACACATTTTAAGCATTTTCTTTTTTTGCATCTCACATGCCTGGAAAAAGAGTCCTCACCAGTAAATGCTTCTGGGGAGCATAAGCATGTCTAAATCAATTCAGCTTCTGGGGGGTATCGCCCCCCCACACCCCCCAACTATGGCCCTCTTAACTAGGGATGGGGTACGTCGGGTTCTCACTTTACTGAGGCGTTGCTAGGCCGGTATCGTAGATTTACGTCGACGTTTCTGGCTATACCCACCCACTGTGCATAAACAAATGACATCATAGTGCGCAGCCCAAGAGCTGTCCGCAGAGGGGGGAAAAAAACTGTCTGCAGAGGAAAAGTTGAAAAGGCGAGAAGTGTGTTTTGGTCCCAATATGGATATTCCGGATGATTTTCTCATGGATAGTACGACAATGAACAGCAGCTAAAGCAGACAGCTTGATGAGGGTGCACTGTCGAATTTTTAGAGCAGCGCGCGCACCAGCCGACACAACAAAAGTTAAGTGAGCCAACTTTTTATGTACGTGTTACGTGTTGTGTATCTCAATAAAAGTGATAATAATGCAACTAACATGCTGTTGTCATGCGGTATGCATTTTCTGAGTCCCTCCGTTCACACCCAGTCGCCCAAAATGACAGATATTCACCCAAGTTAGAAAAGCATGTTATTGTATTAATACCGATCCAACCAACAACATTTTCTGATACCGGAGAAGAGCCACTGTGAATCCTCTCAACTGCTTGTTTACTGTGAGCGGGAGAAGGGTTGGTTTTCTGAAGCTGGGCTGTTTAAGAGAGCTCTCTTCTGCAGTGTTCTGGCTGCAGTTAGTGGCAAATTTCTGTCTGGCTGTCGGATTCAAATTGTCTGTTGAGCACGGATTTTCCGAAATATTAACTGAATTGTTGCACAAAATGTGTGCTAAAAAGTTAGCCGCTTCACTGTCCTGAGGCTCTCAGACGCTATAAAAAGCCAACTCAGCGTGCAGCCGAGGAGCACAGTGAACAGAGATTCTGTCCACTGAGTCCTGTGCATGAGCATCGATGATGATACACTAATTTTACAGTTGAGAGGCTTCGTGTTTCCAAAAGTTCAAAGTTTGTGCAGCAGTGAGAAAGAAAAAGAGAGAGACAGGGGAGAGTGACAGCGAGTGAGAGAGAGAGCAAATAAGAGACAGAAAGAGAGGGAGACAGAGAGAGACAGACAGAGGACTTAATATTTACTCTGTAAAACTTGCTTTGACAATGTAAACATATGTCTCCCATATCAATAAAGCTCCAGTGAAATTGAAAATTGAGGAGAGAGAGCGAGCAAGAGAGAGAGAGAGAGAGAGAGAGAGCTGTCTTTTCTCTTTAAGTCTATTAAAATAAAGCTATAACAGTCTATAAAAATAAAAGTACTTAATTCTTTCATCAAAACATCAAATCTAGGCTTTCACCTTAGATACACCTTCTGGCAAATTGTAGCTGAACTTTCAGTTCTCCTTTTTAAGAAAATCCTCATATAAAATCAACAATAATGACAATAATATTAAAGCAAACAGAGCTCTGGAATCTGATCGGAAAAGTATCAGTATTGGCAGATATCCAAATTCAGGTATCTGGAGCGGATCGAAAGTGAAAAATCGTGGATTGGTGCATCCCTCCTCTTAACAGCTACCACTTTAAAGCATTTTCCTACTTGCATTCTCACATGCCTAGAAAAACAGTCCCCACCATCTTATTTATTTTCAGTAAATATGCTTGGAGCATAAGCATGGAAAAATCTTAACCCCTGCCACTTTAAGCATTTTTTTTCATGTTGATGTTAATTCATATTCTAACCTTTCAGCGACTTCACAGTAGGGCTGCACAATATGGCCAAATTAGTTGAACTTTCAGGTCTTCTTTTTAAGAAAAACCTCCTCTACACCACCTCATCAGGATGCTGTATTTTATATTTTCAATTAAATTTATACCAAGTTGTAGAGATTTTCTATCAGTTTGAGTTTAAGGAAGATCATTTTAGACATTAAAAACACCTGTTTACTTGCCAATATAACTAGGAGTCTGTGGTTCAGACAATGTGTTCAGATTCAAAACTGGCTCAAACATTTTTCTTCTTCTACTAAGGTGGATTACAACTTTTTTTTAGAACACAGCACCAACTACTGTACAGGAGGGACCTCGCAGTCAATATGTGTCACCGATTTCAAAATGGCTGTTTTCAACCAGATGTGCGGTGCAGTGACATGTCAATCATCTCGGTGGCACCTGGGGTGTCCAATCAGATTTCAGAGGAGTCCAGTGCAACCCAGCTACACCCATGTCAGGAAGTGTTCAACATTTGACATTTCCTGTTTCACTGTGGACTCAAAATTGAGCACTTCCTGTTTCAGTCTCAACCTCTCACTGAATTCCTGCGAGATCTTGTTTATTGTCAAACCAGGAAGTGTTCAACATTTTACTTTTTTAAAAATTATTTAATGAGACCAACAAAAAGTTACACAGAAACCTTACAGAGCATTAAACATAACAGCAAAAACAACATACAAAAAACCAAATCAAAACCAGGTGGGAATTATTTTAAACAAAAACACTTTCCAAAGTTAAACACTTTTGACATTTCCTGTTTCCCTGTGAACTCAAAATTGACAATCCTGTGGGTGGCATGTATTTTATTTTATTTTTTCACAGCAGCTGCACAATGTGGTTACACACTCTCTAGCTACTCGCACTGTGTTCCCGCTGCGACGGTTTCATGCACAAAACGGTCGCAGTGGGATCGTTCACGCCTGCCCGACCACGTGTCCTTCCCGACGTCGGCTGGATGTTTTCGGGGTTTGCTCATACGGGCTGTTTCGCTGTGATTCACCCTGATTTGTACGTATTCGTACTCTGTGTGAAGAAAACTAGCTGTGAGAGGGTTGATTTGTTATTGTTATACTAAAGGGTGCAATTACTTATGCAGCACATTAGTTTAGCTTTGGTGTTTGTATTTAATTTGTCGTGTTGTTTCCCATTTGACTTTAAAGGGAATTATTTTAGAAATTTTAATATGGAAAGCATGAATTATTTTAAATGACATAAAGAAAGTAAAATGTGTAAAAGTCCATGGGTGTGTATAATTTTGATTTCCACTGTATGTGTGTATTAAAGTCCTTGTAAACATTACAGGAAAGACAACATAAAAGCCGTTGATGCCACAGAACATTTCATAATGATCTCACACTCTGTGTCTCTTTGTTTTTCCCTCACAGTCTCAAGACAACCCTGCAGAAGAAGCTGTCCAGTGATTCTGTGAACCTGTCTGGTATCCCTCTGTCTACTCGCGATGTCCGACAGGTCGCCTGTTACCTCCAAAACAACAGAGACAGCGTGGTGGCCGTGGACATCAGCTTTACTGAACTCCAAGACGAGAACCTGAGGCTCCTTCTGCCCCTGCTGGCCTCACTGCCCAAACTCAGCACTCTGGCTCTCAATGGTAACCGCCTCACACTGGCTGTGCTCAAAGACCTCACTGAGATGCTGAAGGACCCCAAGAAGTTCTCGAGCCTGGCTTGGATAGACCTGGGCAACAACGTTGATATTTTCACCATGCCTCAGCCACTGCTGGTAGCGCTGCGTCGGCGGTGCAGCCTGAAGAGCAGCCTGCCCACCATCTACGAGTACACCGAGGGCCAGCCCTACTGCTACCAACTAGAGACCTCCATCGAGGAGCCCAGTCCTTATGAGGAGGAAGAGGAGGAGGAGGAAGAAGTGGAGGTGGATGAGGATGATGTGGGGAGCAAATTTGAGCTGGAGCAATGGGGTTTGGGGGCGAAACAGCTGTCAAAAGACTTCACCCTTCACTACTGTGAGAGATGATGCCATGTTTGACATATTGAAATGTCCTTCCACTGCTCTCTGTTTCCTCTTTTGCCTTCTTGCCTTCACACCTCAAGTCCAGTCACCCTTCGATTCATGAAGGAGATCAGTGACCACATTGTGAAATTCTTGTCCCAACATGGCTCCCAAGCTATTGTCACCCACCCCTGAGTTAAACACACAAGACGACAGAGACAGTACGGCGCCCATGGCGGACTTACTCTGTTGGTGGAAGGTGCTCTTGGGAACAAGGTGCGATTTCATTGGCAGGAGGGCTGGAAAAGTGGATAAAGTGTTGATCTCTGCTGCTCTTTCTCTGTCTCGCTCTTTGATGGTGGACGCCGATGACGTAGATCACTTGGTCAGGTGGAGGAGCAGATGGTGAAGTTTGGACGACGCGTATCGCTGTGAGGAGTCAGACTAACTCTGGTGGGTAGCGCCGAGCTCCACACTCTGTGTTCTCTGTTAAGCTCTGAACAAAAGCTGTGACACAAGTTCAACAGACTATACAGCCAACAACCCGTCACGTGATGCTGGCAAAACTGCTAAGTCAAGACTTTTTGTGTGTCCCCACTTTCCATATGTCCACTTGTGAATACGCACGCAGCCCGTGTGAACTGAGGGCACAAAACATGGCTCTGTTGTGCTTCCGTGTGTTATTTCTGTGCACTTTTATTGAACAAAGCAGTCTCATAAGACAGCAGGTCGGACTCAGCAGTGAGCTTTCACTGACTGTTGTCTGTATTTGCTGATATTCTCCACTTTGTGATCATTAACCTGAGTAATCATTTTTGTTTTTTTTTGTTTTGTTTTGGTTTTTTTTGTTTTTTACCAAAAAAAAAAAAAAAATCACACCAACAGCGTGTCAACCCCCCCCCCCCAAAAAAAGTTGTACAATATGAAATTTGAAATTAGGATTAATGGCATTATTTAGGGTTGGATCTAGATTCTGCTCTGACTCCTGAGGACTTGGTTTGTGCGCCAAAGTAAAAAACTTGGTTGCCGTTTCCCTGCATTCTAAGGCAATCGAGGAAACTAAATACTGACTGTCTAATGACTGTTTTTAACACACAAGTTTATTTTAAACACTGAAGACTTTCTGACGACTCTGACATCCATCGAATAAACTGAGCTGTGCACTGCAGAAATAAGGTCCCGCCCACGTGGAGACAGGCTTAGGCGTATCTGCTAAAGTTTTGTATCGTTTAGGTGTTTAGTTCACATGGAGCTGACGATTTCAGAGCCTAAAACCGCTACTTTTCGAAAACGGTTCCCAGAGTGGATAAATCTAAAAAGACCAGATTTGCATCTTCATGTGGACAAGCAATATGGAACTTTTCTGAAAAGATGATGTCATAGCCCCTCCTCTCTAACCTCAGCCGCTCATAATGGGTGACATGTTGTTGTTGTTGTTGTTGTTAACCATGTAATTTAACATACTTCTCTTTTTAGTTTGTCTTGGAGGATTCTTAATGAGATTTATTGTCATCGCTAGCAGAATGGTGGAGAGATGAGGATTGCCTGTGATGGGACCGTTGTCACATGAATAAAATAATTGCAGAAAGGACTTTCAGCTTTTAAAATAAGTCATTTTTTATCTTTTTGTTGGCAGGTCCTTTGGCTCAGATGCACCTGAAGCAGAAAACACAGAATGGCGTTTGTTAAGGGCCCTTCACACACAGTGCAAAGTTTGGACAGCGTTTGGGAAAAAATGGTGAAACAGCGCGAAACAGTTCGAAATTAGCACACAAAACGTCACGCTGACAGGCAGGCGTGCACAAACTCGGTGCGAGAGTTCATGCACGCACCAATGTCCGTCGAGCAGGAAGAGTGCCAGGTAGTGCAGCAGCTAAGAGAATATTTAGAGCAAAATTGTGCAAATGGTGATACAAGCACCAAAGTTGGCACAAATACTCCTTAGACATTACTCTTTTGAACAAACTGACTGGCCACTTGAATTTTCAAAAGGCGGCCAAGTAGGGGTCAATTGAAGAATTACACAGGGGTCAAAATTAAAAATGCTCAAATCATTTTGAAAACTACACCACATTATTTATCTGATCATAAAGTTTCCAAAAAGGTATAGTTTGGGCTATCTATGTCTGAATGATCAGGAGTTATGGGGTAAAAAGAGCAAAAATGGTGACAAAGTTCACTATCAGTTTGTACAGGGGTCAAAAGTTAAAGTTGCTCCAATTTTGGTAAAAGAAAATAGGCAAATTATTAGTTGAGTTAACAGGGTTTTTAAAAAGGAATAGTTTGGACCATGTATCATACTTAGTTATCATGTTACGGGGTAACATATGTCATATGTCATAGAATCCAATGGACGTTGAACTTGTTTGACCTTTACTTTGGAGACCAAACATTCAGCACAATCAAAACTGTTCCATTTATTAAACCCATTAGCTCAACCAATAATTTGCATCACTTTTTACCAAAACTGAAGGAACTTTAACTTTTGACCCCTGTACAAACTGAAACTGACCTTTGTCACCATTTTTGCTGTTTATACCTCATAACTCCTGATCATTCAGTCATAGATAGTCCAAACTATACCTTTTTGGAATCTTTACGATCAGACAAATAATGTGGTGTAGTTTTCAAAATTATTTGAGCATTTTTAATTTTGACCCAAGTAATTCTTCAATTGTCCCCTACCTGGCCGCCTATTGAAAATTCAAGTGGCCAGTTGTTTTTTTCAAAAGAGTAATGTCTAAGGAGTATGTGTGCCAACTTTGGTGCTTGTATCACCATTTGCACAATTGTTTCAGTTATCTGCTGCACTAAGGTGCAGCACATTGCGCCACTTATGTGGAAGAAATAAAAACTAGCTGGTATGTGTGAAACCACATGGCACCACCATGCCTCCCATGAGTGGAGCGCACACACCCACGTGTCAGTGTGTGTGTTTGCAAAGTCACTCTCATGGGGAACTTAGACAAATTTCACTGCAGTACGACAGTGGTCGTCTGCCACAACTGGCCACACATTTTCTAAGTGCCATGCAAGCGGTGTTAGGTGTTCATGCATGCCACCTGGAATTTGTCCGGCACCTGCCATGAGAGGGTGCGATGGGTTTGCACAGCACACACAGGCACTTGTGTGTGCAAATAGTTGTAGCAACAGGTGTACAAGGTGTTGTCGACAGGGTTTGCCCACGATTCCTGCGTCATGTGCACAAAGTGTGCACTTCGTCCAAACTTCGCACTATGTGTGAAGGGGCCCTAAAAAAAGTAATTCGTCACCACCATCACAAGTAATTCCCACAATAAGGAATTAAAGTATTTCCAGACATTGTCTTCTCAAACAAGTCCGTCTTATGTGGACAACAGCTTTTAGCTGTGATGATGAATCCAGCTGAAAGGATGCAACAAATCATATTAAAAAATATTTACTAGGGCTGCAGCTATCGATTATTTTAGTAATTGGATATTCTACTGATTATTCTGGTGATTTATCGAGTAATCGGATAAAAAGTACTTTTGCGTTTTTAAACATCAATAGTCCAGGGCTCTCAATAAGGGCCCCTTCACACATAGTATGACTAAGTACAAATCAGGGCAAATCACGGCGAAACAGCTCGTATGAGCGAACCACGAAAACATCAAACCAGTGGACAGCTGTGAACGATGATGCTGCAACGGTTTCATGCACGCGGGAATACAGTGCGAGCAGCTGCAGCATGTGTAAGCAGATCGCGCAGCTGCTGTGATAAGAACAAAAAGAAAAAATACATGTCACCCACGGGATTCGAACCTGCAGTTTCCAAAAGCTCCAAAAGCAGAAACTTTACCACTGAGGTACCATCGCTGGCCTGTAAAAGATGTGGGAAAATGCCTGATATCAAGAAGGACATGGACATATTTAAAAAGTAATATAACCACACACCATATAAAAACACCGCATTTAATTGAATCCTTCTTATCAAGCGGGCAATACAAGTAAGTGATTAGCAACAAATCTTATGGTTGTTTGCATAAGATGGATCACAGGTAATGTCAAAACATCACACATGCACACATGTGCTTCCTCCTGTAGTTATTCTGCACGACAACGATGAAGGAAAAGACAATACTCAAGATGGAATTTCCTCCCAGATAAATATGTCCTCTTCATTAAAATGAGGTGTCATTTTGGCAACATGTTGCAAAAATAAACCAAAATTATAAGGCTTGGATTTTAGTAGAAGCTAACTTTTTCAGTTTTGTTATCTTTGAAAAGCCTTATAGCTTTAAAGTCTCTAAAATAAAGTTAACACAGGAGGAGGTTTCCACCCTTTCAAATTTTTTCTGTCAGGTTCTTTTTTCTTCTTCTTTTGGCTGTGCACTCTACAGAGCAGGTAGTCTGAAGGTCCTCTCATGGACACACAAAACAAATATTTCACATCACACTAATTTTTTAGATTTTGTTTTTTATTGTGCACACACTGCACATAGTGTGTGTGACCTGGCCACGCCCCTCTCAGGAAGGCTCCCGAGGAGAGAAACAGACAGAGCAAAACTCACACACACACACACACACACACACACACACACACACACACACACACACACACACACACACACACACACACACACACACACACACACACAGAGCTGATGTAGGAGAGAGAGAGAGAGCACACTTGTTTTCTCCACTACTGAAAGTGGTACAAAATGTTGGTGCTTGTTGATACTCGAGCCTTTATTCAGGACGGGGCTGGGCCTCCTTGGGCTCGCTCTTTGGTGGAGTCCATGCTCCCATACTCTAAGTGCAGCCACATCACTCCTTCCATGTGATGCTTCGAAGCACGCTACATAAATCAATGTATTTATGTAATCGATTACATCGTTGATGCGTTGCCCCACCTCTAATAACCTGGGGCCTCATGTACAAAGCGTGCATATGCACAAAAATGTGGCGTACGTCCTTCTCCATGCCAACGTTCAGATGTATCAAAAATGAAATGACTGGAAATGTAAAGTGCGTCATGCAAAAAATCCTGACTGTGCCTTTAAATCCTATCCAAAATGAGCTAATATTAAAGATGATATATTCAATTTTAGATGCATTCCAGGTGGAGGTGGGATTACATCAGCGATCAGGTCTGAGTCCTCTCTTGTTCACAACGATGATGGACAGGTTGACAGATGAGCTCAGACAGGAGTCACCATAGACTATGATATTTGCAGGTGACATTGTGATCTGTAGTGAGAGTAGAGAGCAAGTTGAGTCTAGTCTGGAGATGTGTAAATATGCTCTGGAGAGAAGGAGAATGAAAGTCAGTGAGAGCAAGACTGAGAACGTGTGTGAATGAAAGGGAGCCCAGTGGAATAGTGCAGGTACAAGGAATAGAGATAGGCAAAATAGATGAGTTTAAATAAGTGGGGACAACTGTCCAAAGTAATGGAGAGTGTGGTAGAGAGGTGAAGAAGAGAGTGCAGGCAGAGTGGAGTGGGTGAAGAAAGGTGACGGGAGTGATTTGTTACCAAAGAATATCAGCAAGAGTGAAGAGGAAAGTTTACAAGACAGTAGTGAGACCAGCTATGTTGTGACGGCAGCACTAACAAAAAGACAGGAGGCAGAGCCAAAGATGCTGTGATTCTTTTTGGGAGTGACGAGAATGGACAGGATTAGGAATGAAACATATCAGAAGGACAGCTCAGGTAGGTTTGGAGACAAAGTCGAGATTTAGATGGTTTGTACATGTGCAGAGGAGGGACCCAGATTATATAGGGAGAAGGATGCTGAGGATTGAACCACCAGGCAGGAGGAGAAGAGGGAGACCAAAGAGGAGGTTTATGGATGTGCTGAGGGAGGTGTGACAGAGGAAGATACAGAGGACAGGGTGAAGATGGAAATGATGCTGTGGCACCCCCTAACGGGAGCAGCCGAAAGAGGAAGAAGAAATTTTATTGTACATTTCTACTATTTAGTTGAAAATCCTCCTGTCGACTGCTAACAGTCTTATAGCTTTGAGGCTGTTGTGGATCTGATCCCCTACTGTGACGTGAACTTTGCGATCTCTCTTTTTACTGTCTTTCTTGTGGGTTTGGCTTTCAGCTGAACGATGGCTTTCACAGGAAGTAGTGGATGTCATATTGACTGTCCAAAATCAACAGTTAAATTAAGTTTAGGATGTTTTGTGTTCTTACTAATAAGTGTAATGTTGAGGGAACAAAACACACCTGACAATGAAACACATGAGGAGTCGACTGCTGAGTTATGTTTATGTCAGATCAGAGTAAGCTCATTTCAAAAAGAATCACAGCATTGATGAACCCTGTGTGTTCTCCATACTAGGATACGTCCATGTCCAATACTTCATACTACCAATTAATCACAAATATTTTATTGATCAATATAAACTTCAGATCATCTCTGTAGCACCTATTGGTTGCTGAGCTATAACAGAAAATGTTTATTCACGTTTTGCTGGCCTTTGTCCAATCTTATACAATAATATATAATAATATTACCACCGAGTCCACAGACACACACACACACACACACACACACACAGGACCAATGACCATACCCTGCTTTTCTGCTGCACATGGTAAAGATGTCATTCCACACCGTTCACCTGATTTAAATCTGACCAATTCAAACTAAACCTGTTGATTGATATTTTAACCAATTCTAGGCTTCAGGTAAAATATCTGCATTTATTTTGTTCCAGTATGTGTTGTTGTGACTACGTGTTTGTGTGATGGCACAGTTCAGTGCGGTAAATGTCCCGAGTCCTTCTTGCTTAACGCTGTACGTGCTTGTTAGGAGACACGACTTTTACATATCGGTTACGGTTTCACTGCGAGTGCTCACATCCTTTGCAGTCGCACCTAATGATTCGGTTCAACTGACCAAACCACCGCACTGCACTTTATGGCAGCATTTTTAAGTATTGTTATTGTATTCATGTATTCAGATGAAATTCAATATGTCCATAATATTTACTGTTTGTATTTATTGGCAAAGCTGAACCTCTTCTAGGTAAATATGTAAAAAAGTCATTTAAAATCATGCTTCCATCAGCAGATCTATAGTCAATGTTAACTATTAATGTGCGTTAATGTAAAAAGTCTCATATTCTTTGTTATTGTTTTGGTGTCCAAGTGGGTAATAAATATAATGACTGTGAAGACTCACCTCGAGCTCGAAATGTGACGGGACAACACCACAGTTTTTAATCCGAACTGAGCACAAGAGGGCAGTGTGTGCTCGCGACTTACTTTCTCTTGTGTGTCAATGTTGAATCCTTCCTTCTTGTAAGCTGTGTGTATTTGTCTCATGCCACACACTGTCAATCGACTGCCAATAAAGAACCAATAAAAAACAGCTGAAGTCTGGTTGTATGTTATTTTGAAGAGCTCTGGAGCAGCACCTTCACCGAAAAAACAAAACTCTCTCCTGAGCCAAACCTCTGGTGTATTCAGGGAATGCGAGGATTTACCTGCAAAGGACAATAGTTGGTTCATCAACTGATTTCGATTACCAAGGCCACTGTTACTGGAGTTGCGCACAGAACTGCAGCCGGCCAAAAGCGCAATATGGCGAGTAGCCAGGGGCTGTCTGTGCCCACACAGGTCCTGACCACGCTGGGCTTCCTGGCAACAGGGGCATTCCAGCAGGAGCTGGCCAATCGGTCAGGAGTGTGCCAGTCAACCTTGCTCAGAGCCATGCCAGCTGTGTGAAACACAATCATCCGAATGTCACCCAGGTACATCACATTCTAACATTAAAGCACACATTTCAGCAAGAGCTGGTTTCCAGAATGTAATTGTGCCTATGGAATGCACACATACAAGGTCTGTTAGAAAAGTATCCGACCTTTTTATTTTTGCAAAAACCATATGGATTTGAATCACGTGTGATTGCATCAGCCAAGCTTGAACCTTCGTGCGCATGCGTGAGTTTTTCACGCCTGTCGGTTGCGTCATTCGCCTGTGAGCACGCTTTGTGGGAGGAGTGGTCCAGCCCCCTTGTCGGATTTTTATTGTCAGCAAAATGGCTGAGTGACTGCCACTTTGCTGCATCAAAATTTTTTCAGAAACTGTGAGAGACAGCCAGGTGGAAACCATTCGGAAAATTCAGATGGCAGATCTTATGGGCATCACACAGATTAAGGAGCATTACAACCGGATTAAAGACGGCCCACAGCGGCTGAGGGCGCGCTGCGCTCCGAGTGGCCATTGACAGACTGAAACGACCAGATCATTTCCGAAGTGAAGGCTGTGTTGATCCGGGATGTTGTCTGACTACCAGAGAAATGGCAAGAGAGGTGGACATCAGCACTTTTTCGGCACATTACACTGTTACAGGAGATTTTGTAATGAAAGACGTGCAGCGGAATTCGTGCATCAGGACGGAGCTGCTAATGGCGCAGAACAAAAGCACCTCCGTGTTGGAAGGCTCACGGGACATGCCCAGCTCTTCCACCATTCGGAAGATTCAGATGGCTTTGGGTGGCTTTTCAGTCGAGTGAGTATCCAAGAAATTGTCGAAGATCTGGGCATGTCACATGTCCTGTGAGACCAACAAGGAGGTGCTTTCATTCCGTGCCATTAGTGGCTCCGTGGTGAATTCCTCCGCTCCTGTTTTCATGACAAAATCTCCTTTAACAGTGGAATGTGCCGGAAAAGTGCTGATGTCCACCTTTTCTGCCATTTCTCTGGTAGTCAGACGACGTCCCGGATCAACACAGCATTCAGTTTTGGAAATGATCCATCTTTAAACCGGCTGTAACACTCCTTAATCTGTGTGATGCCCATAAAATCGTCCCTGAAAGCCATCTGAATTTTCCGAATGGTGTCCACCTGGCTGTCTCTCACAGTTTCTGGAAAAATTTGATGCAGCGTTGCTCCAGCCATTCAGACATTTTCCTCACAATGAAAATCCAACGAGGGGAGTCACTCAAAGCCTGCTCACAGACGAATGACGCAACCGACAGGCATGAAAAAACTCACGCATGCGCACGAAGGTTCAAGCTTGGCTGATGCAAGCGCACATGATTCAAATCCATATGTTTTTTGCAAAAAATAAAAAGGTCGGATACTTTTCTAACAGACCTCGTATTGCTATAAAGGCGCCATCACATGATGAAATTGTTTTTGTTAATAGGAAACATTTCCATTCCCTCAATGTTCACATCATATGTGATGTGCAAATGTGCATCAGGTTGGAGGCTCACATGGTGTGTGATGGGTGGCTGCTTGCTGAGTAAATAGTTTATTCGTGTAATTGTTCCAAATGAAACCAGCGCGGGCACATGTGCGCATTCAAATATGTTGTTTGTTATTAACAATGTGTTTTCTTATTCTTGATGGTGAGACTGGAGCTGCAGAGCTTTTTAATTGATTGTCTCCCTGTGTATAGTATTTGTCAATTAACATGTGTGTAAAGTTGTGAATGTCACACACTGCCAGTGGCAGCGCACCTTGCATTTTTAACTGGAGTGTGTGCGGTGCTCTGAGCCAACAGTGTTTATGACCTCACACACACACATGCTCCCACAAACATTTTTCCAGTTACACAATTACGCCATTTAACAGAGTACCAAATAAACTATCCCTGCCTGTCTCCACATCCATTTACATGGATTTGAATATTTCATAGGGGCGTGGCCAGGGTGGAGTTTAGTGCGTGTGCATGTGCACTTAATTCCAGATTGATTGGGATGTACAAACGGAAACCCTGGATGACCGGAAAGGTACGCTCCCTCGTATTCGTGATGCTGCATTCAAAGACAGCAATGCAACAGCACAGAGTAGCCAGAAAGAACCTGTCAGCGGGAATAAAAACAGCTAAATCCACATATGCCCTCAAGGTTCAAGGCCACCTTCAATCCAACGACCCACGGAGCATGTGGAGGGGCATCAAATGCATCACGGACTACAAAAACAATGTAGCACAGTGCTCTGCAGACCCAGTGCTCCCGGACACTCTGAATGCCTTTTAGGCATGTTTTGAGGCGTCCAATACCACCACCCCCTCCCGAGTCCATCCCTCCCCTAAAGAGCCCCCAGTCAGCAACATCACTACAGCTGAGGTGAGGAACGTGCTGTAGAGGATTAACCCCCGAAAGGCCCTGGGCCCTGACAGAATACCAGGGAGGGTCCTTAAAGACTGTGCGCACCAGCTGTCTGAGGTTCTGGCGGATATATTCAACATCTCTCTGTCCCAAGCCAGAGTTCCGCCGTGCCTCAAGACATCAAGGATCATCCCTGTGCGAAAGACCTCTCCACCATCCTGCCTCAACGATTACAGGCCAGTTGCACTCACCCCATCACCACAAAGTGCTTTGAGAGGTTGGTGATGAGGTGCCTGATGAACCAGACCATCGATGTGACTGTAGATGAGCACCAGTACATGTACAGGCAAAACCAGTCCACAGCTGATGCCATCTCCACTGTGGTGCATCAGGCCCTCTCCCACACAGAGAACAAGGACTCCTATGCAAGGCTGCTGTTCCTGGACGTCACTTCTGCGTTCAACACCATCATCCCGCAGAAACTGGTGTCCAAGCTGACTGAACTAGGAGCCCCCTCAGCACTGTGCAACTGGGTCCTGGACTTTCTGACCGGGAGGCCACAGAGTGTCAGGATCAACACCACCTCATCCTCCAACATCAACCTGAACACTGGCTCACCCCAGGGTTGTGTGCTCAGTCCACTGCTGTACACACTGATGACCTTTGACTGCAGAGCCCAGCATGAGAATAATCTTGTTATTAAGTTTGCAGACGATACAGCAGTGATCAGGCTCATCAGCCAAGGGGATGAGGCAGCGTACAGACGAGAAGTGGAGAACCTGATACGGTGGTGCGGAGACAACAACCTCATCCTCAACACTCAGAAGACCAAGAAGATAGTTGTTGACTTACGCAGGTCAGCCCCCACCAGCCCCTCCCCCCTCTACATCAACGGAGCAGCGGTGGACATCGTCTCCTCCATCAAGTATCTTGTAGTCCACCTCTCCAACACTCTCACCTGGCACACCAATACCATCATCAAGAAAGCCCACCAACGTCTCTATTTTTTAAGGAAATTGGGAAGGGCCGGACTGAACACCGAGGTCCTCAGGGCCTTCTACAGCTGTGCAGTAGAGAGTGTCCTGTCCTGCTGCCTCCCTGTGTGGTATGGTGGCTGCACGTTGGTGGAGAAGAAAGCGCTGCAGCGGGTGGTGAAGTCTGCACAGAGGACCATCGGATGCAGCTTAGGGCCCTGTCCCACTGGGGAGAGGATTAATTGCGCATGAATTGAGTATACAAAGTACGGCTGTTCGTTGTCGTCCGCAACAAAAATGGCCAAAAATGACAAATGTCCCAGTATGAATCATAGATATATATACTCAACAAAAATATAAACGCAACACTTTTGGTTTTGCTCCCATTTTGTATGAGATGAACTCATGGATCTAAAACTTTTTCCACATACACAATATCACCATTTCCCTCAAATATTGTTCACAAACCAGTCTAAATCTGTGATAGTGAGCACTTCTCCTTTGCTGAGATAATCCATCCCACCTCACAGGTGTGCCATATCAAGATGCTGATTAGACACCATGATTAGTGCACAGGTGTGCCTTAGACTGTCCACAATAAAAGGCCACTCTGAAAGATGCAGTTTTGTTTTATTGGGGGGGGATACCAGTCAGTATCTGGTGTGACCACCATTTGCCTCATGCAGTGCAACACATCTCCTTCGCATCATCCATGAAGAGAACACCTCTCCAACGTGCCAAACGCCAGCGAATGTGAGCATTTGCCCACTCAAGTCGGTTACGACGACGAACTGGAGTCAGGTCAAGACCCCGATGAGGACGACGAGCATGCAGATGAGCTTCCCTGAGACAGTTTCTGACAGTTTGTGCAGAAATTCTTTGGTTATGCAAACCGATTGTTTCAGCAGCTGTCCGAGTGGCTGGTCTCAGACGATCTTGGAGGTGAACATGCTGGATGTGGAGGTCCTGGGCTGGTGTGGTTACACGTGGTCTGCGGTTGTGAGGCTGGTTGGATGTACTGCCAAATTCTCTGAAACGCCTTTGGAGACAGCTTATGGTAGAGAAATGAACATTCAATACACGAGCAACAGCTCTGGTTGACATTCCTGCTGTCAGCATGCCAATTGCATGCTCCCTCAAATCTTGCGACATCTGTGGCATTGTGCTGTGTGATAAAACTGCAACTTTCAGAGTGGCCTTTTATAGCAAATATATGATGAACAATCACGGTTGTATAACGCATGTAGTGAGGAAACGGATGTGACGCATTGAGATTATCATGGCAGTATTACGGGTGTATTATGAATGCATTGCGCAAGTGTTGTGCGTGCACAGCATCTGCTTTGCAGTCATAAAAGAAGCGCACTCGGGCCGTCGGCATCACTATTCACACCAACAATACAGGCTCTAGACCAATAGCTGGACTTGGACAAGTTGATTGGCGTAAAGAAGCAGTGAACAGGGTGAGTGGTGATGTCAGCGGATCGCATCAGAGCACAGCTTGTCTGAATGATTATAACAAGAAGGTAAATCTGTTATAAACATAGGAATAAATACTGTAACAGCTGCAGACAAGAAGTACAAAACACGCAACTGTTTTATTAAGCCTTGACAATGTAAACAAGTCAAACCTTTTCACACGGCTCAAAATCCTTTCTGCAGCTGGAGCCGTTCATGCACGCGTGCACGTGCGCGCGAACAGCTCCAGCTGCAGCTTCCTCTGATTCAGAAGGTGATTAGAGCCGTTTACAACAGCCAATTGCGGAATAAAATGATTAATCCGCCATGAAATAATTATTTTATATACGCAGCATCCAGCGCAGAGCGTGTGGCAGCCAGTAGAACAAAGAACGGCGTCCAGCTGTGAACACAGCGCATCTGAATTGTTATCCGCCACAAATCAAATGCAAAGCAGACGTAATAAAAATGCTTTATTCGTGGCCAATCTGTATGCAGTCGCTACAACTTATTTTAGTTCATGATGTGGACATGATAAGCACGCAAAATATCCATTTTACACACTGTCCCAGTCTGCTGCCAAGCCGCAAATCCCTGTCAGTTGCGGATATCAGCAGATGACGGCGAATATACAGCACATAGATTGAGTATGTATTGTGTATGTATTGAGGATGTATGGAGTATGTAAGGCGGATGTCATCCGCAGCCAAAATTTTGTGCAGCTGAAAAATCCTGGAAAGACAAACGTGCCTCTGCGGATAATTGCGGACGTGTGCGGGTGTCGGACGACTCATACAAGCATGTTTTACGCATATTGCAGATGTTAAGTTTTTGCTGTATCTGTTAGCTGTTTAATCTGTGCAGTTAGATTGATCTAGTTAACTAGATATCGATTTGTTTCACAGTGTAATCTTCACGTGCCTTAACTAAAGCACTCCCTCTGCTGAATCACCTCTAAATTATTTACACATTATTCACTTTGTGTGTTTTTAGGAATCCGCTAGCTTAGCGCAGCTACTAGCTCTTAGCCGGTTTAGCATGGCGGCTTCTCCTGTCTCTCCCGCACTTTTCTGCTCTGGGTGTGAAATGTTTAGTTATTCCTCGGCCTCCTTTAGCAGTAATGGTACTTGTAATAAGTGTAGCTTATTCGTAGCTTTGGAGGCCAGGCTGGGCGAATTGGAGACTCGGCTCCGCACCGTGGAAAATTCTACAGCTAGCCAGGCCCCTGTAGTCGGTGCAGACCAAGGTAGCTTAGCCGCCGTTAGTTTCCCTCTGGCAGATCCTGAGCAGCCGGGAAAGCAGGCCGACTGGGTGACTGTGAGGAGGAAGCGTAGTCCTAAACAGAAGCCCCATGTACACCGCCAACACGTTCACATTTCTAACCGTTTTTCCCCACTCGACGACACACCCACCGAGGATCAAACTCTGGTTATTGGCGACTCTGTTTTGAGAAATGTGAAGTTAGCGACACCAGCAACCATAGTCAATTGTCTTCCGGGGGCCAGAGCAGGCGACATTGAAGGAAATTTGAAACTGCTGGCTAAGGCTAAGCGTAAATTTGGTAAGATTGTAATTCACGTCGGCAGTAATGACACCCGGTTACGCCAATCGGAGGTCACTAAAATTAACATTGAATCGGTGTGTAACTTTGCAAAAACAATGTCGGACTCTGTAGTTTTCTCTGGGCCCCTCCCCAATCGGACCGGGAGTGACATGTTTAGCCGCATGTTCTCCTTGAATTGCTGGCTGTCTGAGTGGTGTCCAAAAAATGAGGTGGGCTTCATAGTTAATTGGCAAAGCTTCTGGGGAAAACCTGGTCTTGTTAGGAGAGACGGCATCCATCCCACTTTGGAGGGAGCAGCTCTCATTTCTAGAAATCTGGCCAATTTTCTTAAATCCTCCAAACCGTGACTATCCAGGGTTGGGACCAGGAAGCAGAGTTGTAGTCTTACACACCTCTCTGCAGCTTCTCTCCCCCTGCCATCCCCTCATTACCCCATCCCCGTAGAGACGGTGCCTGCTCCCAGACCACCAATAACCAGTAAAAATCTATTTAAGCATAAAAATTCAAAAAGAAAAAATAATATAGCACCTTCAACTGCACCACAGACTAAAACAGTTAAATGTGGTCTATTAAACATTAGGTCTCTCTCTTCTAAGTCCCTGTTAGTAAATGATATAATAATTGATCAACATATTGATTTATTCTGCCTTACAGAAACCTGGTTACAGCAGGATGAATATGTTAGTTTAAATGAGTCAACACCCCCGAGTCACACTAACTGCAATCTTCCATTCCAGCTTATTAATTAATCAAAAACCCAGACAGAGCTTTAATTCATTTGAAAGCTTGACTCTTAGTCTTGTCCATCCAAATTGGAAGTCCCAAAAAACAGTTTTATTTGTTATTATCTATCGTCCACCTGATTGTTACTGTGAGTTTCTCTGTGAATTTTCAGACCTTTTGTCTGACTTAGTGCTTAGCTCAGATAAGATAATTATAGTGGGCGATTTTAACATCCACACTGATGCTGAGAATGACAGCCTCAACACTGCATTTAATCTATTTTTAGACTCAATTGGCTTTGCTCAAAATGTAAATGAGTCCACCCACCACTTTAATCATATCTTAGATCTTGTTCTGACTTATGGTATGGAAATTGAAGACTTAACAGTATTCCCTGAAAACTCCCTTCTGTCTGATCATTTCTTAATAACATTTACATTTACTCTGATGGACTACCCAGCAGTGGGGAATAAGTTTCATTACACTAGAAGTCTTTCAGAAAGCACTGTAACTAGGTTTAAGGTATATGATTCCTTCTTTATGTTCTCTAATGCCATATACCAACACAGTGCAGAGTAGCTACCTAAACTCTGTAAGTGAGATAGAGCATCTCGTCAATATTTTACATTCTCATTGAAGACAACTTTGGATGCTGTAGCTCCTCTGAAAAAGAGAGCTTTAAATCAGAAGTGCCTGACTCTGTGGTATAACTCACAAACTCACAGCTTAAAGCAGATAACCCGTAAGTTGGAGAGGAAATGGCGTCTCACTAATTTAGAAGATCTTCACTTAGCCTGGAAAAAGAGTCTGTTGCTCTATAAAAAAAGCCCTCCGTAAAGCTAGGACATCTTACTTCTCATCACTAATTGAAGAAAATAAGAACAACCCCAGGTTTCTTTTCAGCACTGTAGCCAGGCTGACAAAGAGTCAGAGCTCTATTGAGCTGAGTATTCCTTTAACTTTAACTAGCAATGACTTCATGACTTTCTTTGCTAATAAAATTTTAACTATTAGAGAAAAAATTACTCATAACCATCCCAAAGACGTATCGTTATCTTTGGCTGCTTTCAGTGATGCCGGTATTTGGTTAGACTCTTTCTCTCCGATTGTTCTGTCTGAGTTATTTTCATTAGTTACTTCATCCAAACCATCAACATGTCTATTAGACCCCATTCCTACCAGGCTGCTCAAGGAAGCCCTACCATTATTTAATGCTTCGATCTTAAATATGATCAATCTATCTTTATTAGTTGGCTATGTACCACAGGCTTTTAAGGTGGCAGTAATTAAACCATTACTTAAAAAGCCATCACTTGACCCAGCTATCTTAGCTAATTATAGGCCAATCTCCAACCTTCCTTTTCTCTCAAAAATTCTTGAAAGGGTAGTTGTAAAACAGCTAACTGATCATCTGCAGAGGAATGGTCTATTTGAAGAGTTTCAGTCAGGTTTTAGAATTCATCATAGTACAGAAACAGCATTAGTGAAGGTTACAAATGATCTTCTTATGGCTCAGACAGTGGACTCATCTCTGTGCTTGTTCTGTTAGACCTCAGTGCTGCTTTGGATACTGTTGACCATAAAATTCTATTACAGAGATTAGAGCATGCCATAGGTATTAAAGGCACTGCACTGCAGTGGTTTGAATCATATTTATCTAATAGATTACAATTTGTTCATGTAAATGGGGAATCTTCTTCACAGACTAAGGTTAATTATGGAGTTCCACAAGGTTCTGTGCTAGGACCAACTTTATTCACTTTATACATGCTTCCCTTAGGCAGTATTATTAGATGGCATTGCTTAAATTTTCATTGTTACGCAGATGATACCCAGCTTTATCTATCCATGAAGCCAGAGGACAAACACCAATTAGCTAAACTGCAGGATTGTCTTACAGACATAAAGACATGGATGACCTCTAATTTCCTGCTTTTAAACTCAGATAAAACTGAAGTTATTGTACTTGACCCCACAAATCTTAGAAACATGGTGTCTAACCAGATCCTTACTCTGGATGGCATTACCCTGACCTCTAGTAATACTGTGAGAAATCTTAGAGTCATTTTTGATCAGGATATGTCATTCAAAGCGCATATTAAACAAATATGTAGGACTGCTTTTTTGCATTTGCACAATATCTCTAAAATTAGAAAGGTCTTGTCTCAGAGTGATGCTGAAAAACTAATGAATGCATTTATTTCCTCTAGGCTGGACTATTGTAATTCATTATTATCAGGTTGTCCTAAACGTTCCCTGAAAAGCCTTCAGTTAATTCAAACTGCTGCAGCTAGAGTACTGACAGGGACTAGAAGGAGAGAGCATATTTCACCCATATTGGCTTCTCTTCATTAGCTTCCTGTTAATTCTAGAATACAATTTAAAATTCTTCTTCTTACTTATAAGGTTTTGAATAATCAGGTCCCATCTTATCTTAGGGACCTCATATTACCATATCACCCCAATAGAGCACTTCGCTCTCAGACTGCAGGCTTACTTGTAGTTCCTAGGGTTTGTAAGAGTAGAATGGGATGCAGAGCCTTCAGCTTTCAGGCTCCTCTCCTGTGGAACCAGCTCCCAATTCAGATCAGGGAGACTGACACCCTCTCTACTTTTAAGATTAGGCTTAAAACTTTCCTTTTTGCTAAAGCTTATAGTTAGGGCTGGATCAGGTGACCCTGAACCATCCCTTAGTTATGCTGCTATAGACTTAGACTGCTGGGGGGTTCCCATGATGCACTGTTTCTTTCTCCTTTTGTTCTGTATGCACCGCTCTGCATTTAATCATTAGTGATTGATCTCTGCTCCCCTCCACAGCATGTCTTTTTCCTGGTTCTCTCCCTCAGCCCCAACCAGTCCCAGCAGAAGACTGCCCCTCCCTGAGCCTGGTTCTGCTGGAGGTTTCTTCCTGTTAAAAGGGAGTTTTTCCTTTCCACTGTCGCCAAGTGCTTGCTCACAGGGGGTTGTTTTGACCGTTGGGGTTTTTATGTAATTATTGTATGGCCTTGCCTTACAATATAAAGCACCTTGGGGCAACTGTTTGTTGTGATTTGGCGCTATATAAATAAAATTGATTGAAATTGATTGATTGACTAAGCGAATATGAGCCAATTTTGTGCACATACGCAAATCCTCCTAAACACCACTGGGACAGGGCCCTTACCATCCAGTGGGGACTTCTACATCTCCAGATGTAGAGACAAAGCCACCTGCATCCTCCGAGACTCCACCCACCCTGCGCACAGTCTGTTCACACCCCTTCCTTCTGGAAGGAGGCTGTGCAGCATCCGGGCAAAAACGTCCAGACTGAAAAATAGCTTCTACCCGAATGCTGTCAGACTGTTGAACAGTTAAACATCCACCACCAAACTGTGAACATTGCACTAACATGCACATTGTCACCTTCTTAATACTCTAATGCTGCTGCTGTTGCCGACCCCGTGCCTTGTATATATATTCTATGGCCACAGGGGTGCGCATATTGTACATTGCAAAAGTTTATATTGCACAAGTTTATACAATAGGTTAGGTTAAAAAAAAAATGTCCCAGTACACCAAGACCTGGAGAAACTGCATTTCGTGACAATTGACAATAAAAGTGACAATAAAAGTGTGTCTGAGTCTGAGGAATGTGCTTGGATCCATGCTGACGCAGACTGATACATCTGGATATTTTTTTGCTTATGCCAGTTTCTGGGTTTTGGCTTACAACATGTATCAGTAAGAAATTGACGCAAGTCTTTGTACATGAAGGTCCAGCTGTTTCCTATTAGAGATACAGCTGTTACTGAATAGGTGAATCTGAATGAATGCTTTGAAATCTGAGTTTTAACGATCTTAAATGATCGTCTTCAGCACACACCCTCACTCTGTGAAACAGCAAAGTGTGAAAAACTATGATTCTGAAAGTTTCATCCAGATTTCATCTTGTAAAGAGCAGGTTTATAATGAAATCAGTCCAGGTTCAGCTCTTGCTCAAAAAAGGCAATTATTGAAGGGTTTATATTGTTAAAAAAAAGTCATGTACAGTAATCCCACTCAAAAATGTTGAAATAAAAAAAAAACTGTCAAGATAGAAAAGCTCCACCTGACCCAACTCTCTGCCTCACTGGATTAAAGCTGGTGTGTGTCAGTTTTGAAGAAGGGAGCAAATGTTATGTCCATCAAATATTGATGTGTTTTTAAAATTTTAGATGTTATTTATGATGTATGCATAACATAAAATGACATATAATATAAATAAATATAACAGAAATATGAAATACACCATATTTAATTTAAATTGCCTCATGCTCTCTTTTAGTATGTGACCATAGGATTTTGTGGCCGGGATGGCAGTGGGATCAAACCCCGGACTACTCGCACTAAAGACCAGAACTCAGGTCAGCCAAAGTGGAATTTCCTGTTAGTCAAGCTATCTTTTCAATCCGGACTTCATCTTGATGTGTCCATCATATCGAGCCAATGGCCCCTGACTTTAGGCACTGAAGGGCTTGTTAGCCCACACCACTCTTTTCAAATATACATTTCTGCTTTCTGGTTTGTAGCAAAGTCCACCCCATAGCACTATGTCATTTGTCAGACATGACAAGTTCAGCCTGTCAGTGCTGAAGGCTGCTGTTCCACAGACTGACATAGAAGAAGATAGCAATGTGCAGACTGGACCTGTGTCAGCTGTTTTTATTTATTTGTTCATTTGTTTATCTTCATATTAATGGTATTTATAGCTCCCTGCACTTTCTGTGTGAAGGTCATGTTGAATGGTTGTGTGAATTAAACATATGCTGCAAAACATTTAAAGAAAGTTTTGTGTTAAGAGTGTGTTCTACAACCCCAATTTCAATGAAGTTGGGACGTTGTGTAAAATGTAAATAAAAACAGAATACAATGATTTGCAAATCCTCTTCAACCTATATTCAACTGAATACACCACAAAGACAAGACATTTAATGTTCAAAGTGATAAACTTTATTGTTTTTGTGCAAATATTTGCTCATTTTTAAATGGATGCCTGCAACACATTTCTAAAAAGCTGGGACAGTGGTATGTTTATCACTGTGTTACATCACCTTTCCTTCTAACAACACTCAATAAACGTTTGTGAACTGAGGACACTAATTGTTGAAGCTTTGTAGGTGGAATTCTTTCCCATTCTTGCTTGATGTACGACTTCAGTTGTTCAACAGTCCGGGGTCTCCGTTGTAGTATTTTGTGCTTCATAATGTGCCACACATTTTCAATGGGTGACAGGTCTGGACTGCAGGCAGGCCAGTCTAGTACCAGCACTCTTTTACTACAAAGCCACGCTGTTGTAACACGTACTGATCGTGTCTTGGCATTGTCTTGCTGAAATAAACAGGGACGTCCCTGAAAAAGATGTTGTCTGCAGTACGTGTTGCTCCAAAACCTGGATGTACCTTTCAGCATTGATGGTGCCATCACAGATGTGTAAGTTGCCCATGCCATGGACACTAACACACCACCATACCATCACAGATGCTGGCTTTTGAACTTTGCGCTGGTAACAATCTGGATGGTCTTTTTCCTCTTTTGTCCGGAGGACGCAACATCCATGATTTCCAAAAACAATTTGAAATGTGGACTCATCAGACCACAGCACACTTTTCCACTTTGCGTCTGTCCATTTCAAATGAGCTCGGGCCCAGAAAAGGCGGCGGCGTTTCTGGATGTTGTTGATGTTTGGCTTTCACTTTGCATGGCAGATTTTTAACTTGCACTTGTAGATGTAGCGACAAGTTTAACTGACAATGGTTTTCTGAAGTGTTCCTGAGCCCACGTGGTAAGATCCTTTACACAATGATGTTGGTTTTTAATGCAGTGCCGCCTGAGGGATCGAAGGTCACGGGCATTCAGTGTTGGTTTTTGGCTTTGCCACTTACGTGTAGAAAATTCTCCAGATTCTCTGAATCTTCTGATTATATTATGGACTGTAGATAATGGAATACCTAAATTTCTTGCAACTGAACGTTGAGATTATACAATGATGTTGGTTTTTAATGCCATGCTGCCTGAGGGATCGAAGGTCATGGGCATTCATTGTTGGTTTTCACCCTTGCCGCTCTCTGAATCTTCTGATTATATTACGTACTGTAGATGATGGAATCCCTAAACTACTTGTAAGTGAGCATTGAGAAACATTGTTCTTAAACTGCAGTTGTTCATGCAGTTGTTCACAAAGTGGTTATCCTCGCCCCGTCTTTGCTTGTGAATGGCTGAGCCTTTTTGGGGATGCTCCTTTTATACCCAATCATGACACTCACCTGTTTCCAATTAACCAGTTCACCCGTGGAATGTTCCAAACAGGTGTTCTTTGAGCATTCATCAAACTTCCCAGTCTTTTGTTGCCCCTGTCCCTATCAGGACAAGTGATGGCTTGACACAGGACATGGTAGACCAATGCAGACTCACAGGCATGCTTGGTTTAGATGAATAAAAGGATTTATCTGTTAAACAGGCATTGGGTTCTGTACACAGGAAGTCAGTCATACAAGTAGAGGTAGCAGACATTGTGCAGGCTGAGACGTGGTCCATAAACCAGGCAGGGTTCGTTCACACGGCGTTGAGGAATAAAGCAGGCAAAACCAAGGCAGAGTCAAAAACAGAGTTCAGGGTAATGGTGAGGCGGAGGTCGGAGTACAAAAGCAAGGTCAAAAAATACTAGACAGCAAACAAGAAGTGAATGAGTGGCAAGAGAGTGAATAGAGTCAACAATCGGGCAGTGAGCTGTGGAACTGTGAGTGCTTAAATAAGGAGCAAACTAATTAAGGTCATGTGAAGCAGATGTGTGAAAGTCTCTCGTAAGGGGTGTGACCGGGGAAGACAAAGATTGTGCACAGTGCAAGATAGTGAAGGAAGGAAAACACAGGGTAGAGTGATGAAAGAGACAATGACACGTGAGCAGGTACAAGAGCAGAAGTGGATAAAAACACAGAGCAGAAAGAGTCATAGTGAGAGACGAAGACACAAGAGCTGGTGCAGGGGCAATCAAATAAGACAAGGCAAAAACTGAGAACAAAGATAAATCAGAAACCGCAGACAGAATACAATACAACTATGACTAGGAATGAACTAAGCATGAGCATATGAACTGAAAAGTGAATTATCAGAATAAAATCAAAACCAGAATGGAAACTAATCATGGCTGAAGGAAAAAATAAAAGATAAACAAAACAAAACCGGTGACTACAGAATAGTGCAATAAATTAAACAAGATAACTGATAAACCGAGAATACAATAAATGACAAATGGAATATAGTCAGATAAACAACACTGAAGATAAATAATAACAAAAACCTGACTAAAGCATAATACGATAAATGTGATGAACAGAACTAAGACTAAAGTAACTTAAAGGACCATGAGTGAAAGAACACAATAACCAACTACAAAATAAATGATAACCAAAGAGTGAACCAGTGATGAAAGCGTAACACAAAGAAAAGCAATAAACATCATAAAACTGAGCTCTACATGATAAGGCATAAACATATGAAAACTAAGACCAGAAAACCACAAAGAACTAAGACCTGTACTCCACGCCAGGGCCGAGCATGATAGTCCCAGCTGTTTTAAATGTGTTGCAGGCATACATTTCAAAATGAGCAAATATTTGCACAAAAACAAAAAAGTCTATCATTTTGAACATTAAACATCTTGTCTTTTTAGTGTATTCAATTGAATATAGGTTGTAGATGATTTGCAAATCATTGTATTCTGTTTTTATTTACATTTAACACAATGTCCCAACTTCATTGGAATTGGGGTTGTACACTACCCCATGTAGTGTACAACCCCATTGTATACTACAATAAGGTTGTATGACATCATCATTGATGCTGAAAAACACGCCCATGCCTTTGTCTCCTCTAAGCTTGACTACTGTAAGTCCCTGCTCTTTGGGATCTCTGGAAAAAAAAACCTTCAAAGGCTCCAATACATTCAAAATAGTTCAGCTAGAATTGTGATGAGAGTGCGTAAACAGGAACACATCATATTCTTCATAACCTTCAATGGCTTCCCATCACCTGGAGAATACATTTTAAGATTGCTCTCATGGCCCACCAATGCATACATGGCAATGCCCCCACATACCTCAAAGACCTCCTCACTCCCCACATACCCTCCCGTTCCCTCCATTCATACAGCACTAATCTTCTCCGTCCCCCTCACACCAAGCTTCACACCATGGGAGAGAGGGCCTTCAGTTCAGCTGCTTCTCATATTTGGAACTCCCTCCCTGACCATCTGAGGGCTCCACAGACTGTGAAAGCTTTTTAAAAAGCCTCAAAACATACCTTTCTAGACAGGCCTCTCACAGGTCTCAATAATTTGAATCTGTTGCATGTTAGTCTTTTTATTCTATTTTATTATTTTATTATTTTATTTTGGTTTTATTCTTTTCTGCTGAAAAGATGATGTCATTGCCCTGCCTCTGTAACATGTTAACAGTGTCATTTTACAGTGTAATTTAGCATATTTTGTTTTTTTCTTCTTGTTGGTGGGACAAAGCAGGCTGAGAATGTCACCCAGAGCAGACAAACACTGAGGGACTTTTTAAAGACCCCTTTAAAAAAAGCCCTTAACAAGTAACTTCTAACATGAGAAATTAACGCATTTCCAGATGTCATCTTTTAAAACAATGGTGTCATGTGGGGAATGTCATGGTTGGGGTTCATTTGTCGGTATGTTTTTATTTCATCTTGGGTTCTGTGTTTGTGTGGATTTGTTTCATGGACTGCACTCTCTTGCCATTTGGTGTGGGCTTTGGTTTGGGGTGTCTCTGTTCCCTTTGCCACGCCCTTCCCCTGCTCATCCCCCACACCTGAGTTTGATCTGCTTTAATCACTCCCTCTATTTTAGTCCTGTTGTGCCTGTTCTCCATGCCAGATCGTTGTTCTTTACTGCCGTCGCTTCCAGCCTTCCTTCCAAGTTTTTTTGTCCTAGTTCTGATTGTCTGCCGTGTTTTTTGACCACCTGCCCCTTTTCTGGGCCATGCCCTGCCTGATGTACTTGTTAACGTTGCTGTTTATTGACTGCCTCCTTGTGTACCGAATCCTGCCTGTGACCCGACTAAACCTCTTTGAAAACCAAGCGCCTGAATCTGAGTCTAGCCTTTGTGTCCAGCCTCCTCTAGTTCCTGAGCCTGATAGAATGATCTGGCCAAGAATGGACACAGCTGACTAAGACACTGTTAAAGAATTCTAAAACATACTGTCTTATATATATATATATATATATATATATATATATATATATATATACACAACCCCTGGCAAAAATTATGGTGATGCCTCGGGGGATGTTCATTCAGTTGTTTAATTTTGTAGAAAAAAAGCAGATCACAGACATGACACAAAACTAAAGTCATTTCAAATGACAACTTTCTGGCTTTAAGAAACACTATAAGAAATCAAGAAAAAAGATTGTGGCAGTCAGTAACGGTTACTTTTTTAGACCAAGCAGAGGAAAAAATTATGGAATCACCCTGTAAATTTTCATCCCCCAAACTAACACCTGCATCGTATCAGATCTGCTCATTGACATTGACCCTATGCCATGACATTGACCCTATGTGTCTTTTTACAAGGAATGTTTTCGAAGTTTTTGCTCTATGGCAAGATGCATTATCATCTTGAAACATCCCCAAACATCTTTTCAATTGTCCAAAATATCAACATAAACTTGTGCATTTATTGATGATGTAATGACAGCCATCTCCCCAGTGCCTTTACCTGACATGCAGCCCCATATCATCAATGACTGTGGAAATTTACATGTTCTCTTCAGGCAGTCATCATTATAAATCTCATTGGAACGGCACCAAACAAAAGTTCCAGCATCATCACCTTGCCCAATGCAGATTCGAGATTCATCACTGAATATGACTTTCATCCAGTCATCCACAGTCCACGAATGCTTTTCCTTAGCCCATTGTAACCTTGTTTTTTTTCTGTTTAGGTGTTAATGATGGCTTTCGTTTAGCTTTTCTGTATGTAAATCCCATTTCCTTTAGGCGGTTTCTTACAGTTCGGTCACAGACGTTGACTCCAGTTTCCTCCCATTCGTTCCTCATTTGTTTTGTTGTGCATTTTTCGATTTTTGAGACATATTGTTTTAAGTTTTCTGTCTTGACGCTTTGATGTCTTCCTTGGTCTACCAGTATGTTTGCCTTTAACAACCTTCCCATGTTGTTTGTATTTGGTCCAGAGTTTAGACACAGCTGACTGTGAATAACCAACATCTTTTGCAACACTGCATGATGATTTACTCTCTTTTAGAGTTTGATAATCCTCTCCTTTGTTTCAATTGACATCTCTCGTGTTGGAGCCATGATTCATGTCAGTCCACTTGGTGCAACAGCTCTCCAAGGTGTGTTCACTCCTTTTTAGATGCAGACTAATGAGCAGATCTGATATGATGCAGGTGTTAGTTTTGGGGATGAAAATTTACAGGGTGATTCCATAATTTTTTCCTCAGAATTGAGTGATTCCATATTTTTTCCTCTGCTTGGTCTAAAAAAGTAACCGTTACTGACTGCCACAATCTTTTTTTCTTGATTTCTTATAGTGTTTCTTAAAGCCAGAATGTTGTCATTTGAAATGACTTTAGTTTTGTGTCATGTCTGTGATCTGCTTTTTTTCTACAAAATTAAACAACTGAATGAACATCCTCAGAGGCTGGTGATTCCATAATTTTTGCCAGGGGTTGTATATATATATATATATATATATATATATATATATATATATATATATATATATATGACTTTACTTAATATTACTTTCCAAGTAAATCACTGAACTGCTCACACACGAAATTGACCTTTTGCTGATATGAAGAATGTTAGAGTATAAGCCTTGTTTTTCTAAGCACAGATGTACATTTTAGTTAACAGAATGACCAGAATGGGCAGGGAACGAGGGAGCCTGTACACTAGCCTAAGGATGGCGCTGTTATGTTTCATTTCTGATAACAATTCATATCAATGTAAGAATAGACTGGGAGACACTGCTATGTTTTGTATATTGTCTTCTGTAATATGTCGGTATGCAACCCTGTATGTCGGTATGCAACTTTGTTTCAATAAATTCAGGAGGTGAGCGGGCGGGCCCTTCAGAGCTGACTGGCGAGCAATGAATGTGGTCATGCCTGCTGGCTCTCTATCCTGATCAGGAAAGAAATCCAGTGTCTCCTGCATGGTCATTCTCTGCAATAATTTGAGCTGTCTCTTTTACCAGATTTAACCCTGACATTTTCATGGTCCTTCGGAGCCAGATGCCAATAGACCTGGGAGTGGCCAGCCCGTGACGGAGGACCCTGTTACAGGCCGCGGCCGCGGCTGGGATTATATCCCGCTGTGAGACCTTTTCCAGGGACGGACTCCTTCCTGACGGGTTGGTGCTTACCGGGGTGAAGGCATTTGAATTTCAGCAACAGAGACCGACCATGGGTGAGAACTGTTTTTCTTAAGTGCATGTATGGTGTGTGGCTGGGAGTCACCATGGAGAAAAAACCCTGTATTGTCTTTAGGTTTGTCTCTTGACTAAAATGTTGCAGTGTGTAAGGAGGAAAAAAGTCAGGCTGTAAGGTGTTAAATTCTAATTCTGGGAAAAGAAAAAAAAAAAAATCAGGTGGCACAGCGGTTAGAGACCATCTGTCACGGAGCCGTGCGCTCATGCTCCATTCCTGCTGTATCATACAGGCTGTCAGCTCCATGTTGAGCCAACAGCGGCTTACAATTGGGAACAAAATAAACAAGAGACAACTGGGACCTCTTTCAGGTCTGGAACAGCACGTAAAATCTGTACAGGGTCGGGTCGGTAAAACCTTCGGTGGACGGGCCATAAAATTCTGGGATAAATCGTTCCCTTAATATTGTCCACTGGAGATATTAAAAAACGGTTGGTGCAGAGCAGTGATAACAGTGGAGTTAAAACGTGGTAACAGCTGAAGTGCAGCAGTGTGAATTTGTTTGTGTGAATGTGTGTGTGTGGATGTGTATGTATGTTTGATGTTTGAGAGTATTCACAACTGAATCGCAAGTGGCCTGACGAAGCCACCGACTGTGAAGTAAGTTGTGAACACTCTGTACGCACCACACCTGTTTGAAAGCTCACGAGCCTGGAAAGAAGCCTTATGCGAGGTCACCCACCTCCCAGAGGTCAAATCAGTGACACTTTTCAGGCTGCTCGGCGACCGAACAGTGAAAAGAGAACAACAACCCGTTCGTTAGATCTCCCGATGAGATAACCCCACAAACGCCTAAAATGGGTAATTGTTGTTCCCACAGTCAAAACGACACACAGCCACAGTCTAATGATTTTCGGCACATGGAGACAAAATATCCAGCATTGCCTGAACACCTAAAAATGTGGCAGGAGACAGTTAACTTCCTGGGTAAATTACAGCTAAACTCCTCAACAAAATCGATTGATAAAAAGATGATCAAAAAAGAGAACACCAATGATTTTACAAAAAGGCAAGAGCAATGTGGAGTGGAGACTACATCAGATTATGCTATTGCACCAGCCACAGCAGTTTTGAAAGCTAAACCTGCTGAAACAGTTGTAATGATATGTGAGGAAAAAGTGTACTTTGCAGGAAAGGGTAAAGGTCAGAGCCGCAGAGCGGCCAGAGGCAGAGGCCGTGGGCGTGTGATGAAGAGGAAATTGACATGTTGGAAGTGTGGGGAAAATGGACACTTTGTGCGTGAATGTACTCACTCGCAAAGATGAGTTCTTCCTTTTTAACATGAATTCTGTTTATGACATATAAGGTTGCAATTTTTTTTTTATTTTGTAGAGATTATACTTGTTTTAATCAATTTTTTCTTTACTATTTTTTATCTATTATGTCACTGTACAGGCAGATTGTGTATATTTATTGTGAATTGTTTTAGATAATACTGTCAAGGTCACAGTTACTGGCACTCCAAAATTTTAAAGTGCAGAGTTAAGATGCTGAGAAACAAATGCACATTAATCAATTTTGTTTGTGTATATGAGTGTGAGTTAGTGCCCAGGGTAAAAAGATAGATTATATAAGGGGAAAATTCTGAAACAGACCTGTTGATGAAATAAATTTTTCAGCCTGTTAAGATGATAATTCAAAAACAATAAATACTATCGTGTTCCTGCTTTCCATATTGAATGATCATATAACTTGGATGAAGTTAGAATATGGTTGATTTTTGAACACTGGATAAAGTGTAAAAGTTGGTTAATTTTTTCTACTTAACAGATTTCAAGCAAAAGCTAATCAAGATTATACACTGGTAGAGTAGTTAATGATTGGATTTATTGTTGTGAATATCTTCGTGTGGTGCTGGATTGACATTTTTGTGGGTTGGTTCTTTTCTGTCTAGAACAAAAAAAATTCAGATTGACTGCTTCAATTGAACATTGCAGTATTTGGCCTACTTTGCCTCAGTAATCATGAATGAGCTACTAACCAATTAGATCAATGAGTTCATGCGGGTATTCACAAAAACTCGTCTGAAAGTATACATATTAAATGCTGCTAAAAGGTTAAAAATTGTTAATTGACTGGTCAACTAATTATTTTTTGATGAAATAACAGACAGAAGGGAGCAGTGGTTGTGGTAGATTCTCTGAGGACTATTAAAAACTGATTGTGAGACTGTGAATTTACACACGGTTCCTGACCTCCGGGCCCCAAACAGTCGGTTGGAAGGTTGGTGGGAAAGTCTCCTATCAGTGCACTGTAAATAGTTCCTTTGAGTTCCACGTGTATACATATGTATATAATATGTTGAGTGTAATGGGACACAGGTCAATTTTGGACCTGTGGATGTTTTTTAGTTATTATTTGGGAGGAATTGGTTTATTTTGCTTGTTTGTTATGCTTGCTGCAGTTGTGGGGTTATATTGTTGGTCTAGGGTGCTGGAGGAGAAGCATGTATACACACAAATGCTGAGGGAAGCTTTAAACTTTTATCCCTCCTCCTCCTCCTCCTTCAACTTTACCAATTAAATTCAACATTTTATTTTTTAGAGTGTGGTTACATGATGGTGTGGGTGCAGGTGGACGACAGTAAAACAGGGTTGACAATTGTAACGTGTTTATAGAGCTCCTGTTGGAAGCATTAATATTGGTGAGGGTGAACTGACAGCAGTGTAGAAGCAACAAATAATAATAATAATACAATAACATGCTTTTGGAGGGCAGTATGCATTTTCCGAGGGCCGACGTTCACGCCCAGTCGCCCAAAATGACAGATATTCGCCCATCGCAGGATGCGGGACTTCTCTGTGTTCCCAGGGTGAAGAAGAAGTCAGCAGGTCAAAGAGCCTTTTCGTATCGTGCACCCACCCTGTGGAACAGTCTTCCTGCGACCGTGAGGCAGTCTGAGTCTGGACATTTTTAAGTCAAGACTCAAAACCTATTTTTATTCTCTTTCTTATGGATAGTTTTTATTTTTGTTTTATTCTTTTACTTCTGTTTTTATTTATGTATTTGAATTTTTTATTTATTTTTAATTATTTATTCAATTTTATGTTGACTTGTTTTATGTAAGGCGCCTTGAGACGGCTTTTGCTGTGATTTGGCGCATTATAAGCTAATTAAATTAATTTAAATTAATTAATTGATGCATATAGCGAATGGGTGGAGGTATTCTCCGTCCGCACGTCTTTCATTAAAAAAATCTCCTTTAACAGTGGAATATCCGGATAAAATGCTGAAACCGACTTCTTCTGAAACTTCTCTGTTCTCTCACGACGTCCTGGATCAATAGAGCCTGAAATGTGGAGGTTTTCAGCTTGAAACAGGCTGACGACAGCGCCTGGGAGCGCTGCGCGACGTCCCGCTCCGTGGGAAGTCCTTAAAGCAACAGTATCACCTCAAAATCTTTTATCAGCTGTTAAACTTTTCACTGAAAACCAGCTTAATTTTTTCGAACCGTGTCCACTTCGATGTGCCTCACAGGTTTAGAAAAAATTTTGATCAAACAAAGCGCCAGTCTCTCAGCAACTTCTCAGACAAAGGAATTCCGACGAGGGCTGGATGAGTCCTCCCACAAGGAGTGCTCACAGGCGAATGACGTCACCGACAGGTGTGGAAAAACTCACGCATGCGCACGAGGGTTCAAGCATGTCTGACGTAAAAACATATGAATGAAATCCATATAGTTTTTGAAAAAGTAGTGATGGTGGTCATGCCTGCCGGCTCTCTCTCCTGATCAGGAAAGAAATCCAGTGTCTCCTACGTGGTCATTCTCTGCAATAATTTGAGCTGTCTCTTTTACCAGATTTAACCCTGACATTTTCATGGTCCTTCGGAGCCAGACAGACACTTACTACCACACTGTGCACATGCATGCCCAACAACTGGCACAACAGCAGGAGACGCTGTCCAAACTGTGTACCGGTCTTGGTGAATTGGGAAACATGTCAAGATGTCCACCCTGAGCTCTCAAGTTGAACAGCTATTACGTAGGCTAGATCAGCAAACACCAACTGCTGCCACCGGCCCACCTCCCAGCCCATCAGCAGACCCATTAGCGCCTGCTGTGAACTTTGATTTTTGCAATCAACTCAATCGCCCCAAGCGTTTCTCCGGAGAGTCTGGTGACGTCACACCTTTCATCACCCAGTGTGAGTTACACTTTGAGATGATGTCATCAATGTTCCGTTCAGACAAGACTAAAATAGCTTTTATGGTATCTCATCTCACAGGATGCACAGCTTCCTGGGCCATGGCTGAATGGAGCAGGCAATCAGAGTCCTGTCGCTCTCTCAGTCACTTCAGAGCTGCATTAAGGCAGGTATTCCAACACACGTCACCTGGTTGTGAGGCAGCCCGGTCTTCATGCAGCTGAGACAGGGCACACGGAAGGTCTCAGATTACGCCATAGACTTCCACATCCTGGCTGTCAAAATCAAGTGGAATCCGGCAGCGCTAACTGATGCATTCTTTCAAGGTCTCGCCAATTACGTCAAGGATCCAGCTGGTAGCTGTTGACCTCCCTGAAGACCTTGATTTGCTTATCATGCTGGCCATCCATGTGGATCGACGTATGACAGACCGCCCCCGGAGAGACACTCACGTAAGCAGCAGTGGATTATCATCGCGCAGTCTCTGCCCTGCCGCTTTGTCCAGAACCGGTTCCAGCCAGCCCCGATTGGACTCCAGTGAACCCATGCAGCTGGGATGTACACGTCTCACTGCGGCAGAGCGGCTCCGGCATCAAGTTGGAGGACGTTGTTTTGACTGTGGACAATTGGGACATCTCATTTCAACCAGGTCAGGGGTGCACCTATGCAAAATAAGCCACCAGTCCGGGTGAGTTCAGAATACTATTTTCCCCTCAGAATCTCAAAACTCAATCAAAGCTAAATTAACTTTTGATCATTCCTCTGTGACAATTCCTGTGTTTGTAGATTCTGGATCTAATGCTAATCTTCTGCATTCCTCTCTTGCCAGGACTCTGCACCTTAAATTGCACTGTCTCTGCCACCCTCTGGTGGTGAATGCTGCTGATAGCAGGCCACTGGGTCAGATTTCTCATTGTACCCAATGGGTTAAACTCACAGTAAAGTTTAGCAAAAAATGAGTTGTGCTCTTTACACAAGTTCTGTTTGCAACTGTTTGCAGGAGGGACTTGCACACAGAAGGACAAACTTTCAGATCATGTTTTTTTTACTTAAAGGAGCCTTACCCAGAAGGGTGCAGGAAAGAAAAAAAAAAGAAAAAAAAAAGTGCAAACGTTTCAGTCCAACCTGGACGTTTCCTACGACTTTCCTTCCTAAACTCACAGTAACTAATGATCACTCAGAAAGTATCAGTTTTCACATTTTTGGTAGTATGACTCACTAGGCCATTTTAGGGCACCCCTGGTTAAAACAGCATAATCCTAATTTTGACTGGACGAGTGGTCAGATAAATTCATGGGCTCCACAATGCTATCATACATATCTGTTTTAGCTGAGACCCAGGCAAGCCTGTAACCACTCCGCAGGACCTTACCAGCGTCCCAGAGTGCTATCATGATCACGCTCAAGTTTTTAACAAAACTAAAGCCAAATCCTTGCCGCCACTCTATAGCTACGATTGTGCTATAGATTTACCCCGGAACCAGCCCTCCCAGGGGAAAATTGTATTCTATGTCAGCTCCTGAACACTGGGCTATGAAGGAATACATCGTGTAGTCCCTCGCTGCTGGACTCATTCGGCCGTCTTCCCCGTCGGTGCTGGGTTTTTCTTTGTAGAAAAGAAAGACAAGACACTTCGGCTATGTATCGAATACTGGGGTCTTAATGACATAACAGTTAAGAATCGATACCCCCTTCCGCTCATGACCACTGCCTTTGAAAGTTTGGACCGAGTAAAAGTTTTCACCAAATTAAATCTGCGCAATGCGTATCACTTGGTAAGAATCAGAGAAGGGGATGAGTGGAAAACAGCCTTTAACACACCCACCGGGCACTATGAGTATCTGGTCATGCCATCTGGATTAACTAATGCACCCGCCGTTTTCCAAAATTTGGTTAATTCTCCATGATTGTCTTAATAAATTTATCTTTGTTTATTTGGATGATATTTTGATTTTGTCTCTTGATGAGGAGTCACAATCACAACATGTCAGCGCCGTACTTCAGAGGTTACTTCAAAACCAATTGTACTTCAAGACTTAGAAATGTTTCACAAGTCCACAGTGTCTTTAATGAGATTTGTGCTCACTGAGGGGGAGATAAGAATGGATCCTTCAAAAGTTACGGCAGTGGCAGATTGGGCCGTGCCCCATACTTGCAAGGAAGTCCAAAGATTTTTAGGGTTTGCCAACTTCTACAGAAGTTTATCAGGAATTTTAGTTCCATCGCTGCGCCGTTACACAATCTCACCTCCACCTGCTTGCCTTTCATTTGGTCTCCAGAATGTGACAATGCATTTCAGGTGCTAAAGGATCACTTTACAGTTGCCTCCATGCTACTCCTCCCAGATCCTGCGTGGCAGTTCATGGTCGAGGTGGACGCCTCGGACCTTGGTGTTGGGGCCGTTCTGTCCTAAATTTGTCCTGTGGACAACAAATTGTGCCTTTGTGCCTTTCTTTCCAAAAGATTGCTCCCCGGTAAGCAAAACTATGACATCAGCAACCGCGAACTGCTGGCGGTAAAAGTAGCCTTGGAGGAGTGGCGCCACTGGTTGGAGGGGGCACAGATCCCATTCCTCGATTGGACAGATCACAAGAACCTAGAATATCTTCGCCATACCAAATGGCTTCCTCTAGCCCATACCTCTGGCTAAAAAAGATGGCCCATCTGGTCAGACTGGCCAGATGGGCCATCTTTTTTAGCCGGTTCAATTTCACCTTGTTGTACCGACCCGGCTCAGAAAATGGTAAACCAGACGCATTATCCCCTTAATTTAATCCTGAGAATCAGACCGTGGGCCCCACCACTATTCCGCTAGCCTCTTGTTTCATTTCCAGACTAACCTGAGACATAGAAACCAGGGTCAAGGCGGACTCCGAGGGTCTTGCCATACCTCCAGAGTGTCCACCAAGTAAGCTAATGGTTCCTCAGTCCCTAAGAGGGGATGTGATCAAGTGGGCACACAACAGAAATTTTTCATGCCATCCAAGGATAAAAAAGACCAATTTTGTTATACAACAGAGGTTTTGGTGGCCACGCATGCTATCCAAAGTTGCCAGCTATGTTAACGTGTGCCAAGTATGTGCTATGCACAAATATTCCACAAAGAAGCCACAGGGTAAATTATGTCCACTGGAAATTCCCAAGCATCCGTGGTCACATCTTGCGCTAGACTTTGTTACCAGTTTACCCATGTCTAAAGGATTTTCAGTTGTACTCACAGTGGTGGATCAATTTTCTAAAATGTGTCATTTTATTCCTTTGCCCAAACTTCCCTCAGCCAAGGAAATGGCCGAGGCTATGCTCACCAGTGTATTCAAGCTCCACGGTTTCCCACAGGACATTGTGTCAGATCGAGGTCCTCAATTTGTTTCTCTATTCTGTAAGGAATTCTGCAGGATGCTGGGAGTCTCCGCCAGTCTATCATCCGGGTACCACCCGTAGTCTAATGGTAAGCTGAAAGGTTCAACCAGGAACTGGAGAAAGGCCTTTGGATTTTGGCCTCACACCATCCCACCATCACCTGGTCATCAAAGTTAAGTTGGATCGAGCTCGCTCATAATAGCTTACCCTCTTCATCTACTGGGTACTCTCCATTAGAGAGTAAACTGAGCGACCTTATGTCAAAAACTGATTTATGGCCCTGTCAGCCAATCACAATTGACTACATCACTAAGCCCCGCCCCTAGCCCTGCCCCCTTATAATGTCACAGCCAATCAGAATCGACTATGTCACTATGTCCCACCCCTAACCCCTCCCCTAGTCCCGCCTCCAAGCCCTGCCCCTGGCTCCTCCCCTAACCCTGCCCCTGGCTCCTCCCATAGCTCCACCCCTAACCCCGCCCCTAGCACCTCCCCTAACCCCGCCCCAAGCTCCGCCTCCAAGCCCTACCTCCCCTCGCACCCTGGGTCTAATATTTTAATGTCATTTTATTTCATGAATTAAAGAACGATTAAAAAAATACCTAGATCTTTTTGAATGTATTAAAGAATTAACTAATTCTGAAATAATTAAACATAAATCAGTGTCTAATATTTAATACCCCTTTAATATTTTTTAATTCTTAAATTAAATCGCGTCCTTTTATGGTTTTTAATGCCTCAGTTAAAGAAGGATTAAAAAATACCTGTATCTTTTGCACAATTATGGAAGGTTTTCTTCAATTTAGTGATTAAACACGAATATTTTAATACCCCTTTAATATTTTTTAATTCTTAAATTAATGCGTCTCCTTTTCTGTTTTTTAATTCTTAAATTAAAGAAGGGTTAAAAATAACCGTCTCTCGGCTGTAACGGCTGTAAGTCTTTGCAGCAAGACGGTCAAATACCCATGCATAGAGCTCCTCACGGAAACATGACCCCACGGCTGTAATACCTGTTGCAGACGCTAGCTGTGTGCGTGTGTCTGTCTGGGGGTGTGTGTGCATGTGTGTGTGTGTGTGTGTGTGTGTGTGTGTGTGTGTGTGTGTGACCTGCGCAGCGGGGGTGTCACGCCGGATGGTCTTTTATAACATAGTAGAGAAGCTTGAATCTTTGGTTGAAGCTTGAATGTTTTATTACATCCGATTTCCTGATGACGGGGTCGTTCGCTGGGCTTGTTTCAAGACAGAAAAACAAAGCTTATTCTTAGTCACGATAGATGCAGTTTCTTTTAAGATATTACCTGGTCGATCAGGGGCTGTGGGACACCCGCTGATCGGAGATGCCGCCCGAGGTGATGAAGGCGGAAAAAACAAAGTTTCTTCTCAGTCACGCCAGATGGTGTTTTTATTCATCCGAGGCGTTGAATTAAGCCCCGCGGGCCGAAGACAGGGTTTAAAAATCCCCTTTTCGATGACAGAGTGACATACAGCATCCAGCATGGCGAGACGAACTCCGATCCTCCGTTACAACAAGAGGATTACAGGCCTTTTTACAAGGTGTCTGGCCTGGAGGGACGTGATCGAAGTCCGAAAAAACTTGTCCCCTCTTTTTACTTAAAAAAAATAATAATAATTTAAAAAAAAACCTCTGCCGTAGCTCCTCCCCTGCATGCACGGGGATTTCTATAAAAAAAAACAGCGGACCACATCTCATTTAAGCATCGGACGATGAACCAGCATGAGCTCCTCAACCTCCCCCATCGCACCGGCCGATGACATCACTTGTGACTGCGCACTCGCCTGTGGAAGAGACCCGCCATCCCCGGGGCAGGCCTGGACGAGATCCGCCGAGCCGGTCGTGAACCAAGACTGGCGCCAGAAGGCTCCAAAGAGAAATATGCCACATCTTACGCATCAGACCGGCCAGACGGGTTCCTGTCCGAGGAATTCCTGAAAACGGTGAAAGTCGGCGTGGCCCACTTACTTTTGGCTGTGATCAAAAGTTACAGACAAAAACTCTGTTACGGGTGTGAGATCGATCACCCCAGCCAGCGCCAGCACGAGTGCCTGGACCCGTTAAATGAATATTTCTTTACTGGACATTTTGAGAGATTAATGGTGAGACTCTGGAGACCGACCTTCATTCCGGCTGTGGTGAAACTCCTAGCCCAGCGCTTCCTCAACCCATCGGCGGCGAGCGTCCAGGGGGCGGTAGAAAACATCCTCACTGAGCTGAAATACACTGATAATTTTGAAGCAAAGATCAACAAACTGTACACGTTTCGGTGAAGATGCCAATCTCGACCTGGAGGGGATGGTAGCCGTCTATAACCCAGACTGAAAAAAAACCTGCATTTTTTTTTTTTTTTTTTATATCATCATTATATTGTTTACAGTCATGGGTAATTGTGTGATGAGTCTCTTTCAAAGCCTGCGGGAAGTTTATATTATATGAGGACTCTCGTATAAGCTGGAGCAGGCAGTCATTCGCAGGCTGGAGACCCCAGACACCCCACCTTCATGCGTTATGGAGAGGGTCTTCGACGTTATCAGACATCGTCCCGGGCCCGGAGTCTGGACAGAACATATCTACAACGCAGCTCTCCATTCATCTGAAAAAACTCTGCACCTGCTTACATTATACACTCTGTTTGTGGATGTGATGGCGTGCCGGGTGAAACAGCTGGAACTGCCCAGAGGGGAGATTGTTCCTACACTTTTACAGCAGAATAGTGAAATAAACCGTAAATGCGGGGGAGATGTATTACTGAGAGTTTTCCAGTTTTGTACGTGAACGTATACTTTTTTCCTTCATGTATGTTGTGTTTAATAAACATGAACATATACTTTTTTCCTCCACGTATGTTGTGTTTAATAAACATGAACGTATACTTTTTTCCTCCACGTATGTTGTGTTTAATAAACATGAACAATTGGTTTTTTTCTCTGTGTGTGACTTTAATGAATGTAATAAAGCATACATTCTAAAACTTAGTCAGTGTTCTTTCCAATAATATTGTTGAAAAAAGGGTGAAATGTTTTCAAATCAAATTTATATAGCGCCAAATCACAACAAACAGTTGCCCCAAGGCGCTTCATATTGCAAGACAGAGTCATACAAACGAGGTTTTGGTGGAAAAAAAGGTTCTCGTATGAATTTATGCGGGGTTTTAACACGGTCTTATTAAAAGGTTGAGGCTGATCTGTGAGCGCTCTCCGCGGTGCTGAATCAGAGTTCAATTTAACGTTTCCAAGAGCGCCTATTTAAAACAAAAGATTAATATTTATGTTCGCTAAAACATATAAAAATGAAAAAGGACTATCCGCTTCATCATTCTGAAGCGATCCGCCTTAAAAGATGGGTGATGAGGATTTAATGAGGGCTATGTATTACAGTCCGGCAAATCCGGGGAGTTTTGGAGGACCGGAGCGTTTACGCAGGGCTCTGCATGATCAACTCGGATCTAAAATTTGTATGAAGCATATCAGAGATTTCCTGTCGGGGGAAGATGCATACACATTACACAAACCTGCCAGGACGCATTTTCCAAGAAATAGAGTATTTGTCACAAACCCGCTTAACCAATTTCAGGCGGATTTATGCGACATGCAGGGGTTATCAGATTTTAACGACGGGTACAAGTACCTGCTGACCGTTATCGATATCTTCTCAAAAAAAGCGTATGCCAGAGCCATGAAGTCGAAGCAAGGGCGCAAAGTCTCACAGGCCTTTGCCTCGCTCTTAAAGCACAGCGGGGTGCCTCTGAAGCTACAGACTGATGCTGGGAAAGAGTTTTTTAACAAACCGTTCAAAGATTTAATGAAAAAACACCGGATTCTACATTTTGCCATGACCAGTGATCTGAAAGCCTCGGTTGTCGAGAAGTTTAATCGCACGCTAAAGACGAGAATGTGGAGATATTTCACTGCTAAAAACACACAAAGATACATCGACGTCCTGCCGTCTTTACTCACGGCTTATAACGAGAGTTATCATAAAAGCATTAAGATGAGACCGAATGAGGTTAATGCTCGAAACGTAGATCAAGTGTTTCAAAATTTGTACAGGGCATCCACCCTACGCAGGAGGCCTGTGAAGTTTAAATATAAGGTCGGAGATATAGTCAGGGTCTCCAAGCTCAGGGGAGTTTTTGATAAAAAATATGAACAAAGATTTACGGATGAAATGTTCACGGTGTCAGAATGTATACATTGTGCACCGCCCATTTATAAATTGAAAGATTATGATGGCGAGATCATTGAAGGTTCATTCTATGAACCAGAATTGCAGAAGGTTAAAATAGCAAAAGACAGACTGTATCAGGTTCAAGAAATTATTCGTGAACGTTTTACCAAGGGGAAGAAATTTGTCAGATGGAAAAATTGGCCCAAGAAATTTAACTCCTGGGTTCCCGTGGACCAGCTGATGGCCGTATAAATATGACAGCATCTATCTTCAACCGACATATGAGAAATGGATCGGGATCTGAAACACGGATTTTATATGACTCTGCCTTCAAACGCCAGCCTAAAAGTATTCCCGGACAACACAATTTCATGCTACCAGGTGGACTTGGCTCGAAACCTGGATCTAGAGGGTGACTGGGATGTGGCGCTGACGGAAATTTCTTATCCACACACCTGAGATGCGGACCCGGGGTCACGAGCTCTCCCCGCTACCCCGATATAAAAGCCGGCATGTATCACCTGTTCTGTTATACAGACGTTGTACAGCCTCAGGCGGTGGGCGACGCTTTTGCTCCTCTCCTCCAAGTGTTCGAAATTGGAGGTCGTTTCGGGGAAATAATTACAAAGAAATTCAACCCTGCTTATTACATCCCGGTCTCCAAAAGACATATTGAGACGATACGCATCGAAATCAAAAGCGATCAAGATCGACCGGTGAATTTCAGATACAGTAAAGTGGTTGTGACATTACATTTTAAACCGGCGGGATAAAAAAAATGGCCGGGGCAGCGCACAAAGCCGACATTTATAGATTTGTGCCTTACTATGAAAATCAAGTCGGGAACGGCCTTCACGGCTTCCACGGCGCTCCTGTTATGTACGGGCGCGGGCGCGGGAACATATTTTCGAAACTGTTCAAATTTGTGTCACCGCTGATTAAACAACGATACACGATCGCCAGACCTCACCTGAAAAACGCAGCTCGAAGCATCGCTTCCGACGTAGTGAGCCGCGTTGTTGAGAGGGCCGGACAGAGTCAGGAACCAGAGCAGCAGCGGGGGTCCGGGATCATGGTGCTGTCAAGAAGGCCCCGGAAACGCCCCCCGGGGAAACAGATCAAAACGGTTAAAAAGCGAAAGACCCCCGGAAAAAGCAGAACAGTTCGAAGGAAGCATAAGAAGAGGAGGTTGTCCGGGGATATTTTCTCTTAAACAATGTCTCTTTTGCGAAATAATTCCCCCGAATGCACCATGCGCGAATTGGATTTATTCGCCGTCCCCGGGACCCAGCTGTCCATCGAGCAAAGCCAATACGTTGAGGTCAGCCCGTTATCAGCCCTGATGGACACGGGCCCTATTGAGTTTTTTATCCCCGGAGACGGTGAGAGGTATTTAGACCTCAATAATACACTGCTTTATCTGCCATTGAAAATTACAAATGCCGACGGGACTGACCTGGCTAATGACGCCCGCGTGGGGGTAATAAATTACCCTCTCAATACGATTTTCTCGCAAGTCGACGTGACTCTGGGTGACCGGCTAATTTCCCAGTCCAGCGCGACGCACCCGTACAGGGCGATGATTGAGACGCTGCTGAACTTTTCGCCCGCTTCATTGAAATCGCAGTTCACGGGCGGATTGTTTTACAAAGACACCCCGGGTCAGCACAATTCGACCGCTGTGGTTGACGTGGGCCTGAATAAAGTCCTCGTGAGCAGAGCGAGCTTTAGCGCCGAATCGCGTGAATTTCAAGTTCAGGGCCCGCTGCACGTGGACATATTTTTCTGCGAGAGGCTTCTTCTGAATAATGTTGATCTAAGAGTTAAATTAATTCGAGCCAGCGATGCTTTCTGCCTGATGGGGCTGGCGGCCTCCACTTTCAAGCTGAAAATTCTGGGCGCGTCCCTATTCATTAAGAAAGTCACCGTATCCCCTGCAGTGAGATTGGGTCACTCCGCAGCTCTCATGGAAGGGAACGCCGTGTACCCGTTATCACGAATCAACGTTAAGACTTACGTGATCCCCAGCCATTCCAGGATATGCAACCAGGAGAACCTGTTTTTAGGAACCATGCCCAAATATGTGGTTCTGGGTATGGTGAATCACAATGCATTCAGCAGGAGAAGAGATCTGTCCCCATTTGAATTTGCACACTATGACCTGGAGTACCTCACACTCAGTCAAAACGGGAGACAGCTGCCGGCTAAAGCTTTCCAGCCTGAATTTAACAACGGACTCTCTGTCAGGGAGTTTTACAATCTCTACACGGCAACCGGGCGACACCTCAAGGACCTGCCTCTCTGTATAGACCGGGAGGATTTTGCACACGGCTATGCACTGTACATCTTCAATTTAAACCCGGAGGAGGACAGCGGCACTCTGAGTCCCGTCTCCACAGGGACCCTGCGACTTGAGATGAGATTCAGAGTCACGACTCCGCATACCACCACGCTGATAGTGTACGCGTGTTACGATTCTCTCCTGGAGATTAATTCCAAGCGACAGGTCCTTGTGGATTTTTACTGATGAACACCCTGGAATTGGACGCTGTTATGAGGGGCTTAATAGGAGACCTGTTCGCCGGTGTTTTCGCGTCTGACGAGTTATTCCAGATCAAGCCGGACCCTCCCGTATATTTTGTAAACACCCACCCTAGACATTTTTCGGGGGAACACTGGTTAGTGCTCACCGTTGAAAAAAATGGTTGAGCCACATTTTTTGACTCGTTCGGCCTCAGCCAGGACTTTGAATACTACCCTAAAAGCATCCTGCGATATCTGGAGAATCTCCCAGATGTTAAAAACATTCTGTATCACAACAAACAGCTTTGGCACGAGTTATTGGACGTATGTGGACAACTCTGCGTGTATTATCTGTATAACAGAGCCACCGGGATGTCATACCAGGACGTGGTGTCTTTATACACCGAAAATACAATCGCGAACGATGATTTGGTTTCTGATTTTGTGAAAAGATATCGTTATTGCCTTAAGAAAAGCTGCAATACCTCCTGTAACCACCTAGCAGGGCCTTTGCATGAGTTTAAATATTGTCATGGCTTGTGTTAACCGGCGTTCCTATTATTTTATGTTTTTCGGTGTGAAAATGTAACCCCCGTCTTAGAACGCTCTCCCGATCATACCTTTAAAGTTTTATCGCGTTTGCACGCTTTAAACCCAATTATTAAGCGTAGAAAGAAGCGTTGACCTTTGACCTTTGATTTTTTTATGTGTTTTTTTTTTTGTGAAAAATGTTCCGGATGTGTAGAAAACGCACCCCGATCATACCTTTAATGTTTTTCGTTTCTTGCATTGTTGTTATTAAGTAGAGAAGTGCTGAAAGTTGTTTTTAAACCATATGCCGAATAAAAGTGATGAAGGCCGGAGATGAGTTTCAGTCGGTGTTTTATTAGTAACAATATACAAAAACGTGTCTGCCTGCGATGTATTTTAAAAAATCTTGATCATAATATCCAGTCAGTTTTTAATTCGACACCCTCCTTTTATGGTGAGAAACCTTCCCAGCGTTGGAAGTCTTTTTTTTTCTTAAGTTTCTTCCTGGCCGGCGAATCAGTTAAAAGAAGGGTTTCATCCGGTGAGCTGCTCCGTCCTTTTTTAAGCTTCTGAAACTGCTCACGGGCTTGCGGGTTTGATACGCATGCCACCGGAATGTTCCGCTCCTGTAAAATATCGAGGAACTTCACCCAACCTGTAGGGGGGCTCGATTTCTTGAACGAGGATCCGAGATGTTCCATAAGATCTATGGCGTGAGACCCCCTCACGACTTTCCCCTTGTAAATAAATTCCCCCGACGGACTCCAGCGCGTATCACCCATCGACAATTTCCTCATAATATATTCAGCGTTTCTACGCTCTCTGGAGGGGATATTCTTCAGGACCTCTGTCACAGTCTCATCCAGCTCCTCCTCCTCCTCCTCCACCCCCTCCTCCTCAGGTTGCTTAGCGACGTGAGTCTCTTGCGGGGGTGAAACGCGTGATTCGAGTTCCCCCTGTTTGATCAGGGTTAAATAGCGCTGTAGCAGAGCCTCATACTTTTTAATTTTTTCATAAGGGGAGTGAGTACGTTCCTCCAGCATGGCCCGCATTCGCGAGTCTAAATCATTTTCCGCCGTTTGTCTGATGTTATTTCCGCTCGGCGGAACGGAATGTCCGAGTTGAAGCATCTGTTGAGGAGTCAGTAAAAACATCTTTTGCGCCGCTTTGAACGCCATTATCCTCTGGGTACTATTAGATTCGTTATAATGGGCAGGGCCGTGGCGAGCAGAGGCAGGAGAAAGCCGCCCGTCTGGTTGTTCAGACGTATACAGCCATACAATGTTGTCAGGCACATATGTCATAGCGTGGCTACAATTTTCCAGCAATGTTTTCACAAACACACTCTTTCCCGAACCACTCGGTCCAACGATGAGACAGGAGAATGGGGGATGAAGTCTGGTGTCAAACTCCACCGTATTTCCCAAGTGAGACGTTTCAAAATCCGAACGGTTCGGTTTCCCCGTCCTTTAAAAGACGCCGCTTGTCATACACCACCCTGAAGGATTTTTGAAATGACACGTTTGTCAAACTGAAACTGCTTTTATGACGTTTAATTCCCTGCTGCGGTGTTTTGATAGATGCAGCGAGGGCGGGGTCTTTTATATAACCCTTGACCAGATCTTTGACGCTGTCAAAGTTTATTTTCTGACAGCTCTCGTGGGTTTGAGTGATCCCCTTCACACGCATGACCGTTTTACCTCGTACGGTTTTATATGCGTAACTTTTAGGCCCCGCTGCTGCAAACTCTGTGATGACGTCGCCGTTCAACTCGTCGGTGAGCTGCCCCAGATAATTACCGGTAGGCAGCGGGGTTTCACCCCGCCTACAAACGTAAATCAGGCTATCGGTATCATAATACAGAATCCTGTCAGGATTTGCCACAGCCTCCATAAAACCGTACAAGGTCAAACGCGCATACGCCGTTGTAAACGCTGTGATGAAAATATTGATGGCTTTACGCTGTCGGCTGACGTACTGCGGGCCGTACCTCCATTGAACCATAGCCATCTGACTGCTGAGGAATGTTAGATATGTGACCTCGTACGCTTCAGAAAACAGATACCTGAACAGATCGTCAGCGTTTTTAACGAACGCGGTCTGCGTCAGATTTGACCTCTGGGCGAATTTCCCCCAGAAGGAGTTGAGGCAGATCTTAGCCATCTGTTGTTTTGCCGGATTGTAACTGATTTTTTCTGGGTCTAAACGAATCTTCTGATTCAGCCAGTAGTCCATGATATATTTTTCTCTGCTCTCGGGGTCTTTATCAAATTCGGGAGGGAAACCGGAGGCTTCCTGCTTGTGTTTTAAGAAGGTGTTTATGTACCCCTCAAAGATTTTATCACTTTTTTCCTCAAAATGCCAGACTTCAAAAATCTTAGCTACAACGTAGCCTGTATCCAGAGCTTTGTGGAATTCCGGGGTCGTCCAAGTCCCAGACAGAGCTCTCTGCTGCTGACTGTGTATGCACGCTCCTGCTTGATTATTTTCATCAGCGCAGGTGCAACACAGAGTAAACACCAGTTTACCGTGAGGAGTTCTGTGTGGGAGGACGGGGAATTTTAGCCCCCGGGGTGGATACATGACAGCTTTGATGAGCCCGAAATAAGTCCTGGGGTCTCGGAAATTTCTCTCGATAATTTCCGGATGCCCCGTGGGATATGTGAAGTTTACGTTAACGTAAGGATACAGCGAGGTCACGTCGACGTAATAGACCCTCTCATCTTGCTTAGCCGTGTACCTCAGATGGGACGCACAAGTCCGACCGCCGTATAAAGCGTCGCGAGGTTCGAGAGGCGGCGGTAACCCCATCGGCTGAGGAAGCGGCGAATGCTCTCATCCCTCAGCCTCATTTCAAGCCACTGATGTTCCCAAATTACGCTGAGGGTGACGCCCGGCATAGCCCGCAGAAAGGCTATTTTTTTCTGACACGCTGCGTGGAGCTCTCCAAATGAGGTGTTTGTGAGAGGGTTTATTTCGTGCTGTGTAAAACACGTTGCACACCCGCAGTAAAAACACCCGAGAAACTCCCACACTTTTATCCGCCCGTCAATCTGAGCATACCCATCAACATAATAACCGCCTATTTTTTTCTCGCCCCTGTTTAAAGCGTGATCGATGGTAATGTTTTGCATCTCAGCAACCCATTCTAACCACTGCACCGGCACGTCCGAATATTTTTTATGCTTCATTCTATAATTGTCAGCGGAGGGGATCGCCAGCATTTTTGGAGCGAGAAAGTTAGTTTGGAAGACTTTCATACACGCCGAGGTGATTGTAACGCAGGTAAAAGGATCCACGCGTGTTTCAGCGATGAATTTAGCCATAAATTTGGAGCAGGCTACAGCCAGGATTTTTGTATCGTTATCACAATACATAACGGCCTCGGCTTTAAAATCGAAAATTGCGTTTTTTTTGCTCACGTACCACGCGTTAAATTCCTCTCTTTCTCCCTCTGACATATTTGCGACCCCGTAAGCCGCAGAGTCAGGGTACAGCCCGACATAGTTCAGATTTTTTTCTGAACTGAACAGGTGCAGAAAGTAACTTTTGCAGACGATTTCGTCTTTCAGCCTGATTCCCAGGGCTTTAGGCATCTGAGATAAGCACATTGTAAGGAAAGATAACAAATCTATATATTTCTGTTTAAAGGTGGCGTCTGTCATGAGTAATAGTTTACTCCCGGTCATAATCACAGCGGGGATTACGCCCTGCTGGACTAAATACTTTAGAAGCAGATAGCCGTCAAAACCTTTTGAGTTGTGAGCGATGAACACGTATTCTTTGAATTTTCTCGTTCTAAAATGTTTAAAGAAGTGGGCTACGCAGTCTGTCCCCCATGCGCTCCAAAAATCACCCGTGTTTGTTACAGCGCTGATGTAAAACGGCACGTGTTCCCCATTATTATCGACATACGTTTCAAAGTCATAAAAAACGTATTTGTCTGAATGCATCTCTTCAGCTTTGACCGGCGTCATATAGCAGAGGTGACCCTCGCTCGGCTCCTGGAGAGCCTCGCCGCATATATGACACCTCTTCTGCTTACACACGTGCGGAGCGCTGTTTTTAGAAAATGCTATGTAATACTCGCGTTTACATCGAGGGCATTTTTTTCTGTTATCACACACATTAACGAACTTACCGGCGGAAGGACGATACTTCGGCTGTTTATGCAGGCTGTAACAGGCGGGCGAGCAACACTTCTTGTTACATTCGCTGCAGAATACCAGTTTATTTTTCTCGTAACACTGCGTGGATTCACAAATTTTACAATATGACGGACAATTATGGGAGGCAGGGTTATTGTACTCCTCAAAGCAAAACTCACATACATATCTCACTCCCAAAAATCCCTTTAAATCGGTGATTTTGTAAAAATGATTATTAAACAGAAAAACGAAAAGAGTTTTCTGCAGCGCCGGTATTCCTGTTTGGAATTTTGTCAGCTTTCTCTCCCCTTCAGCTCTGAAAAACACCACAATTTTACAACCCAGAATGTTTTCAAATTTTCCCACCTGCTCTAAAGATACCGGCGTAGCAGCCCTTAATCCAACGTTAATTTGTAACGCCTGCCCGCGCTGCTCCGCCTCGTGCGTAGTCAGGTGAGGATTCAATAATTGAACGAGGTTTATCGCGAAACATAAACTGTTGTCAGGATTATACACGATATTAAGGCATTTGGATTTTTTCCTCAGAACCTCGTGATGGAGGAGGTCATCTATTCTGCGTTTCCCCGCGCTGTTCTGGTTGCAGATGACTTGGACCACTAATTCCAGAGACTCGTTGGATAAAACGTTGGAATTCGATTGTATCAATTGTTCTAGCAGATTTTGGAAGCCCGTCACATCGCCCGCGTCGTTATATGAGCTGATCAAAGCGGCCTCATTGTAGACTGAGTCCCCACGAATCTCCATTTGGCGTGTGTTAAAGCCTTTTCGACCGAGTTCTGAAGAGTCCCAACGACGTTACGATAAAATTCCGCATAGTCAGGAATTTCGTCGACGCGGTGGAAATTTAGAGGCTGCCTGATTTCGATATTGTTAAAAGCCGGTCTCCTGATGACGTTAGCAGCCCACCGCCCGTCATGGGAGAGTGTCGGCTGGACCCCGGTCGTGCATCATCCCTGCCTTCCATCAAAACAGAGATTGCCGCGTTTATCGGGGTTAAACGAGCTCTGTTTAAAATATCTTCTCCATGCGCATTGTGCAGGGAGGGACTTCTTAAAGGTGAAAAAACATGTGCGTCGTTAGGCATTTGATTTAATTCATCCACCGCGGATTGGATGTGAGGATTAAGTTCACACGCGAGGAGGTTTACGGCATTATTTAGAGGAGTCAGACGTACCTGGTTCAACGCCGCGGGACCGGACCCGTCTCGAGGCGGGGTGTGCGGGGGGTCAGGGGGCTCTTCAGTATCAGACTGGACCGTCAAATTTATCGCGTTAATCGCAGAAATGATGTAGGGGTTAATTTCTTCCGATTCTCGTTCAGCCGCCAAATTGTTAAAAGCATCATTTAGCGGTGTTAAACGAACACGGCTTAAAAGTCTCTCTCCGGACTCGATGTACCTCAGAGGAACTTTAAATAAGAATCTGAAAGTGAAAATTTCTTCAGTAAATAACCATACATAAGAACAAATAAGTGCACAATAGAATTTACTCAACAGAGGAACTTTAAATAAGAATCTGAAAGTGCAAATTTCTTCAGTAAATAACCATACATAAGTACAAAAAACTGCACAATAGAATTTACTCAACTGAGGAACTTTAAATAAGAATCTGAAAGTGAAAATTTCTTCAGTAAATAACCATACATAAGTACAAATAACTGCACAATAGAATTAACTCAACCAAGGAACTTTAAATAAGAATCTGAAAGTGCAAATTTCTTCCGTAAATAACCATACATAAGTACAAATAACTGCACAATAGAATTTACTCAACCGATGAACTTTAAAAAAGAATGTGAAAGTGTACATTTCTTCAGTAAATAACCATACATAAGTACAAATAACGGCACAATAGAATTAACTCAGAGTAACTTTAAATAAGAATCCATCCATCCATCCATTTTCTTCCGCTTTATCCTGAGTCGGGTCGCGGGGGCAGCAGCTCAAGCAAAGCCGCCCAGACCTCCCGATCCACACACACCTCCCCCAGCTCCTCCAGGGGAACCCCAAGGCGTTCCCAAGCCAGAAGAGAGACGTAGTCCCTCCAGCGTGTCCTGGGTCTTCCCCGGGGCCTCCTCCCAATGGGACGTGCCCGGAACACCTCTCCAGCGAGGTGTCCAGGGGGCATCCGGAAAAGATGCCTGAGCCACCTCAACTGACTCCTTTTGACGTGGAGGAGCAGCGGCTCGACTCCGAGCTCCTCCCGAGTGACCGAGCTCCTCACCCTGTCTCTAAGGGAGCGCCCAGCCACCCTGCGGAGGAAACTCATCTCGGCCACTTGTACTCGCGATCTCGTTCTTTCGGTTATGAGCCAAATCTCATGACCATAGGTGAGGATTGGAATGTAGATCGATCGAGAGCTTTGCCCCCCTACTCAGCTCTCTCTTCACCACAACGGTCCATCCGTCCCTCACTCGTGAACAAGACACCGAGATACTTAAACTCCTCCACTTGAGGCAAGGACACTCCACCGACCTGAAGAGGGCAAAGCACCTTTTTCTGGTCGAGAACCATGGCCTCAGATTTGTAGGTGCTGATTTTCATCCCGGACGCTTCACACTCGGCTGCAAACCGCCCCAGTGCACGCTGAAGGTCCTGATTTGATGAAGCCAACAGAACCACATCGTCCACAAACAGCAGAGATGAGATTCTGTGGTTTCCAAATCAGACCCCCTCTACACCCTGTCTGCGCCTAGAAATTCTGTCCATAAAAATAATGAACAGAACCGGTGACAAAGGGCAGCCCTGGCGGAGGCCAACGTGCACTGGAAACAGGTTTGACTTACTACCGGCAATGCGAACCAAGCTCCTGCTGCAGTCGTACAGGGACCAGATAGCCCTTAGCAAAGGAACCCGGACCCCGTACTCCCGGAGCACCCCCCACAGGGTGCCCCAAGGGACATGGTTGAACGCCTTCTCCAGATCCACAAAACACATGTGGACTGGTTGGGTGAACACCCATGAACCCTCGAGCACCCGATGGAGCATGTAGAGCTGTTCCAGTGTGCCGCGACCAGGACGAAAACCACACTGCTCCTCCTTAATCCGAGGTTCGACCATCGGTGGAATTCTCCTCTCCAGTCCTCTGGAATAGACCTTACCGGGGAGGCTGAGGAGTGTGATCCCCCTATAGTTGGAACACACCCTCCGGTCTCCCTTCTTAAACAGAGGGACCACCACCCCGGTCTGCCAATCCAGAGGCACTGTCCCCGATCGCCACGCGATGTTGCAGAGGCGTGTCAGCCAAGACAGTCCCACAACATCCAGAGACTTAAGGTACTCAGGATGGATTTCATCCACCCCAGGAGCCTTGCCACCGAGGAGCTTTCTAACCACCTCGGTGACTTCGGCCTGGGTAATGGATGAGTCCACCTCTGAGTCGCCAGTCTCTGCTTCCTCTTCGGAAGACGTGACGATGGGATTGAGGAGATCCTCAAAGTATTCCTTCCACCGCCCGACAACATCCCCAGTCAGGGTCAACAGCTCCCCACCCGCACCGTAAACAGTGCTGGTGTAGAGCTGCTTCCACCTCCTGAGGCGTCGGACGGTTTGCCAGAATCTCTTCGAGGCCGAGCGATAGTCCTCCTCCATGGCCTCCCCGAACGCCTCCCAGACCCAAGTTTTTGCTTCTGCAACCGCACGGGCTGTGGCACACTTGGCCTGCCGGTACCTGTCAGCTGCCTCCGGGGTCCTACCTACTAACAAAGATAAGTAGGACTCCCAGAACCCAGATTATCTGTATTTGGAGAGGTTGATTTTGGCACCGTCAATGCCAACAATATCAAGCTGTATGTAACTGGATTGAAGTAGCTTGTTCACCTGGTTTGTGATGGCTGAAGTTCACACCACACAACTGAGCAAATCAAAATGAGGCTGCTTCCTCAGCAAGAGCTTTAGCCTGAACTTTTGCCACTGGATCACTTACAGCCTCCCTAGGCTCCAGGACAGCATCTCTCACTTCTTTTGTTTGATTTCGGACAGCTGTTACACTCTGAAGCCTGCTCTCCCATCAAACGTCACTCAGATTTCAGAGTCACTTTCACATGTTTTGTCAAAATGGCCCTTTGCTGGGTGGCACCGGAGAAGAAACTGAACAGCTTCTGCAAATACCCAAAGTAGCCAGTGGCATCTTGGGAAGACTTGGCAGCATCAGCTATGATGAGATTCATGGTGTGAGCACCACAACGGACAAGCAATGTCCTTGGGTTTAGTTGTAGCAGTCTAGCCTCCACACCTTGCTTCTTTCCTTTCATGTTGGCTCCATTGTCATAGGTCTGTCCTCGATAATTTGTAAATGGAATGCCAAGATCCTTCAAGTTGTCAAGGACAACATTAGACAGGTTAAGGCCAGTAGTTTGCTCCACATCAATATATCCTAGAAAGTATTCTTTAATGTCTGGTTGTACTTGGAAACAGACAATGTGCACTCTGACTGACATTTGTTCCGTGTGACTCACATCTGGAGTACAGTCAAAAATAATAGAAAGATATTTTGCCAACTGGATTTGTCTCACAGTGTTGCGAAATGTTTTGAAGAGATGATCTGAATCCATTTGTTTTGTGTTTCATGACTAAGGTAATGTGTGTGGGAACTTTCATCTTTTTTTTTTGGCCAAGTGATTTTCCATGACAGGGTCATATGTTGCCAGAAGCTCTACTTTCTTCAAGAAGTTGACACTGTCTGGCTCATAAACAGGGTCAGAAGAGCCCCTAAAAGACAAATTTCTTGAAGCCAGTGAGAGAGTGATTGAGAGTAAGTGTTTGAAAATCTCTTGACACCTTTTCCTTTCTGCCTCTAGTCATGTCAGTTCCTGTTAATCTATTGACATGCCCTTCTTCAGCTGTGTATCCAGTTCTCTCCACGTAAGCACTGAGTGTGGTCTTGGCTACACTCATGACCCCTCAAACTGCTGTTGATGTTCGACCAATCACTGTGGCCCTCTACAGTCAGCTTTACATCTTTGGTGCTAAAAAGCTTGCATGCAGAGCACAACCCAGCTCCTGTGGACCTTCTGTCCATTAGGAAGAATTTTGAACTGGAGGCTGGTATGAAATGCTCTTCCCTCGGTTCACTTTTGGAAAATTAAACTCAGAGCTGACTTTAAAAGGACCCCTCTGTACAATTTCCACATAATCAGCGTCTAAAATTTGAGCTGGCCATAGAGCTGGATCAGTTGGAGGGGGCACATGTGCCTCTGTGTTGGGTATTTTCTCCTCCAAACATTTTTAAAACCTTTAACAAGACAAACAGAGTCAAGAAACACCAGTGAGACAGAAAGTCAAATTTTACGCGCGGAGTGCGGCCAGGCTGTACACCAAGGCTACACTAAAGTCTGGCCTGCTTTTCCGCTCTTTTTATTAAGAGACGCCCTCATCACATAAACAAAAACTTGTCCTAAGGGTGGGGGTGATGACGCAAGACAAGTTTCTTCCCGTAACATAAACGCATACGTCAATAAGTGCAGCTGTAAGGAAGGACACTTTCTTTTACACAGGTCAGCACATCTCGTTCGTCTGTTGCAGTTATCAGCTGTTCTGCATCTGCCTGAAGTGTCCTGTCCTTCACACTCCTTCACACTAAGCACCACATCACAACAGTCAAAACGTTCTCTTACTCCCAGTCGTTAGAGGCTGCGAAAACAAAGTTATATTATAATAATAAGTACATCCAGCCCTTCATTCCCAGCTCAGATTGACCCCAGAGTGCTAAAACAAAATTGAATTCTCAGGCTTGGTTAAGACAGGTGCAAAACAGCACAACACCATTCTCATGAGAAAGAAGACAAAGCTAAAACAAGGTTGAATAACACATACATTCTCAGGGTGAAGTGCAAACAGCACAACACCGTTTTCATAAGAAAGAAGACGAAGGTACAAATGTTTAACAGTGATAACATATATATATATATATATAAAATCCTTAACATTTCCCACCTGTTTATCACCTGTTAAACATACAGTAGGCATCACCCAGCTTAGTTAGTTAGTTTATTAACTTAATCTATTCTGTCCACGTTTTTATTAATTGAACACCACCAACAGATGGAAGATTCGAATCCAGCTGCTATTTGATCAACCAGTTTATACTCGTCAGGCACTCCTCTGGGGACTCCTATTGCGTCAATATATGTTGGATTTCCTACTCCTTTCCAATCTCTTTTTACTCTATGTCTGGCTATGCCTTTCTGCCAATCCTCAGGAATAAGAGAGGCTGCATATGTCGTAACGTCTTCAGGGGTCATGGGTAACAATAATGATATTAATGCACAATAACCTGACACATTTCGTGGCAGTCTGTCAAAGATTCTGTTATCACCACACCACCACCATACATCACTCCTACCGACTGGTATAAATGAACTGTTTTTTCTGTATTATTCGACTACACCACCTGTCTTATTACTTTTTCAGCTAAAGCTTCATAGGCTAAGAGTGTGTTAACTCATCACGTCAACAGTTCAAGCTTGAACTGGAGTTGTGAGCTTTTCAATATCATCATAATTCTCAGTACAGTCATTACAGTTTTCTCCACTAAGGTCTGACTGTTTCAATGCTTGATATTTTGGCATAGTTTGTTGGAAGGCCAGATTACACTGTACAAATGTATTTGACACCATTTTGCCAACCATTGTTTTGATATAAGGGATCACACAACACATGCAAAGTCCAATCAGAATTAGGACTATAATAACTGGTGTCACCATTTTCAATAGTAACTGCCAACATGGTCCTGAAGTCAACCAGGACCAGGGATTCCATTGGTTCACGGCTAGGGTGTCTTTATGCATTGCATCACAAAGTTTATTCAGCTCTTCCAATGCGTCCTGCATATCCACTGAATGAATGGAGTCTGGGATGAAAGTACAGCATGTTGTGTTCAGCAGAACACAAACTCCTCCCTGTGAACCAGTAAGCAAGTCTAAAACCATGCGATTTTGCATCACCATGGTACGTAAAGCATCTATTTCAGTGTTTTGAGCTGCTACTATTTTTTAGTTACATTCATGAACAGACCCAATCGATAATTCAGAGTTTCAATCATTAATGAATTTTTTCCCACTCCTATCCAGGGGAACAATGAATGTGCTATTTTATCTCCTACAGACCACAATTTTTTGGTCCTTTAGTACATCCGAGCCTCACATGTGATCATGTGGTAACACATCTGGGTATATCAATCTCCTCCGTCTGGTGCTGCCATTCTTCTCTGTGGAGGTCCTACCACATATGTATGGTCAGTCACCTGGGTAGGTGCACACACACCACCCCAATTTGGTGGGAGACTCATGTACAGTCTGGAACCATAAAGCCAATAGATGTCATCATACACCGGAATACCATTTACAGGTGGTAGCAAAAACTTACTAACATAAGCACATGATTCATCCGTTCCCCATGGACAGGAGCCTGTATAATTACATCCCCGTCCAATGTGATGAAGATAAGTACCATCCACATATTATGTTTTGGTTAGGCTTAAATTATTTGATAAAACATACGTTTGGGTACACAGACGTTTCTTAATTTTACCTACATTTTTATTCCCTGTCCCGTAAAAGCAAATTGGGAATGGCCGTTGTGATGACAATTTAACGTGATGATATTTTTGCATTTCCCTTCAGTCTAGTCAATGGAGCAGCACTTGGGCACGCTTGTACGTCCTCTGTTGAAATCCCTATCATATAAGTGGTTGCACTGAGGCAAGTGGTGTTACATCTTATCAGATTTGCTGAGAACTGCTGCCCCCGAAATACAGTTTGATTATGCATCCGTATGATAAGACATTCTGTCACCCTAGCAGGGTACGGTTTAGCCGTCAGAGCTGGGTGTGTTGAGGATATAGGTATCTGTGAACAAACATAACAATTAGTAACGTAATTCCATTCCACCAGGCCAGGAATCCGAGGAGCACGAAACACACTAAGATCACAACGCAACCGGCTGCCCTACCAACAGTCCGGCAGCGGCGGCGCTGAGCACGCCGCTCCGGGGTCTGCTGTAGTTCAGTCATGATTGCTAGGATACAGTGTTGTTAACCACCTCACCTAATAGTGCAAGGATCTCCCTGCTTCACTGGCATTGAGACAATCTATTGCTAATTAAATAGACTTCCTTTGTAGCCAGACTTCCCCTTCCACTGTGGAGGCCGCCAACACACGCTGTATCTTACAGTGATGTATCCACGTTGATCTCTCCGCTATCTTTACTGCAGTTGGTGTTGTTAACAGCACTTGGTATAGACCTTCCCAACGAGGACTGGACTCTGATGAACACCCAGTCTCCTGGCTAGACTACTGGAAGGCCGTCCTGTGGAAGATCAAAATTATTCGGCAGTAAATGTGTTTAAGTTATCTCTTTCTGTGTTAATGTCTTTTTCATAAAATTTGCTAATGTTTGTTCCTCATCTGCTGTTTTAGTATCCATGTCAAAATTGGTAGACGATATGGTCGTCCATAAAGTATCTCAAATGGTGTTAAACCTGATGGTGTTGGTGTTATTCTCATATACAATTTTACTAGGTCCAACATTCAATCCAGGTTTGTTTTGTCTCTTCTATACATTTCCTTAATCTTATTTTTATTGCGCCCTTTTATGTGCCCTTTGTCCTTTCCACTAATCCGGCACTGTGTGGTTGATAAGCACAATGATTTTTGAGATTGACCTGTAGCGCTTCTCCTACGTATTGCACTATTGTATTAACAAAATGCACTCCATTATCTGAATAGACTGTTTCTGGTATTCCAAATCATGGAATGATGTCTTTGCACAATGCCTTAGCCACTGTAAGTGCACCTGCATGTTTTGTAGGGAACAATTCTACCCATTTTGAGAAGGCATCAATTATGACTAAACAAAATTCCTTCCCTTCATGTTTACTCAGCTGTATATAATCCATATGAATCACTTGAAAGGGATATTGTGGTGTTGGAAATTTGCCTCTTTGGGGTCTCAAATTGCCTTGTGAGTTGTGTTTTGCACATGTCATGCATGCTCTACAATGCTGTTTTGCATATGCATCGAACCCATAAAGACAAAAAATAGATTGCAATTGCGATATCATACCCCCTGATGAGACATGCGTCACGCCATGGCTCATAATAGCTGCCCATTTAAACATATTTTTTGGCAATATGGGTTTCTTTTGTGGTCATATCCGGAGGGGTGTCATATAGGAGAAAAATAGAAAGAGCTGTTGCCGCCTTTGCGGTTTTGTCAGCAACGTCATTTCCTTTTGAAACACTGTCAGAGCCTTTGGTGTGAGCCGCACATTTGCATATAGCAATTTGTTGAGGCAACTTCACAGCTTGCAGTAGGGCAGTTAGGAGAGTGGCATGAGTCACTGGCTTTCCAGATGATGTCACCATTCCACGCTCCTCCCACAGTTTTGCAAACACATGCACTGTGCTGAAAGCGTACTGGCTGTCTGTATAAATTGTTACAGCCGTACCTTTAAACAGATAGCAAGCTGCAGTTAAAGCAACTAATTCAGCTGCTTGTGCTGAAAATGACGATGGCAATGAAGCAGAATCCAATACTTCTGAATTTGTGACAACAGCATATCCAGATTGTGTTTGTCCATAAGCTTTGTCAGTGGAAGAACCATCCACATACACAATTGTACTGTTTGGGATGGGTGTGTCCTGGAGGTCTGGGCGTGCTTTCGTACAGACCGTAGCTACATCAAGACAATTGTGCGGCTCACCATCCTCAGGTAAAGGTATCAATGTGGATGGATTCAATGTTGTACAGCGCTCTACCGTAAGGTGTGGTTGTGATAATAGCAAGGACATGCACGAAAGATGTCTTGCTGGGGACAAAAGGCTCATGTTTGTCTGCAACAGAAGTGCAGAAACTGCATGTGGAACTTCCAGTGTCAACTGATGGAATAGAACAACATTACTGCTACTTTGAACAGCCATAAAGGCTGCAACAACAGCCTGTACACATGGTGGTAGAGCACTTGCCACTGCATCCAATTTAGATGAGTAGTAGGCAACTGGCCTCAATTTTGAGCCATACACTTAAACCAAAACACTAGTCATGGACTCATTCTTACAATCAGCTGTTTGAATGAATGGTTTACTATAATCTGGTAGTGCCAAAACTGTGGATGACACTAATGTTTGTTTTACTTTTACAAAAGCTTCCTCAGCTTCTTTGTTCCATTCCAACACGGTTGACATTGAAATATCATCCTTGTACATCAAATCAGAAAGTGGACTAGTCAATTCTGCATAGCAGGGAATCCATGCCCTGCAGTAATTAGTCAGTCCAAGAAATGACATCATCTGCTTTTTGGTTTGTGGTTTTGGAGCATATAAAATTGCTTCCTTCCTGTCAGACAGGATCGTGCGCCCTGTGGCTGATAATTCATGTCCTAAATATTTTACTTTATCCCTACACAACTGAACTTTGTTTTTACTCACTTTGTGGCCATTATCAAATAAGAAACATAATAATGCTACTGTGTCAGTTATGCAGTTTTCTCGTGTGTCAGAGGCAATCAAGATGTCATCAACATACACTAATAGTTGGCTATCTGCCGGTGGAACGAAATTGGCTAAACATGCTGACATGACTTGAGAATAAATAGTTGGACTCTCTGCGTAACCCTGCGGTAATCTGGTAAATGTATATCGTTGTCCTTTAAAGGTAAAAGCAAACCAGAATTGACTATCTGGGTGTACTGGTACAGAAAAAAAAAAAAAAAATGCATTACTGATATCTATTACAGAAAAACAACTAGAATTTAATCTCAATGAGCTTAACAGTGTGTGCGGATCTGGTACACATGGTGCTCTTTTAATCACAGCAGCATTTACTGCCTGCAGATCTTGAATCATTCTCCACCCCACTGAGGGCGGAGCCTTTTTTTACAGGAAATATGGGTGTGTTACATGGTGAATCTGGACATGGCACTATTACTCCTGCTGTTAATAAATTCTCTACTACTGGCCTGATTCCTTCAATTGCATCAGGTTTCAATGGATACTGTCTTACACATGGTCTGTATTCTGTTTTTGGTCTTATAACTACAGGTTGTGCATTTTTTATCAGTCCTACGTCTGAAGGACCTGTTGTCCACAATCCTGATGGTACAGAAGAGAGAAGATCATCCTCTTCAGGACTCAACTGAAACACTCAGGATTGTGAAGTGGACACATTAATGTGTGTTCCAGCTGTCAGCACCAATGAGACATTAACTGGCACTTTATACAATTTAGTTGATGGACTGAACTCCGTTCGTGGTCCAACTCTGCTCCAATCAGAGGCTGACAAAGCTGTTATGACTGTCAGTCCCAATTCTTGCCATTCTGTCAAATATGGTTTACAAAGTGACACATGTAATGGCATACCTGTGAATCTCAATTTTAAAACATCTTCAGTGGCACCTGTTACTGTTATGACAGCTGTTGAGTTGCCATCATGAATCAAATCGGTCATTGTCAGCTTCACAGGTGAAACATTTTTCAATTTGTTTTCATACACTGGTGTTCCTGGCAATATGCCACTATGGACCCTAAATACACTCTCAAATCTGCATCTAAACTCTATCCATGGTTCTCCTTCTTTCTGAGTTGTCCTGGTAATTTCAGTATAATTTATCTTTGGTCCTAACACACCTTTTGCACGTGTAATCATAGCTTCCACTCTTGTTTTCAAGACTGGATCATCATGTGGCAATGGTACGCCATCCTGGTCTGCAGGATTCCAGTCTCCGCGTATCTGACTCCATTTAGGGCCACATGCTTTCATCCACACCTGTTGGACTTCAGGTCCACTAAGGTGGTAAGAACTTCTAATGTTTTCTATATCCTGCATAAATCCCTCAATATCGACATGTGGCGATGGTATCATGTCGACTGCTGCTTTGATATTATCAGCATTCCATGTTCGATATACGAGCATGGTTGATCGCTGTCCTGCTGTTCCTGCACGAGGATTTGGTACTTCTATCATAGGATAGGCACCTCCCTGATCACTATGTTCCACCATGGGAGGGGCCGTGGGCACTTTCGCTTGACTGCGTGTTTGTGGTTTTTCTGTTTTTTCTGGTTTTTCACTTTTTACCTTAGGTTTTACTGCTAAATCATACTGTGGTGGCGGTACATCGTCATCCTCTGGTAGAGGAGATAAAGGTGTTGTTGTCACCGACGATCCAGCCAGCGGTGATTGTTGAGGCTGTTCTGGTTCTCTGTGCTGAATTATCACATCTTCTTCTGCCTTACCTACAGCTTTCTTTTTCCTTGCTTTCTCTAATCGTCGCTTCTCTGCTCCTTTCTGTCTGTTCTCTGCTTCTTCCTCCCAAAATGCCACTAAATCTGCCCCTACTTTCTGCATCTTTTTCTCATCACCTTTATGTTGCTGTTCTAACTCCTTCTTTAGCTTCTGTATGCTGATCAGGTTCAGTCGTCCGTCAAAGTCATGTTTATTAATCCAGGTCTCCAATTTTTTGTTGTTTTTGGATTTTTTTTTTTGCTTCCATAAATTTCCAGCCGTCAGTTGATAAATTTTCCTTATTTATAGACGTCTTACCCCCCATTTTTATTATCCCTTGTTATAATTTGGACTTCAGACGGGGGCACACCTAGGGTGTTCTAAATCTGAAGTTTTCACACTTTCTTTGGACGTGACAATTAATTTGCCGTCGTGTGGTTGATTCCTTTCACCTCCCCGTAGGAAGCGGAATCACTTGCCTCTGCTTCCACACACACGGTTGTCACTAACGTTGTCCAAAGTATTACACTTTCACACAGTTATTTACACTTACACAAAACACTATTTACACATAGAAACACTTTTAATAATCGTACGCGTATTCTTATGCCAGGGGAGCTCGCCCTCCCGTGAAATTTAACTAATGTCCTGCATTAGGGGACTCCGCCGTCCCTGCCAGATTTAACTGCTTTTTTACAGTGCACGTATTTCTACCCGGGATTTCCTTTACGCATTAAAACAGAGGAGTCCGTATCCTCCTTCCGGAATTTAACTACTTGCGTCCCTCGCAACCGTAGAGGAGTCCGCCCTCCTTACAGAGTTTAACTGTGTTTCATTAACAGACGATTCTGTATCATCGCTTACGGAGTTTAACTGTTTTATGTGATCACTGTTATCCCCTACCGGTACGCGTATATAAACAGAGGAGTCCGCACCCTCCTTACAGAGTTTAACTGCTTTGCATTAACAGACGATTCTGTATCATCGCTTGCGGAATTTAACTGTTTATGTGATCTGATCACCACTCACTCAGTACTGTTTACAAAGAAATTCTACTCACTGACTCGACTTCCTGTCTGTCTTCTTCGGGAAAATCTCGTCAACCAGACGATGCCAACGGTGGTCGACAATTGCAGACACGATCAATCGATCGGACCTTGGCCAAGGATTTACGTCTGGACTTGACGACCTCCGCTGGACACCTCCGGTATTGTTGAGATCCCGGACGAGCCCCCAGTCAATGTTGGGTATTTTCTCCTCCAAACATTTTTAAAACCTTTAACAAGACAAACAGAGTCAAGAAACACCAGTGAGACAGAAAGTCAAATTTTACGCGCGGAGTGCGGCCAGGCTGTACACCAAGGCTACACTAAAGTCTGGCCTGCTTTTCCGCTCTTTTTATTAAGAGACGCCCTCATCACATAAACAAAAACTTGTCCTAAGGGTGGGGGTGATGACGCAAGACAAGTTTCTTCCCGTAACATAAATGCATACGTCAATAAGTGCAGCTGTAAGGAAGGACACTTTCTTTTACACAGGTCAGCACATCTCGTTCGTCTGTTGCAGTTATCAGCTGTTCTGCATCTGCCTGAAGTGTCCTGTCCTTCACACTCCTTCACACTAAGCACCACATCACAACAGTCAAAACGTTCTCTTACTCCCAGTCGTTAGAGGCTGCGAAAACAAAGTTATATTATAATAATAAGTACATCCAGCCCTTCATTCCCAGCTCAGATTGACCCCAGAGTGCTAAAACAAAATTGAATTCTCAGGCTTGGTTAAGACAGGTGCAAAACAGCACAACACCGTTCTCATGAGAAAGAAGACAAAGCTAAAACAAGGTTGAATAACACATACATTCTCAGGGTGAAGTGCAAACAGCACAACACCGTTTTCATAAGAAAGAAGACGAAGGTACAAATGTTTAACAGTGATAACATATATATATATATATAAAATCCTTAACACTCTGCAGTGTCACGTGCTGAAGGCCTCTCAGTGACAGGACTCCCTCTACCTTCAGAAGCAGTGGTTGTGTGCTGAGTTGTATCTGTAGCTGAAATGGTCGTTGATGGTTGTTGGTGCTGTTGCAGAATCTACAGACCAGCTGGTTGGTGATTGATGTTGTGGGCATGAACTGCTGGTGGATGATTGATCATCTAATTCTTCCTCTTGGCCTTGACTTCCTCTTTGCACGCATCTAAGCATTGACCCTGCATTCAGAAATACAAGACAAAATATTCAGGGATGCTGGCATGACTGGCATAGACATGCATATAAGGGCTACAAAATTAACATTTTCTTTAAAACATTATCTTACCTGTAAGCGAAGCGCGAGCATCATCATATTGCTGTCTCTTCTTTCTCTTTTCCGCTTCTGACACAAGTGTTTGCCAAACATGAGATTGAGGCACAATCGTACAGACCACTGGGAGGTGGGGGGCACCAGGAGGAGCCTGGAGAGAGGGCTGCACAGGAGAGTCATCTTTTTCCTCAACCAATTGGCCTATATTACTTTTGTATTGTTTATACCCATTAACATGCTTTACACAAATTTTAGATATATTGTTACTAGTAGACTTGTAAAGTATGGAATAGTGGTTTGTTTTAGGATGGGACCACTAGGGTTAGGGCCAAATACTCGTTTCAGATGAGTATCCATTACGGATAAAGCATTTTTGACGAGCACGAGCATGATATGAGTAAAACTCGTCAATATCTGTGCTCGTGCTGAAGGAAAATCCTGATCGGCTAACTGACTGTCTTCATGCTCTGTGAGTGGTCAGTCACACACAGAGCCCGCCCCTCCCTACACAGAAACGCCTCTGCACCCAGAGTCGTCACTCTGGCACACACACTGACAGGAACTGTCTCTGTGCTTGGCTTGATTCTACCTCACGTTGCTCTCTCAGTATTCCTTAGGTTTTCTTCAATTCACCTCTATTTTGGTTTGTATGGTATTAAAGTTACTTGGTGAACTTGTTTCATAACATATGTGGTGCATTTGACAAGACAGAGCTGAAAATGGCTCGTGGTGTGTTGGTCACTGCCTCCACTTGAATTTTTTTTTTTTTTTTTTTAACCATTTGTTTGCTCTGGCTCGTACTGAACATGGTGATTTTAAGAAGAATACAGTGAACAAGGCTGACATATTATTTCCCTGTTTACCATCACTGGATGTTTGCATGAATCACCAACGACCTCTCTTTCTCCCTCTCACGCAGTCACACACACATGCACATGGACACACACACAGACACCTTAATCAACATTGTTTAACTTTGTGTGGAAAAAAAATGGCAAGAAATTAGGTAGCAAAAATAAATAAATAACTGGGAAAAAAAAATCACAGTTTGATCATAAAACAAAAAAAAAAAATTAAAATAATAAAAAGTTGTGTTGAGTATGACAGCTCTTCTTCATGCATACTTAGTTCATAATTTCCTACTACATTGAAAGTCAATTCTGAGGCTGTTCTGTTATTCATTCATACACTTAAGAATATTCATGTTGTGAGTTTATAAAAAACTTGTTCTGTAAATAGTTCCTTTACGATTGTGATCAAAAACATTGAATCTCAATTCTGAGGCTGTTCTGTAAATATTCATTCAAACACTTAAGACTATTCATGTTCTGAGTTCTTAAAAAACTTGTTCTGTAAATAGTTGTCTTACTTTTGTGATCAAACTCATTGATTTGAATCTCAACTTTGAGTCTGTTCTGTAAATAGTTTTCAAATAAACAATAAATATAACAACTTCTGATCAATCCATTTCAATTTCAGACTTAAAATAATGTACCGATTTAATCCACGCCTATTTCTGGTTAAACCACACCCACTTCCGGTTTAGGCCCTGCCCACTCCGAGTACAAATACAGATAATTTAAATCGGGGTGGGCAACTTGTTCCAGAAAGGGACAAGAGGGTGCAGGTTTTCTTTGCAGCCACTGACTCCACCAGGTGATTTCACTGATTAACTGATTCCATCTGCTCAAAGTGATATTAATTAATGATTTAGATGGTTGAACAGATACAGATAGTTGTGTACTCGCTCATCCCTAAATCCTTTTATCAGCTTTATTCCAAACAGCAGGTCATCAATATGCAGGGGGATACTGGTCTGTATGGCGTGTGTGTGTGTGGGGTGGGGGGGCTAAACAGAAAGACAGAAAGGAATAATACAATTAGTATGATATTGAATAAACAAGCAAATAACTAAAGTAATAGACATAAACTACTGTGCCTATTTTCACTATTCCAACAGCAGAGTCCATAAACTCTGAACATAATACCTGCTGTGTGTCTGTCTGAGCAGGAAAACACAGTGTGATAACAATCAGTGGAATTAAGAACCTAATGAACAGAATAAATGCACAGCATGGATGCACAGGAATCTGTGAACAGATGTGAAACAGAAATAGGGCCTCATTCCACATTAAGTAGGATAAATATTGCACACAGAGTTCAGGTTCCACCAACAACAGCATTGTACTAATGGCTCAATGTAAAGGCAGTAGCTCAAGTTAGCACACGTCAACCAACAAATTATTCTCGTGACAAAGCACTATAAACATGCAACAGAAGCATTAAACTTACCTGGTGTTCATAAAATGCACACACATCTAGAAATTAATGTACTCCGACTCCATGTCTGCTTTCATCAGCTCTGAACAGAAACAACCGAGCAGCCCACCGCATCCGCTGATCAGATGCAGTTCATGGGGATGGTGTGTTCAAGCGTATCTCAGAAATCCTAACGCTGAACAAATAGGCTTCCAGACAAGCCTTCTTCACGAGCTTGATTTTTTTGATGCTCCCCCGGCACTTGATGCTCTACACCAGGGGTAGGCAACCTGTTCCAGAAAGAGCCATGAGGGTGCAGGTTTTCTTTGCAGCCGCTGACTCCACCAGGTGATTTTACTGATTAATATCACTTTGAGCAGATGGAATCAGTTAATCAGTGAAATCACCTGGTGGAGTCAGTGGCTGCAAAGAAAACCTGCACCCTCATGGCTCTTTCTGGAACAGGTTGCCTACCCCTGCTCTACACGGAGTGCGTGATGCACGTGTGCGGAACAACGGCACTGCTCATAACTCCATGGAATTCAGTCATAGACAGTCGAAAATATACCTTTTTGGAATTGTTATGATCAGACAAATAATGTGGTGTAGTTTTCAACATGATTGGAGCATTTTTAAATTTTGACCCCTGTGTAATTGTTTATTGACCCCTGTAGCTCATTAGAGGTCACTTCCAGGATGGCTCCATATCTGAAAATGAACATTAGTTAATTTAGAATATGTGTGCCAAATTCCATGCTTTTATCACAAAATGAACATTTTTTATGGAAATTTTAGCTAAGCTGCACCACTACAACTGAACGTCTTTGACCAAGAAGGCTGATTGTTTTAGTTCAAACTCACCTTCCTGACAACTGTGTTTTGTTTTGATGAACTCTCCTTTGAGGACTGAGATTCCCCAGCCTGATTGCACCTTAAACAAGAAGATATCTGAGATTTTGTCTGCACTTTCAGAGAATACATGAGTTTAGTCAACCTTTAATAAGAAGATTCCTGAGTTTTGTCTGCACCTTTAATAAGAAGAGTCCTGCATTTTGCTTGCACTTTTAAGAAGAGATTCCTGAGTTCCATCTGCACCTTTTGAAGTGATTTTAGATGACTCTCATCTGCACTTCATATTGACTCTGGTTGTGTGAACTCCCCCGTGTCAAATAAACTGATGTTTTCTCTGTCTGTGTGTCTGGGCTGTCCTGCATTGCGGTACATCTGACTCTGTCTAATTTCCCATGGCCAAGCTTAACAAGTTTGGGGTTTGGGGTTTTAAATGTTATTGTAGTTCATGTTAGTTTAACAGTGTTGTTTGTGTGATTGATTTATTATGTCTTTGTAGTTCAATTGGTTCTGCCACTGGTTCTGTTTGTGGGTGTGTAAAAATAAAAGCACCTGCTTGGGGCAGAATGCAGGAAAGACAAAAAGCACTGCGTGCATGTGTATAATTTCAGTCACGGTCAAACTAGGGAGAGCCGACCTTTGCTATTTGGTATGCTTATGTATTTTGGATTAAGGATGAACATTGCCGAAACGCAGTGGTGGGCACAGTTCTGATAATCTGATAACCGATAATTATCAAAGATAAAGTTTTCATTATGGGATTATCTTTTCAGATAACTTTGAAAACCATTATCGGACTAATTATCTTACGATAAACTTTTGTCCGATAATTTTTAGATAGTTAACGTAGTAAACAAAGGTGAACAGATGTGTAGTTCTACTCTCTACAAACAGAGGAAAACTGATCACAAAAAAATATCATTTTTTTTAACCCCTTACTGATATGCGGCCAATATAACCCAAATCATCCAGAGGCATACATTTTTAACTTATGGTTCAAATTTTAACCAAACTTATTTCGGACAAGTTATTTAAATTAACGGCACAGCTGAAGTTGTATAAAGTGAAAATATCAGATATATGTTTTAGTTTTAAAGTAATGCGCTAATTTTTAAGGTTTTAGTGTGCACATACTGTGTCCAGGTGCATGATGGGTGATAGGGTAATCTCAGTACGTTCACAACAGGAGAAATGCTTTTGAGACACTCTGATCAGGGTCCACAGACAACAGCATTAAACTCTCATGAATATATTCTCTGGGTTTATAGACATGTTATTGTGTTTGCGTTTGTTAAATTCCATGCATCTTAAAAGTAGCAAGTAGCAACACAGATTAACTGGAATTTTGTTTTGGCAAGTTTTCAAGGTCTCTACTGCCATCTACTTGCCAGTAGTGTTCATGGCAGTATTCAGACTAAAGCTGGGCAGACACTGTACCAGAGAACTGCACGGTGTAAAAGTTCAGAGCGCACGATTTATATTCTCACACTCATACGTTCAAAAACCACATGTCAGGCTTGTGTTTCCAGAAGCAAAACATAAGCAGAAGCTTTTTTTTTTTTTTCAAACTTAATTTCCAAAAACTCTCTATGGGAGACAACAAAGTTTAAAAAAACAAAACAAAAGAGAAAACAAAAAAACATTACAAAACAGGTCTGCGGTGTTTGCACATGCACAGTGCGAGAGTTTGGACGGTTGTAGTGCTTCAGCAGCGGGATACCCTCACGACGGCCGAACAGAATATCAAACAGGTTTGATTTTCATCTGATCATATGATTGGCGATCAGGAGGTGGTCATGAAATGTTAAACACAGCTCGTTACTCCATCTATACTAAACGATGCAGGACGCGTGATTAACCTGAAACTCTGCGTGATCCAAAAAATTCTCACATGGATGAAAAATCAGCTGAAAAAGGGCCAAAACTCGCACTGGCACCAGTAGATCATGGCAGAGTTCTATTTATTTTGACACCGGTGTTATCAGACGGTTATCTAATTACAACTTGGCTTTTTTTTTTTTTTGAAAATTACTTTTTTTACAAATAAAAAATGGAATATTTTCCAAAAGCACATTTATCTGTAAACACCAACACACGACACACCTCACATTAATGTGTTGGTTTACATAGAATGAATCAACCAATCAGTGTTTAGCCGAGGCACATTTTACCCAGAATGCGATCTGTCTGTGTTTGTTACACAACTTCAGAATTAGTGCATTATTCAACATTAAAAGATATATGTTATATCTTAACTTTGCACAAATGACAGAATTGGCATTAATGGAGTTATTCTATCAGTATTCATTTTATTTACACCAAACCATAACTCAGCACTGCTTTATGTTCCAAGACCTCGGCCTGATGGCAGCACTGTGTTTGGGTAAAGAGTTGAGATTTGTGGCTCTGCTCAGCTTGTGTCCTTGTTGGAAGTCATGTAGTAAACTGAAGCTTCCAGCAGGGGGCAGGGTACTCAAAGACCAAAGTGCTGACTCATTGTTTGGGTCTGTTGTTGCTTTTGATGCTTCCAAAAGTGATTGTGGTGTTGAAACTCAAAATCAGCTTGTTAGTAGTTGCAAGTGTACCGGAGACAACACTGGAATTTATGCGTTATCTGTAACTTCCAATACATTATTGGGTGGTTTATCATTTCATCTTTATTGAAGATAACTTTTCATTTATCTGATTATCTGTTATCGAAGTAAATTTTTTGGTTATCTGTGCCCACCACTGCCAAAACGGGACATTCATAGGACTAATATTTTTGGAGAAACTACAGAGATTAGCTAACAGTGAACAATGAATGTTGAAAATGACATTCTGGACTTGCACACCATTCCAGTAGGGGGCGGTAAATCATCTATATATTAAAAGTCTGTGTGCATGTGTAATTTCATTTAGTAAGTTCAAAGTACACAGTATAATTCTAAATACATTAAAAAATATATATGTATGACACAGTAATGAGACAACACTCATTTCCATTGTGGTCCATTTAAAAATCAAATGATAAAATAGAAGAAATAATAATAATAATAATAATAATAATAATAATAATAATAATAATAATGGTGTGTGTGTGTGTATATACGAGGTCTGTCCGTAAAGTATAGGTCCTTTTTATTTTTTTCAAAAACTATATGAATTTCATTCATATGTTTTTACGTCAGACATGCTTGAACCCTCGTGCGCATGCGTGAGTTTTTCCACGCCTGTCGGTGACGTCATTCGCCTGTGAGCACTCCTTGTGGGAGGAGTCGTCCAGCCCCTCGTCGGAATTCCTTTGTCTGAGAAGTTGCTGAGAGACTGGCGCTTTGTTTGATCAAAATTTTTTCTAAACCTGTAAGACACATCGAAGTGGACATGGTTCGAAAAATTAAGCTGGTTTTCAGTGAAAATTTTAACAGCTGATGAGAGATTTTGAGGTGATTCTGTCGCTTTAAGGACTTTTCACGGTGCGAGACGTCGCGCAGCGCTCTCAGGCAGCGTCATCAGCCTGTTTCAAGCTTAAAACCTCCACATTTCAAGCTCTGTTGATCCAGGACGTCGTGAGAGAACAAAGAAGTTTCAGAAGAAGTCGGTTTCAGCATTTTATCCGGATATTCCTGTTATATGGCTGGGGGGGCCTGGCTGCCGGTTTGTTTGTCTTTTTGTTTTCCTCCCAGGTGGCGTGCATTTGGGACTGAGTGGCTGTGTTGCTGAGGCTGTCAGGACCTCACCCTGATCACCTGCGACTCGTCAGGACTCACAGCTGAGGTGCATCTGGATGGATTGGAGCATGTTGGCATTTAAGACTGGAGTGCACAGTGTGTATTTGCCAGAGACTCGACCTTGTGACCAGACGGGTGAGATCGTCGTCTCGGGAGCCATCTCATCAGCAGCGGATGCTGAGAAACGTCCAGGTTTGATGCACGGTCTGTGAAAGAGGAGGGGGTGAGGTCTCACGCTCGTCAGCACACTTCCTGAGGTACGTTAGATTTTGTGACTAACATTTATACAGTCAGTAAATGTGGTGTCCCTCACACCTTATTGTATTGAGCTGTTTGTTAGTCATGTATCAGCTTCCACTGCGGTGGAGTTTTGTGAACTGGATGTTCCATGCCTGCAGGTTGGAAGCTGATCAGCAATCAAGCCAGGAAGTGTTTGCTGTTTGTACACCTTTAAGTGTTCTGTGTGTAGAGTGTGGACTCACATAATGGTTCCTTCTTTCACAGACTCGGTTGTTGCGGCCACCTGGGGGGTGTCGGCGGGGTCCTTGGGTCCGAAACAGCTTCTGGCTCCGGACCGTTAGCGCTGCTGGGAGCGCACCACGCCAGACCGCACCTTTCTGTATTATCACTGTTATGTATTAAATTCAGTTAGCCTTTGTACCGTGCTCTGCTTATTTCATACTGGGTCCTTCAAACGCTGGTCGGTTCTCCGAGCTGCGTCCGACACATAACAATTCCACTGTTAAAGGAGATTTTTTTAATGAAAGACGTGCGGGCGGATTGCAGCGTCAGCTCGCAGCCGCCGCGACGCTCCGCCACAGGAAAAACACCTCTGTTGGAAGCCTTGAGGACAAGTTGGAACATCTCCAGCTGATAAACAATTTCTCATATACTCACTCCACTGAAAGCCATCAAAGGCCAACTGGATTTTAACAAATGGTTATCAACACGGAGGTGTTTTTCCTGTGCTGCCGCGCCGCGTCAGCTGCGTCCCGACGTGCGGACCCGTCCGCACGTCTTTCATTAAAAAAATATCCTTTAACAGTGGAATATCCGGATAAAATGCTGAAACCGAATTCTTCTGAAACTTCTCTGTTCTCTCACGACGTCCTGGATTAATAGAGCCTGAAATGTGGAGGTTTTCAGCTTGAAACAGGCTGATGACGCCGCCTGAGAGCGCTGAGCGACGTCTCGCACCGTGAAAAGTCCTTAAAGCGACAGAATCACCTCAAAATCTCTCATCAGCTGTTAAAATTTTCACTGAAAACCAGCTTAATTTTTCGAACCATGTCCACTTCGATGTGTCTTACAGGTTTAGAAAAAATTTTGATCAAACAAAGCGCCAGTCTCTCAGCAACTTCTCAGACAAAGGAATTCCGACGAGGGGCTGGACGACTCCTCCCACAAGGAGTGCTCACAGGCGAATGACGTCACCGACAGGCGTGGAAAAACTCACGCATGCGCACGAGGGTTCAAGCATTTCTGACGTAAAAACATATGAATGAAATCCATATAGTTTTTGAAAAAAATAAAAAGGACCTATACTTTACGGACAGCCCTTGTATATATATATATATATATATATATATATATATACGAGGTCTATTAGAAAAGTATCCGACCTTATTTTTTTCAAAAACCATATGGATTTGAATCATGTGTGATTGCGTCAGACAAGCTTGAACCCTCGTGCGCATGCGTGAGTTTTTCCACGCCTGTCGGTTGCGTCATTCGCCTGTGAGCAGGCTTTGAGTGAGGAGTGGTCCAGCCACCTCGTCGTTGTTTCATTGCCAGGAAATGGCGGAATGATTTGGGCTTTTTTTCCATCAGAATTTTTTCAGAAACTGTTAGAGACTGGCAGCTGGAAACCATTAGAAAAATTTATCTGGCTTTTGGTGAAAATGTTACGGGCTTGGTAGAGTATAAGGAGTGTTACTGTCGCTTTAAGGACAGCCCCCAGCGGCTGTGGGGCGTGCAGCGCTCCGAAGCCGCCATCGACAGGCTGAACGACCATTTCATTTCTAAACGGATGGCTGTCTGGATCCGTGACCATCGTGTGCCATTTCTCTGGTTATCACAAGAGCTGGACATCAACCATTTTCCGGCAGATTTCACTTTTAACAAGAGATTTTGTCATGGAAAGCCGAGTGGAGGCTTCGCGCGTCATAATGGATTCGCTACTGGAGCGAGACAAAACCACCTCCGTTTTGGTCTCACAGGATGGCTTTGAGATGGCGTTCAGACAGCTGTCGGTGTTTTTTCCATTGAGTGATTATCCGAGAAATTGTGGATGTGCCTGGACATGCCAGAACATGTCCCGTGAGGCTTCATCACGGCGTTGCTTAGCGCCATGCGGCACCGCAGTTTGGGTTTATTAAATTCCACGCAGATTAAACGTAGCAGACACGGATTATTCGTTATAATTGTTTTAACAAGTTTTCAGGGTATCATGCATGAAGTTTCTTATTAACGTGATGAAAAGCATAAAAAAATACAGTTTTGTAGTATAATATTAATTTACATGTGAATTCTCTATATGTTGTTTGACTGCAGCAACTCTCTGGCATGCAAGGGATTATGGGATACGTCAATAGGGCGAATGGCAGTTGTTGTTCTTCATTCGGCTGCTCTCGGTTTTGTTCAGGGTCGCCACAGCGAATACAGCCAGATCTGCATCGGTAATTGGCACAGGTTTTATGCCGGATGCCCTTCCTGACGCAATTTCAGGTAAACAGCCGCTGGTGTTATTTATTTTGACACTGGTTATATCAGATGGTTATCGAATTACAACTTGGCTTTTTTTTTTTTTTGAAAATGCCTTTTTTTTACAAATTAAAAAATTGCATATTTTACAAAAGCACATTTATCTGTAAAAACCAGCACATGACATATCTCACACTATCGTGTTGGTTTACATAGAATGAATCATCCAATTAGTGTGAGCAGAGGCATATTTTACCCAGAATGCCATCTGTATGTGTTTGTTACAAAACTTCAGAATTAGTGCATTATTCAACATTAAAAGATATATGTTATTTTTTGACTTTGTTCAAATGACAGAATTGACATTAATGGAGTTATTCTATCAGTATTCATTTTATTTATACACCAAACCATAACTCAGCATTGCTTTATTTTCCAAGACCTCGGCCTGATGGCAGTGTTGTGTTTGAGTAGAGAGTTGAGCTGTGTGGCTTCTCTCAGTTGTTTCTGTGCTATAAGCCATGTAGTAAAGAGAAGCTTCTGGCGGGGGACAAGATGTTCAAAGACAGAAGTGCTGACTCATTGTTTGGGTCTGTTGTTGCTTTTGATGCTTCCAAAAGCGATTGTGGTGTTAAAACTCAAAAACAGCTTGTTAATAGTTGTAAGTGTACCAGAGACAATACTGGAATTTATTGGTTATCTTTAACTTCTGTTACATTTTTGTGGGGTGTATTGTTTTTGTCTTTATCAAAGATAACTTTTCAGTTATCTGCTTATCTGTTATCGAAGTTAATAATACATGAAGACAGTAAATTAACATAAAAATGATGTATTTAATAGGAAATAAAAGGGTTGAATTCTTCTAAAAATTGTTCAGGTCTAAGGTTCTAAAAACATTCTGGACTCTGGACTTCATATTTGTCTAATAGATTACAGTTTGTTCATGTAAATGGGGAATCTTCTTCACAGACTAAAGTTAATTGTGGAGTTCCACAAGGTTCTGTGCTAGGACCAATTTTATTCACTTTATACATGCTTCCCTTGGGCAGTATTATTAGACGGTATTGCTTAAATTTTCATTGTTACGCAGATGATACCCAGCTTTATCTATCCATGAAGCCAGAGGATACGCACCAATTAGCTAAACTGCAGGATTGTCTTACAGACATAAAGACATGGATGACCTCTAATTTCCTGCTTTTAAACTCAGATAAAACTGAAGTTATTGTACTTGGCCCCACAAATCTTAGAAGCATGGTGTCTAACCAGATCGTTACTCTGGATGGCATTTCCCTGATCTCTAGTAATACTGTGAGAAATCTTGGAGTTATTTTTGATCAGGATATGTCATTCAAAGCGCATATTAAACAAATATGTAGGACTGCCTTTTTGCATTTACGCAATATCTCTAAAATCAGAAAGGTCTTGTCTCAGAGTGATGCTGAAAAACTAATTCATGCATTTATTTCCTCTAGGCTGGACTATTGTAATTCATTATTATCAGGTTGTCCTAAAAGTTCCCTAAAAAGCCTTCAGTTGGTTCAGAATGCTGCAGCTAGAGTACTGACGGGGACTAGCAGGAGAGAGCATATCTCACCCGTGTTGGCCTCCCTTCATTGGCTTCCTGTTAATGCTAGAATAGAATTTAAAATTCTTCTTCTTACTTATAAGGTTTTGAATAATCAGGTCCCATCTTATCTTAGGGACCTTGTAGTACCATATTACCCCATTAGAGCGCTTCGCTCTCAGACTGCGGGCTTACTTGTAGTTCCTAGGGTTTGTAAGAGTAGAATGGGAGGCAGAGCCTTCAGCTTTCAGGCTCCTCTCCTGTGGAACCAGCTCCCAATTCAGATCAGGGAGACAGATACCCTCTCTACTTTTAAGATTAGGCTTAAAACTTTCCTTTTCGCTAAGGCTTATAGTTAGGGCTGGATCGGGTGACCCTGGACCATCCCTTGGTTATGTTGCTTTAGACGTAGACTGTGTTTCATAATTATTGTATGGCCTTGCCTTGCAATGTGGAGCGCCTTGGGGCAACTGTTTGTTGTGATTTGGCGCTATACAAGAAAAAAGTTGATTGATTGATTGACTCACTCACCATTCCAACTCATAATAGAAATTTTGCATAATTCATTACCACCCATGAAAAATGTTAGCTGCCTATTTTATAAACACAGCCCAATCTAGAGCCTATGGATCCCCACTGTTGTACAGTAGTTATTATTTTATTACTCCTATTTTGCAATTTAATTTTTAAATGGGCTACAAAGGAAATAAGTATTTTCACTTTCTTGTGTCATCCATGTATTTTCCCTTATGAAACAAAAATATATTGCAGTATATTAGAGAATATCATGCAATACATTTATCAATATATTTCCATATATGAGATTCTGCATTTATATTTTTGAATATATTGCAATATATGCATAGACCATATATGTGTATATATTGGTAAATATAAAAATATATCTTGCAATCAAGACCAAAGAGGCCACTATATTTTTACATGTAATAGTCTGACTTTATTTGCATCAATATACGGCAATATATATTGTGCCATATATGGTTATGTGTGTATATACGAGGTCTATTAGAAAATAAACCGACAGTTTTATTTTTTAAAAAGACTATATGGATTTGAATCACGTGTGATTACATCAGCCAAGCTTGAACCCTCGTGCGCATGCATGAGTTTTTTCACACCTGTCGGTGACATCATTTGCCTGTGAGCACGCCTTGTGGGAGGAGTGGTCCAGCCCCCTCGTTGGATTTTTATTGTCTGAGAAGTTGCTGAGAGACTGGCGCTGTGCTTGATCAAAATTTTTTCAAGAACTGTGAGGCACATCCGACGGGACACCATTCGAGAAATTCAGCTGGTTTTCGGTGTAAATTTTAACGGCTGATGAGAGATTTTGGATTGTTTCTATCACTGTAAGGACTTCCCACAGAGTGGGACGTTGCACAGCGCTCCGAGGCGATGTCGTCATCCTGTTTCAAGCTGAAAACCTCCAAATTTAAGCCTCTGTTGACCCAGGACGTCGTGAGAGAACAGAGAACTTTCAGAAGAGGTCGGAATCATCAGTTTATCCGGACATTCCACTGTTAAAGGAGATTTTTTTAATGAAAGACGTGCGGACGGATTGGCGCATCGGCTCGCAGCCGGTGTGGCACACCCGCCACAGGAAAAACACCTCCGTGTTGATAACCATTTGTAAAATCCAGGTGGCTTTTGGTGGCTTTCAGTTGAGTGAGTATCTGAGAAATTGTTTAACAGCAGGGCATGTTCCAACTTGTCCTTAAGGCTTCCAACGCAAGAAAAGTTAGCATATATATATATATATATATATATATATATATATATATATATATATATATATATGCTACCGAAGTACCAAAGTTTCCAAATTTTATAAAACCGTTGCTGAAAGTTTTAAGTTTCTTTAATTATAATTTCGTATACCAGTATATTGCACTGTGAAAGGTTGTTTCAGTTGAGTGTCTGAACATGTGTTGTTTGCAAAAATCTACCTCTACATCCTACACTTTTTTCTAAGAATCTTTATGTATTTCTGACAATTAAAAAAAGTATTGGTGCTCGCTCCAGTTGCTGGAATGAAACGGCACGATAATACTCAGACACCAGCCTATATATATATATATATTTGTTCAATTATATAAAACTGTTGCTGAAAGTTTGTTATTTTAATACCAGTATGTGTTGCACGGTGAAAGGTTGTATATATATATATTGTTCAATTTCATAAAAGTGTTGCTGAACGTTTTAAGTTGCTTTAATTTAAATTTTTAATACCAGCATGTTGCACTGTGGAAGTTTGTTTCAGCTGAGTCTCTGAACATGTTCAAAGTTTGTACTGGTAAAATCTACCTCAACATCCTGAGGATTTGTGCCTCAAAAGAAAATAAAGGTGAATTTGATGGATACCCATGAGTTTGTGTTGATTATCGTATACATGTTTGTATTCATACAAGAAGTGCAGGGTGTTCTCCATATTATTTAACATATATGTAAAATGTATTGTACCATATATTAAACATTATAAATGTACATATTTTTCATGTGTTTCCATATAATGTTACATATATTTACAATATATTCCACCATATATTGTGTATATATATTAACATATATTTAATGTATGTTTCCATATAATTTTCCACACATGTATAATACATTTACCATATATTGAACATATATGTGACAATATATTTTTACATAAAATACCAATACATTTGCCCATATAAATTGCAATACATGATGGCTGATATTTATAAACATAACATTACATATATTTTGGGATATATAAACACATATATTATATATTCATGCTAAATATATTGTAATATATGGAAAGCGGCAATCATTTGTATATTTTACAATATATTGCAATATATTTTGTGAATATATAATATGGTGTGTAATATATGTATCCACACGTATAATACATTTACCATATATTGAACATATATGTGACAATATATTTTTACATAAACAAATACATTTGCCCATATAAATTGCAATACATGATGGCTGAATATTTATAAACATAAAATTACATATATTTTGGGATATATAAACACATATATTATATATTCATGCTAAATATATTGTAATATATGGAAAGCGGCAATCATTTGTATATTTTACAATATATTGCAATATATTTTGTGAATATATAATATGGTGTGTAATATATGTATTCACACATGTATAATACATTTACCATATATTGAACATATATGTGACAATATATTTTTACATAAATTACCAATACATTTGCCCATATAAATTGCAATACATGATGGCTGATATTTATAAACATAAAATGACATATATTTTGGGATATATAAACACATATATTATATATTTATGCTAAATATATTGTAATATATGGAAAGCGGCAATCATTTGTATATTTTACAATATATTGCAATATATTTTGTGAATATATAATATGGTGTGTAATATATGTATTCACACATGTATAATACATTTACCATATATTGAACATATATGTGACAATATATTTTTACATAAATTACCAATACATTTGCCCATATAAATTGCAATACACGATGGCTGATATTTATAAACATAAAATTACATATATTTTGGGATATATAAACACATATATCAACACGGAGGTGTTTTTCCTGTGCCGCCGCACCGCGTCGGCTGCGTCCCGACGCGCGGACCCGTCCGCACGTCTTTCATTAAAAAAATCTCCTTTAACAGTGGAATATCCGGATAAAATGCTGAAACCGACTTCTTCTGAAACTTCTCTGTTCTCTCACGACGTCCTGGATCAATAGAGCCTGAAATGTGGAGGTTTTCAGCTTGAACAGGCTGACGACGGCGGCTGAGAGCGCTGCACGACGTCTCGCACCGTGGGAAGTCCTTAAAGCGACAGAATCACCTCAAAATCTCTCATCAGCCGTTAAAATTTTCACTGAAAACCAGCTTAATTTTTCGAACCATGTCCACTTCGATGTGTCTCACAGGTTTAGAAAAAATTTTGATCAAACAAAGCGCCAGTCTCTCAGCAACTTCTCAGACAAAGGAATTCCGACGAGGGGCTGGACGACTCCTCCCACAAGGAGTGCTCACAGGCGAATGACGTCACTGACAGGCGTGGAAAAACTCACGCATGCGCACGAGGGTTCAAGCATGTCTGACGTAAAAACATATGAATGAAATCCATATAGTTTTTGAAAAAAATAAAAAGGACCGTTACTTTATTGACAGACCTCGTATTATATATTCATGCTAAATATATTGTAATATATGGAAAGCGGCAATCATTTGTATATTTTACAATATATTGCAATATATTTTGTGAATATATAATATGGTGTGTAATATATGTATCAACAATATATTAATCCATGTATTTACAATATATAATGTATTGGAGGTAATAATGTATTGAAATATATTTCAATATATTAAAGAAAATATATTGGTAAATATATTTTCTTTTCGTAAGGGTTAATCTACAACGTTGTGTAAAATGTAAATAAAAACAGAATACAATGATTTGCAAATCCTCTTCAACCTATATTCAACTGAATACACCACAAAGACAAGATATTTAATGTTCAAACTGATAAACTTTATTGTTTTTGTGCAAATATTTGCTCATTTGCCTGCAACACATTTCAAAAAAGCTGGGACAGTGGTATGTTTACCACTGTGTTACATCACCTTTCCATCTAACAACACTCAGTAAGTGTTTGGGAACTGAGGGCACTAATTGTTGAAGCTTCGTAGGTGGAATTCTTTCCCATTCTTGCTTGATGTACAACTTCATTTGTTCTTCAGTCCGGGGTCTCCATTGTCGTATTTTGCGCTTCATAATGCGCCATACATTTTCAATGGGTGACAGGTCTGGACTGCAGGCAGGCCAGTCTAGTACTCTACCTGTACTCTTTTACTATGAAGCCATGCTGTTGTAACACGTGCAGAATGTGGCTTGGCATTGTCTTGCTGAAATAAACAGGGACGTCCCTGAAAAAGACATTGCTTGGATGGCAGCATGTGTTGCTTCAAAACCTGGATGTTTCTTTCAGCATTGATGCTGCCATCACAGATGTGTAAGTTGCCCATGCCATGGGCACTAACACACCCCCATACCATCACAGATGCTGGCTTTTGTACTTTGCGCTGGTAACAATCTGGATAGTCTTTTTCCTCTTTTGTCCGGAGGACACAACGTCCATGATTTCCAAAAACAATATGAAATGTGGACTCATCAGACCACAGCACACTTTTCCACTTTGCATCTGTCCATTTCAAATGAGCTCGGGCCCAGAGAAGGCGGTGGCGTTTCTGGATGTTGTTGATATATGGCTTTTGCTTTGCATGGTAGAGTTTTAACTTGCACTTGTAGATGTAGCGACAAACTGTGTTAACTGACAATGATTTTCTGAAGTGTTCCTGAGCCCACGCGGTAAAACGTTTTACACAATGATGTCGGTTTTTAATGCAGTGCTGCCTGAGGGATCGAAGGTCATTTCAGTGTTGGTTTTCGGCCTTGCCGCTTACATGTAGAAAGCTTTCCAGATTCTCTGAATCTTCTGATTATATTATGGACTGTAGATGATGGAATCTCTAAATTCCTTGCAATTGAACATTGAGAAACATAGTTCTTAAACTGTCGGACTATTGTTTATGCAGTTGTTCACAAAGTGGTGATCCTCGCCCCATCTTTGCTTGTGAATGGCTGAGCCTTTTGGTGATGCTCTTTTTATACCTAATCATGAGTGTCCTCAGTTCAAAAACTTATTGAGTGTTGTTAGAAGGAAAGGTGATGTAACACAGTGGTAAACATACCACTGTCACAGTTTTTTTTTAATGTGCTGCCGGCATCCATTTCAAAATGAGCAAATATTTGCAAACACAATCAAGTCTATCAGTTTGAACATTAAATATCTTGTCATTATTGTATTCTATTTTTATTTACGTTTTACACAATGTCCCAACTTCATTGGAATTGGGGTTGTATTTACAATTATACTATGTACTTACACTAAATAAAATCATGTTTAATATTGATTGATGATTTACCGCCACCTGCTGGAATAGCATGTAGGTCCAGAATGTAATTTTCAATGTCCATTGTTCAGTGTTCTTCACTAATATCCACATTTTCTCCGAAAATATTAGTCTTATCACCCTTCCCTTCTTGAACGTTCATCCTTCACCCAAAATACATAAGCATACCAAACTTTAAATGTCAGCTCTCTCCAGTTTCTCCGTGATCGAAGCCATACACTCATGCACGCATGCACACAGAGGCCACTTGGCTATTAATGTATAGAATTAACAACATTTAGTCTCAGTATGAACTGATAAAGCTCAGTTTGTTTAGAAATGTTTACACACGTGTCTGTTCATACACAGCAAAAGGTAAATGTAGGTTTTGTGATCAAGCAGCAATTCATGTTTTGTGTTGAGTACCTTATCAAAATGACATTCAAACTTCACTGCCGCCTGAGAATTGACAAAAACAACTGGAGCAGCAATTGCATCTTTAAGGCTTTTCCCAAACCAAAGGTGGTTCATGATGGCCTAGAAAAGAGGCAGAGAAACCGAACAGACGGCCACAATCACATTAGATTCTGCTTCTTGAAGGCATCACTCACCATGGCAACAATGAGGAGAATTATTCTACAGCAGTTTGTCTTCATAGGATAAATCAATTGTGTGATTGCCATGGACAAGTACTGAGGCCAACCCAGCTGTGATCACACTCCCACCAGTGGATCCAATCACTAGCAGTTTGGAGTCAGACTTCAGCACAGCAGGACTCATGGAGGAGGGAGGCTGTTCCCCTGTGAACACAACAAAGGCCTGACTGACAGCACGAGTCAGATGCATCAAAGAGGCAAGAACAAGACCATTAGAAATGCAAACAATGGCGCTTCTTTGAATGCTGCTGAGTCGCAGGCGTGTCTGAGAGGGTGAAGGACATTTATTCATCCCTGACATGTGCAGCTGAAACCTGTTCATTCTGCAGACCACAGCACCAGTGATCTAGTTTTATCCTCTGAACAATTTGTACTTAGAAATTGCACTTAGTGCCTTTGTGTAGACACTCTGAAGCCTTGTGATCCTTGCCACAGTGATAGCACATTGGCCTTGATGGTGGGTCTGGACCGGACTTCTTGAATGTGTCTGAAGACTTCCTAGGCGATCCTTTGAGTCATTCCTGATTCAGGACGACTTGGGCTTTAACGTCATAGCGATGAAATTGGTGGCACAGAATGTACTGAATCTTGCACATTAGTCTTTCCACAGTTCTATGGTGTGATTGAATCCAACGAACGGCGGTGTTGCTTTGGCCGCGGTGGCTCCTCTGCTGAGCGCCATTTTTAGGATGCCCAGTTCTTCCTTATGCTGCCTTACCTGAAGCTCAAGCTCTCGATTCGCTTCTTTCGGCTGATTTTCCATCTCCTTCTTGTGCTGCTCACGCTGGATTTGCAGCTGCTCCTGTAGCACTTTAATTAGATCAGCTATAGCTGTCTCATTTATGATGCATCTAAATTCACTGTATCCTCAAATGAAAATGGAGATCCTGCCAACGCCAGGAAAGCTCTGTTGTATTCCACAGAGAAAGATGCTCTTCAACAACAAATACTTTATTAACAAATCCTTGGCTATTTTACAAGAAAGATTCAAATTACAAGTGCTGGGAAAAACATTCCCAGAGGGCTGCCTGTCTGCCTGATGTACTGTTCAAGTTGTGTACTTAGAATACTACAGAGCATTCTAGAACTTTGTGGAAAATGCTAGTAAAAGCTACAGAAACTTTTAGAAAAGCATAGAACTAAGTGGAACATTACAGAATATGCAGGAAACTTTGAGAAGGTTATAAAATGTTGTAGCCCCTCCCCAATCGGACCGGGAGTGACATGTCGCATGTTCTCCTTGAATTTCAGGCTGTCTGAGTGGTGTCCAAAAAATGAGGTGGGCTTCATAGATAATTGGCAAAGCTTCTGGGGAAAACCTGGTCTTGTTAGGAGAGACGGCATCCATCCCACTTTGGATGGAGCAGCTCTCATTTCTAGAAATCTGGCCAATTTTCTTAAATCCTCCAAACCGTGACTTTCCAGGGTTGGGACCAGGAAGCAGAGTTGTAGTCTTACACACCTCTCTGCAGCTTCTCTCCCCCTGCCATCCCCTCATTACCCCATCCCCGTAGAGACAGTGCCTGCTCCCAGACTACCAACAACCAGTAAAAATCTATTTAAGCATAAAAATTCAAAAAGAAATAATAATATAGCACCTTCAACTGCACCACAGACTAAAACAGTTAAATGTGGTCTATTAAACATTAGATCTCTCTCTTCTAAGTCCCTGTTAGTAAATTATATAATAATGGATCAACATATTGATTTATTCTGCCTTACAGAAACCTGGTTACAGCAGGATGAATATGTTAGTTTAAATGAGTCAACACCCCCGAGTCATACTAACTGCCAGAATGCTCGTAGCACGGGCCGAGGCGGAGGATTAGCAGCAATCTTCCATTCCAGCTTATTAATTAATCAAAAACCCAGACAGAGCTTTAATTCATTTGAAAGATTGTCTCTTAGTCTTGTCCATCCAAATTGGAAGTCCCAAAAACCAGTTTTATTTGTTGTTATCTATCGTTCACCTGGTCGTTACTGTGAGTTTCTCTGTGAATTTTCAGACCTTTTGTCTGACTTAGTGCTTAGCTCAGATAAGATAATTATAGTGGGCAATTTTAACATCCACACAGATGCTGAGAATGACAGCCTGAACACTGCATTTAATCTATTGTTAGAGTCAATTGGCTTTGCTCAAAATGTAAATGAGTCCACCCACCACTTTAATCATACCTTAGATCTTGTTCTGACTTATGGTATGGAAATTGAAGACTTAACAGTATTCCCTGAAAACCCCCTTCTGTCTGATCATTTCTTAATAACATTTACATTTACTCTGATGGACTACCCAGTAGTGGGGAATAAGTTTCATTACAGTAGAAGTCTTTCAGAAAGCGCTGTAACTAGGTTTAAGGATATGATTCCTTCTTTATGTTCTCCAATGCCATATACCAACACAGGGCAGAGTAGCTACCTAAACTCTGTGAGTGAGATAGATTATCTCGTCAATAGTTTTATACCCTCATTGAGGACAACTTTGGATGCTGTAGCTCCTCTGAAAAAGAGAGCCTTAAGTCAGAAGTGCCTGACTCCGTGGTATGACTCACAAACTCGCAGCTTAAAGCAGATAACCTGTAAGTTGAAGAGGAAATGGCATCTCACTAATTTAGAAGATCTTCACTTAGCCTGGAAAAAGAGTCTGTTGCTCTATAAAAAAGCCCTCCGTAAAGCTAGGACATCTTACTACTCATCACTAATTGAAGAAATAAGCACAACCCCAGGTTTCTTTTCAGCACTGTAGCCAGGCTGACAAAGAGTCAGAGCTCTATTGAGCCGAGTATTCCTTTAACTTTAACTAGTAATGACTTCATGACTTTCTTTGCTAATAAAATTTTAACTATTAGAGAAAAAATTACTCATAACCATCCCAAAGACATATCATTCTCTTTGGCTGCTTTCAGTGATGCCGGTATTTGGTTAGACTCTTTCTCTCCGATTGTTCTGTCTGAGTTATTTTCATTAGTTACTTCCTCCAAACCATCAACATGTCTATTAGACCCCATTCCTACCAGGCTGCTCAAGGAAGCCCTACCATTAATTAATGCTTCGATCTTAAATATGATCAATCTGTCTTTATTAGTTGGCTATGTACCACAGGCTTTTAAGGTGGCAGTAATTAAACCATTACTTAAAAAGCCATCACTTGACCCAGCTATCTTAGCTAATTATAGGCCAATCTCCAACCTTCTTTTTCTCTCAAAAATTCTTGAAAGGGTAGTTGTAAAACAGCTAACTGATCATCTGCAGAGGAATGGTCTATTTGAAGAGTTTCAGTCAGGGTTTAGAATTCATCATAGTACAGAAAGAGCATTAGTGAAGGTTACAAATGATCTTCTTATGGCCTCAGACAGTGGACTCATCTCTGTGCTTGTTCTGTTAGACCTCAGTGCTGCTTTTGATACTGTTGACCATAAAATTTTATTACAGAGATTAGAGCATGCCATAGGTATTAAAGGCACTGTGCTGCGGTGGTTGGAATCATATTTATCTAATAGATTACAATTTGTTCATGTAAATGGGGAATCTTCTTCACAGACTAAGGTTAATTATGGAGTTCCACAAGGTTCTGTGCTAGGACCAATTTTATTCACTTTATACATGCTTCCCTTAGGCAGTATTATTAGACGGCATTGCTTAAATTTTCATTGTTACGCAGATGATACTCAGCTTTATCTATCCATGAAGCCAGAGGACACACACCAATTAGCTAAACTGCAGGATTGTTGTTGTTTAATGCTGACAAATTATACAGTATTTCTTGTCTTTCTGATGCCTGATTCTGTTTTTTTCTCTCTGTTTAAGGTGCAGCTTGTTCCAGAGATGGGAGTTGTGTTCGTGTTGGTGATCCTCCTGTCCTGTGCGCCGATAGCATTTCTTGTATATTCGTCTGTAAATTGTTCTGTGAATTGTTCTATAATTTATGTTTTGTAGCATGGCCCAAGCTGAGGGTCACCGCTTTGAGTCTGGTCTGCTTGAGGTTTCTTCCTCAGAGGGAGTTTTTCCTTACTGCTGCTATGGGGGTTGGTAACGTTAGACCTTACCTGTGTGAAGTACTTTCAGGCAACTCTGTTGTGATTTGGTGCTATATAAATGAAAATAAATTGAAATTAAATTGAAATAAATAAGTGACATGAACTGTGGTCAGATGATGGATTTCACTGTAGCTCATCTGTTGGTCTGGGTGAACTAATAAAACCTGATATACTTTTTGGATAAAAGATGAAAAACTGTCAAGAAATTGTGCGAGTGCAGCATGTGATTTGTTGAAAACAGTGCAAAGTTAAGGGCCCCTTCACATATAATGCGACTGAAGCTGACTAGTGCACGAAGGAGGAATTGCATGCTATTTGTGATAAATTGGAGCTGCCTCCAACGCCTTGTACACCTGTCACTACAACAATTTGCACACACCAGCGGCCGAAAGACAGAGAGTGCTCTGTGAGAGCCCATTTGATCCCTCTCGCAGCAGGTGTCGGACAAATAAATTCCAGGTAACACACGAACATCCAACACCGCTCACTGGACACAAAGAAAATGTGTGGCCATTTGCACTATCAGCACGAAAACAGTGAGCAGAGGACCACTTCCGAGCTGGATGTGAAATTTGTCTAAGTACCCCCACAAGACGTGGCATGCATGTGTTTCACTTCCCCCGTAACACATGTGCCGTGCCGGGGGGGAGCACACTTGCATGGATTGCTAATATGTACGTACAAATGGAGACTGGCTAGCCATGTCTGAGCGCACACAGCACGGTGAACCTCCTCCCAGCTAATTGCCGGCCAGAGACTCACTGAGAGCTGCAGATGACGGCTCAGTGCACACGATGTGTCACATTAAAAACACAGATACCACAGCCAGGACAGGTAGATTCATAAGTACTGCAATAACTGCGTACCCAATTGCATGACAAATAACTAAAAAAAATGGTCACATAACACAGAAACAGTGACATTGGTGTGTGAGCTGAACTGACGGGCCGTGGCTGCCGACAGCAGCAGCTGTTGAGATCTCTGGTTCTAGACGTCATGGCTGGGGAACACTTACCGTGTTTTGACTGATATGACCTTACAACTGTCCACCATGACACGCTTGTGTCTGCTTGCTGTCCTTACGTGGACATACATAAAAACAGATATTGCGACAGGTTGCAGCGAGCGAGCGCACACTGCACACATTGACAGGCTGTCCCAGGTGAAATGGAAGATCAGATCATAACATGCAGCAGGTGATCTGAATGTCACGTCACCCATATGAGCTTGGTTCCACATGAGGCAGTGTCTGTCCTGCAGCGCGCTAACCACAGGACATGCGTTGAGCTGGACAAGCACACAGGGTCAGCTGGACACGCAGGCCAGCAGATGTGGACATGATAAGAGTGCAGTGCTTCATTTTTGTCATGTCATGACTTGATGTCTATGACCAAGGGTCATCTACAGAGGAACAAACGGTTCATACTTGTATTGTCTGCTCGATAAGAGGGATTCAATAAAATGTGTGTTTTTTTATGGTGTGTGTAAGTGTGTGTGTGTGTTTTCTCCACAGCAGAGGCGCGATGTGGTGCAACATGTTCCAGCTGCTTGCACTGTGTTCATGCATGCTTGTGTGCATGAACAAAACCATTGCCAGTTTGGTTTGTGGATTTTCTTCCGTCTTTCATGTTATGTGTTCCAAACCAACAAATTTAATGCCTCGCAAATGTGAAGAAATTATGAAAAACTGCTTATACAACTAAATACTACAACCCCTGGCAAAAATTATGGAATCACCGGCCTCGGAGGATGTTCATTCAGTTGTTTAATTTTGTAGAAAAAAAGCAGATCACAGACATGACACAAAACTAAAGTCATTTCAAATGGCAACTTTCTGGCTTTAAGAAACACTATAAGAAATCAGGAAAAAAAAGATTGTGGCAGTCAGTAACGGTTACTTTTTTAAACCAAGCAGAGGGAAAAAATATGGAATCACTCAATTCTGAGGAAAAAATTATGGAATCACCCTGTAAATTTTCATCCCCCAAATTAACACCTGCATCAAATCAGATCTGCTCATTGACATTGACCCTATGTGTCTTTTTGCAAGGAATGTTTTTGCAGTTTTTGCTCTATGGCAAGATGCATTATCATCTTGAAAAATGATTTAATCATCCCCAAACATCCTTTCAATTGTCCAAAATATCAACATAAACTTCTGCATTTATTGATGATGTAATGACAGCCATCTCCCCAGTGCCTTTACCTGACATGCAGCCCCATATCATCAATGACTGTGGAAATGTACATGTTCTCTTCAGGCAGTCATCTTTATAAATCTCATTGGAACGGCACCAAACAAAAGTTCCAGCATCATCACCTTGCCCAATGCAGATTCGAGATTCATCACTGAATATGACTTTCATCCAGTCATCCACAGTCCACAATTGCTTTTCCTTAGCCCATTGTAACCTTGTTTTTTTCTGTTTAGGTGTTAATGATGCCTTTTGTTTAGCTTTTCTATATGTAAATCCCATTTCCTTTAGGCGGTTTCTTACAGTTCGGTCACAGACGTTGACTCCAGTTTCCTCCCATTCGTTCCTCATTTGTTTTGTTGTACATTTTTCGATTTTTGAGACATATTGCTTTAAGTTTTCTGTCTTGACGCTTTGTCTTCCTTGGTCTACCAGTATGTTTGCCTTTAACAACCTTCCCATGTTGTTTGTGTTTGGTCCAGAGTTTAGACACAGCTGACTGTGAACAACCAACATCTTTTGCAACATTGCGTGATGATTTACTCTCTTTTAAGAGTTTGATAATCCTCTCCTTTGTTTCAATTGACATCTCTCGTGTTGGAGCCATGATTCATGTCAGTCCACTTGGTGCAACAGCTCTCCAAGGTGTGTTCACTCCTTTTTAGATGCAGACTAACGAGCAGATCTGATATGATGCAGGTGTTAGTTTTGGAGATGAAAATTTACAGGGTGATTCCATAATTTTTTCCTCAGAATTGAGTGATTCCATATTTTTTTCCTCTGCTTGGTCTAAAAAGTAACCGTTACTGACTGCCACAATCTTTTTTTCTTGATTTCTTATAGTGTTTCTTAAAGCCAGAAAGTTGCCATTTGAAATGACTTTAGTTTTGTGTCATGTCTGTGATCTGCTTTTTTTCTACAAAATTAAACAACTGAATGAACATCCTCCGAGGCCGGTGATTCCATAATTTTTGCCAGGGGTTGTAGTTTAGTGATTCACAGGATTGCTAAAAAAGCAGTTTGAACATAATAGTTTTAAGTTTGTAGCGTCAACAGCGGATGCTACTATTATTGTGAACACCCCCTTTTCTACTTTTTTTTACTAATAGCCCAATTTCATAGCCTTAAGAGTGTGCATATCATGAATGCTTGGTCTTGTTGGATTTGTGAGAATCTTCTGAATCTACTGGTACCTTGTTTCCCATGTAACAATAAGAAATGTACTCAAAACCTGGATTAATCTTTTTAGTCACATAGCACTACTATTATTCTGAACACTACTGTATGTTAACGTCTGACCGCAACTGTAGCACAAAGCATCAACTCTGGGTCCAACCTGTACCAAAGAACCATTCAGATCTTATTGCATTCAGCAGAAAAAGCTTCATGCTTATTTGATTACCAGGAAAGATGTGTTCTACTCTCCCACAAAAGTCACACAGCTGGTTGTTGAGAATAACTCCAGTACTTTGAGAGATGAACTTTGAGCCAAATCTGTGAGGACAGAACATCAGATAAGATCCGTTAGCAGCACGACAGTATTAATGCACTGTTTAAAATGCAGAAATAACACCTGTTCCAAACACAGTTTTTTCCTGTTCCTTACATAAAAGAAACGGATCCAAGTTTCTTAGCATAATACTTCTGAATATCATGAATATCAACAGTGCCTTTTTGCAGCCTGTGTAGATTTTCGTAAAGCATTCGACTCAGGTTTTTGGGCTGCTCTCTGGGACATCCTGAGCCTTCATGGGATCCCAGAGAAGTTGCTGGACATCATATCAAGGCTATACAGAGATACTGTGACTGCTGTACCGAGTGGGGACGCACGCTCTAAAAAATGAGCCCCTGTTTCAACCAGAAAAAGTGATGTAACAATTTGCATAGATTTTTTTAAAGTTATGTCAACTTAACTCAAGTTATTTTAACTTAAGTGGAGAAGTCTTGTGGCATTAACTCAATAGAAAGTTGAAATAACTGAGTTGAAATCACTTTAAAAAATCTGTGCAAATTGTTACATCAGTTTTTCTGGTTGAGACAGCAGTTCCTTTTTAGAGCGCAGACTCGAGACTCAGGGGTATATTATGGCCCCAATGCTGCTCAAGGCTTGGATGGAATGGGTGTTGGGTAGGATTGTGGAAACCAGTGGCTTAGGTGCCTTTATCAGTAAAGAAAGGTTTACTGACCTTGACTTCATGGACATTGCTGCATTCTAAAAAATGAACCAGTCTCAATGAAAAAAAGTGATGTAACAATTTGTATAGATTTTTCAAAATTATTTCAACTAAACTAGAGAAGTCTTGTGGCATTAACTCAGTTGAAAGTGGAAATAACTGAGTTGAAATAACTTAAACTCTATGAAAACTGTTACGCCAGTGTTTCTCGTTGACACAGCAGTTCCTTTTTTAGAGTACGTGATCTTTGCAGAATGAATGGATACTTTGATTGCAGCACTTGTGAAGCTGAGAGAGGAATCGGATGTCTGGGTTTGGCTGTTGTGCTATTTAATGTCTGTCTATTTCTTGTGGAAATGTCTGTATGTTTTACACTTTTATACAGTTTCCTTGGGATAGCAATAAAGTTGAAGTTGAAACTGCCATTGTCCTGGATCAAGTCTAACATCCAGGGTTGACATCCTGGTCTCAGCCTTCAGAAGTGTTTCTGTTTCTAGTGAAAGTTTTGAATTTAGATTGGATTAGACAGAACTTTATTAATCCCTTGGGAAGACTTCCTCAGGGAAATTGAGGTTCCAGCATCATTGTATAGCAGCACACAGGGTAAGAAGCACACAGGAGCATCAAAGTGAAAAAAAGAAAAAAAAACTTGTAGAGATATTTAATTATCTCAGCAGTGACATACATGTCTCAAAATTACCACGAACGAGCCTGAATGGGAAACACAGACAATTTTCAAACCACATTCGTGAGGAGCAGACATTCGTACAGCCATGTACGAATGTCGTATGAATACCCAGAATATGTATGTGTCAAATCTGCCTTGAATGATTTGCACACATTTGGAGTGCAGCAACTCTTGAATCCAGGTCGACTACCCAGAGTGCAGGTCGAATGCGGACACAACACATCATGAAACATGACAAAATAAAATAAAAAAGAGAAGAATAAAAAGAAAATAGCACAAAACCCCACAATGCCGGCAGAATGCAGTAGGAATATGCAGCTCGAATGCCGTACGTGCCATCTGAGGTCTGGGTGGCAGAGTGAGCACTGAAGTCTGCACATCTGAAGACATGCCGCGTCCCACTGCTGGATGTTGAATGACATCCAACCCATGAACTGATGTTCATGGGTTGGATGCCCACTCCCCCCTCCGTTGCACATACTCCCCCTCTCTCACTCTCTCTGGATGTGATTAGCAGACAGCCGAATGCCCTGCTGACCAGATCTGTTCACGCACGAGCGGTAAAGCATCAGATGATGTGTGAGCATACATGAGCAGCAGGTGATCAGAAGATCCAGCCTGATGCATGTGCAGCACTTCTATCAGCTGTTATGGGCACGCACAGTGCAGGGTGTGGATGGTCCAGCCTCATGCACGCTCACAGCGCAGGAGGCTATGAGATCACCGGAGGCCTTTCCCCACTTTGAACGTAGCTCGACAGTGGTATGCATGTGCTCTACATTCGAGCTGTCCGTGCAGATGTGCCTGACTATGTGCATTGCACTCAAGAATGCTGTATGAGGATTTCAAATGCAGCTCAGATTTGCCCAAATGTAGTTCTAATGTCCATTTGTGTGGCACAGTCGGGATGCAGGCACGGTCATCTGGCCAGAATTCAACATGCTCAATCAATTTGAACAGCCCTTCGAACGCTGTCCGAGTGCTTCACATTGCATATGAATTACCAAATGAATATTACGACTGCAGTTAGATTGCAGTATGACTGCACTTTGACCGCCATTCAATTGTTTTCCAACATAAGTGTAGAGTGCACATGCTCTGGCTGCACGAATATGCCGACTGCTGTGAGAATGCTGTACAAGGTGTTCGAATGCAGCTTGAATTTGCCTGAATGTGGCTGAAATCCTCATTCGTACGGCATTAAAGCTCATTTGGACCAAAGGCAGTTCTGTGGTGTTGTGGATGCACCACATGCTCCCAGAGCTGACTTGAGTATACTGTCAGTTATACAGTTATATTATTCCAATAATATTTAAAGTATACTTTGTTTGTAACGACAAGTATACCAAAAAATTAAAATCACAGTATACTTGGTGTATACTGACAACTACGGTGGGAGACCAAAGTATGCTTGGGTAGTAGTGACAGTATACAAGGAAGTAAAAGGATACTCGGGTGACGTGTAAAACCATGCTTTTAGTGGATTATATCTATAAGAACCAAGTGTCTCCAGGAAATACACAAATCAGTGGCTCCAAAACTGGACTTAATGGTTGAAGAGGTGAGCTTCTGACCACTGGATTCCGAGCAAAAATCTCAGACGGTGAAATCACTGAAGTCCCTTAGATATATTTTACTTAAATAAACTAAACGTGCATTTTAAGTATATAATTACTACCTATAAGTTTGCTTGCACTGTAAAATAAAACTAGTTGTGTTATCAAACTTTACTACTCTTACAATTAAAGTGTGTCAGGATTTGGGTTTTGTCTGGTTTTGTTTTCATGGTTTTGTTGTGTTATGTTGCTTTTCAGTGTGTATTCTCTTGTTGGGTTCTTTCTACTTGGGTTTTTCTGTTTCTGCCTCTCTTGTCTGTCCACTCTGAGTCTTGGTGGTGGGCGTCTCTTCCTCTCTGCCCACTCCCCCATTCTGGTGCGTTCCACACACACCTGCTTCTAATTTGCACCTCATCACCTGGGTATACAAATACCTCTCCAGTTTCCCTATTCCTTCGCAAGATTGATGCGCCTAGTGCCTTCTCTCCAGCTCTGTTTGTGTATTCTGGACCTGCTAGGCCCTTGTGTGTTTTGACCACCTGCTCGTTTCCTCGACCACGCTTTTGCCTCATGCTCCTAGTACTGTTGCTCATTTTGGACTGCCTACCTGTGTACCGGACCCCGTTTACTATTTCAGTAAACAGTTTTTACCTACAAAGCTTTGAGTCTGAATCCTGCCTTTGTGTCCTGCCACACCAGCCAACCAGACCTGATAAAGTGGACTTACAAATACACTTTTATAAAGTAAAAAGTGCACCAATTTTGTCCCAAGAATTATTGAAATTGTACACTTACAAGTATCTTATAAAATATATTTAGGAAGTAAAGTGAGGTTTGTCTAAGTTTGTCTAATAAAAAAATATATACAGTTGTATGTAAAAGTTTGGGCACCCCTGATAATTTTCATGATTTTCCTTTATAAATCATTGGTTGTTTGGATCAGACATTTCAGTTAAATATATCATACTCGTATAGCAGACAAACACAGTGATATTTGAGAAGTGAAATGAATTTTATAGGATTTACAGAATGTGTGCAACAATTCTTTAAACAAAATTAGGCAGGTGCAAAATTTTGGGCACCCCAACAGAAAAACTACATCAATATTTAGTAGATCCTCCTTTTGCAGAAATAGCAGACTTTAAATGCTTCCTATAGCTTCCAATGAGAGTCTGGATTCTGGTTGAAGGTATTTTGGACCATTTTTCTTTACAAAACTCAAATCTCAGGTTTGTTGGTTTCCAAGCATGGACAGCCCGCTTAAAATCACACCACAAATTTTCAATAATATTCAGGTCTCAGCACTGAGATGGTCATTCCAAAATGTTGTACTTGTTCCTCTGCATGAATGCCTTAGTCGATTTTGAGCAGTGTTTAGGGTCGTTGTCTTGTTGAAAGATGCAGCCCTGGTGCAACTTCAACTTTGTCACTGATTCATGAACATTGTTCTCAAGAATCTGCTGATATTGATTGAATCCATGTGACCCTCAACTTTAACAAGATTCCCAGTACCTGCACTGGCCACACAGCCCCACAGCATGATGGAACCACCTCCAAATTTTACTGTAGGTAGCAAGTGTTTTTCTTGGAATGCCGTGTTCTTTTTCAGCCATGCATACTGCCCCTTGTTATGTCCAAATAACTCAATTTTAGTTTAATCAGTCCACAGCACTTTTTTCCAAAATGAAGTTGGCTTGTCCAAATGTCCTTTAGCATATCTCAAGCAAATCTGTTTGTGGCGTGTACGCAGAAAAGGCTTCCTCTGCATTACAGCATTATCTTTTTGTGCAAAGTGCGCTGTATAGTTGAATGATGCTCAGAGACACTATCTGCAGAAAGATCATGTTGTAGGTCTTTGGAGCAGGTCTGTGGGTTGACTATGATTGTTCTCACCATCCTTCTCTTCATCTTATCTGAGATTTTTCTTGTCCTGCCACTTTAGGACTTAACTAGTACTGTGCCTGCTGTCTTCCATTTCCTCACTATGTTCCTCACAGTGGAAACTGACAACTGAAATCTCTGAGACAGCTTTTTGTATTCTTCCCCTAAACCATGATGTTAAACAATCTTCGTTTTCGGGTAATTTGACAGTTGTTTAGAGGCTCCCATGTTGCCACTCATTAGAAGAGATGCAAAGAAGAGAAACATTTGCAAATGGCCACCTTAAATACCCTTTCGCATGACTGTATTCACCTGTGTAAGGAGATCAAGGGTCAATGAGCTTACCAAACCAATTTTGTCTTCAAATAATTAGTGCTTAATGTATTCAAATCAATAAAATGACAAGGGTGCCCAAATTTATGCACCTGCCCAATTGTGTTTAAATAATTGCAAACTTTCTTTCTGTAAATACTAGAAACTTCATTTCACTTCTCAAATAACAGTGTGTTCATCTGCTATATGATATATTTAACTGAAATCTCTGATCCAGACAACCAATGATTTATAAAGGAAAATCATGAAAATGATCAGGTGTGCCAAAACATTTGCATACAACTGTATATACTTTCTCTTTTTTTTTTTTTTTTTTGGTGAAAAGATGGCACACAAATGAAAAAGCATCATGTCTCAAAGCTCATAAACTCCCTCCCCCTGTGATTGGACAATCTGTGTCCAGATTCTGACATGTAGTTGATGGTGCTGGTGACAGACACAGCAGATCCGTCCTCGGCCACCACAGACAGGTGAGTGGTGCCCATGTCGTCCAGATACGGTGTGATGTTGTAGTACTCTGGAGCGTGAATCTTGTCGCTGCTGATCAGGCTCCTGATGTAGTTAGCAAAGCTCTCCTCCGTGAACTTCTTTGCCATCTGTGAGAAATGCAAATTACGATTAATAAATGTATATTACTATCATAACGCTTTGGATTGAATGAACATTTTGTCACACATACATCTTCTGAACTAAACTTTGGGTCGCGGATGTGTTTCTTCAATCCATTTGCAAACTTATAAGCTTCAATGAAACGGTGGTAGGTGAGAGTCTTTAGTTCACCTGTCAGCGATGCTGAATCAAGGCCATATCCTGTAAATGGCAACATTTTAAAAATACATGTCTTCACATTTTCCAAACCATTTGAACTCAGATGTCACAGAATAATCTGAAGACTGTCCACACAGTAACAGTACAGTTCCCCATTTCAAGGGGGCATGTTGTGTAAAATTGTTATTAACACCTTTTAAAATGAGTTAAGATTTTAAGTTTTGGTAACACTTAGGTATCATCATTACAGTGACATGACACTGTTAAAACCTTGACATGACACATTCATGAACATGTCATGAACATAATGTTAACATCATAAACATTTATGACTGCTGTCATTAAGTGCCATGTAGTTTTTTAATGACAAATCGACATTTTTTGGGTTGTCCTTATTATCACAACTTGACATTAATCAAAGTGACATGACAGATTCAACGCACATTAATGTAAATACCCTGGATTTGGTTCTCGTACGTGGTTTTGCGGTCATGAATATTGACATCTGGCCTCTTGCATCTTTGGTCTCTGTCCACTCACTTATTAGGTTTGCATTCATGCTGTGGAGCAACAACCTTGTCTATTATTGTGGCGACGCATTAAACCCTCAACTATGACTGAACTCAAAGCTAGACTGCCTGATATTTTAGTTTCAAGTTTGGAGAATGCTCAATCAGCAGACAGTCTTGCAGATAGTTTAAATTCAGCGCTCAAAACTACACTTGATAATATTGCGCCTCCTCTGTTAAGGCCACGCCTTCCCAAGGCACAGTCAACTTGGTTCAGTGGTTACTTGTGTGACCTCAGGCAGAAGGCTAGAGGTTTGGAACGGAAATGGCGTAGTTCCAAATTAGAGGTGTTCCACCTTGCATAGTGTGATGCTATCTTAGATTATAAGCATGCACTATTAGCTACAAAGTGGGCCTACTACTCTGATTTGATCAATAAAAACAAGCGTAACTCAAAGTTTTTGTTTGACACTGTAGCATTTCTCATTTATGGACAGCCACCTGTTGGTCACTCTTCTTTTTCAGCACAGGACTTGGATTATTTCAAAAAGAAAATAGAAGACATTAGGTTGAGCATATCTCAGCATGCCTTGGCCCAGCCAATACACCCTGCTATGGAGGTGGGTGCTACCATAGAGGTGTTACCTAGATTTACAGAATTTGATAGTATCTCATTAGGCGCGCTGACAAAACTCATGATGTCTACAAAAAGCACAACCTGCTTATTTGATCCCAGGACTGTTTAAGGACCTGTGGCCCATTCTTGGTCCGACTGTGCTGGAAATGTTTAATCTCTCAGTAACTTCTGGATCTGTTTCTAAATGTTTCAGATCTATTAGTAGTGTCAGTGGAGTGTTAGTCGTGGCAGTGGGATTACTGGAGGTGCTCTTGCGTGGTTGACATTATACCTGTCCCGTCATTCTCACTGTGTTTCACACAATAACATTAGCTCTAATCTTAGTGACATGACATTTGGGATTCCACAGGGATCTGTTTTAGGCCCCCTGCTTTTCTCCCTTTATGTAGCACCCCTTGGGCATATACTGCATCCTTTTCAATATGCTTGTAATTGCTAAATTTAGGAAGATACTGTTTTATTTGATGTAATTAATTTCAGCAACAATAGTGTTTTGCATTTAATAGACAGTGTTATGTGGGAAACATTACATTAACTTTACCAATTAAATTCAACATTTTATTTTTTCTCTTTCTCTTTTTTTAGAGTGGTTTGTTTTGGAAACAAAGTGTGATTAAAACACTCCAGCCGGAGAGCAGAGTAGAGGGTTGTATGATATGTGGACAGAATGTTGGATTAAAAATGTTGGAAATTTGAAAGTGCATGCTTGAGTTGGTGGGTGCAGGTGGACGACAGTAAAACAGAGTTGACAACTGTAACGTGTTTATAGTGCTCCTGCTGGAAGCATTAATATTGGTGAGGGTGAATTGACTGTGTTTTGACTGGGACAAGATACACTTTCATGAGGTGCTGAACAAAGGTACTGTGGACTTTCTCATTAAATGCATGAACGAATGATGAAGCACTGCTTGATTATTATCTGATGCATGCAGATTTAGTTAATGATAGAGATTATTGGACAACTTTTACATGATTACTGTCCATCTTGACCCATGTTTATTCCTGCAAACTACACATTGTTTGTGTATCTGATTCTGTCCTTGTTCAATTTTTCATTCTATTCTGAGATGAATTACTAAAAAGATACTTCAATTCACTTTCAATGATCCTACAAATTTGATGTTCTGTGCAATTAACTGTTTTGATATGACACCTCTTAATGGGTGTTCCCCCACCCCTTGGGACCCCTGCCCAGTTGATATCCTTTCTCAGGCGAGTATGGAAGGCTGTGAGCCCATGACGGGTAAGATCCCATCTTAAACCCTGGGACAACCTAAGGCAGGCACAGTCACGATTACTCGACCTTGTCTCTGTGACACTCTGACTTACTGGGTTATGTGGGTATGGCACTGGGGTACTGTGGTGGGGTTAATTTGCCTGTATGCCTACATGGTAGGCAGTGTATTGATTTGATTGGAGTATTGGGTCATTGTCGGGAATTGAATTGTTATATTAAGATCGGCCTGAATTGGAGACCATGCCTTAAAGTGTTCACCTCGGATAACTGAGGTAGCAAAGGGGATATATATATATATATATATACTCATATGCACGTAATCATTCAATCAATCATTTTTTTTTTGGTGGTTTTTGTAAGGAACATCCTGAAGGTACCAACGCTACAGGCTATGCAGCAGTTTCCGCTGACAAAATCTTTATGCTTTATTGAGCCTTTATGCTCTATCTTTACCTAGCCTGTCAGCGCAGGCTGCAAAATAGAATAGCCTTGACTGAGGCCTGTAAGTTAATGAAAAATGAAAGCGTGACTATATACACAGATAGTCAGTATGCATTTTCCACGGTTCACCTTTTCTACAACAGTGCTTCAGTATTCAAACAAGCTCTTTGGGAGCATTACAATGTGCTCCGCAGTACAGATAGTCATTATGCCTGACCCTTGAGCAAACAGTCTTTTTGGGTGGGCTGCCATTTTGAGTCATGGGCTTTGCCATGTCTCAACAACAGGGAGGATGGTTGGACTGGTAAATACTTGGACTGGTAAAGACCGGGTTTCAGGCATATGCGAAGACTCATTTTTTGATGTTTGGGTTTCAGGCAGAGCATGCTTAATTTGTGCAAAGCACAATCCACAGGGAAAGGAGATGCCAAAAATGAGGGAAATTCCCAACACCTCAATACCCATTTGAAATAATTCACATGGACTTTATTGAATTGAACCAATGTGAGGAAAAAAATATTGTTTAGTGCTGATTGACACATATAGCAAATGGGTGGAGGTATTCCCTGTCAAACATGCAGATGCTCTGACAGTCGCAAAGATTCTCTGTAGAGATATAATCCCAAAACATGGGATACCTGAAACATTGTACAGTGATAATGGCACACACTTTGTAAATAAAATCATTCAGCATTTAACAGATCACTTGGGAATAAATGCAAAAACACACTGTGCTTACCACCCTCAAAGTGCAGGTTTGGTGAAAAGAACAAACGGGACAATTAAAAGTAGTAAGTCCCTTCAACTGCTCCCTTGTTTGCACTCGGGGTCGCCACAGCAAATCCGAGGTGGATCTGCATCTTGAATTGGAACAGGTTTTACACCAGATGCCCTTCCTGACACAACTCCACATTACATGGAGAAATGTGGCAGGGGTGGGATTTGAACCCAGAACCTTACATGCATATAACACCCAGCTTAGAGACTGGACGCATGCCATTTGAAGTTCTGTATGGCAGGCTCTATAGGTTACCAGACTTAATTCAATTCAATTCAATTTTTTTTTTTATATATAGCGCCAAATCACAACAAACAGTTGCCCCAAGGCGCCTTATATTGTAAGGCAAGGCCATACAATAATTACGTAAAAACCCCAACGGTCAAAACGACCCCCTGTGAGCAAGCACTTGGCTACAGTGGGAAGGAAAAACTCCCTTTCAACAGGAAGAAACCTCCAGCAGAACCAGGCTCAGGGAGGGGCAGTCTTCTGCTGGGACTGGTTGGGGCTGAGGGAGAGAACCAGGAAAAAGACATGCTGTGGAGGGCAGCAGAGATCGATCACTAATGATTAAATGCAGAGTGGTGCATACAGAGCAAAAAGAGAAAGAAACAGTGCATCATGGGAACCCCCCAGCAGTCTACGTCTATAGCAGCATAACTAAGGGATGGTTCAGGGTCACCTGATCCAGCCCTAACTATAAGCTTTAGCAAAAAGGAAAGTTTTAAGCCTAATCTTAAAAGTAGAGAGGGTGTCTGTCTCCCTGATCTGAATTGGGAGCTGGTTCCACAGGAGAGGAGCCTGAAAGCTGAAGGCTCTGCCTCCCATTCTACTCTTACAAACCCTAGGAACTACAAGTAAGCCTGCAGTCTGAGAGCGAAGCACTCTATTGGGGTGATATGGTACTACGAGGTCCCTAAGATAAAATGGGACCTGATTATTCAAAACCTTATAAGTAAGAAGAAGAATTTTAAATTCTATTCTAGAATTAACAGGAAGCCAATGAAGAGAGGCCAATATGGGTGAGATATGCTCTCTCCTTCTAGTCCCCGTTAGTACTCTAGCTGCAGCATTTTGAATTAACTGAAGGCTTTTTAGGGAACTTTTAGGACAACCTGATAATAATGAATTACAATAGTCCAGCCTAGAGGAAATAAATGCATGAATTAGTTTTTCAGCATCACTCTGAGACAAGACCTTTCTAATTTTAGAGATATTGCGTAAATGCAAAAAAGCAGTCCTACATATTTGTTTAATATGCGCATTGAATGACATATCCTGATCAAAAATGACTCCATGATTTCTCACAGTATTACTAGAGGTCAGGGTAATGCCATCCAGCGTAAGGCTCTGATTAGACACCATGTTTCTAAGATTTGTGGGGCCAAGTACAATAACTTCAGTTTTATCTGAGTTTAAAAGCAGGAAATTAGAGGTCATCCATGTCTTTATGTCTGTAAGACAATCCTGCAGTTTAGCTAATTGGTGTGTGTCCTCTGGCTTCATGGATAGATAAAGCTGGGTATCATCTGCGTAACAATGAAAATTTAAGCAATACCATCTAATAATACTGCCTAAGGGAAGCATGTATAAAGTGAATAAAATTGGTCCTAGCACAGAACCTTGTGGAACTCCATAATTAACTTTAGTCTGTGAAGAAGATTCCCCATTTACATGAACAAATTGTAATCTATTAGACAAATATGATTCAAACCACCGCAGCGCAGTGCCTTTAATACCTACGGCATGCTCTAATCTCTGTAATAAAATTTTATGGTCAACAGTATCAAAAGCAGCACTGAGGTCTAACAGAACAAGCACAGAGATGAGTCCACTGTCCGAGGCCATAAGAAGATCATTTGTAACCTTCACTAATGCTGTTTCTGTACTATGAATTCTAAAACCTGACTGAAACTCTTCAAATAAACCATTCCTCTGCAGATGATCAGTTAGCTGTTTTACAACTACCCTTTCAAGAATTTTTGAGAGAAAAGGAAGGTTGGAGATTGGCCTATAATTAGCTAAGATAGCTGGGTCAAGTGATGGCTTTTTAAGTAATGGTTTAATTACTGCCACCTTAAAAGCCTGTGGTACATAGCCAACTAACAAAGATAGATTGATCATATTTAAGATCGAAGCATTAAATAATTACAGGAAATAGCAGTGCTTGATAGTGAAGATGAGGGATTAGTTGATTATATGAGACGCATGTTGTCCCACAAGAATATCATACATGCTAACATGATATCAGACTCTCCTGTTTCTGTGCAGGACCCTGAGAATCAGATCCAGATTGGCGATTGGGTGCTGATAAAGACCATTAAGAGAAAGAACTGGTCATCTCAGAAGTGGGAGGGTCCATTCCAAGTGCTGCTAACCACCCCCACTGCAGTGAAAATTGCAGAGAGGTCATCTTGGGTGCATCTATCCCACTGTAAAAGACAAAGATATCTGACAGATACTGAACTGGACAAGGGAAACGACGTGTAACAGTGTCGCCGATGGCCTATATGGGTCCAGCAATGGCTGGAAGCGCGTTTGACAACTAAGAGAGGGTGACCAGAGTGTGATCAGAGAACAAAGAAAAAGATAAAATTGAACCAGACAAGACATCCAAGCTCATCCAGGGTCCCAAAGCAGACGAGAAACCAGCTAAAACTGAGGAGAATCCTATCAACACAAGCCAGGATAAGAAGCAGATGGACTACTGCTTGAAATAGAGCAAAGACGCAGATGTGACCAGACCAGGAAGAGAAGCAGACAAACCTCATTCTTTGACAACAGGAGACGAGAAAATCCTGTTCCATTCCTGTGTACCTGTGTTTAAGTAATGTCAAGAACAGGACACGGGACAAAGTACATAACACATTATTGTACTTCCAACTGCAGCATGTTTTACACACATTGATATAGTACATATTCATGCATAACATCTGAAGGAAAAACCACATAAAAAGAGTTCCTGATTCCTTCAGTCCCCAAGCCCAGAACTGTTGAACTGAAACCCTGAACTGTCACCAAAGAAAGAAGACATCTACTCTTCGAACATAGAACTAAAAAAAAAGGAGAAAGAGAGATATATTACTTGAACTGTTCCAGCTATGGAAAGATTTTCCGCCAGAGTGGGGTGTAAAGTCTGCACTTTATTGACAATTCTGACGATTATTGCTATAATTGTGGCATCTACTGTGTGGTGTTATGATAAAATATATGAACCACGTGACAATTCAGACCAGAACCAAGTGAAGCCACGATCAAGCTTTGATTTGATGTTTGCTACTCCACGTAATCCATATCAGATGAAGATATAGTATTGATATGCTACTTTCCTGGCTGATGAGGTGAATCTGACCAATTGTTATGTGTGTTCTTTGATGCCAGTATCTGCAGCACACCCACGTATAAAACCACTGTCACTTCTTAATATTAGTCTTCTGTTTCCACATGTGTTAGTGTCAGCAAGCGATCCTAGGCCACTTAATGAATCAGTTCTCCTATATAACCACCGAGACACCAAAAAAATATATCATTTAAAAATTATTTATCTGTAGAAGTATCGCTTAATGCACTGATACACACTAATCTTTTCCTTGATCCCAGAGCTTGCCTCACCTGTTATGCAAATAACCAGCTCTTGTTGTCTGGCTTGATTCACTCTGTGAACTCCGCTTTTGAGGCTCTTAAAGGCATAAGGGCGGAGTTGTCAGCTCTGAGGATGCACCCCAATTATTGTAATTTTGGGGCCTTCTATGTGTCGTGGCATGTTGTATAATTCCCTTCATATGATCATTAATTCAGCAGATGATTTTGGGCACAGTGAACTGCATGTTATTAGATCACGAATACATAGCTTTGTTACAGTCTGATCTTGATGTTTGTCAAACTACTGAGGTGGAGAAAATATAATTGCTGAGACATCTGGGAAATGCGTTGACTCCTCTCATGTGAGAATATAGACATTAAAATGTCTAAACGGGGGGAAATGTCAAAAAATGATATATATATGTTATTATATTTGTAATGTCTATTTTATTATGCTTATCACTGATCATTTACTGTGAAATGTCTGTGGCCTTTGAGCGGAGTAAGATGTCCTGTGAGAATGTGAACTTTAAACTCTGCTGCCTTGAAAATGCGCTATTGTGCAGACTACAGGAGTGCAAGTTTAATTAGTTAACTGCAGAAGCCGAGAGTAGAACAAGTTGACCCTGTGAAAGCTGACTGGAGCCGGTCCTGTTTTGACGCTGTTGAAAAGCCATAACAATCTTTTATCTGTATGGAGCCAGACTCTGAGATGTTTTTCTGCCTGCACGTTATTCTCATGATTTGTCTTAATAAAAGCTGCAAGGGGCAAGTGAGCCCTAAGAACAGATGATGGCACGGAGAGGTAGGGGTCGCCTGTTCTCTTTGCTAGCAAGAAAAAGAATTACAGTCCGGTGTGGTCTTCTTCTGTGATTAATGTTTGGGTTGTCTGTTTTAACAGGTTTAACCCTGACACCTTCACTACCTTTTGTTCCTTCAGCCTAAGCCACCCCCATATGGACGGTCCTTAACCTGGCTTGAATCAGTGTCTATATGAGATGGCTGCAAAGTGAGGTGAAAATAGGTGCTGTCTGTTCGCGGCGTGTTCATGGTTGTTATGTAAAAATCTCATAGTGTGTATTTATGTATGTAGTGTCACGCAATAAATACAGAGTGCTCCATTATGCTGATTCTTTTTCAAAATAGACATGAATACTTTGGTTTTATAAATTAAACATCTATAAAAAGATCAGATGGTTTTATCAATTAGACAGCTGTAACAGGATCCAAATACAAATACCAATTACCAAATACAAGGACATTTTGTGCGTCAGCCATTTTAAAAAACAGTTAGCTTAAGATAGTTTACAAGGACATTTTGGATGTGCATCAGCCATTTTGTCTTATGCATCATGGAACACTCTTACACTACTACTAGGTCCCACAGTTGACAGTCAGAGCACAAATCAAGCATGAAGTCAAAGAAATTGTCTGTAGACCTCTGAGACAGGATTGTCTCAAGGTACAAATCTGGGAAAGGTACAGAAACTTTCTGCAGTGGCCTCTATCATCCATAAATGGAAAAAGGTTCAGATCCACCAGGACTCTTCCTAGGCCTGTATGGTAGAGTGGCCAGACAGAAGCCACTCCGTAGTAAAAGGCACATGGCAGCCCACGTGGAGTTTGCCAAAAGGCACCTGAAGGACTCTCAGACCATGAGAAACAAAATTCTCTGGTCTGATCAGACAAAGACTGAACTCTTTGGTGTGAATGCCAGGTGTCGTGTTTGGAGGAAACCAGGCACCATCCCTACAGTAAATCATGATGGTGGCAGCATCATGCTGTGGGGATGTTTTTTCAGCAGCAGGAACTGGGAGACTAGTCAGGATTGAGGGTAAGATGAATGCAACAATGTACAAAGACATCCTGGATGAAAACCTGCTCCAGAGCGCTCTTGACCTCAGACGGGGATGACAGTTCATCTTTCAGCAGGACAATAACCCTAAACACACAGCCAAGATATCAAAGGAGTGGCTTCAGGACAACTCTGTGAATGTCCTTGAGTGGCCCAGCCAGAGCCCAGACATGAATCCGATTGAACATCTCTGGAGAGATCTGAAAATGTCTGTGCACCGACCCTCCCCATCCAACCTGATGGAGCTTGAGAGGTGCTGCAAAGAGGAATGGACAAAACTGCCCAAAGATAGGTGCATCATATTCAAGAAGACTTGTGTCCAGGTGTGAGTTTGATCTGCTTCTGTCTCTTGGTTTTGAATTGTTTTTTTCTGTTTGGTTGCATTCCCATTTGACTATTTTCTTGTTAGACCCTTTCCCTAAGTTGCTTTTTCTGTCTCTCTGGGATGTGGGCTTGCCCCCCCCCCCCTTTCCCTGACCATGCCCTCATTCTGGTAACTTCTGCACTCACCTGCTGTCAATTTGCTGCTCATTACCTGGATGTATATATACTGCTCATTTTACTCTGCTTCTTTGCCATATTGATGCGCTCTGTGCCTTCTTTCCAGCTCTCAGTTCTCATTGTCCTTAGTCCTGCCTGCCTCATTGTGTTCTCGACTTCCAGCCTGTTTGATTCGACTTTGTTTAAGCCTGATGCTTATTGTACTGCTGCTGTGTTTTTTGGACTGCCTCCCTGTGTACCGACCAGTGCTTTCCACAACACTAAAGTTTTGCCTCTGTGAGTCTTGCGTTTGCCTCCAAACCAAACTGCCTATCAACTTGAGGCTGGAATTGCTGCCAAAGGTGCATCAACAAGGTACTGAGCAAAGGGTGTGAATACTTATGTACGTGTGATTTCTTAGTTTTTTTTTATTTTTAATGAATTTGTAAAAGTTTCAAAATAACTTTTTCATGTTGCCATTATGGGGTGCTGTGAGTAGAATTTTGAGGGGACAAAATTAATTTACTAGATTTTGGAATAAGGCTGTAATATAACAAAATGTGGAAAAAAGCAAAATGCTGTGAATAGTTTCCGGATGTACTGTACATCAACGGTCAGCTCTGAGCCTTTTCTTGTTTGCAATGTTGATGGACATGTTGACAGATGAGATAAGACTGGAACCTTAATGGACTATGAAATATGAGGATTACATTACATGTAGTGAGAGAGGGAAGCAGCCTGGAGAGAAGGAGATATGCTCTGGAGAGAAGAGGAATGAAATACTGTTGTGACAGAAGTAGATATAGACATGGTGAGATGGAAACTGCTGATCTGCTGTGGTGGCCGCTAATGAGAGCAGCCAAAAGCAGAATTTTATGTTATAAATAGGACAAAGGGTTAATCAGATTATGATGAATGACATTTATGCAAACAAGACACCTTCATTACCATTCATTCATCCATTTTCTATATCCACTTATTTCAATTAATGGTGGTTGGAGCCTATCCCAGTGGTCACTGGTAGAGAGGTAAGGCAGGTGCATCACAGGGCCACATGTACAAAGACAAACACATTCACACCTAAAATCAATTTAAGTTTTTAATTCACCTTAAACTGCATGTCTTTGGATGTGGAAGGAAGCCAGAGCACCTGGAGGGAACCCACAAAAATTTAACCTCTGTGTGACTCTCTTCACTCTGTTGCTCCACTCAGGATGCGAACATGGGAGGCGGGCACTCTGACCAGAAGCTTAAACCCGGACTGTGGCCAGAGAATCCTTTAGCTGTTGGGGAGTGAGGTTTACTGACTACCATATGCACAGGGACTCCTGTTGGCCTTTGTCACACTAACATGGGGAGAACACGCAAACTCCACACAGAAAGGCCTAGGTGGGATGTGATCCTAGGACCATCTTGCTGTGCGGAAACAGTGGTAACCACTAAGCCACCGTGCTGCCTCCTGTAGTACAGGAGGAATGGTGCCCACATAGAAATCAATTCAAACACATCAGGTAAACACTCCAATAATCAACAGAAAGGATTAAGGAACATGAGGAGGCAGCAAGGTTGGCAACAGAAGGTCAAAAATGGAGAAACAACACAAGAAGGCCAGTGTCACAGACCGAACGGTCCCCCTAAAAATCAGTCCCCGTGATGACGTGGTTCACGGATAATCACCTCGTTTCTGCTTCATACTGCACACCAGTTATCATATATCTCAGCGACAGATATCTGAACCTTTTGTACAACAATCATTTACACAAACTCAGCATTATTTCATTATAAAAGTCGGGGGAAAAGATCAGAGTGCTGCGGCTAAACTAGCTGCTAGCTGATGTGTTCACTGTGCATCGGACATTTCAAAGCATCATGTAATTTCACCTTGTTTCTGTTTAAAACTGCCTAGTTTCTGCTTAAAACTGACTTTAGAATGATTTAAGAGGTGATGGTTAATAATCCCATTGAAGGAAATTTGAAACTGCTGGCTAAGGCTAAGCGTAAATTTGGTAAGATTGTAATTCACGTCGGCAGTAATGACACCCGGTTACGCCAATCGGAGGTCACTAAAATTAACATTAAATCGGTGTGTAACTTTGCAAAAACAATGTCGGACTCTGTAGTTTTCTCTGGGCCCCTCCCCAATCAGACCGGGAGTGACATGTTTAGCCGCATGTTCTCCTTGAATTGCTGGCTGTCTGAGTGGTGTCCAAAAAATGAGGTGGGCTTCATAGATAATTGGCAAAGCTTCTGGGGAAAACCTGGTCTTGTTAGGAGAGACGGCATCCATCCCACTTTGGATGGAGCAGCTCTCATTTCTAGAAATCTGGCCAATTTTCTTAAATCCTCCAAACCGTGACTATCCAGGGTTGGGACCAGGAAGCAGAGCTGTAGTCTTACACACCTCTCTGCAGCTTCTCTCCCCCTGCCATCCCCTCATTACCCCATCCCTGTAGAGACGGTGTCTGCTCCCAGACCACCAATAACCAGCAAAAATCTATTTAAGCATAAAAATTCAAAAAGAAAAAATAATATAGCACCTTCAACTGCACCACAGACTAAAACAGTTAAATGTGGTCTATTAAACATTAGGTCTCTCTCTTCTAAGTCCCTGTTGGTAAATGATATAATAATTGATCAACATATTGATTTATTCTGCCTTACAGAAACCTGGTTACAGCAGGATGAATATGTTAGTTTAAATGAGTCAACACCCCCGAGTCACACTAACTGTCAGAATGCTCGTAGCACGGGCCGAGGCGGAGGATTAGCAGCAATCTTCCATTCCAGCTTATTAATTAATCAAAAACCCAGACAGAGCTTTAATTCATTTGAAAGCTTGACTCTTAGTCATGTCCATCCAAATTGGAAGTCCCAAAAACCAGTTTTATTTGTTATTATCTATCGTCCACCTGGTCGTTACTGTGAGTTTCTCTGTGAATTTTCAGACCTTTTGTCTGACTTAGTGCTTAGCTCAGATAAGATAATTATAGTGGGCGATTTTAACATCCACACAGATGCTGAGAATGACAGCCTCAACACTGCATTTAATCTATTATTAGACTCAATTGGCTTTGCTCAAAAAGTAAATGAGTCCACCCACCACTTTAATCATATCTTAGATCTTGTTCTGACTTATGGTATGGAAATAGAAGACTTAACAGTATTCCCTGAAAACTCCCTTCTGTCTGATCATTTCTTAATAACATTTACATTTACTCTGATGGACTACCCAGCAGTGGGGAATAAGTTTCATTACACTAGAAGTCTTTCAGAAAGCCCTGTAACTAGGTTTAAGGATATGATTCCTTCTTTATGTTCTCTAATGCCATATACCAACACAGTGCAGAGTAGCTACCTAAACTCTGTAAGTGAGATAGAGTATCTCGTCAATAGTTTTACATCCTCATTGAAGACAACTTTGGATGCTGTAGCTCCTCTAAAAAAGAGAGCTTTAAATCAGAAGTGCCTGACTCCGTGGTATAACTCACAAACTCGTAGCTTAAAGCAGATAACCCGTAAGTTGGAGAGGAAATGGCGTCTCACTAATTTAGAAGATCTTCACTTAGCCTGGAAAAAGAGTCTGTTGCTCTATAAAAAAGCCCTCCGTAAAGCTAGGACATCTTTCTACTCATCACTAATTGAAGAAAATAAGAACAACCCCAGGTTTCTTTTCAGCACTGTAGCCAGGCTGACAAAGAGTCAGAGCTCTATTGAGCTGAGTATTCCATTAACTTTAACTAGTAATGACTTCATGACTTTCTTTGCTAACAAAATTTTAACTATTAGAGAAAAAATTACTCATAACCATCCCAAAGACGTATCGTTATCTTTGGCTGCTTTCAGTGATGCCGGTATTTGGTTAGACTCTTTCTCTCCGATTGTTCTGTCTGAGTTATTTTCATTAGTTACTTCATCCAAACCATCAACATGTTTATTAGACCCCATTCCTACCAGGCTGCTCAAGGAAGCCCTACCATTATTTAATGCTTCGATCTTAAATATGATCAATCTATCTTTGTTAGTTGGCTATGTACCACAGGCTTTTAAGGTGGCAGTAATTAAACCATTACTTAAAAAGCCATCACTTGACCCAGCTATCTTAGCTAATTATAGGCCAATCTCCAACCTTCCTTTTCTCTCAAAAATTCTTGAAAGGGTAGTTGTAAAACAGCTAACTGATCATCTGCAGAGGAATGGTCTATTTGAAGAGTTTCAGTCAGGTTTTAGAATTCATCATAGTACAGAAACAGCATTAGTGAAGGTTACAAATGATCTTCTTATGGCCTCGGACAGTGGACTCATCTCTATGCTTGTTCTGTTAGACCTCAGTGCTGCTTTTGATACTGTTGACCATAAAATTTTATTACAGAGATTAGAGCATGCCATAGGTATTAAAGGCACTGCGCTGCGGTGGTTTGAATCATATTTGTCTAATAGATTACAATTTGTTCATGTAAATGGGGAATCTTCTTCACAGACTAAAGTTAATTATGGAGTTCCACAAGGTTCTGTGCTAGGACCAATTTTATTCACTTTATACATGCTTCCCTTAGGCAGTATTATTAGACGGTATTGCTTAAATTTTCATTGTTACGCAGATGATACCCAGCTTTATCTATCCATGAAGCCAGAGGACACACACCAATTAGCTAAACTGCAGGATTGTCTTACAGACATAAAGACATGGATGACCTCTAATTTCCTGCTTTTAAACTCAGATAAAACTGAAGTTATTGTACTTGGCCCCACAAATCTTAGAAACATGGTGTCTAACCAGATCCTTACTGTGGATGGCATTACCCTGACCTCTAGTAATACTGTGAGAAATCTTGGAGTCATTTTTGATCAGGATATGTCATTCAATGCGCATATTAAACAAATATGTAGGACTGCTTTTTTGCATTTACGCAATATCTCTAAAATCAGAAAGGTCTTGTCTCAGAGTGATGCTGAAAAACTAATTCATGCATTTATTTCCTCTAGGCTGGACTATTGTAATTCATTATTATCAGGTTGTCCTAAAAGTTCCCTAAAAAGCCTTCAGTTAATTCAAAATGCTGCAGCTAGAGTACTGACGGGGACTAGAAGGAGAGAGCATATCTCACCCATATTGGCCTCTCTTCATTGGCTTCCTGTTATTTCTAGAATAGAATTTAAAATTCTTCTTCTTACTTATAAGGTTTTGAATAATCAGGTCCCATCTTATCTTAGGGACCTCGTAGTACCATATCACCCCAATAGAGCGCTTCGCTCTCAGACTGCAGGCTTACTTGTAGTTCCTAGGGTTTGTAAGAGTAGAATGGGAGGCAGAGCCTTCTGCTTTCAGGCTCCTCTCCTGTGGAACCAGCTCCCAATTCAGATCAGGGAGACAGACACCCTCTCTACTTTTAAGATTAGGCTTAAAACTTTCCTTTTTGCTAAAGCTTATAGTTAGGGCTGGATCAGGTGACCCTGAACCATCCCTTAGTTATGCTGCTATAGACGTAGACTGCTGGGGGGTTCCCATGATGCACTGTTTCTTTCTCTTTTTGCTCTGTATGCACCACTCTGCATTTAATCATTAGTGATCGATCTCTGCTCCCCTCCACAGCATGTCTTTTTCCTGGTTCTCTCCCTCAGCCCCAACCAGTCCCAGCAGAAGACTGCCCCTCCCTGAGCCTGGTTCTGCTGGAGGTTTCTTCCTGTTAAAAGGGAGTTTTTGTTGTGTGGGCCGCTGAAGAGGAGGTGCTGCTGGCCCACCACCACCAGAGGGCGCCCCGCCTGGAGTGCGGGCTCCAGGCACCGGAGGGCGCTGCCGCTGAAGAGGAGCAGCCCAGGTGACAGCCGTCACCCATCACCTGAAACAGCTGACATCCATCAGCTGAGGGGTATATCAGCTGGACGGCATCTCCATCTCATTGCCGAGATATCGTTCTACCAGGAAGGTAACGCACTCAGCCAGTCATCATATTTCTGAGGACTAACCTGTTTTTGCTTGTGCTTAAGACAGCTGAAGACTGAACTTGATCCATATCGGATAAGTACCCTTCACTGCAATATTGTTTGTGACTAGAGGTGGAGGTGGTGTTTCCACCCTACGTGTTGCTGGGTGCAGCCGCACCCACATCTGACTGTTTCTGTTCCTCGCCAGCAGTACCGGATCCGACGAGCGGAGGCAGTGGCCACCTGGGAGTTCGAGACTTGGCGGCTCCAGTATTCCCGGGGTTCGGTGGCAGAGGAAATCGGGTGGTTCCGGTTTGACTCGGACGGACATCTCCTATCGTCGAGCCTGCCCACACGTCACCAGTGGAATTGGTTTAGTCTTACAATTGTGATCTGTTGTGTTTGTTGTGCGAATTCACAACAGTAAAACCTTGTTATTTGACTTCTTCATTGTCCATTCATTTGCGCCCCCTGTTGTGGGTCCGTGTTCCTCACTTTCCCCAACAGGATATCTCGGCCAACGTCATGGATCCCGAGGGGCGTCAACCGGCTGTTGAACGGCCAATGGAAGAACAGGACGCGCAGGCGTCCGCAGGAGGGGTAATCGGTGAGTTGCAGCGGATCCTCACCGCTTTCACGACTCGGTTAGATTTGATGACCGAGCAGAACGTCCTCCTTAAGCGCAGGGTGGAGGCTCTCGCCGCGCAGGTGGAAGCGTGCCCTCCGGGCGCCGCTGCGGCTCTCCCTCCCGTAGACCCTGTGCGTAACATTGACGTTCCACTGGTCGTTCAACGACCCCTCCCACCTTCCCCGGAAGCATACATAAGCCCCCCAGAGCCGTACAGAGGCTGTGTGGAGACGTGCGCGGATTTCCTCATGCAGTGTTCGCTCGTCTTCGCACAGCGTCCAGTTATGTACGCGACCGATGCTAGCAAGGTAGCTTATGTAATAAACCTGCTTCGCGGCGAGGCACGCGCTTGGGCTACAGCGCTCTGGGAGCAGAATTCACGGCTCCTTCAGACATATGATGGGTTTGTGAGGGAGTTCAGAACCGTGTTCGATCACCCTAATAGAGGAGAAACCGCTTCAGCTGTGCTACTGTCGATGAGACAGGGGCGTCGGAGCGCAGCTGCCTATGCAGTCGACTTCCGCATCGCGGCTGCAAGGTCCGGCTGGAATAGCACTGCCCTCCGCGCTGCCTTTGTAAACGGACTGTCATTGGTTCTAAAGGAGCACCTGGTGGCTAAGGACGAACCGCGGGATTTAGATGGGCTCATCGATCTTGTCATACGATTAGACAACCGGTTAGAAGAACGTCGGCGGGAACGAGACGAAGGGCGTGGCCGGGCACACGCCGTCCTTCTCCCTTCCGGTTCCGACCGCGCTCTGCCTTCCCCACGCTCCACGGCCCCTGCGCTTCGTGGGGCCACAGCTCCCCCTGCTGACGAAGCAATGGACACGAGTAGGGCAACATTTAGGGCACCAGGTGCACAGAGGAGGCAGGCCCACGGAGCTTGTTTTGTTTGTGGCTCGATAGAGCACCACGTAAAAGACTGCCCGAGCGGTTAAACACCAACGCCCGCCCCTAGAGACTGGGCTAGGGGTGGGCCAAGACATTCACGTGGGACACACCCACATCGCCACACGACTCCCAGTTACGATCCTTTATGAGGACTCAACCCTAAAGGCCCCAGCACTGGTGGACACGGGCTCGGAGGGGAATCTGTTGGACAGCAGATGGGCTAGGGAGGTAGGGCTCCCTCTGGTGGCGCTCACCTCGCCTGTGCAGGTGCGGGCGCTAGATGGCTCCCTACTCCCTCCGATCACGCATAAGACACCACCTGTAACTCTGGTGGTGTCAGGAAATCACCGGGAGGAGATCGAGTTTTTTGTGACTCCTGCTACCTCCCGTGTGATTTTGGGGTTCCCCTGGATGGTAAAACACAATCCCCGGATCGATTGGCCGTCCGGGGTAGTGGTGCAGTGGAGCGAGACCTGCCATCGGGTATGTTTAGGTTCCTCGGTTCCTCCCGGCTCCCAGGCTAAGGAGGAGGTCAGAGTCCCGCCCAATCTGGGGGCGGTGCCGGTGGAGTACCATGACCTGGTTGACGTGTTCAGCAAGGATCTGGCGCTCACCCTTCCCCCCCACCGTCCTTATGATTGTGCCATTGATTTGGTTCCGGGCAGTGAGTTCCCATCCAGCAGGCTGTACAACCTCTCACGGCCTGAGCGCGAATCAACGGAGACCTACATCCGGGACTCGTTAGCCACCGGGTTGATCTGGAATTCCACATCCCCGATGGGTGCAGGTTTCTTTTTTGTGGGTAAAAAAGACGGCGGACTTCGCCCATGCATTGATTATAGGGGGCTGAACGAGATCACGGTTCGCAATCGATACCCGTTGCCCCTGTTGGATTCAGTGTTCACGCCCCTGCATGGAGCCCGAATATTCACAAAGCTCGATCTTAGAAATGCGTATCACCTGGTTCGGATCCGGAAGGGAGACGAGTGGAAGACGGCATTTAACACCCCGTTAGGTCACTTTGAGTACCTGGTCATGCCGTTCGGTCTCACCAACGCTCCCGCGACTTTCCAAGCGTTGGTTAATGATGTCTTGCGGGATTTCCTGCACCGGTTCGTCTTCGTATACCTAGACGATATACTCATCTTTTCTCCGGACCCTGAGACCCATGTTAGGCATGTACGTCAGGTCCTACAGCGGTTGTTGGAGAACCGACTGTTTGTGAAGGGCGAGAAGTGTGAGTTCCACCGCACGTCTTTGTCCTTCCTGGGGTTCATCATCTCCTCCAACTCCGTCGCTCCTGATCCGGCCAAGGTTGCGGCGGTGAGAGACTGGCCCCAACCCACAAGCCGTAGGAAGCTGCAACAGTTCCTCGGCTTTGCTAATTTCTATAGGAGGTTCATTAAGGGCTACAGTCAGGTAGTTAGCCCCCTGACAGCCCTGACCTCTCCAAAAGTCCCCTTCACCTGGTCGGATCGTTGCGATGCCGCGTTCAAGGAGTTGAAACGTCGGTTCTCGTCTGCACCCGTTCTGGTGCAGCCCGATCCTAGTCGCCAGTTGGTGGTTGAAGTAGACGCCTCGGTCTCAGGGATAGGAGCCGTGCTGTCCCAGAGCAGGAAGACCGATAAGGTTCTTCACCCGTGTGCCTATTTTTCCCGCAGGTTGACCCCGGCCGAACGGAACTATGACGTCGGCAATCGAGAACTCCTTGCGGTGAAAGAGGCTCTTGAGGAGTGGAGACATCTGTTGGAGGGAACGTCCGTGCCATTCATGGTTTTCACTGACCACCGGAACCTGGAGTATATCAGCACCGCCAAGCGGCTGAATCCCAGGCAAGCCCGCTGGTCACTGTTCTTCGGCCGTTTTGACTTCCGGATCACCTACCATCCCGGGACCAAGAACCAGAGATCGGATGCCTTGTCCCGGGTACATGAAGATGAGGTCAAAACGGGGCCGTCGGATCCCCCGGATCCCATCATCCCGGAGTCCACTATCGTGGCCACCCTCACCTGGGACGTGGAGAAGACCGTCCGGGAGGCCCTGGCACGAAGCCCGGACCCCGGAACCGGGCCGAAGAACAGGCTCTACGTCCCACCAGAAGCTAGGGCTGCGGTCCTGGACTTCTGCCACGGTTCGAAGCTCTCCTGTCATCCTGGGGTGCGTAGAACCGTGGCAGTCGTCCGGCAGTGGTTCTGGTGGGCATCCCTGGAGACCGACGTCCGGGACTATATCCAGGCCTGTACCACCTGCGCCAGGGGCAAAGCCGACCACCGCATGTCCTCGGGTTTGCTACAGCCGCTGCCCGTACCTCATCGCCCCTGGTCTCACATCGGCCTGGATTTTGTCACGGGCCTCCCGCCGTCCCAGGGAAACACCGTCATCCTCACGATAGTGGACCGCTTCTCCAAGGCGGCCCACTTCGTGGCCCTCCCGAAGCTCCCAACGGCCCAGGAGACAGCGGACCTCCTGGTCCACCACGTCGTCCGGCTGCATGGGATACCATCAGATATCGTCTCCGATTGCGGTCCCCAGTTCTCCTCGCACGTCTGGAGGAGTTTCTGCCGGGAACTGGGGGCCACGGTCAGTCTCTCGTCCGGGTATCACCCCCAAACCAACGGGCAAGCAGAACGGGCCAACCAGGAGATGGAGCAGACACTACGTTGTGTGACAGCCACGCACCCGGCGGCCTGGAGTACTCATCTGGCCTGGATCGAGTACGCCCACAACAGTCAAGTGTCGTCAGCCACCGGCCTCTCTCCTTTTCAGGTGTGTTTGGGGCATCAGCCCCCATTGTTCCCGGTGGTTGAGGGAGAGGTCGGTGTGCCCTCGGTCCAGGCCCACCTGCGGAAGTGCCGTCGGGTGTGGCGTGCCGCCCGTTCTGCTTTCTTGAGGGCCCGGGCGAGGGCTAAGGCCCATGCAGACCGGCGGCGGACCCCGGCCCCTACGTATCGCCCCGGGCAGGAAGTGTGGCTATCCACCAAGGACATACCACTGCAAGTAGCCTCCCCGAAACTCAAAGACCGATACATAGGACCATATAAAATCCTCCAGATCGTCAATCCCGCCGCAGTGAGGCTTCAGCTTCCGGCCTCACTGCGGATCCATCCTGTATTCCATGTGTCCAGAATCAAGCCACATCACACTTCACCCCTCTGTACTCCCGGTCCGGCGCCACCTCCTGCCCGGATCATCGACGGCGAGCCGGCTTGGACCATGCGCCGGCTTCTGGATGTCTGACGGATGGGCCGGGGTTTTCAATACCTGGTGGACTGGGAGGGGTACGGCCCCGAAGAATGCTCCTGGGTGAAAAGGAGCTTCATCCTGGACCCGGCCCTCCTGGCCGACTTCTACCGCCGCCACCCGGATAAGCCCGGTCGGGCGCCTGGAGGCGCCCGTTGAGGGGGGGGTCCTGTTGTGTGGGCCGCTGAAGAGGAGGTACTGCTGGCCCACCACCACCAGAGGGCGCCCCGCCTGGAGTGCGGGCTCCAGGCACCGGAGGGCGCTGCCGCTGAAGAGGAGCAGCCCAGGTGACAGCCGTCACCCATCACCTGAAACAGCTGACATCCATCAGCTGAGGGGTATATCAGCTGGACGGCATCTCCATCTCATTGCCGAGATATCGTTCTACCAGGAAGGTAACGCACTCAGCCAGTCATCATATTTCTGAGGACTAACCTGTTTTTGCTTGTGCTTAAGACAGCTGAAGACTGAACTTGATCCATATCGGATAAGTACCCTTCACTGCAATATTGTTTGTGACTAGAGGTGGAGGTTGTGTTTCCACCCTACGTGTTGCTGGGTGCAGCCGCACCCACATCTGACTGTTTCTGTTCCTCGCCAGCAGTACCGGATCCGACGAGCGGAGGCAGTGGCCACCTGGGAGTTCGAGACTTGGCGGCTCCAGTATTCCCGGGGTTCGGTGGCAGAGGAAATCGGGTGGTTCCGGTTCGACTCGGACGGACTTCTCCTATCGTCGAGCCTGCCCACACGTCACCAGTGGAATTGGTTTATTCTTACAATTGTGATCTGTTGTGTTTGTTGTGCGAATTCACAACAGTAAAACCTTGTTATTTGACTTCTTCATTGTCCGTTCATTTGCGCCCCCTGTTGTGGGTCCGTGTTCCTCACTTTCCCCAACAGTTTTTCCTTCCCACTGTAGCCAAGTGCTTGCTCACAGGGAGTCGTTTTGACCGTTCGGGTTTTACATAATTATTGTATGGCCTTGCCTTACAATATAAAGCGCCTTGGGGCAACTGTTTGTTGTGATTTGGCGCTATATAAAAAAATTGATTGATTGATTGATCCATTTGATCGCTTTGGGTGAAGAGACTGTCTCAGACGTGCTGCTGTGGTCTGAAATGACATGCACAGATGCAAAAGGCAGACTGATTTTTAGGAGCGGACCATTCAGTCTATGACACAGGCAGAGAAGCAAGACAATTTGGCTGGATTCAGCCAGAAAGTGGCTGTAGCCACTTGCCAACCCAATCTGAACGGGGTACATGTCTGCCAACCCAGTCTCACATTTTTTTTCGCCCTTTGTCTTGAAAATTTGACTCATTTCATGACGGTTTTTTTTTTAACTCACTATTACTGACCCTCCTCCTTCCCCCCACCCTAATCATAACCACCCCGACCTTCACTTTTAATTTCGTGCAGCCATCACGGAAATAATTAGAATGAATTTGTGCTGCCGTGACGAACGAAAATGAGGCACTTTTCGTGACAATATCACGAACCAATAGATTAATGTATATTTCGTGCTGCTGAATCACGACTTGCCGTGAGACTGGGTTGTGTCTGCACAGTTCAGTTTTGCACCAGTTGTCTAGATAAGGCCCTTAGTGTTCCATATTTGTTTAAAAAGTATTAATATGACTTCTTTACAGAGACACTTCTGAAAAACTGCTCAAGTGAAAACTGTGTGCTGCATATGAAGCTGAAAAATGGCATTTGTGGATTCTGCAGCAGCTCTGCAGTCAAACATGGAATGAGATGTTTGTTAGTTAGTGATTAATGCTCCTTAACCTTGTTGGTGGTAGTTTTTGGTGTCTTTGAGCTGTGCTGTGAAGTCTCATCACCACACTCAGCAGACACTGACAGAACCGAGTCCGGAGGTGTAATTTCTGTTCTAGTCTTTGTCTTCATTTTAAATCTTGAGGGTGAGAAGAGACAAATATGTTTTATGAAGGTTTCTTAGCTGTGTGGACATTCTGACACATCCTTAATGTCAAACCATAGCTCAGAGAATGTAAATTGTGGGGAGCCCCAAGACATTGTCTTCAATAATCCACTTTGAGATTTTGTTTTAAGTTTGCTTTTTGTTACACTCTGACATGTCAACTTACACAAAATGCAGCTCATATTCGCTGGCCATGTCACATCCTCCAATTTTATAAAATTATGCACTACATAAAGTCCATTTTAATTTACTGCACAGCTGATAATCTTCAAATACAACTTGCAGGTCAAAAACAAGCAAACATTGCCTGCCTGTCATAGCATTTAGTAGCCTATCACATGTTGTAGTAAGCTTGTTGAGCTTTGCAGAGCAGCAAATGTATTCTACTAATTTTCATCAGGTAACACTGACTGCTGCCCAGTTAGTGGATTTAATTACACATGGAACCATACAGTTGCAGCCACATTTTAGGTTCCCCTAAAAGAAATTCAGAGCTGGTGGCACTCACCAATGGTTGAACAGTTCAGTTGTCTCCCGTTGGCTGTGTGGGTGTGTCTTATATAACAAATATTGTTCAGATGTGGACTTCTGTGACATATGTCAAGGAAAGGATCTTTTCCAAGCATATAGTCAGCGAATGGTTGTTGTTCATCTTTTGGCTGCTCCCAGTTTTCAGTGTTTTTCACTGCAGATCCAGCATGGATTTGTGATTTGGCACAGGTTTTACACCGGATGCCCTTCCCAATGCAATTCCAGTTTCACGCGGAGAAACAGACACAACTGCTGGTCTTCCAATGAGGTCCCCCATCCAAGTACTAACCAGGATTACAACTCCGCTTAGCTTCTGAGACTTGACAGGATGGGGCCTACACAGAGCAGGCAGACTGCTCATATATACAGCTCACTGTTGTTTTTCTTATTGGTTGAAATATTGGTTAATTTTGTTTTCTAAGATTCCAGTTCATTTCTGTTATCAATTAGCTTTTCAGTTCAGATGTCACAGTTTCATTAGTTTTGTTTTGATTTTCAGGTCAGGCCATGAGACCTACTACTGCTGTCCTGTAATCCAGGGCTATTCAATTGATTCCAGAAAGGGCTGAGAGGGTGCAGGTTTTCTTTGCAACCACTCACTTCCACCAGGTGATTTCACTGATTAACATCACTTCCAATTTATTTCATTTTATTTATATAGCACCAAATCACCACAAAGTTGCCTCAAGGCACTTCACACAAGTAAGATGTAACCTTACCAACCCCGAGAGGAAGCACACAAGAGACAGTCTCTCTGATAATTTGAGGAAGAAACCTCAAGCAGGCCAGACTCAAAAGGGTGATCCTCTGCTTGGGCCATGCTACAGACACAACTGACAAAACAATTTACAAAATGAAGAGGAAATTTTCCCAGTGATACTTTGAGCATGGAATCAGTCAATCAGTGAAATCACTGGGTGGAAGTGGGTGGTTGCAAAGAAAACCTGCACCCTCTTGGCCCTTTCTGGAATCAGTTGAATACCCCTGCTGAAATCCATTTCAACCTGGTGCATGGTCGAGCCATCCGCGACTAACCCGGCAATCCCAGCAGTTTCTTCTAGAAACTCATGAGAAGTGTGGCTATGAAAGCCAATGACAACAAGGAGAAACTCCATGACGGAAATTGTTGGACACAGCAATTATGGCTGAAGACAGTGGAGGAGCTACAACTTCATAATTTAATAACTGTGTGCACTGAGAGGAAGCTGTGAAAAGAGAAATGCTGGTATCTTGCCAGTATCTTTTGTTGAGCATCACCTGCTCAGCAGAAGGGAAAGGCAAACCACTGCTATATCTTGCCAAGATCAATCAATCAATCAATCAATTTTTTTTTTTATATAGCGCCAAATCACAACAAACAGCTGCCCCAAGGCGCTCTATATTGCAAGGCAAGGCCATACAACAATTATGTAAAACCCCAACGGTCAAAACGACCCCCTGTGAGCAAGCACTTGGCTACAGTGGGAAGGAAAAACTCCCTTTTAACAGGAAGAAACCTCCAGCAGAACCAGGCTCAGGGAGGGGCAGTCTTCTGCTGGGACTGGTTGGGGCTGAGGGAGAGAACCAGGAAAAAGACATGCTGTGGAGGGGAGCAGAGATCGATCACTAATGATTAAATGCAGAGTGGTGCATACAGAGCAAAAAGAGAAAGAAACAGTGCATCATAGGAACCCCCCAGCAGTCTATGTCTATAGCAGCATAACTAAGGGATGGTTTAGGGTCACCTGATCCAGCCCTAACTATAAGCTTTAGCAAAAAGGAAAGTTTTAAGCCTAATCTTAAAAGTAGAGAGGGTGTCTGTCTCCCTGATCTGAATTGGGAGCTGGTTCCACAGGAGAGGAGCCTGAAAGCTGAAGGCTCTGCCTCCCATTCTACTCTTACAAACCCTAGGAACTACAAGTAAGCCTGCAGTCTGAGAGCGAAGCGCTCTATTGGGGTGATATGATACTACGAGGTCCCTAAGATAAGATGGGACCTGATTATTCAAAACCTTATAAGTAAGAAGAAGGATTTTAAATTTTATTCTAGAATTAACAGGAAGCCAATGAAGAGAGGACGATATGGGTGAGATATGCTCTCTACTTCTAGTCCCCGTCAGTACTCTAGCTGCAGCATTTTGAATTAACTGAAGGCTTTTTAGGGAACTTTTAGGACAACCTGATAATAATGAATTACAATAGTCCAGCCTAGAGGAAATAAATGCATGAATTAGTTTTTCAGCATCACTCTGAGACAAGACCTTTCTGATTTTAGAGATATTGCGTAAATGCAAAAAAGCAGTCCTACATATTTGTTTAATATGCGCTTTGAATGACATATCCTGATCAAAAATGACTCCAAGATTTCTCACAGTATTACTAGAGGTCAGGGTAATGCCATCCAGAGTAAGGATCTGGTTAGACACCATGTTTCTAAGATTTGTGGGGCCAAGTACAATAACTTCAGATTTATCTGAGTTTAAAAGCAGGAAATTAGAGGTCATCCATGTCTTTATGTCTGTAAGACAATCCTGCAGTTTAGCTAATTGGTGTGTGTCCTCTGGCTTCATGGATAGATAAAGCTGGGTATCATCTGCGTAACAATGAAAATTTAAGCAATACCGTCTAATAATACTGCCTAAGGGAAGCATGTATAAAGTGAATAAAATTGGTCCTAGCACAGAACCTTGTGGAACTCCATAATTAACTTTAGTCTGTGAAGAAGATTCCCCATTTACATGAACAAATTGTAATCTATTAAACAAATATGATTCAAACCACCGCAGCGCAGTGCCTTTAATACCTATGGCATGCTCTAATCTCTGTAATAAAATTTTATGGTCAACAGTATCAAAAGCAGCACTGAGGTCTAACAGAACAAGCACAGAGATGAGTCCACTGTCCGAGGCCATAAGAAGATCATTTGTAACCTTTACTAATGCTGTTTCTGTACTATGATGAATTCTAAAACCTGACTGAAACTCTTCAAATAGACCATTCCTCTGCAGATGATCAGTTAGCTGTTTTACAACTACCCTTTCAAGAATTTTTGAGAGAAAAGGAAGGTTGGAGATTGGCCTATAATTAGCTAAGATAGCTGGGTCAAGTGATGGCTTTTTAAGTAATGGTTTAATTACTGCCACCTTAAAAGCCTGTGGTACATAGCCAACTAACAAAGATAGATTGATCATATTTAAAATCGAAGCATTAAATAATGGTAGGGCTTCCTTGAGCAGCCTGGTAGGAATGGGGTCTAATAAACATGTTGATGGTTTGGATGAAGTAACTAATGAAAATAACTCAGACAGAACAATCGGAGAGAAAGAGTCTAACCAAATACTGGCATCACTGAAAGCAGCCAAAGATAACGATACGTCTTTGGGATGGTTATGAGTAATTTTTTCTCTAATGGTTAAAATTTTGTTAGCAAAGAAAGTCATGAAGTCATTACTAGTTAAAGTTAATGGAATATTCAGCTCAATAGAGCTCTGACTCTTTGTCAGCCTGGCTACAGTGCTGAAAAGAAACCTGGGGTTGTTCTTATTTTCTTCAATTAGTGATGAGTAGAAAGATGTCCTAGCTTTACGGAGGGCTTTTTTTATAGAGCAACAGACTCTTTTTCCAGGCTAAGTGAAGATCTTCTAAATTAGTGAGACGCCATTTCCTCTCCAACTTACGGGTTATCTGCTTTAAGCTACGAGTTTGTGAGTTATACCACGGAGTCAGACACTTCTGATTTAAAGCTCTCTTTTTCAGAGGAGCTACAGCATCCAAAGTTGTCTTCAATGAGGATGTAAAACTATTGACGAGATACTCTATCTCACTTACAGAGTTTAGGTAGCTACTCTGCACTGTGTTGGTATATGGCATTAGAGAACATAAAGAAGGAATCATATCCTTAAACCTAGTTACAGCGCTTTCTGAAAGACTTCTAGTGTAATGAAACTTATTCCCCACTGCTGGGTAGTCCATCAGAGTAAATGTAAATGTTATTAAGAAATGATCAGACAGAAGGGAGTTTTCAGGGAATACTGTTAAGTCTTCTATTTCCATACCATAAGTCAGAACAAGATCTAAGATATGATTAAAGTGGTGGGTGGACTCATTTACTTTTTGAGCAAAGCCAATAGAGTCTAATAATAGATTAAATGCAGTGTTGAGGCTGTCATTCTCAGCATCTGTGTGGATGTTAAAATCGCCCACTATAATTATCTTATCTGAGCTAAGCACTAAGTCAGACAAAAGGTCTGAAAATTCACAGAGAAACTCACAGTAACGACCAGGTGGACGATAGATAATAACAAATAAAACTGGTTTTTGGGACTTCCAATTTGGATGGACAAGACTAAGAGACAAGCTTTCAAATGAATTAAAGCTCTGTCTGGGTTTTTGATTAATTAATAAGCTGGAATGGAAGATTGCTGCTAATCCTCCGCCCTGGCCCGTGCTACGAGCATTCTGACAGTTAGTGTGACTCAGGGGTGTTGACTCATTTAAACTAACATATTCATCCTGCTGTAACCAGGTTTCGGTTAAGCAGAATAAATCAATATGTTGATCAATTATTATATCATTTACCAACAGGGACTTAGAAGAGAGAGACCTAATGTTTAATAGACCACATTTAACTGTTTTAGTCTGTGGTGCAGTTGAAGGTGCTATATTATTTTTTCTTTTTGAATTTTTATGCTTAAATAGATTTTTGCTGGTTATTGGTAGTCTGGGAGCAGGCACCGTCTCTACGGGGATGGGGTAATGAGGGGATGGCAGGGGGAGAGAAGCTGCAGAGAGGTGTGTAAGACTACAACTCTGCTTCCTGGTCCCAACCCTGGATAGTCACAGTTTGGAGGATTTAAGAAAATTGGCCAGATTTCTAGAAATGAGAGCTGCTCCATCCAAAGTGGGATGGATGCCGTCTCTCCTAACAAGACCAGGTTTTCCCCAGAAGCTTTGCCAATTATCTATGAAGCCCACCTCATTTTTTGGACACCACTCAGACAGCCAGCAATTCAAGGAGAACATGCGGCTAAACATGTCACTCCCGGTCCGATTGGGGAGGGGCCCAGAGAAAACTACAGAGTCCGACATTGTTTTTGCAAAGTTACACACCGATTCAATGTTAATTTTAGTGACCTCCGATTGGCGTAACCGGTGTCATTACTGCCGACGTGAATTACAATCTTACCAAATTTACGCTTAGCCTTAGCCAGCAGTTTCAAATTTCCTTCAATGTCGCCTGCTCTGGCCCCCGGAAGACAATTGACTATGGTTGCTGGTGTCGCTAACTTCACATTTCTCAAAACAGAGTCGCCAATAACCAGAGTTTGATCCTCGGTGGGTGTGTCGTCGAGTGGGGAAAAACGGTTAGAGATGTGAACGGGTTGACGGTGTACACGGGGCTTCTGTTTAGGGCTATGCTTCCTCCTCACAGTCACCCAGTCAGCCTGCTTTCCCGACTGCTCGGGATCCGCCAGGGGGGAACCAACGGCGGCCAAGCCACCCTGGTCCGCACCGACCACAGGGGCCTGGCCAGCCGCAGAACCCTCCACGGTGCGGAGCCGAGTCTCCAACTCGCCCAGCCTGGCCTCCAAAGCCACGAACAAGCTACACTTATTACAAGTACCGTTACTGCTAAAGGAGGCCGAGGAATAACTAAACATTTCACACCCAGAGCAGAAAAGTGCGGGAGAGACAGGAGAAGCCGCCATGCTAAATCGGCTAAGAGCTAGTAGCTACGCTAACCTAGCGGATTCCTAAAAACATGCAAAGTGAATAATGTGTAAATAATTTAGAGGTGATTCAGCAGAAGGAGTGCTTTAGTTAAGGCACCAGACAGGCTATGAAGCAGCACAGGTAACGCACGGCAACAGTGCTAAAAAATAAAATAAAATAAAAATCCACCAGACAGGCTGTGGAGCAGTACAGGTAACGCACGGCAACAGTGCTAAAAAATAAAATAAAAATCCACCAGACAGGCCATGGAGCAGCACAGGTAACGCACGGCAACAGTGCTAAAAAATAAAATAAAAATCCACCAGACAGGCCATGGAGCAGCACAGGTAACGCACGGCAACGGTGCTAAAAAATAAAATAAAATAAAAATCCACCAGACATGCTGTGGAGCAGCACAGGTAACGCACGGCAACAGTGCTAAAAAATAAAATAAAAACGAAAGCGTTAGCAAGCTAGTTAGCTTGCCAAAAGAAAATTGATATGGCCAAAAAATTGAAAAAAAAAGTGCTCCGTCGCGACGTTTCGACCGTTAGAGGTCTTCTTCAAGCGTTGGAGCACGGTGAAAAAGTCTTGAAAAAGACTGTTAAATAAAATAAAAATCCACCAGACAGGCTGTGGAGCAGCACAGGTAACGCACGGCAACAGTGCTAAAAAAATAAAATAAAAATCCACCAGACAGGCCGTGGAGCAGCACAGGTAACGCACGGCAACAGTGCTAAAAAATAAAATAAAAATCCACCAGACAGGCCATGGAGCAGCACAGGTAACGCACGGCAACGGTGCTAAAAAATAAAATAAAATAAAAATCCACCAGACACGCTGTGGAGCAGCACAGGTAACGCACGGCAACAGTGCTAAAAAATAAAATAAAAACGAAAGCGTTAGCAAGCTAGTTAGCTTGCTAAAAAAAAAAAAAAAAAAAAAAAAAAATTGATATGGCCAAAAAATTGAAAAAAGTGCTCCGTCGCGACGTTTCGACCGTTAGAGGTCTTCTTCAGGCGTTGGAGCACGGTGAAAAAGTCTTGAAAAAGACTGTTAGTTCAGAGTCCAAAGCAGCAGGTAGCAGTCTCTGTGTAAACAGTTCGGCGATCATCATGGAAATACAAAGCAAGTAACACCTGATAGCGTGATTGGGATCAAAGCTATGAAGGAACCTTTGCTCAATTGGGACTGCCATGAGGAGCAGGTGGTTCAGCACCCTCATCAAGCTACTATCCACAACAGAGTTGCCACTGGAATGGGAATGTGGAATGTCACACTCAACCAATGCAGCACGTTAGCTGATGTGGAACAAGAGATGTAGCACCGATGAGGGCGGTCGCATCTCCTCCACTCTCCCTTATCTCTCTGCTTTTAACCTTCAAGTCCCTACTTCACCAGACTTGTGAATTCCTCAAAACTATATTGGATTCTGGATCTATTGGACTACTATTGGATTAACCATGGAATTGATCAGCTGATCTCTGAACGCTATTGACACCATTTTTTCTACAAGAAGGTCAGGACCGGGGGATCCTGCCTGCCCAGATGGAACGTATCCTGCGGGCTATGTCCTCGACTCCTGGAGTTCCTGGCGTGTGGCATGCTTGGCGCCTTTCTCTGTGGAGGACGTCGAGGACCTATTCATTGTTGGTCTTATGGTAGCAGGGCTGGTACTTTTTGGCTTATGTGCTGCCCTGATCTACCGGAAAATTGGCAAGATGGCGGCATCAAGAACCATGGGCCGTCATGTCCGTCATGATTAACGAGGTCGGCAAGGCAGTGCATTCTCAGACTGCATTGACTCTTGAACTCAGACGCAAATTGGATGACACCTTGGAGCTGATGCGTGCCTTGCAGTTGAAGCTGAAGGTTTCGGAGGCCGGTGAATATTCTTAATTCAAAATTAGGAATATTCTTAATTCATAATTGGGATTTGGCTGAGTGAGTGGAACTGTAAAAAGTGTTTTTCACTGCTCGGCTGCAACACTACAGGCATCAAGGTCAATTGCCCACTGTTTACCTCCAGAGGAATTTATCCAGGCTCTGGTGAGATTATTTGGCTCCATTCTTATCTCAACCCACAAGGACAATAAACTGACAGACTTACACATGGACCGAAGCATGCTCCAGCCCCTCCCTCCTTGCGGCAGGCCTCGTCCTCTCAAGCTGGCCTGGCGGCGCAACTTGACAGTTACAGCGGCTACAAACACACTCACATTGCCTCAATTGGGAAACAGACTGTTTCAAGTTTATTGCACATAAACAATGTCAAATGTACGTGTGTTGTCCTAATTCTGATGTGTGCCATTATTACGGTAAACAAGTAATAATTGTAGATCGATTGCTGTTGTATGTGGAATGTGTGTGCGGACATCTCGTTGTTGTAATGACAATGATAATAAAAGCTATCTATCTATCTATCTATCTATCTATCTATCTATCTATCTATCTATCTATCTATCTATCTATCTATCTATCTATCTATCTATCTATCTAAAAGGCAACATCTTACAAGCCTGTGAAACCAGATGGATGACAAATGGAAATATTACAACTGAAGCGCACAAAGTAATATATGCAGGTGAAGAAAAACATGAAAGAGGTCTAGCATTGATATTAGACAAAGAAAGGACTAGATTTGTCATGGAACATTGGCCTTTGTCAGAGATTTGCCTGTCAAATTGCTTGGTAAACCATTCAATATGTCCATCATTGTTGTGTATGCACCAACATCAGACAGCAATGAAGAAGGTTTGATGAGTAGCTGGATACAGCTAAACTCCTATGAGATTATCATTATCACAGGAAACCTGAAAACAAAAGTAACAGTGAAGGAGGGAGCAGCCTGGTTGGGAAACACTGGCTTGACAGAGTAGCTTAAGAAAGTAGGAAGAGGGGGTTAACCAGCCACTGTAATAAAACAGAATGCCTCTGTGTTCGTAAAAGAGAGGTAAAATTGCAACTCAAAGATTGGAGAGAATACCGTAAAGCAAGTGTCCCATTTCAACTATCTAGGTAGCATAATGGTGGAAAATGGCAAGTATGAAGATGAAATCAAAAAGAGAACTGGTAAGGCAAAAGACACTTTCCAGATGTTACAAAAGATCCTGAGAAATAACAAGCATTCCACTGAAACAAGAAAATGGCTGCTGGACAACCATGTCAGATTCCATCTGCTACAAAATGCATATATTTACAGTATGTCACCACACATCTCAGGAAGGTCAGGATGTGTCCGGTAAAAGTTGAGGATAAGGGGAGGCTGGAGAATATTAATGCCTGAGACCCAGGAGCATATTCATCTGGGCCGAATCCCTCCCAGTCAGCAAGAAACTGACAACCCAGACCCCGACAACACACAGCTGGGGGGAAGAACAACACATCAGGAGGAGATGGTGCAGGGTGCAGGGCAGCATCAGACAAACCGCAGAAGGACTGAGACCCTTTGAAGTGGTGAAGGTGCTAATAAAATGGAGGCAGCTTTCTACATGGAACCCGAATGAGAAGGTACTCTGTAGGTACGGCGGGCTTCTAACAGATGTCACAGCCCGCTGGTATCCCAGTGAAGATCAGAAGGGCTGGAGCATGCGGAGCACCTGTGAGGGGAGCATGTGCAGGAAGAACCTGCAAAGCGGGAACACATGTGCTGTCTGAGTTCCAGGCCCACCTAACAAGCTGATTAACCTATAAATTACAGCGTCACCCAGAAAATGTCACTTGAAATCAAATGATTTCCCTCATAACTGCTGTTCACACCTGCCACAGATGTGGTGGTTTATTATGAACAAGATGATACAACCACCAAGCTCACCTTACTGAACCTAACAACATTTATAATGGTCTCCAAAAGAGCCGCAGTACACAAAGCTGCCATAGTATGTCATCATCTTGATCTTATTGTCCTGTCTGTCTGAGCAGTCAAGATTTAAGATCAGGGAGAAAAAAGTAAAGGTCAGGATGAAAGCTCAAGTGAGAAAGTAATAAAGGTCACTGGACAAGATCAAAGCTCAGCTCAGTGATAAGGATTAAAGGCCAGAGGTCAAGATCAATGTTCAGTGACCAGGTTTAAAGCTCAGTGGTCAAGATTAAAATGCTGTGTTAAAGGAATACAGGTAAGAAGTCAGGATAAAAATTCAGTGATCAGGATTAAAGGTCAATAGTCAAGATCAAAGCTCAATGAACAGGATGTATCTATGTAAGTAAGTCCCTTCGGCTTCTCCCCTGATTCCCTCACGATCACCGCAGCAGATCCAAGATGGATCTGCATGTTGGTTTGGAGCATGTTTCATACCAGATGCCCTTCCTGACACAACTCCACATATTAAATGGAGTTTGGGCAGGGGGGCCTTGAACCAGGAACCTTACTCATTAGACCTGACTTGTGTGAAGCACCCTGAGGCAGCTTTGTTGTGATTTGGCACTATATAAATAAAATAAATGGAATTAAATTAAATTAAAACAAGTGCACTTAACCGCCTGGCTCTCTGCCAGGATGTATCGTGAAAAACTCACCATCACCACCACCCTCAACACACACACACACACACACACACACACACACACACACACACACACACACACACACACACACACACACACACACACACACACACACACACACACACACACACACACAAATCTCATAATGTTAAAGAGATAAAAGTATTTCTCATGTTCCAATATTAAGAAATTAAAGGAGGTAAAGTCTGTTCCAGAAATAGAATCAGACAGTTAAAGCATTATTTTCCCAACCAACCATAAATAATGAAGTTATTGTGTGAATTTTTTTTAAATTCCCGAATTAAAGATGAAGCATTGGTTGAAGAAAAAATCACCAGGGAAACAGAAAGGGAAAAAGACTACATCCTGATATTTTGCCTGAGTGCAGCTAACCTTGATTATTTACATTAATTCAAGCAATGGCCACAGGAGGCATTCATCGACAAACCTGAATTGCCAGAACAGATGCAACAACAAATGTCTACAAAATTTCACACCCAAGCATTGCCTGGGTACAATGCCTGTCTATTGTATGCCAGTGTCAACAGCTGGGGGTGACCAAAAACAGGGATCACTGCTCTGAACAAAAACAAATCACTCTAATCCACACCTTCAAGTTTCTTGTGCAATATCTGTAAACCATGTGCAATATTCCCCGTGTAATATGATTCCACAGTTGTATATAATTCTCGTTTTACATTACTTAGTCTACATTTCATTTTATTTTACCTTATGTTTATATTAGTTGTACATATACTCTGAATAATTTACCGTTAAATTTCACTATCTTTTATTTGGCTAAAAATTACTCGCACCACAGAAAGCACCTTTTTGGAGTTGCACTCAAATCTCGTTGTAATGCAAATTACAATGACAATAAAGGCGATTCTGATTCTGAACATGACTCTGAATCTAATTTGGAAACTCTAACACCCCCATCACACATAGGCTGATTGATGCCGAATGGCGTCAGAATGACACATCCACCTACAGCCGGGATGTGTTGAGGTGGGGTCTGAAGATGGGTGGACAGCAGTCTCTTAGCAGTCTACATAATTGGTCCCATTCACTCAGCTATCCCAAGTGTGTAGCACATGTTCAAAAACACTTGACACTGTCAAGATGGGACACCCATCTGACGGCAGTCTATGTGCAGTCTTTGTGTGCCATCTGATCGCAATCTACATATTCTGACAGTGTCATAACAGAATTTGAAATGACAGGATCGTGGCTGATTGAACTCTGAGATGGATCGTCACGGCATGCTGACACCCTGGGCAGGTGCGTCCCACTGCTGTCTCATGCGCATCAATGCGTTATTGCACGTGTCAGAGGCTTGCACCTGATCGGATCTCACCACTGTAATATACATATTGATCAGTATCTAACTCTGTAGGAGATATGACGTAGAACTGTTTCGCCAGCCCATGACAGCATTATTAAACATGACTCTCACCTCTGGTATGGCCCCAAGAGTGTTTCACAGTGCAGTGTGGACAGGAGCCAGTGATGCAAACAACCATGGCATAAATAAATCTGATGTGACATGCCGCACACCAATAATCCAACCAGACATCACAGTGTACAGTTATGCTGTGCTGCGTATGCTGGAATGGACAAAAAAAAAATGTTTGCTAGAATGGCTGCATCTGATGAATGTTGCATGCGTGGGGAATGTTGGCCCACTGCCAGCAAAATTCAGCAGCAAAAAGGTCCAGTGGGATGAATACAATCTGGAAATTTTGCCAGACTGTACACCAGGAGGCGATCACTGACAGTGAAGAGGCAAAACGTTCATCACCTCCTCCTTTCTTCTTGCTGTTTGACAGAAGCAAGTTTTAGAACTGTTATGTTCTTGTGCACTGTCAGCCTGTTTTTGTGCACACTCTGAATGGAGAGCCTGGGCTTTCTGCTGGCCAGCAGAGAGCCAGCCAGTGTGTGCCGTTCAGCGGTTATGAACACACACACAGCTGACTGATCAATTCATCACCTGTTCTACACATGCACACACATGCAATCTCCTGCTGTGAGGTCACGGAGCACTAGGAAAGACAGCATGAGCAATGATGTGATTGCATGGGAGTGAGTGACAGCGTGAGTCTGACCCATACGTTGGTTGTACTCTGGTGTCCAGTATTGGCAGGGCCTGTGCACTGGGAGGACACAGCACTGGCTCCTACTCTGCACCCGTGTTTGCCATCCAGGCATTGGACATCCAGGCATTTGAACATTTGACCAACCCGTGTTAGGAAGCTCTGTTGGGGTTATGGTTTATATATATATATATATATATATATATATATATATATATATATATATATATATAGTGAGGAAAATAAGTATTTGAAACCCTGCGATTTTGCAAGTTCTCCCACTTAGAAATCATGGAGGGTAGGGTGCATCAAAATACACTTTTTCAACATATTGATCTGTTTGGGTGTTAAACGTATTCCATTCCATGATCAAACAACACATGCAAAATATTTTTGCAATCTGTGGTGTTTTACAGGTCCAACGGGCCAATGGTATTTTACGCTTAAACAAGGATTTACATGTTCAGTCCATGTCATTTCAACCAAGCTCTCCCATGTCATCTCTTGGATTGTTTTCATCATTTATTGGACTAATTTACACAGTAATATTGAAATAAATTACTGAGACCCATACTTCTATCATATTGGTGAGGTGCTTCTTAGTCAAATATTCAATGATCGTAAACTGGAGGTGTCACACTCACCAGAGGTTGCCTTGTTTGCCCATCCGAGGGACAATTGGAACCTGCTGCCACATGATGACCATGGCTCATTGTCCCATTATATTCCTGTTGATGATGAACAACCTTTCTTGGACAAGTTGCGTACAGAACTCTCTGCATCTGCTGCAGAAGTGCTAACCTACAAGCGAGGTGACTACCGTGAGTTTGTGCAGCTGTGTCTTGTGTATCTGGGAGCAGCTGGGGCAGAGCAGACTTCAGCAACCTTGCAATGACCAGGAGCACTGCACAAGGCCCGATGGATGGCCAAGCTGCTCTACATTCTCAAGCTGGCCTTGATGGAGCAGCACATAACATCTCTTCCCCAGGGCACAATCACCAAGCGGCAGCAGGTGCCGAACATTTGCCAACTTCATTACACACATCTATGCAACATGGTGGCTGACCTGCGACACAGCTGTAGATACTGCCTGGAATGACCTCACACTCTACCACCACCTACATGCTTACAAGGCTGTTGATTCTGGCATTGCTGCATCTGCAATCAAGGCACTGGAGAGGCACCTCTGGTATATGACAAGTGAAATGTTGCCTCTGGCACTTTTCAGTACCAAGGTGCCTGCTGGTGAGCGGCATGCACTTGCAGATGCCATCAAGGCCGCTGATCTCCCAGTTCTCCCACAGCTTCGTTTTGGCACTGGCTTTGGAAAACCAAAGTTTCCTGCCCTGTCACCAACCACCAGCTTGGCTTCTTGCCAACTCAGACTGTTAGTTTGGCATGCAACGCAGTTGTGCAGTAACTGCATATTGATTCAGCTTTTCTCTCAGTTGATGTACAGGAGTGGGCCACCAGTGCAGCCTTCCAGGTCAGTGCTGCAAATGTATGTGCCCTCAATGTTGTTAACGACTGTGCCGAACGTGGAGTTAAGCTCACCTCAGATTTTGTGGCAGCAGCAAGGAGTGAGGAACATCTGCAAAATGTGCTATTCTGGTCTTATCTGACCACATGACCTTCGCCCATGCCTCCTCTGGATCATCCAGATGGACACTGGGGAACTTCAAACGGGCCTGGACATGTGCTGGCTTGAGCAGGGGGACCTTGCTGCCCTGCAGGATTTTAAACCATGACATATCAGAATCATTCTTACCCCACAAAGTGAGATCTTGCATGGAATCCCAGGCCGAGGGAGATTGACAGTCATCTTGTGTTTCTTCCACTTTCTAATAAATAATAATAACAGTTGTTGTCTTCTACCAAGCTGCTTGCCTGTTGTTCTGTAGTCCATCCCAGCCTTGTGCAGGTCTACAGTTTTGTCCCTGGTGTCCTTAGACAGCTCTTTGGTCTTGGTTATGGTGGGCAGGTTGGAGTGTGATTGAGTGTGTGAACAGGTGTCTTTTATACAGGTAACAAGTTCAAACAGGTGCAATTAATACAGGTAACGAGTGCAGAACGAGGGCTTCTTAAAGAAAAATTAACAGGTCTGTGTGAGCCAGAATTCTTGCTGGTTGGTAGGGGGTCAAATACTTATTTTATCCAGTAAAATGCAAATTAATTATTTAAAAATCATTCAATGTCATTTTCTGGATTTTTTTTTTTTTTTTTTTTTTTAGATTCTGTCTCTCACAGTTGAAGTGTACCTACCAAAATTACAGACCTCCCCATTCTTTGTAGGCGGGAAAACCTGCAAAACTGACAGGATGTCAAATACTTATTTTCCCCACTAAATATATATATGGGCAATTCTACAGTAACAGAATTACAACAGCAGCAAAATATGAACATATGGCATCTAACCATGACGGATTAGCTCAGATTGTAATTCCATTATCCTAGAATTGCCCATATATATATATATATATATCACCATAACCCCAACACAGCTCACAATGCAGTGCTATGTAAAATCTCCCTCTCACCACTCTTCTGGACTGAGACCTCTGATGTTGTGGCTAGAATCTGCTGGAGCCACTCTTCCAATCTGGGGGTCGCATCCCCTAGCAGTTCTATTCAATTTGACTCAATTTATTTCATTTATATAATGCCAAATCACAGCCACTGACCCCAGCAGGTGATTTCACTGATGAACTCATCCCATCTGCTCTAAGTGATGTTAATCGGTAAAATCACCTGCTGGAACCACGGACTGCAAAGAAAACCTGCAGCCTCTTGGGCCTTTCTGGAATACTTTGGACACCACTGACCAAGAGCATACCACAGCCACCTCCCAGAACAAGAACCAATCAACATCACAAAGTCAGACATTCAACAACGAGTCTCATGGATGACAAGCTGGACAGCACTGGGGCCTGTTATGATCCACACCTACTGGCTGAAGAAGCTAACAGCACTCCATGTGCACAGCAGGTACTCACACAGACTGGCAAACACAGGGCAGGACAATCCTGATCATGAAGGACCCCCACAAGGGTATGACACCCTCACACTACCAGTGAATTACCTGCCTCTCCCCAATGTGGAAGCTCCTATTGGGCATAATAGCAACTACATGAAATAGGGACATGAGTCACCACATGAGAAAAGAAGAGAAGCACCAGCTACTGGTCGACCGAGTAGTACACCAGGACTCAAAGACCAGGCAGAGTGGGCCACGAGTCCTTAAACAATTTTATTGGTATAAGGTCAAATACACAGGTTGTGCCTTTACCAGACGTTACAAGTTTCATTTGCACATCCAGTGAGATAATGTCAAATTCTGTTATTCTAGGTAATGATGGCACCCACCTCGATAACAGAGTGTAGGGGCTGGTTTATGTTATTTTTCCTGTGGATTCTCAGAAAGTGGAGTCTTTGCTGTGCCTTCTTTACCAAGTGTGTGGTGATTTCCTGACCCAGATCAGTTTCTCCTCTATGTGGACTCCCAGGAAACGGAAGTCCCTGACCCTTTCCACACAGGTCACCCCAGTGATAATGGGCTAAATGTCTGTTTTGTTTCTCCTTGGGTAGAGAGACTACACACACAACCGGTCAGGGACCGGTCGAAGATTTTGGTAAGAATACCAGCAAGCTGGTCTGCACAGTCTTTCAGCACCCATCTGGAGATGCTGTCTTGCTTTGCGCTGGTTGACACCCCACAGCATGCACCTCACCTCGTGTTCCCCCACCATGACGTTACTCCTGGCCACTGGCGGCAAAGTGACTGCTCCTGGTGTCACAGTCTCAAAGTGAGCAAAGAAAAAATTTAACTCTTCTGCCAATGCGGCGTCACCTTCAGCAGCTCTGATGCCGGGTTTGTTGTTGGTGAGGTGCTGGACCTCCCTCCATGCCTGCCTACTGTTGTTGCTGTCCAGGTGGTCATCGATCCTCCTCCTGAAGTCCTCCTTGGCCTTCTTGATGCCTCTCTTCAGGTTGGCGCAGGCTGTACTGTTGACAACCCTGTCATCAGCAGCTGCTTCACCTCCCTGGTCATCCAGGGTTTCTGATCGGGGTAGACCTTGATGTGTTTCTCCACTGTGAATATATCTCCACAGTTTTTAATGTAACACAGTACAGTGTCTGTACGTAAACACATCCACATCTTCATCCTCAAAGACGTCCCAGTCGGTGCTGTTGAAGCCGTCCTGCAGCTGCTGAGAATCACCATCTGGCTGTGTTTTGACCATCTTAATGGTGGTGGGGGTGGATTTCCGGAGGGGGGGTATATGCAGGGATGAGTTCCAGAGAGATGTGGTCTTTCTTGCCTACATGTGGTGCAGGTGTGGTCCTGTACCCTCTCTTGATATTGGTGTAAACATTGTCCAGTGTACTTGCTCCTCTTGTTGCACATTTGACATGTTGATGAAGTCTGGGGAGCACTAATTTGAATTCCACGATTAAAATGGCCCACGATAATGTGCACCGCATCCGTATGTTGGTTCAGCTGTAGGCTGATGCTGTTGTGTAAAAGTCCGAGGGCCGAGCTAGTATTAGCATCCGGTGGAATGTAAACAGCAGTTAGCAAGATGCCAGTAAATGCCAGAGGAAGGTAAAACGGTCTACGTTTAAGAGTCAAATATTCCAGGTCTGGGGAACAGTGGCTGGCTAACATTATTGTTTCACTAGTTGTTATGGATGTACAGACATAACCCTCCTCCTTTGTTCATACCGGAGTCATTGGTCCTGTCGAGGCACAGCATTGAATAGCATGCTAACTCGACAGCTGAATCTGGGATGGACGAGTGTAGCCAAGCTTCTGTAAAGATTAGGACAGGTGTTCTCAACCTTTTTGACCTCGGGGCCTAATTTTCCCAGTACAAAGTGGCCCAGGGCCTATTTAAATATTAATACTTTTAATTCAATTGATCTGAGTCTTGGTTTGATTTGAATTCATTAACTAAATCAAATCCACTTAGAGTTTAACAAGCTAAAACCTTGTAAAATAAATGATGATACACTGTGATTATCTCAAAGACAACTCTTTTATATTGTGTATGTAAACCTGCACATACAACACTGAAGAGACGAGCAATTATAAAAAATCAAGTTGCTTCAAGAACAAATATAAAGGCTCAAGCCAATCCTATTAACAAAAAGTCAGAAATACAAAAATATTTTGATTTAGAGACTAAGAGAAATTCTGATAAATAATCTGTGGTACTAAAATAACTACATTCAAAATAATAATAATAAAAAAAAATTAAAGTGCAATTGAAAATACTGCCTGATAAACTGCTGATTAATCTTCCAATTTGTCTGATGCCATGTCAACAATATGGGAACTCACAGTGTTGTTTGAGAGTGGGACGGTCATCAGCTTCTTGACAGCAGCCTAGCTTAGCTTTGATAACAGATAATCAGCTAACTGAAAGGTTAGCTTTTATCAAGCTAAACCGATAAACCACCAAAAAATGTATCGGAAGCTATAGATAACCGATAACTTCCAGTATTGTCTCTGGTACACTTGCAACTACTAACAAGCTGATTTTGAATTTTAACACCATGATTGCTTGTGGTAGCATCAAAGGTGGCTACAGACCCAAACAATGAGTCAGCAATTCTGTCTTTGTGCATCCTGCCCCCTACTGGAAGCTCCTGTTTATTACATAGCTTCCAGCAACAAAGCAGTTGAGAGAAGCCGCAAAACTTAACTCTCGACTCAGTAACAGCGTTGCCATGAGATGGAGGTCTTGGAAAATAAAGCAGTGCTGACTTATGGTTTGGTTTCTAAATAAAATTAATACTGAGAGAATAAATCCATTAATGTCAATTCTGTCATTTGTACAAAGTTAAAATATAACATATATCTTTTAATGCTGAATAATGCACTAATTCTGAAGTTTTGTAACAAACACAGACAGATGCAAAAGGGATTATGGGTAAAATGACACTGACTGGTTGACTCATTCATTCTACAAAGCAACCTTCAAAATTAGTGCATTACTTTAAAACTAAAACATATATCTGATATTTATTTAGTAATCCATTTGAAAGCTTGACTCTTAGTCTTGTCCATCCAAATTGGAAATCTCAAAAAACAGTTTTATTTGTTATTATCTATCGTCCACCTGGTCGTTACTGTGAGTTTCTTTGTGATTTTTCAGACCATGCTGAGAATGACAGCCTCAACACTGCATTTAATCTATTATTAGACTCAGTTGGCTTCGCTCAAAATGTAAATGAGCCCACCCACCACCTTAGCCTCACTTTAGATCTTGTTCTGACATATGGCATAGAAATTGAAGACTTAACAGTATTCCCTGAAAACCCCCTTCTGTCTGATAATTTCTTAATAACATTTACATTTACTTTAATGGACTACCCAGCAGTGGGAAATAAGTTTCATTACAGTAGAAGTCTTTCTGAAAGCGCTGTAACTAGGTTTATGGATATGATTCCTTCTTTGTTATGTTCTTCAATGCCATATACTAACACAGTGCATAGTAGCTACCTAAACTCTGTGAGTGAGATAGATTATCTCATCAATAGCTTTACATCCTCATTGAGCACAACTTTGGATGCTGTAGCTCCTCTGAAAAAGAGAGACTTAAATCAGAAGTGCCTGACTCCGTGGTTTAACTCACAAACTCGCAGCTTAAAGCAGATAACCCGTAAGTTGGAGAGGAAATGGTGTCTCACTAATTTAGAAGATCTTCACTTAGCCTGGAAAAAGAGTCTGTTGCTCTATAAAAAAGCCCTCCGTAAAGCTAGGACATCTTTCTACTCATCACTAATTGAAGAAAATAAGAACAACCCCAGGTTTCTTTTCAGCACTGCAGCCAGCCTGACAAAGAGTGAGAGCTCTACTGAGCCGAGTATTCCTTTAACTTTAACTAGTAATGACTTCATGACTTTCTTTGCAAATAAAATTGTAACTATTAGAGAAAGAATTATTCATAACCATCCCAAAGACATATCTTTATGTTCAACTGCTTTCAGTAATGCTGGTATTTGGTTAGACTCTTTCTCTCCGATTGTTCTGTCTGAGTTACTTTCATTAGTCACTTCCTCCAAACCATCAACATGTCTATTAGACCCCATTCCTTCCAGGCTGCTCAAGGAAGCCCTACCGTTAATTAATGCTTCGATCTTAAATATGATCAATCTTTCTTTATTAGTTGGCTATGTACCACAGGCTGTTAAGGTGGCAGTAATTAAACCATTACTTAAAAAGCCATCACTTGACCCAGCTATCTTAGCTAATTATAGGCCAATCTCCAACCTTCCTTTTCTCTCAAAAATTCTTGAAAGGGCAGTTGTAAAACAGCTAACTGATCATCTGCAGAGGAATGGTCTATTTGAAGAGTTTCAGTCAGGTTTCAGAATTCATCATAGTACAGAAACAGCATTAGTGAAGGTTACAAATGATCTTATGGCCTCAGACAGTGGACTCATCTCTGTGCTCGTCCTGTTAGACCTCAGTGCTGCTTTTGATACTGTTGACCATAAAATTTTATTACAGAGATTAGAGCATGCCATAGGTATTAAAGGCACTGCGCTGTGGTGGTTTGAATCATATTTATCTAATAGATTACAATTTGTTCATGTAAATGGGGAGTCTTCTTCACAGACTAAAGTTAATTACGGAGTTCCACAAGGTTCTGTGCTAGGACCAATTTTATTCACTTTATACGAGGTCTGTCCGTAAAGTATAGGTCCTTTTTATTTTTTTCAAAAACTATATGGATTTCATTCATATGTTTTTACGTCAGACATGCTTGAACCCTCGTGCGACCCGTCCGCATGTCTTTCATTAAAAAAATCTCTTAACAGTGGAATATCCGGATAAAATGCTGAAACCGACTTCTTCTGAAACGTCTCTGTTCTCTCACGACGTCCTGGATCAATAGAGCCTGAAATGTGGAGGTTTTAAGCTTGAAACAGGCTGATGACGCTGCCTGAGAGCGCAGCGCGACGTCTCGCACCGTGAAAAGTCCTTAAAGCGACAGAATCACCTCAAAATCTCTCATCAGCTGTTAAAATTTTCACTGAAAACCAGCTTAATTTTTCGAACCATGTCCACTTCGATGTGTCTCGCAGGTTTAGAAAAATTTTTGATCAAACAAAGCGCCAGTCTCTTAGCAACTTCTCAGACAAAGGAATTCCGACGAGGGGCTGGACGACTCCTCCCACAAGGAGTGCTCACAGGCGAATGACGTCACCGACAGGCATGGAAAAACTCACGCATGCGCACGAGGGTTCAAGCATGTCTGACGTAAAAACATATGAATGAAATCCATATAGTTTTTGAAAAAAATAAAAGGGACCTATACTTTACGGACAGCCCTTGTACATGCTTCCCTTAGGCAGTGTTATTAGAAAGCATTGCTTAAATTTTCATTGTTACGCAGATGATACCCAGCTTTATCTATCCATGAAGCCAGAGGACACACACCAATTAGTTAAACTGCAGGAATGTCTTTCAGACATAAAGACATGGATGACCTCTAATTTACTGCTTTTAAATTCAGATAAAACTGAAGTTATTGTACTTGGCCCCACAAATCTTAGAAACATGGTGTCTAACCAGATCCTTACTCTGGATGGCATTACCCTGACCTCCAGTAATACTGTGAGAAATCTTGGAGTCATTTTTGATCAGGATATGTCCTTCAATGCACATATTAAGCAAATATGTAGGACTGCTTTTTTGCATTTGCACAAGATCTCTAAAATTAGAAAGGTCTTGTTTCAGAGTGGTGCTGAAAAGCTAATTCATGCATTTATTTCTTCTACGCTGGACTATTGTAATTAATTATTATCAGGTTGTCCTAAAAGTTCTCCGAAAAGCCTTCAGTTAAATCAAAATGCTGCAGCTAGAGTACTGACAGGGACTAGAAGGAGAGAGCATATTTCACCCATATTGGCTTCTCTTCATTGGCTCCCTGTTAATTCCAGAATAGAATTTAAAATTCTTCTTCTTACTTATAAGGTTTTGAATAATCAGGTCCCATCTTATCTTAGGGACCTCATAGTACCATATCACCCCAATAGAGCGCTTCGCTCTCAGACTGCAGGCTTACTTGTAGTTCCTAGGGTTTGTCAGAGTAGAATGGGAGGCAGAGCCTTCAACTTTCAGGCTCCTCTCCTGTGGAACCAGCTCCCAATTTGGATTAGGGAGACAGACACCCTCTCTACTTTTAAGATTAAGCTTAAAACTTTCCTTTTTGAAAAAGCTTATAGTTAGGGCTGGATCAGGTGACCCTGAACCATCCCTTAGTTATGCTGCTAAAGACTTAGACTGCTGGGAGGTTTCCCATGATGCACCCAGTGTTTCTTTTTATTCACCTCCTTTTGCTCTGTATGCACCACTCTGCTTTTAATCATTGGTGATTGATCTCTGCTCTCTTCCACAGCATGTCTTTTTCCTGATTCTCTGCCCTCAGCCCCAACCAGTCCCAGCAGAAGACTGCCCCTCCCTGAGCCTGGTTCTGCTGGAGGTTTCTTCCTGTTAAAAGGGGTTTTTCCTTCCCACTGTCACCAACTGCTTGCTCATAGGGGGTCGTTTGACCGTTGGGGTTTTTCTGTAATTATTGTATGGCTTTTGCCTTACAATATAAAGTGCCTTGGGGCGATTGTTGTTGTGATTTGGCGCTATATAAATAAAATTGATTTGATTTGATTTGATATTTTCACTTTATAAAACTTCAGACATGACATGACAATTTAAATAACTTGTCCAAAATTAGCTTGGTAAAATTTTAACCATAAGTTAAAACTGTATCCCTCTGAATGACTTGGGTGATATTGCCAGTGTATCAGTATGGAGTCAATGGAAATTATTTTTTTCTTTTCTGTGTCCAGCTCTCCTTTGCCTGCAGAGGATAGAGGGTTTTTTTTCTACAACCAGCTGTCCTTTGTTTAAGGAGGATAGAACTGTGCATCTATTATAAAGCATTTAGCAGGCAGGTACTCAACTGATTTTAGGTTTCATGAATGTCTTTGTTTACCACATCTGCAAAAGGATGTTAGTGGTCTAAAAATTCTTGGAACAAAACTTAACGGAAGATACCATCAATTTTTCATCCATTTTCTTCCGCTTTATCCGGAGTCGGGTCGTGGGGGCAGCAGCTCAAACAAAGCCACCCAGACCTCCCGATCCACACACACCTCCCCCAGCTCCTCCAGGGGGAACCCCAAGGCGTTCCCAAGCCAGCTGAGAGATGTAGTCCCTCCAGTGTGTCCTGGGTCTTCCCCGGGGCCTCCTCCCAATGGGACGTGTCCGGAACACCTCTCCAGCGAGGCGTCCAGGGGGCATCCGGAAAAGATGCCCGAGCCACCTCAACTGACTCCTTTCGACGTGGAGGAGCAGCAGCTCAACTCTGAGCTCCTCCTGAGTGACCGAGCTCCTCACCCTATCTCTAAGGGAGCACCCAGCCACCCTGCGGAGGAAACTCATCTCTGCCGCTTGTACTCGCGATCTCGTTCTTTCAGTCATGAGCCAAATCTCATGACCATAGGTGACGATCGGAACGTAGATCGATCAGAAAATCGAGAGCTTTGCCCCCCTCCTCAGCTCTCTCTTCACCACGACGGTCCGATACAGCGACCGCATCACTGCAGATGCTGCACCAATCTATCGATCTCACACTCCATCCGTCCCTCACTCGTGAACAAGACCCCGAGATACTTAAACTCCTCCACTTGAGGCAAGGACACTGCACCGACCTGAAGAGTGCAAAACACCTTTTTCCGGTCGAGAACCATGGCCTCGGATTTGGAGGTGCTGATTTTAATCCCGGACGCTTCACACTCGGCTGCAAACCGCCCCAGTGCACGCTGAAGAGCCTGATTTGATGAAGCCAACAGAAACACATCATCTGCAAACAGCAGAGATGAGATTCTATGGTTCCCAAACCGGACCACCTCTACACCCTGGCTGCGCCTAGAAATTCTGTCCATAAAGGTAATGAACAGAACCGGTGACAAAGGGCAGCCCTGGCAGAGGACAACGTGCACTGGAAACAGGTTTGACTTACTACCGGCAATGCGAACCAAGCTCCTGCTGCGGTCGCACAGGGACCGGATAGCCCTTAGTAAACAGGGTGCCCCGAGGGACACGGTCGAATGCCTTCTCCAGATCCACAAAACACATGTGGACTGGTTGGGTGAACTCCCATGAACCCTCGAGCACCCGATGGAGCGTGTAGAGCTGGTCCAGTGTGCCGCGACCAGGACAAAAACCACACTGCTCCTCCTGAAGCCGAGGTTCGACCATTGGTCGAATTCTCCTCTCCAGTACTCTGGAATAGACCTTACCGGGGAGGCTGAGGAGTGTGATCCCCCTATAGTTGGAACACACCCTCCGGTCCCCTTTCTTAAACAGAGGGACCACCACCCCGGTCTGCCAATCCAGAGGCACTGTCCCCGATCGCCACGCGATGTTGCAGAGGTGTGTCAGCCAAGACAATCCCACAACATCCAGAGACTTAAGGTACTCAGGAAGGATTTCATCCACCCCAGGAGCCTTGCCACTGAGGAGCTTTCTAACCACCTCAGTGACTTCGGCCTGGGTAATGGATGAGTCCGCCTCTGAGTCCCCAGTCTCTGCTTACTCTTTGGAAGACGTGACGATGGGATTGACGGAAGATTACCGGAAGATAGTTAGTCTGATAATGGTTTTCAAAGTTATCTGAAAAGCTAATCTGATAATGAAAGCATTATCTTCGATAATTAGCGGTTAGCGGATTAGCAGAACTGTGCCCACCATTGGCGTTAGCCCACACTCAACACACTGGGCTCTTGGCTCTGCCTCGCCACCTCTGTTCACAAAGTGGAACTAATAAAGTCAGGGTTGTATTTGCGCACAAATTTCACTTTTGAGGAGGTGATGGCATCACTTCCATCTTCATTTTTTCATTTTAAAAAGTGACCTAAAGTTTCCATGCAACTGGCTTTTTCTGCTGCTGCTTAATGGAGCGTGTTCACCAACTGAATGATCCCTCAATGCCACCAAGAGGTGGGAAGTTACATTGCAGTCACGCGGCCCTCATGGCTCACAGGTGCAAGAACTCAAAGTCTTTTGCAGCCCAGTAGTTGGGCCACGGCCCCATGGTTGAGAATAACTGGATTAGGATACAGCAGTCTCTGAAGACACTATCTGAAGCTACATGCAGTCTCAGTTCAGATCTTAGATTGATGAGGGAGAAGCTGGGAAGCAGTGGTTTGTGTTGCTGCTTCTGTAGCCTGGCTAGCCCACTGGCCCTGTATCCCCTTGTGCTTCCTATGCTGCTTCCACTTCCTTCTCATTGGGATGGTGATTCAGAGAGCCAGGGTCCCTTGTTATGTGAACCGAGATGTTGTATGAATGAGAAGACTCCACTGTAATGTTTCTCTTGAACAAAACTCCAATTTTTAACAGATCATATCAACTGTAGGTGGTGTTAGCTCGACAGAAAGTAGCTAAGACATTAAGAAATAATAAAACAAAGCACTGAAAGTGTGAGCACAGAGCCAATGCGTCTACGTGTGCCACCATCTTTTTGCTTCACACATGGAAGCTGGAGTGCTTGACTAAGAGTGCAATGATAACCTTCATCAGGAACTCAGTGGGACTGTGGAAGACGTCACTGGAGGTCAACTCCAAGGTAATCGCACAAGTCACTATAAAGTAATGAATATACCAAGGTGATGCACTGTCCCCACTGCTGCACAGACCTCAACCCCCTGAGCCAACTCATCACAAACAGCAGCTATGGATATTGATTCAGGAGTAGAATAACCATCTCCTGCTGCCACCTCCTGTACATGGATGACATCAAGTTAAATGCCAATAGTAAGCAAGACATTGACAGGGACCTACAGTGAGGATATCGGGATGTTTTTCAGATGGGATAAGTGTGGCAGAATGGTGGCAAAGAGAGGGAAGGTGATCTGGACTGAACAGTGGAGTTACCAGAAGGCAGGACAGCAGACATACAGGACAGCTGCAAATACCTGGGAATCCCACAAGCCAAAGGGAACCATGATGAAGATGCAAGATTGTCAGCCACAGCCAGTGGTGGGTACAGCTAACCAAAAAGTTAGCTTAGATAGCACCTAATCAGCTAAATGAAAAGTTATCTTTTATAAAACTAAACCGATAACCCACCAAAAAAATTTATAGGAAGCCACAGCTAAGGGCTAACTTTCAGTATTGTCTCCAGTATGTTCTCAGCTACTAATAAGCCAATTTTGACTTTCAACATCACGACTGCTTCTGATAGAATCAAAGGCAATCACAAACACAGTGATGCCCTGTTCACTGCTGGAGACTCCTATTTACTACTTATTTTGCAGCAGCAAAGCAGCTAAGAGAAGCTGAGCTCAACTCTACCCCAGAAGAAGGGGTAGCAGAAGGGGTTGCCACAAAAAACATAAATAAAATAAAATAAATAAAACAAGTCATTACACTTAACAGCATACAGCAATCCCACAGTAAGGCACAGGTCTTGAAAAGGAAAGCACATTTGACTTATGGTTTTATAAAAATATAAATATATTTATAAATCAAATTACAACCCCCAATTCCAATGAAGTTGGGACGTTGTGTGTAAAATGTAAATAAAAACAGAATACAATGATTTGCAAATCCTCTTCAACCTATTGTTGTGTGGGCCGCTGAAGAGGAGGTACTGCTGGCCCACCACCACCAGAGGGCGCCCTGTCTGGAGTGCGGGCTCCAGGCACTAGGGGGCGCTGCCGCCTTGCAGGAGCAGCCAGAGTGACAGCTGTCACCCATCACCTGCGACAGCTGTCACCAATCATCGGATCTGCAGGGGTATATCAGCAGGACGGCATCTCCACCTCATTGCCGAGATATCGCTCTACCAAAGAGGTAACGTTCTCAGCCGATTCTATTGTCTTCCTAACAGTAATACTTTGTTGCTTGTGTGCAGACAGTGAGTAGTACAGCTGGAGACTGTATTGGACGTTTTTGGATAAGTACTCACATTCTTACACTACAGTATTTTTCTGACGAGAGGTGGAGGTGGTGTTTCCACCCTACGTGTTGCTGGGTGCTGCCGCACCCACACCTGACTGTTTCTGTTCCTCGCCAGCAGTACCGGATCCGACGAGCGGAGGCAGTGGCCACCTGGGAGTTCGGGACTTGGCGGCTCCAGTATTCCCGGGGTTCGGTGGCGGAGGAAATCGGGTGGTTCCGGTTCGACTTGGACAGATGTCTCCTATCTTCGAGCCTGCCCACACGACACCGTTGACATTTGGCTTATTTCGACATTGTAATCAGTTGTGTTTGTTGTGCGTGTTTCACAACAGTAAAGCTTTGTTATTTGACTTCCTCCATTGTCCGTTCATTTGCGCCCCCTGTTGTGGGTCCGTGTTCCTACACTTTCCCAACACCTATATTCAGTTGAATACACCACAAATACAAGATATTTAATGTTCAAACTAATAAATGTTATTGTTTTTGTGCAAATATTTGCTCATTTTGAAATGGATGCCTGCAACATGTTTCAAAAAAGCTGGGGCAGTGGTATGTTTACCACTGTGTGACATCACCTTTCCTTCTAACAACACTCAATAAGCATTTGGGAACTGAGGACACTAATTGTTGAAGCTTGTAGGTGAAATTCTTTCCCATTCTTGCTTGATGTATGACTTCTGTTGTTCAACAGTCCAGGGTCTCTGTTGTCGTGTTTTGCGCTTCATAATGCACCACACATTTTCAATGGGCAACAGGTCTGGAAGGCAGGCAGGCCAGTCTAGTACCCGCACTCTTTTACTATGAAGCCATGCTGTTGAAACACGTGCAGAATGTGGCTTGCCATTGTCGTGCTGAAATAAGCAGGGATGTCCATGAAAAAGATGTTGCTTGGATGGCAGCATGTGTTGCTCCAAAACCTGGATGTACCTTTCAGCACTGATGGTGCCATCACAGATGTGTAAATTGCCCATGCCATGGGGACTAACATACCCCCATACCATCACAGATGCTGGTTTTTGAACTTTGCACTAGTAATAATCTGGATGGTCTTTTTACTCTTTTGCACGATGTCCATGATTTCCAAAAACAATTTGAAATGTGGACTCATCAGATCACAGCACACTTTTCGACTTTGCATCTGTCCATTTCAAATGAGCTCAGGCCAGAGAAGGCGACAGCGCTTCTGGATGTTGTTGATGTATGGCTTTTGCTTTGCATGGTAGAGTTTTAACTTGCACTTGTAGATGTAGCGACGAACTGTGTTAACTGACAATGGTTTTCAGAATGATCCTCATTCCATCTTTGCTTGTGAATGGCTGAGCGTTTTGGGGATGCTCCTTTTATAGCCAATCATGACACTCATCTGTTTTCCAACAGGTGTTCTTTCAGCATTCATCAACTTTCCCAGTCTTTTGTTGCCAACATTTAGGAACAGATCCAGAAGTTAAAGAAACAATAATTTCCAGCACAGTCGGCTCAACAGTGGGCCACAGGTCCTTAAACAGTTTTGTTGGTATAGGATCAAATAAGCAGGTTGTGCTTTTTGTTGACATTACGAGTTTCATCAACATGTCTAGTGAGATACTATCAAATTCTGTAAATCTAGGTAATACCTCAGTAATGGCGCCCACCTCAATAGCAGGGTGTAGTGGCTGGGTTAGGGCATGCTGGGATATGTTTAACCTAATGTCTTCAATTTTCTTCTCAAAGTAATCCAGGAAATCTTGTGCTGTAAAAGGAGAGCGAACTACATGTGGTTGTCCATGACTAAGTGTTGCCATCGTGTTGAACAAGAACTTTGAGTTATGCTTGTTTTTGTTGATCAAATCAGAGTAATAGGTCCACTTTGTAGCCAGTAATGCATGCTTATAGATGAAGATAGTGTCACGCTACACAAGGTGGAAAACCTCTAATTTTGAACAACGCCATTTCCATTCTAGACCTCTTGCCTTATGCTTGAGGTCACGCAGGTAATCATTGAACCAAGGTGACTGTGTTTTGAGGGAGCGCGGTTTTAACACAGGTGGCGCAATCATGTCGAGTGTAGTTTTGAGCACTGAGTTTAAACTATCCACAAGACTGCCTCCTGATTGGGTATTTGCCAAATGTGAGGCTAAGTCATCAGGCAGTTTAGGTTCAAATTCAGTCTTAGTTGAGGAGTTGATGCATCGCCGGTAGTGATATATAAGTTTGTTCCAATAAACACGGCAGCGAAACTGTAAACTTAATAAGTGAGTGATCAGAGACCACTGATGTAAGAGGCATGATGTCAATATTTGTGACAGCAATACCACGTGCAAGAACCAAATCCAGGGTATTTCCACTAATGTGCATTGAGTCCCAAATGCATTGCCGAAATCCTAATGCATCCACAATTCCCATTAAGGATTTGCAGTGGAGATTTATTTATATGAACGTTAAAGTCACCAATAATCAGAATGCTGTCTGCACTAGTTGACAAGTTAGAGATGAATGCACCAAATTCATCTAAGAATTCAGAATATGGGCCAGGATGCCTATATACAGTGACAAAGTAATACCACTGATTTTTATTCTTCTGACCTTGGCAATGCATAATATCCTGAGCAGAGCGGAGAATCAGATGCTCAAACGAGTTATATTTGTGGTCTCCAACAGCTAATAAGCTAAACCTAGATTTAGAAATAAGAGCAACACCCCCGCCTTGCTTTGCATTATGAGGGACGTGACTAAATGTATATATGCTGGTGGGCAGGCCTCATTTAAGGGGAAGACAGCTGTAGGTTTAAGCCAGTTTTCACATAACCCAATCATATCTAATAATTAGATCATTAACCAACAGTGATTTTGAGGATAGTGATCTTATGTTAATGAGACCCAGACTAAGGACCTCAGTGGGGTTGAGAGTTGAACTGTTGGGTTTGGGGTGGTTCCAGAGTAGCATTTCTAAGATGCCTAGAAGTAGGTTTACCTTTGAGACATTCCACGCGCGTTGTAGGTAGCAGACACAAAATCTTTGCTATTGCTGGAACAACCACTGGGCCATCCTCAATTTCAACATCATCCAATGTAGTAATGGGGATTAAGTTTGCAAAGCGTATCCCTCTATGATTTTTTTATGGACACGTCTACGGAAGCAGGCCATAGCCTCAACTTGTTGAATTTCCCTCCCTGGCAGATAAACTGCACTATCACTATAGTGGATTTTCTGCACTAATTTCCCTGCTAAGCTAATGGATTCCACATCCACATTTGTCATAAGCCTTGCAGGGTCTCTAATCACCTGCTCTGTGGCCTGCTGTAAATTCCTAATATTACCCTCCCTGTAGATCTCTATCTATGTTTGCAGACAAGATGGCGGCGCCTTCCCCAGTAGGGTGGAGGTCGTCGGGCATGAGCAAGCCACTACAGCCCCAGAACAAAGGCCAGTTATCAACAAAGCTAAAGCCTTGCTGTCTACAAAATTGTGCCAGCCACCTATTTAATGATGTCAGCCTGCCAAACGTCTCATCATTACCCCAGGATGGGAAGGGACCAGAGACTATTAATCAATGCCGACACATCTTTCTGGCAAGGTCCTCTCTATGTCCATTTTTGTGACCTCTGAGTGCTTCATCCTGATATCATTGGTGACGACATGAATAACTATGTGACTATATCTCATGTCATGTTATTTAGTCTCTCTTCCCTTCTGCAGCATCAGCACCCTAAGAAGGGATGCAGTGTTGGGAGCTCTGGCGCCAGGAATATATTTAATGTCAGCCGGCATCTGTAACCTGACTTTGCGGGTGATAGAATCCCCTATCACTAAAGGCATACAATTTTAATTTATGGTTAAAATTTGAACCAAACTAATTTCGGACAATTTATTTAAATTAACGACACGTCTGAAGTTTTATAAAGTGAAAATATCAGATATATGTTTTAGTTTTAAAGTAATGCACTAATTTAGAAGGTTTTAGTGTGGACATGCTGTGCCCAGTGCATTATGGGTAATCCAAGTACATTCACGACAGAAGAAATGCATTTGAGATGCTTTGATCAGGCTCCACACAGACAACAGCATTAAAGTCTTTGTATATTGTGCCTAAAGCTCTCATGAATATATTTTCTGGGTTTATAGATGTTGTTATTGTGTTTGTTTTATGTAAAAATGACAGAAGAAGCCCAGGTTGCTTCTCCAAAAGCCGAAAAGTCTGTTAAATTGTGATTCAGGCCGTGTGATATAACCAGCGTCAAAATGCATAGAACACTGCCATCTCCTCGAAACCGGTTATATCACAGTGTTGTCAACCGCAGGATTTTAAAATTATCTGTAGGTTTCCAAAACCTGAGAGACCACACACGTGGAGATAAAAACAAATCATAGATCTGACAGGTTTAACTGTACAGTGTGTGGTGTCAGCCACACGGTAAAAACAACACACAAACAGATTTCACACACGAACATTCACAGGTCAAACACCTCGCTTTCTGATTGGCTGCATGTCACATTTTGCTCCTCACATCCTTCTGAGCAGATCAGAGCGCTCTCACAAACCACACATGGCAGGAATATCTTATAAGATTATATTTAGCGTCATCACGATTGTCGGGGCGACCTTAAGATTGTCGGAAGGGGAAGATCGGGTCCGATATCGGCCTAATTATCTTGCCATGTGAACCAGGCTTGATATTATGATGCCGCACAGAGTGACTGATTAATTCGTTATTATGACACTGCACGGAGCCGCTAACCGATCGGATGTCATGACACCGCACGGAGTGACTGATTGATTTGTTGTTACGACACTGCATGGAGCCGCTAACCGATCGGATGTTATGACTCCACATGGAGCGACTGATTGACTGGTTGTTACGACACTGCACGGAGCCGCTAACCGATCGGATGTTATGACACCGCACGGAGCGACTGATTGATTCGTTGTTACGACACCGCATAGAGCCATTAACCGATTGGATGTTATGACACCGCACAGAGCGACAGATTGATTCGTTGTTACGACACCGCTTGGAGCTGCTAACCGATCAGATGTTATGACACTGCACGGAGCGACTGATTGATTCGTTGTTACGACACCTGTCAGGAAAGATGACTTTAAGCTTGCTTTCAGCTTGTTTTCATCTTGGAATATAATACGAGCCATGGAATTAATATACATGCTGTTGGATTAAACTGCACAGTGTTTGGTACCTTCCAGGAGTAAGTGAGGTCATGCGCACCATCGTTCCCTGACGGATTATCATCTCAGGAATATGAGGCAAACCCGCCTCCGTTGGAAATACCATCACAATCACCACTACTGGAGGGGCAGCCTTCTGACGGTGACGGCAATCTACAGGTGGGCGGAGAGGAGTACGTGGTGCTGGATGAGTGTCGTTCAACTCCAGCTCCTCCTGTTCTGTCTCCAATGGTGGATGAAAAGGAAGTGCTCACCCTTCATCCTGTCGACGACGACGAGGATGTTTTTATGGAAGTATAGAGAGATCGGCGGAGCTTCAAGTCATGGAGGGGGTGTCAGGAAAGATGGCTTTAAGCTTGCTTTCAGCTTGTTTTCATCTTGGAATGTAATACGAGCCATGGAATTAATATACATGCTGTTGGATTAAACTGCACAGTGTTTGGTACCTTCCAGGAGTAAGTGAGGTCATGCCGGACTTTTCCATTGCAAATGGGGAGGCCCACGGAATGAACTCGGTGGTGAAGACGAGGGAATATGTCTAAAAATGATTCTAACATGACAAGTATGATCAAATGGAGTATTAATGTGTTAAAATTAAGAGTTGATTAGAAAAAGTATGTTACGAATAAGTGAAATGAATGATTATATGAGTTGTTTTTCATAAAGAGTGCAGAGTCAGAGAAATAGAGGAAGTCAATCAATCAATCAATCAGTTTTTTTTATATAGCGCCAAATCACAACAAACAGTTGCCCCAAGGCGCTTTATATTGTAAGGCAAGGCCATACAATAATTATGTAAAACCCCAATGGTCAAAACGACCCCCTGTGAGCAAGCACTTGGCTACAGTGGGAAGGAAAAACTCCCTTTTAACAGGAAGAAACCTCCAGCAGAACCAGGCTCAGGGAGGGGCAGTCTTCTGCTGGGACTGGTTGGGGCTGAGGGAGAGAACCAGGAAAAAGACATGCTGTGGAGGGGAGCAGAGTTCGATCACTAATGATTAAATGCAGAGTGGTGCATACAGAGCAAAAAGAGAAAGAAACAGTGCATCATGGGAACCCCCCAGCAGTCTACGTCTATAGCAGCATAACTAAGGGATGGTTCAGGGTCACCTGATCCAGCCCTAACTATAAGCTTTAGCAAAAAGGAAAGTTTTAAGCCTAATCTTAAAAGTAGAGAGGGTGCCTGTCTCCCTGATCTGAATTGGGAGCTGGTTCCACAGGAGAGGAGCCTGAAAGCTGAAGGCTCTGCCTCCCATTCTACTCTTACAAACCCTAGGAACTACAAGTAAGCCTGCAGTCTGAGAGCGAAGCGCTCTATTGGGGTGATATGGTACTACGAGGTCCCTAAGATAAGATGGGACCTGATTATTCAAAACCTTATAAGTAAGAAGAAGAATTTTAAATTCTATTCTAGAATTAACAGGAAGCCAATGAAGAGAGGCCAATATGGGTGAGATATGCTCTCTCCTTCTAGTCCCCGTCAGTACTCTAGCTGCAGCATTTTGAATTAACTGAAGGCTTTTTAGGGAACTTTTAGGACAACCTGATAATAATGAATTACAACAGTCCAGCCTAGAGGAAATAAATGCATGAATTAGTTTTTCAGCATCACTCTGAGACAAGACCTTTCTGATTTTAGAGATATTGCGTAAATGCAAAAAAGCAGTCCTACATATTTGTTTAATATGCGCTTTGAATGACATATCCTGATCAAAAATGACTCCAAGATTTCTCACAGTATTACTAGAGGTCAGGGTAATGCCATCCAGAGTAAGGATCTGGTTAGACACCATGTTTCTAAGATTTGTGGGGCCAAGTACAATAACTTCAGTTTTATCTGAGTTTAAAAGCAGGAAATTAGAGGTCATCCATGTCTTTATGTCTGTAAGACAATCCTGCAGTTTAGCTAATTGGTGTGTGTCCTCTGGCTTCATGGATAGATAAAGCTGGGTATCATCTGCGTAACAATGAAAATTTAAGCAATACCGTCTAATAATACTGCCTAAGGGAAGCATGTATAAAGTGAATAAAATTGGTCCTAGCACAGAACCTTGTGGAACTCCATAATTAACTTTAGTCTGTGAAGAAGATTCCCCATTTACATGAACAAATTGTAATCTATTAGACAAATATGATTCAAACCACCGCAGCGCAGTGCCTTTAATACCTATGGCATGCTCTAATCTCTGTAATAAAATTTTATGGTCAACAGTATCAAAAGCAGCACTGAGGTCCAACAGAACAAGCACAGAGACGAGTCCACTGTCCGAGGCCATAAGAAGATCATTTGTAACCTTCACTAATGCTGTTTCTGTACTATGATGAATTCTAAAACCTGACTGAAACTCTTCAAATAGACCATTCCTCTGCAGATGATCAGTTAGCTGTTTTACAACTACCCTTTCAAGAATTTTTGAGAGAAAAGGAAGGTTGGAGATTGGCCTATAATTAGCTAAGATAGCTGGGTCAAGTGATGGCTTTTTAAGTAATGGTTTAATTACTGCCACCTTAAAAGCCTGTGGTACATAGCCAATTAACAAAGATAGATTGATCATATTTAAGATCGAAGCATTAAATAATGGTAGGGCTTCCTTGAGCAGCCTGGTAGGAATGGGGTCTAATAAACATGTTGATGGTTTGGATGAAGTAACTAATGAAAATAACTCAGACAGAACAATCGGAGAGAAAGAGTCTAACCAAATACCGGCATCACTGAAAGCAGCCAAAGATAACGATACGTCTTTGGGATGGTTATGAGTAATTTTTTCTCTAATAGTTAAAATTTTGTTAGCAAAGAAAGTCATGAAGTCATTACTAGTTAAAGTTAATGGAATACTCAGCTCAATAGAGCTCTGACTCTTTGTCAGCCTGGCTACAGTGCTGAAAAGAAACCTGGGGTTGTTCTTATTTTCTTCAATTAGTGATGAGTAGAAAGATGTCCTAGCTTTACGGAGGGCTTTTTTATAGAGCAACAGACTCTTTTTCCAGGCTAAGTGAAGATCTTCTAAATTAGTGAGACGCCATTTCCTCTCCAACTTACGGGTTATCTGCTTTAAGCTGCGAGTTTGTGAGTTATACCACGGAGTCAGGCACTTCTGATTTAAAGCTCTCTTTTTCAGAGGAGCTACAGCATCCAAAGTTGTCTTCAATGAGGATGTAAAACTACTGATGAGATACTCTATCTCCCTTACAGAGTTTAGGTAGCTACTCTGCCCTGTGTTGGTATATGGCATTAGAGAACATAAAGAAGGAATCATATCCTTAAACCTAGTTACAGCGCTTTCTGAAAGACTTCTAGTGTAATGAAACTTATTCCCCACTGCTGGGTAGTCCATCAGAGTAAATGTAAATGTTATTAAGAAATGATCAGACAGAAGGGAGTTTTCAGGGAATACTGTTAAGTCTTCTATTTCCATACCATAAGTCAGAACAAGATCTAAGATATGATTAAAGTGGTGGGTGGACTCATTTACTTTTTGAGCAAAGCCAATAGAGTCTAATAATAGATTAAATGCAGTGTTGAGGCTGTCATTCTCAGCATCTGTGTGGATGTTAAAATCGCCCACTATAATTATCTTATCTGAGCTAAGCACTAAGTCAGACAAAAGGTCTGAAAATTCACAGAGAAACTCACAGTAACGACCAGGTGGACGATAGATAATAACAAATAAAACTGGTTTTTGGGACTTCCAATTTGGATGGACAAGACTAAGAGACAAGCTTTCAAATGAATTAAAGCTCTGTCTGGGTTTTTGATTAATTAATAAGCTGGAATGGAAGATTGCTGCTAATCCTCCTCCTCAGCCCGTGCTACGAGCCTTCTGACAGTTAGTGTGACTCGGGGGTGTTGACTCATTTAAACTAACATATTCATCCTGCTGTAACCAGGTTTCTGTTAGGCAGAATAAATCAATATGTTGATCAATTATTATATCATTTACCAACAGGGACTTAGAAGAGAGAGACCTAATGTTTAATAGACCACATTTAACTGTTTTAGTCTGTGGTGCAGTTGAAGGTGCTATATTATTTTTTCTTTTTGAATTTTTATGCTTAAATAGATTTTTGCTGGTTGTTGGTAGTCTGGGAGCAGGCACCGTCTCTACGGGGATGGGGTAATGAGGGGATGGCAGGGGGAGAGAAGCTGCAGAGAGGTGTGTAAGACTACAACTCTGCTTCCTGGTCCCAACCCTGGATAGTCACGGTTTGGAGGATTTAAGAAAATTGGCCAGATTTCTAGAAATGAGAGCTGCTCCATCCAAAGTGGGATGGATGCCGTCTCTCCTAACAAGACCAGGTTTTCCCCAGAAGCTTTGCCAATTATCTATGAAGCCCACCTCATTTTTTGGACACCACTCAGACAGCCAGCAATTCAAGGAGAACAGGCGGCTAAACATGTCACTCCTGGTCCGATTGGGGAGGGGCCCAGAGAAAACTACAGAGTCCGACATTGTTTTTGCAAAGTTACACACCGATTTAATGTTAATTTTAGTGACCTCCGATTGGCGTAACCGGGTGTCATTACTGCCGACGTGAATTACAATCTTACCAAATTTACGCTTAGCCTTAGCCAGCAGTTTCAAATTTCCTTCAATGTCGGCTGCTCTGGCCCCCGGAAGACAATTGACTATGGTTGCTGGTGTCGCTAACTTCACATTTCTCAAAATAGAGTCGCCAATAACCAGAGTTTGATCCTCGGCGGGTGTGTCGTCGAGTGGGGAAAAATGGTTAGAAATGTGAACGGGTTGGCGGTGTACACGGGGCTTCTGTTTAGAACTACGCTTCATCCTCACAGTCGCCCAGTCAGCCTGCTTGGGATCTGCCAGGGGGGAACTAACGGCGGCTAAGCTACCTTGGTCCGCACCGACTACAGGGGCCTGGCTAGCTGTAGAATTTTCCACGGTGCGGAGCCGAGTCTCCAGTTCGCCCAGCCTGGCCTCCAAAGCTACGAATAAGCTACACTTATTACAAGTACCATTACTGCTAAAGGAGGCCGAGGAATAACTAAACATTTCACACCCAGAGCAGAAAAGTGTGGGAGAGACAGGAGAAGCTGCCATGCTAAATCGGCTAAGAGCTAGTAGCTACGCTAACCTAGCGGATTCCTAAAAACACACAAAGTGAATAATTTAGAGGTGATTCAGCAGAAGGAGTGCTTTAGTTAAGGCATGTAAAGATTACACTGGGAAACAAATCGTAATCTAGATAACTAGATCAATCTAACTGCGCAGATTAAACAGCTAACAGATACAGAAAAACACCGCTGTGCTCCGGAACAGGAAGTGATACAATACCGCTGTGAGCGGTATTGTATCACTTGCGACATCTTCTTCAGGAAGTGAAGAAGATGTCGCAAGTAGGGCAAGAAAAGCTGATGTTAAACAACTGATCAAATGATTAAGATGTTGGTAAAAATGAAATGAATAATAAGGATGTTTGTATATGATTATATGAATTGTTTTTATGTGAAAGAGAGTTGTAATGAAATGATTGAATATGATTGATGTGATTTTGAAGAAATGATTTAAAAGAATGAATTCTCGGAAAAGCTAAAGTGATAACAGAAAAGAGGAACTTGAGAAATAAGTTACTGGTAGGGGCTGCGGAGATTTCCAGTAAAGCAGAAGGAGAAGGGAGGAGGTTTTGAGTCAACAGCGTCCCCATGGTAACCAAGATCATCTGAGGACGACTGGAGTCAAGAACATATATAACTTGTTGAAACACCAGAAAACGGGGTTATTCTTCCAGGGAGAGGTGCTGTTGCCACTACTCCCCTGCTACGAGGAGATCACAAGACTTGACCATCTTGTGAGCATCAATTGGAATCATGGAGTGAGAGGATTGGAGCCATAAAAGATCATTTGAGAGAGATTTCAACTCCCACTCAGGCCGTCCAGTCACGGAGTAGCAGAACGATGGAGGATAACCACTGGCCTTAAGTCTGAGTGGGGAATGTTCAACGATTTCTCTCTCAAGGAATATCACAGCATACCAGAATGGATTAGATCAACTTTTGGTTGATTGAAGACGGAATAAATTCTTATGTGAATTAACTTCCTGAAGGATTACAATATCACACAAGGATCAGGTTCAGGTTCAGGTTCAGGTAACTTTATTTGTACCCGTAGGTAGATTTGGCTTGCAGCAAACAGAAAACAGAAAAAAGGCGTCCATGTTAGTCAACACAACAACAACAATAAAAAACACTAAAAATACTAACAAAGAACATACACAAAACAAGTTAACAAACACCACCAAGGACTCACAACCTTAAAACCACTAAAAAAGATGGTCATCTTAAAACTAGTGTGCAAAGGGCAAATAAATAAATAAGTATATAAATATCTAAATATAACCATATGCAAACCTAAAAAAAAGCTAAAACAGATTCAATAAAAGCACGATAAAATAGTGTTAACATGGTTCGGCCAATGTGAAAATACGACAGTTTCCTGAGACAGAACAAGGGCTGATGTCCCTTCCTACACACCGCCTCATAGTTTGCCTCAAACTTCAGCGAATCATCAATAATAGTCCCAAGGTATTTATAAGTTTTCACAATTCCAACTGGTTGACCATTCATTGTTGTGTTGCCAGGTGTGCTACCATTCTTCCTAAAATCAATGACCATATCTTTAGTTTTAGATATATTAATCTGAAGATATGAGTCCTCACACCATTTAACAAAATGGTCAACTACAGGACCGTGGCTACTCTCATTATCTCGCAGCAGACTGACAATCACTGTATCATCCGCGTATTTTAAAATGAAGGATCGTGGTCAGCTAATGACTAATAGCTGATGAAGAGGAAATCAAGTTCATTGAGCTGGGGACCTTAGCCTCGAAAGCCTTCCTCCCTCACTCCTAGGAAAATTTGTTGAGAAATCAATCCAGTCCCAGTCGAAGTAAGATCAGTCAGAATTATTGAATTAAAAAAATCTCTGCCAATCATTATTCTAATCATATTTGAATTACTGTTGTGAAATTATCACCATATAACCTATTTTGATTATGTTATCGGCACTTGCAAAACCTGCAATAAAATTCCAAGCATGCAGTTAAAGTGTTAAGGCTCGGACATTGGATTATTGATGCTTCTTAAGGTGTAAAAGTTAAGTTTATTAGGTATATAACATCAAAAGGCTCTAAAAGGTTAGTCTGGTTTTTTAATGAAAATAACACATCCTGGGGACTCACTGTACGAGTCACTAAATTTAAAATCTAGCAACATTCCAAGAGCCCTGATCCATAAGAGGAGAGCTGCCGTTAATGGGCGTGGCCGGTTCGTATCCTGGTTCCTGAGAAGGCTATTCGACCGGGGTGCGAGATCAGCTTCAGCAGGGTGGACGTCCGGATGGAGGCAGTGAGCAGCTAGACGAATCTCCTCGCCATCAGCTTGAACAGCCTTTGTGCAGCCCTGCCGGGTAATACCCGTGGAGACACGAAGATCGGACCCCAGAGACGGAGAGCTGGTTTTACACAAACACACTCATCGGAGGGTGAGCGTGTGCCGTGTATCTAAAAGCGGGATCTGACACGTGGCGCCCGAACAGGGACCTGACAAAGTGTAGTTGGGTCTGAGGAAGAATCCTGGCCAAAGGAGAGTCTTTGCCATTGGGTAGGTGGATAGCCCCTGAATAGATCACCGAAGGAGACAGTGTTGTGGAGAGTGTCGGCTGATGGCCTGTATAGGTCTAGTAACGGCTTGAAACATATCTGTCCTCCAGAGGTGTGAAAATTTGGAGGCGACCACCAGAAGGACGAAGTAAAGACAACAGGAGTAAGTATCCCAGGGAGCTGGGATCAAGGACAAGAAGCAGATGTGTCACTGCTGGATCATCTGGACTGGGACGAGAAGCAGACGGGGATAGCCTGCTGGATCGTCACGAAACGACGAGGAAGGGAAGCAGGCGAGGGAGCCTGCTGGATCGGATCGTCAAGAAAGCAGGTATGAGAGTATACCGTGCAAAATGGTGATCTACAAGAGAGAATAGGATCATCAACCCGCGAGGTTCCTGAGGGGAGAAGCGGGAAAAGGAGCAGCTGATTTGGAATTAACCTCTGGAGTTAGTGCTGAATAGCCAGGTAGTCTGTCACTCATCCCTGACTCAAGGCGCCAAGAGAGGCTTTGAGAGGCAGACGACTCGAGACAACAAGGACCATAGCTGAAGTCAAGGAGACGACAGTGGTGGAATCGACAATCTCAGCAACCAAGAGAATAAAGGGAGGACAATCATTACGAAACAGTAAGTTTAGTATTAAGAACAAGCAGTGAAAATATGGCTGAAGGAGAGCCAGGACCCATAGCAAACCCTGAATCCGAACATGAAGGGAAAAAAGAAGTGGATTTTCAGCCACACAGAGTGGTATTGTATGGACGAGGATATGATACTTGGGCAGAAACAGTTCAAAAATATGTCATAGATCAAAGTGTGGAAACTGATGAAGAAAGTTTCAAAGAAGACATGGCAGAAACTATACACAAATTAGGGATATATTATCCAGGTAAGCATAAGGAGGGGCAGATCATGGCCGTTTTGGGGAGCCCACGAGTCCAAAAGGACAAGATGGGGACCAGAGAGTGGCTTGAATGGTGGTGCAAACTTCTCGGAGAAGAGTGGAAAAGAGGACAAATCACCACCTTAATAAGCCCTGAGAAAAGTTATGACTCCGTAGTAAAAATGACAGCTGGGTTGTTGGAAGTAGAGACGGTCCTGGTTGATGTTAAAGCAAAATCAGCATCCATATATGCTGAGTTTAAGTCCATGGCAGAACGGCTAAAAGGGTTAGGAAGAATGCTTAAGGAACAATATCCTATAATGGAAGATATGAGTGGAAGTCAGATCCTTGATAATGAAGACGAAGGCAAGATAGACTCCCAGGCCGAATTCGAACAAAGTGATGAGGAATACAACCCAGAGGTAGGTGGAGATGAATCGATATCCCCTGGAGGTCCTAATCCTGGGGGAAATGGTCAAGAATATAAAAGCCCGGACCAGCTCCACACAAGCTTTGACCCAGAGTGGCAAAAACTGCCCCTAGGAAGTGTGAGAGGAACAACCTCAACAGTTAGAAAACAGACAGAACGCCTGGTTGAGCAGGATAAAAGACGAAGAAGCCTTCAGGGAGTGTCTGGACAGATATTCCATCAATCGCCGGAATGTGGGCCCAGAAGTTTGTGGCAGCTTAAAGCTGAAGAATGTGTTGCCGGACCGAGTTACCATATTAAAGAGGAAGGGCGTTCACAGGAGATCTTTAGAAAATCTAAGGCAAAAACCCACCATGTATACACTGAATCTGACTACATGGAGGAATTGGACCCTATGTCCGAAGGAACTAAAAAAATGGTGGCCCAAGATGGAAAACGGGCATATCATTATTTTGGCAGTCCTTGGGATATAGATGGAGATAGTCTCATTGTCTTCACAAATCCCAGACTGAAAATTGCCAACCGAAAATTCCGAGCAAAGCTCAAGGAGCGGGCAGGCAGAGAATACCAAAAAGAGCTTAAGAATATAAAGGGGAGAGATCTGGACGGAAGATCGATGGTGATAACAAGCGCACCACGAATGGCTTATCATGCACTCATACATGTGCCCTTTGAAAGCTACCCAGGGAGAGAAAATTTGATCGAATACATGGAGGAAATGCTGAAGACTCTGGGAACAGCTATTGATTTGGCCAAAGAATGCCAGCATCGGCGGGTGGTGATATGTGTGGACGGATTACGATCTGGACATATGACATGGGAAGAGGCAGAAAAGGTTGCCATGGCAGCCGTGAACCTACACATGCGCACCCCAGGAGCATGGGGATCAATGAGAGAAATTGTGGTGGTCACTAGCAATGAGCAGGAGCAAGATCGAGTGAGAAGGGCACTTGAAGCGGTGAACCTAGGACCAAGTAGAGCAGGTCCAAGGAAGGGTGCAGTTGGAGCAAGTGGAATGGCAACTAGTCCCCCGCTAGTGATGCAGTCCATCCCCACGGCGACAAGTGAGAAAAGATCAGTTCATGCTGTGGGAGTGCAGCAATTAAGGATTAAAACCCCACGGCCAACATTAAAACGAGTTGCAAGTGGGCTCCAGACTATCATACACCCCACAAGCTCCCAATCTCGGATGAGAGAGCCTTTCCAGGCTCCTCCACCGGATAATGGAGAAGAGGATCCTATATTCATTCCTCTACCTGTCGGAAATACCGAAGCAACCGGGTCACCCCGAAGGTCAGAACAAAACAGGGACCCACAACGACGAGACTCACGTCCTTTCCATGAATCTGATATGGATGATGACCAGGAAAGAGAGTCTGAAGAGGAGATCAATCCACAAGACTCGGAAGAGGACGAACCGCTATCTGTGGTAGGGGAAAGAGAAGTCTCACGCCCAGAACTACGAACTGGACGCTACAGAGGACGAAAGAAAGAAGTTGGGGTGTATAATGTGCGTGTAGCATCAGAGAGAATTGCAAGAGATATCAGGGTTAACCCAGTGGAGACCCGAGATAAGCGACAAACCTATGCTCCAGAAGTTGGACAAACTGGGTATGACATCCCAGAAGAGTGGATTGAGCGACAAGATGAAAAGAAAACTCTCGAGGTAACAGCAACTGTTGGAGAGTGGGCTAATATACTAATGTGGCCCTTCTATCCTACACTGACTGCCTGTTAAGAGTTAACAAATAACTTCAGAGTCGCCTATTTAGGCGTTGCCCATGATGTGATGTTGAGAAAACTAAAAACAGCAGCTTTATGCTGGTCAAGGCAACTGTTGAGAGAAATTAATGAAGAAAATCTGGATGATGAGGGAGAAACAATTCCACCGTCGTCAGGATTACAAGCGAGCCTCCGAAATCAGGA